>NC_137797.1:88054458-88654458 GCF_963383645.1 Muscardinus avellanarius
CGGGCTGGGAGAGAGACGGCAATACAGTAAGAGAGTGGTGGGCCACGGGCATTTGTGCCACTTTTGGGGGTACTGGGGATTGAACCCAGGGGCATTCTACCTCCAAACTATACACCCAGCCCTTTTTTATTTTTTATTTGAAACAGGGTCTCACTAAATTGCTGAAGGTTTTTCTAAGTTGCTAAAGCTCACCTGTACCTTCCTCCTGTCTTAGCTTCCCAGGTACTAGGATTCCAGGTTGCACCACCACACCTTGCTTGTGGTGCCTCTTTATGTAACTTGCTTATGCCTCATGTCACATATATATTTTCAATCACATATATACTACTTCTATTTGATGAAAGAACACTGCTGTGCATATCCAACTTTATGGCTCAGGGGGTCAGATAACTCAGTTCACGACGGGAAGCTTAGGTCATGGTAACTTGGTGGCCCAAGGTTAAGCACTCAGTCTCTGTTAAGGCCCAGTAACAGGCCAAGATTTATATTTTTAAAGGCGAGCAGTTGTCTGCAGATGATTGAAAGGCTTTGCCCCAAATCCTAATGGAATCACTGTGACTCACTTATAGTGACCTTCCAGAGAATCCAAATGGAATTCTTCCTTTCCTCGGACAGCTCACATGCCATTGAGTCTGCTGGAATAAAGGGCCCAGGTGGCAGAGAAACCTTCCTGGACCAGCTGCAACTTCCTCTGGTTCTGGACCCCTCTCAAAATCAGCAGCTTTTGGGGGGTCACTCAGCAAATGGGCTGGAGTTACACATCCACCCGAGTATTCCTTAGAATCTCTTTGGGTTCTAAGTTGCCTAGAACCCAAAGAGGCCTAATAGACACCTATTAGTGCCTTCTATTTGATTACAGGAGGGGCTAGTCACAAGCTCGTATATCCTCTACCTTAGAAGGATATTCCTTGACATATCCAACCAACACTAGACCCCTAGAAACTTTATTGAGCCAGATTTATTTGACAGATTTATTTCCTATTCTCTGATAAGTCTTACCAATGAGGTCACACTTTGCTCACCAGGTCCACTCAGCATAATGTCATTCACACAAGAGACCAGTGTGATATCTTGTGGAAGGGAAAGGCAATCAAGATCCAATCAAATCGAGGGATGGAAATGGCTGAGAGTTGCTATACCCCTGAGGTAGGGCAATGGAGGTGGATTGCTAGCCTTGCTGGCTAGAAGCAAACTGCTTCTAGTGATCGTTATTAATAGGGATGGAGAAAATAGAAATTGTTGGATCAATAAATACATACCAGGTACCAGAGGATGTGTTAATTTGCTCAAACAATGAAACAACATCCAGTGCAGCAGGTGCAGTTATGCTCATGACCTGCTTAAGTGTATACTAATCTTTTGTCATTTTCCAAAATCTATAGGTCTTCTGCACAGGTCAAAGAGCAAAATGATGAGGCATGTGGTGGGAATCATGATCTGCATCTGTCAAGTTTCTGATGGGGGCATTTATTTTTACAATTTCTCCATGGATATGGTAATGATTTTGGTTTATTATATTTCTAGGTAGAGAGTATTTTAATGTCTTCTACCTAGCATAATGACCTTTCCTACCATAATAACCTTAGTTTACAGGTCAGGGAACTAATATTGAGATTTTGTCAGTGTATATTTATTCCAATTATACATCCTGTATCTGGGGAAATGATCACAGGATGGTTTGGGGGACCTATGTGATACACTGTGGGTAGGACCTGGGCTGACACTCCACTGAGCATGTGGTGTTCATCAGCCCCCACTCTGACTCGAGGCCACTGAGGTCTCTCAGGTCTCCTGGAATCAGTCAGCTCAGAGCTGGTGTCCAGCAATCTCCCAAAGTTCTGATTATTTCCTTTACCCCAATGTATAGTTACCCTGATGAAAGAAAGGCAGTCAGAGGTCCCTTTGGAGGGACCTGGAAGAAAGCTCAATAGTATAAATGTTTGGCAGTGGACAGGGCTCTTCCTCAAAGGGTCCTGGCCTGGCCTTTTCTAAGGGATTCTGGGCTTGTATACTGGCTCACATCTAAAAATTGACCGAGTGGCTGCGTCTCTCTGCTTTATGACTCAAGTGAGACTTTTGTTAAGTCAACCTCAAACATTTTTGTTAAGACAGAACAAGGAGGATGTTCCCATCTATCTCACTTATAGGCGTATCATGGTTAACTAGCCGACACCACAGGTCTTGGCACCAGAAGCTTTGGATTGCTCTTTGGGCTGCTGTCTGTATGGTCACAGAACCACATTGCCTTCAGCAGCTGAGTGCTACCACCAGGCCCCTGACATGGCAGAATCCAATTCCTCCCACTGCATTTAGGTTTTCTGTTCAGTGGCAGCAATGCCCACTGTCAATTCAGTTCTACAGGAAGAATGATCACAGGGCTCTTCTGGATGCCGGGGCTCCCTCTACAGATTTATTTCTGTGGCCAAACCAAGTTTACTTAAAATTAACCATTACATTTTCTCCTAACATATTTAACTTATATAAGATCCTTTTCACATTTTTTTTCACAACTGAAGATGAAACCTAGGAGCATTCTACCTCTGAGCAACACCCTCAGCCCTATTTTTTAAAATTTTGAAACAGGGTCTCACTAAGTTGCAGAGGGCCTCACTAAGTAGCCGAGGCTGGCCGCAAACCTGTGATCCTCCTGTCTCAGCCTCCCAAGTACTGGGATTACAAGTGTGTGCCATTACGCCCAGTTCCTTTCACATTTTGATTTATAAAATTCATGTGTGATATCTTGGTAGCTAAAGATAAAATACTTATGGCAGGAAATAAATGTTATTAATTTGATGTGGAATCACTTCTTTGGTCTGTTTTTTCATGTAATTAATCATTACTGAAATAATTGTTTTCTTTCCATTATTCTCTACTAAGCTGGGCATGGTGTCACATGCTACTATTTCCAGTATAGGAGGCTGAGTTAGGAGGATCAGAGACTCAAGGCTAACCTCAGCAACTTAGAAAGACTCTGTTACCCCCCCCCAAAAAAAAATAGGTCTCAGAGTATAGCTCAGAGATAAAATGTCCCTGTGTTCAACTCCCAATACCACAAAAATTCAGTTTTTAGACTTTTTCACCTTAAATAAAAAATTAAATTATTCGAGGTATATAATAGGCATAGTCAGAAGAACACTGGTGTAGGAATTAGAAAACCTGGATATCAAATCTGATCTGTTGCTAACTGGTCGTATAATTCTGAATCTTGAATCCTGACAGTTCTGAGATTCATTTCCCTTTTGTTAAATAACATCCTACCTGCCGTAGAGACTGGTTTTAATAATCAAATAAAATAATAGACAGGATTAGTCTACGTGATCTGGACAGAGCAGAATAACGTCTCTTTTATTTAGAATGGTACATGTTAAAGACTATTAATGATGCGTTGGTCCTGAATCCAAACACCTGTGGTTTAATAAAGATTGAAGGACATCTTGGTAACCTAGACAGCTGGTGGAACACATGAAAGACAGTCTATGTTTTATACTGTATCAGTCCTTACATGCTAACTTCACAGCATAGCGCCATGAATGAAAAGTGGCTCAATAAATATTGTTGAACCGATGAGCAGATGAGTCAGGCTTGGAAATCCAAAGTGAGTGGGGCGGTACACAGTGTTAGTGGTCATTTGTATAACTCGGAAACTAGCTATTAACTTAGATAGGCTGAGGCAGGGCCCAGGTAGATTTTAGTGAGCATGCCCATTGGTAATGTAGAGAACTTGAATTTCTTTTGATCCTAGATCATATCTTGAACCTTAGACTATATCTATATCCTTAATGTAAACTGATGTTGCCCTCTGATTCATTTTTTTCCTTAGAAGTGGCATATGGAATACTTTGATAATTTGAGAGTCTTCATTCCAATAATAGTAGAATGTGGGTACTATGAGAAGCAGTCGAGCTTGGCTCCGATTCATCCAGACCCTCAGTCTAAACCTCAGTGGTCTCTGGTTGCACTAAGGTAGTTTTGATAGATGAAATAATTACATATTTACTACAAAGCAGTTGTGCTCTCAGATGTCACCCAGTCTAACACATGCATTATTCTTTTCAAATAAGTGTCTTTTCAAATAAATCACTAAAACTTAAAAAAAATGATTTTTCAGCCGGGCATGGTGGCACACACTTGTAATCTCAGCATTCAGGAGGCTGAGACCGGAGGATCGTGGTTCACGGACAGCCTCAGCTACTTAGTGAAGCTCTCCGCAACTTAGTGAGACCCTGCTTCAAAATAAAGAATAAAAAGTAGGGCACGGGGTCTAGCTCAAAGGTCAAATGCCCCTGGGTTCCATCCCCAGATCCGCAAAATTTTTTTTTTCCTTTTGGGTTCCTGCTTCCCAACACAAAAAGTTTAAATGAGTGGACACTTAAAAGATTTTGAGCCGGGCATGGTGGCACACGCTTGTAATCCCCGCAAAGACAGGAGGATCACACAGGTTCGAAACCAGCCGCGCTGGCTTAAGAGACCCTGTTTCCAAATAAAATATAAAAAATAGGTTTCCAAATAAAATATAAAAAATATAAAAAAACAGTGTAGCCTGGAGGTAGAAGGGTTCTATCCCCAGTACCAACAAAAAAAAAAAAAAAAAAGATTTTGAAAAATATAGTGCAAATGTAAGCATGTAAGCAGAGATAATAGAAAAGCAGACCAGTAATTAATAAACAGATTATATTACCCTGGCATGAAAGGGGATATATCAAAGCAGGCTAATTTCTTCTCACAACATAAGTCATTTCCTATGCTACTCACATGAGTTAAAAGATTTATTCAGATTCATTCAAGTGGAATTTTGAAAGAAAATTGGAGATTTCCATCTCCCAGCTCAAACAACTGTATATTGACCTTTTATTCAGCCAAAAAAGCTAGAAACAAAACAACTGATATGTGTGAAGACCTTTAACGAGGCCTTCATTAAAAGGAGATTGATTTAGCATCTGAACTCAGTCCACTGGAAAGACTATTGATCCATGGAATAACACTGAAAAATTGCTACATCACTGCTCAAATTATTGCTTGTACCCTAAAGATTGTAATGGTTTATAATATTAAAAACACACTGTTCTTTTGCAGATATGTGAGTGACTCGAATTTGATGTTTATGATTAGATGTAGCAATTATTAAGTATATCCAGTGAAAGAAAAGACAAAGTGTCAGTAGCTTCACACAGTGAGATCCCAAAGGGTTTAGTCTTGCCACATATCAACAGTTGCACCTCAACTATGTGGGAAGTTGCATTTTTTAAAAAAGACTAATATAAAAGTTAGTTACAAGCCGGGTGTGGTGGCTCAGGCTTGTAATCCCTGCGCTTGGGAGGCGGAGACAGAAGGATTGCACAGGTTTGAAGCCAGCCACGCTGGCTTAAGAGACCCTGTTTCCAAATAAAAATAAAAAATAGGTCTGGGAGTGTAGCCCGGAGGTAGAAGGGCTTCCAGGAACCCCAGTACCACCAAAAAAAAAAAAAAAAAAAAAAAAAAAATTAGTTACATGCAGATCAATATAATCTGGTAAAGTGGAATTGCTTATTTCTCAAGGTAAGTTAATGATCATAACCTGTGCCAACAAATTGACAGTTTCCTAGGAAACATCTGAGTAAATATAAATACATATTTGGAAATGCGCAGCTAGGCCTTTAAAAAGAACTAAGTTCTGAATGAAGGCCAATCTTTTTCTTGTTAAAATATTCTCCGTAGGACCTTTGTTCCGTGGCAGAGGAACAGCAAGTCACAATGGCACTCATTTTTCTCTGAAGAGGTACAATGAGCTCTATTAAGAACTCAACCAAGATTTTAGGCATTTGTCTTTCAGAGAAGGTACTTACAGATCTGAGGAAAATGACTTCATATTTGTATTAAACTGTGGGTAATAGCTTTATAACATGAGAAGAAAAATATAGGTTTTGTAAAACAAAGTATGAGCTGTCAGAAAGACAGCCCACCAAAGCTGCCGTTGGGCAAACTCCCCAGGCTTAATGGCTCAGGATTACCTTAAGCAATAAAAGACTTTGTTCTCTTGAGTTAATATGTTATTTAAATGTATATGAACTCCTTTCTAACTTTTCCTTTATAATGCTAATTAAGACAGAGTATCCAATCACATTTTTCATTGCATTCCTAATGGAATTGCACAATCTGTTTTTTCTTCATTTTACCATGGATGGAAAGACAGAATATTTGTCATATTACGGCTGCTGTTTTAGATACCTCTTTTATCTAGATCTTAATCTGAAGCATAATTTCAGGATTTACAGGTTAAAGCAATTTATTATTAATCTATTTTTTACCTAGGAAAAACACCCGTGTTTATTTATCAACCAAAAATGAATTATAAGTTCCTTTTGATGTCTGTTTACCCTGACTTAAGCTATAAGTGTGGGACCATGAGAAAGCTGAAAGGGTTCTCAAGTTTGGATTCTTGCTTTCTTCTAAGGGCTGCCTACAATCAGAAAAGAAATCCCTGTATTAAAAGGATAAAGGCAAAATTTAGTATATATAAAATTGCTACGTAAATGTGGTTTATATAAAATGACACATTATTACATATATAGCAGTATAAAATATGAAAATATTCAGGTAACTACAGAAAGGAGCTTTTTTTTTTGGTGAGCAGTAAGTCTTTTTTTTTTTTTTTTTTTTTTTTCTGGCACGGGGGATTGAACCCAGAGGCATTTTACCTCTGAGCTCCTCCCCCAGCCCTATTTTATTTTTTATTTTAAAACAGGGTCTTTATAAGTTGATGAGAGTCTTACAAGCTGAGGCTGTCCTTGAACTTGCAATCAATCCTGCTGTCTCAGCATCCCAAGTACTAGGATTACAAGTGTGTGCCACCACACCCAGCTTTTCTTTTTCTTTTTTGATACTGAGGATTGAACTGAGTGGTGTTCTACTGCCAAGCAACACCCCAACCCTATTTTATTTTTTGAGTTATTTTTGAAACAGGGTCTTGTTGGGTTGCTAAAGTCTTGCTAAGTTGCTGAGGCTGATCTTGAACCTGGGATCCTCTTGTCTCAGCCTCTCAAGTACTGGGATTACAGGTGTGCACCACCATGCCTGGCTGTAATAAATCATTTTTGTATTATGAAGCTGGTTTTTAAGAAAGATGTATGATTGGAGATGCAGAAATTCAGGACAGTGTCTTGGGTAGTTGGTGATGGTCAAGCAAAAAATTCATGACAAGATGCAACTTTTAATCTAAGTGCAGAGTGTGGTCATAGAAAACAATTCCTAAAAAGAAGGCAAGGAATTCCAAGCTAGGAGAGATGACACTAGACTGTGGACACTTCATGCCAAAAGACATAAGAGTTTATGGGGACTGAAGATTTCTGAGTAAAAGAATGAGGCTGGTCAAAAGAGCTGATCAAAGAAGTAGAAATACACACTTGGTGTCCATTGTGATAGTCTGGGGCAGAGGTAAGGAAGAGCTACCAGAAGCAAGATAGCTGTGTTCTCACATGTTAGTGTTAGTGCAAAGCAGAACCATCCGGGGTGCTTACATGTGAAAACTGCAATATGGAACTGCTAGGTCTCACCCTATTCTGCTTCAGCAGATCTGGATGGGATTGTCTCTGAATTATGTGTGAAGAACATTAATGAAATGAGTCACAACTTGGCTAGTCACAACTAGCTGTTGGTCTGAATTTTCTCTCTGCCACTCACTAGCTGTGACCTCAGTCAAGTGACTTAGCCTTGACCAGCTGCTGCTTCCTCAGCTGTGAAATGGGAACAGCATCATTGAGAGGAGTTTTTTTTCCCCCTTTTTTAATTGGTGCACTGTATTTATACATCACAATGGTATAAAGAAAATACCTTTGTAGACATACATGCACACATCGCCCAGTTAGCCCCTACCCGATCCCCACCCCATTCCCTCCCCATCCTTCCTTCCCATGCTTGGCTTAGTGGTTGACATCTAGTTTTATAGTAATTTATCCAATATTAATGATGATAATCTCACATAACAGTTTCATTTGTCTGATAGCAAGCTTTTGATGACTTAAAGATAACATTTCAATATTTCTTTTTGCTTTCTTTCTTACCAGAGAATATTTTTTCTTTTTTTTTAGGTGAAACTATCATACATTTATTTATTTATTTTTCAGAAAAAATCTATCCTAATATGGAATATGGACTCTAGATACCCAAAACAATATCGAAGAAGAACAAAGCTAGAAGATGTATATTTTCTGATTTCAAACCATATAAAGCTACAATAATTGAAAAAGTGTAGTACTGTTCTAAAGGCAGATATATAAACCACTGGAGTTAAATAAAAGCCTAGAGATAAATTCTTCCATATATTGTCAAGTTATTTTTGACAAGGTTTCCACGAACATTTGGTGGAGGAAATACTAATCTTTTAATTAAATATTGTTGAAAAATAATAATTACATGAAAAAGAATAAAATTGGACCATTACCTAACACCATATACAAAAATTAACTCAAAATAGGTAAAAGACCTAAATATAAATCTTAAGACTATAAACTTTTAGAAGAAAATCTGGGTCATAAAACCTCACAACATTGAAATTGGCAGTGATTTCTTGGATATGATTTCAATGGCACAGGCAACAAAAGGGTAAACAAACTCCCTAAAAAATAAAAAAAAATTGTATATCCAAAGACAATGTAAACAGAGTTAAAAGTTACTGATAGAATGGGATAAAATATTTTCAAATGCTATATCTGAAGGTATATTAATATTCCAACTAGAAATCCTAAAAATTAGCAACAATAAAAGCAAACAATACAATTTAGAGATAGGTATAAGACTAACATAAATAATGAATCTCCACAGATAACCAATCTTAATTGTCTGTTGGATGGAAATTCTTGTTTCTCTGGTTCTGGTGTGTGTTACCTATTTCTTCTTTGTAGTTAATCTCTTTGAGTATTTTCTCTAGTGCTGGTTTTGAAGACATAAATTCCTTCAGTTTCTGTTTGTCATGGAAGCTTCTTATTTCTCCATCTAATTTGATAGAAAGTTTTGCTGGGTAGGAAATTTTTGGCTGGAAGTTGTTTTCTTTCAGAGTTTGGAATATGTTACTCCAAGCCCTTCTGGCTCTCATGACTTGGTTTGGGAAGTCTGGAGTGATTCTAATTGGTTTGCCTCTGAATGTCACTTGGCCCTTTGTTTTTGTTGCCTTTAAGATTCTTTGCTTGGCTTCCACATTGGTCATTTTGACAATTATGTGGTGCGGGGATCCTCTTCTCCGATCCTGTCTAAAGGGAGTTCTATAAGTTTCCTGGACCTGTGTATTGACCTCTTGCTCTATGTTTGGAAAATTTTCTGCTATTACTACCTTGAAGAGATTGTTGATTCCTTTGGTTTCACTTTCTTTTCCCTCCTCTATTCCAACTATTCTTAGGTTAGCTCTCTTAAAATGGGCCCATATTTCTTCAATGTCAGATTCCTGCTGTTGGATTTTTTTTTTCTAAATTAGAAACTATGCGTTCATTTTTTGAACGATCATCTTCTAAGAGCGAGATTATATTCTCCATGTGGTCTAATCGGTTGTTTGTACTTTGAATTGAGGCCTTTACTTCATTAATTGCATCCTTTATCTCTTTTTGGCTCTCTCTGAATGGACTCGGTGAATTTGCTGCCTCTGCCGCCGGTGGCAGTATGGCGCCACTGCCATGCCCTCGGCCGTGAGGCTAGCGTATTTCTTCTCTGGTTTTGAGCTCTGCTCTGAGTCCCTGCAGGGTAGGCTGAGCCCAGCCTCTGGGAGTTTTATATGCTCTCTGCGCCGAGAAATCTGCCAAATTCCTCCCGGCTGATCCACAGCGGCTCACTTGGCTCGCTGTCTGCCGCTCCTCTCTGGAGCCTGGTGGGCTGTTGAGTGCGTTGGTCTGGTGCCGTCTGGTGAGCTTGCCACTGCTGCCAGCAGTAAGGCGCTGCTGCCGCGTCCTCGAGTGTGAGGCCGGCTTATCTCCTCTCTGGTTCTGATCTCTGTTATGAGTTCCCCTCCTCTCTGGAGCCTGGTGCTGCAAGGGAAAATGGCGCCCGCCGCTTCGCGCCGCGGCTCTGGCTGCAGCACTGTGGTCTGGTTTCTCTCTGGTGTCTCGTTTTTCCAGCCCTCTTTTTCTCTGTCCCTTGTAATTACATTTTTTGTTTCTCTGCTGATGGTATTTTCTGGCTATGAAAGGTGCTGATTTTGTGGTAATAGAGATTGGTTATTAGTGGGGCTCGTAAGCCCTGCTTTTCTCCATCGCCATCTTACCGGAAGTCCGGGAGGAGTTTTTTTTTTTAAAGTGTAGGCAAAGCCTGGCATGTTTGATAATAGGGTCAGTGAGGCTGGACTAAAAGGGATGACTGGAAGAAACTGGAAAAATTATTTTATTTTTTCTCTTATATACTTGCCATGTTCTATCTTGTTTGTGTACATGATTTTTCTGCTGTACAACTTCTTTCTCTGGGCAAGGGGGAGGTTACTGGAGATTGTACCCAGGGCTATTTTACCTCTGAGTTATGCACCCAGCCCTTTTTAGTTTTTGTTTTGAAACAGGGTCTCAGTAAGTTGCTGAGTATCTTGCTAGGTTTCTGAGGCTGGTCTTAGACCTGCAATCCTCCTGTCTTAGCCTCCCAAGTACTCGGATTACTGGAGTGCGCTAGTATGTCCGGCAGCATTTATATTCTTTACTGATTTTATAGTATGCCCTTGGGCTCTTTTAGGGCAGGGCAGTAGATTCACTTTATTTTTTAAACTTTGTTTTATTATTTTATTAGTGCAGTGCAATTATACATCATAGTGAGGTTCAATGAGGAAAAAACATATATGCACACAGCTCTTGGTATCTCTAGTACCTGGTAAAACTTCAGTGTCCAATAAGAACTGCTCAACTCAATAAATGAATGAATAAATAAATGGGTAAATGGTATATGAAGGTAGAAGAGTGCACTAGAAATGGCTGGGTCATCAGCCAGGTCTCTTGCTTCTGACACTCTGGTCTCCAGCCCTCTGCCTTACTTTGTGCAAGAAGTCTTGCCTATCCCTCTGAGGTGGCTGTGTGAGCCAACCGGCTGGGAGCAAATTTCTGTGAAATCATGTCAGAAAGTCTAGCATTTAAAGTTCAAATTCAGCACCACTTCACATGGATACTAATAAGATGCAACTTCATGTCATCTTTCTTTCCTGTTCACTGAACAGGGATTTTAAATACCACTTAATGTGTTCGTTAGCACTTTCCAGAATCTAGCATTTCAGAGACAGGAAGTAACCAGAATAGTCACTCTTGATTTTCCCTATCATTATAAGTTCCACGATCAATCATTTGGTTATTTTTAACTCAATCAGACGTTAGGGACACTGGAGAGAAAGAAGAACCTGCAAAAATAACCAAATGACATAGCCGATAATAGGCAAGGTGACACTTGCTTCATAATACCTCTCTGATCCAACTTGGGAAATTCATTCATTCATTCATTCATTCATTCATCTGCTGATTTAACATATACTATGTTCCAGCCATTGTGCTAGGTGCTAAAGACATCAACCTACAAACCTATTTATGATAAAGGTGCATTATTCCCCATAATAATTTTTATTTTATTTATGTATTTATTTTGTGGTGCTGGGATTGAACCCAGGAACGTTCTACCTTTGAGCTACACCCCGAGTGAATATTTTATTGATATTTATTGAATATTTTAAAACAGGATCTGATGAGAGTCTCACTACTTCCTGAGACTGTTCTTGAACCTGCGATCCTCCTGTCTCAGCCTCCCAAGTACTAGGATTACAGGCATGCACCACCATGCCGGGCTAAGAATTTTTATTATTAAGTTTTCAATAACTACAGGTGTATTTAAGCTCATGGATAGAGCCAGAAAACATCCTAAACAGAATGATTTTAGAGATCTATTAGGATTCCTGGAGTTTCTTCTAGGTTTAAGTTCTGGAAGTGAAATTAATGAGATGGGCTATTTATTTATTTATTTATTTATTTTTTGTAGTGGTTCTGGGGTGGAACCCAGAGGCTTTCTCTGGGCTATACTCCCAGACCTATTTTATACTTTATTTGGAAACAGGTTCTAAGTTGCTGAGAGCCTCACTAAGTAGCTGAGGCTGGCTTCGAACCTGTGCGATCCTCCTGTCTCAGCCTCCCAAGTGCTGGGATTACAAGCGTGCACTACCAAGCCTGGCTGAGATGGGTAATTTAAAACTCTCCTAATGCTGGGTGTGGTGGCACATGCTTGTAATCCCCGCGCTTGGGAGGTAGAGACAGGAAGATCACGCAGGCTCGAAGCCAGACACGCTGGCTTAAGAGACCTTGTTTCCAAATAAAAATATAAAAAATAGGTGTCTGGGAGTGTAACCCAGAGGTAGAAGGGTTTCCAGGAATCCTAGTACCACCAAATAAATAAATTAATTAATTAAATAAAAAACCCTCCTAATGAATTGGATAGTGCTTCGCTAACAGTTTGCATACTATTCCAACCTGGCCTCATTTTGCAGGAAAGGACCAGGGTATACCAGCCTAATCTGAGCTTGTCCACAGTCTCTAGTCAAATGACACAGCAGATACTAGGCAAGGGGACACTCTCTTCATTTCTAATGCAAACTCAGCACTGACATCAAGAAAACGCACTGGAGAGCATGCTGCTAACCACTTGTAGAGACGGTCCTTCTCTTTACTGAGCATCTAATACGTGATCTCAGCCTAACGAGTGCTTTTCTTGTGTATGAATGAGAGACTGCATACACAAACAGGAAATGATAATAGTAATAAAAATAATAAGAACTTTGACCCACAACCTGCAGCAATCAGCCCAGGATGTCAACCTTTATCTAAAATAAACAAGCCAGGAAGCCAACCTGCTGTAAATCCGACTTGAAAAAAGCCAGATTGCTATCTCCAGTGACAATCCAGGAAGAAAAGCAATAGCTTCTGCCATAGTTGGCTCCAAAGAGCTAGGACTTAAGTATTGACAGCTTTCATAATTTGGGGCCTTACTGCTAATTTAGCACCAATAGAAGCCAACAATATACGATCTAACACACAGAGTACTCTGCTTCTAGCCTCCTGCTTACAGCTTCCCTGGGCCAGCAGCCTCCAGTCAGGGCACACTGTCGCCTCTCCTGTTCCCACTCTAAACCTTTCCTGCTCCCCTGCCTGCCCGAGTCTCTGCGCAAGCCCAGGTGATGGTGCCTGACTCCCTTGTTATAGCAAGGTCAGAACAAATAGCCTTCCCTTGTCTCCTTTTGCTTTTGTACATTGCTATGCAGCTGCTATACCCATTTTCCCTTTTCTTATTTGTATTTTATAAACTTTCATATAACTATTATGCCCTTGAATTTTTCATGTATAAGAGGAATTTATAGAATTTATGTAAAATATGTCTATACATATGTTTCTTGTGGTAATGGGTATTGAACCCAGAGGCATTCTATCTCTGAGCTACACCCCCAGCCTGAGTTTATTTCTTATTTAGAAACAGCATCTCACTAGGTTTCTGCAAGCCTCACTAAGTTACCAAGGCTGACTTTGAACCTGTGATCGTCCTGTCTCAGCCTCCCAAGTACTGGGATAACAGATGTGTGCCTCATGCTCAGCTTAAGTTATGAAATTTTCATTTGTAGAAATTAACTTTTATATGGGGCCACAAGCAGCAGAGCAAGGATTTGAATATGATTTGAGAGTTCTAGAGTTATCCCATTATAACCAGTTTTCCAAATGTAGAAGAGAGTCTTTTCCTTCACCGTCCTCTGCTAAACCTTACTTGTAATTTTGCAAATTTAAAAACAAGTGACTCCAAGGATAATGATATCAGTCTGCAATCTTGCTGGTTTAGCAGACAAATACAGAAAAAGATGCACTGTTGAGAAGTCAAGGTAATGTCTGGGGTGATTACTGAAACTCTAATTCTGTGTTTCTTTACTACAAAGTGAATATATAAAGAGGCCCAGAGTCCAGTAGGTGGTGAGACTTGAGTTGCTCATGAGGAAATACTGCTCTGATCTGCTGTCACCCAGCCCTCAGTGCTGCCTATTCCTACTCTATTCCTGAATCAGGGGAATGTGTTGCTGAAGGTGGGCCTCTAGGTGGCCTTAAAGCATTTAGACACAACATGCTAGCTTGAGCATGCGGGATTTCAGGATGTGCATATATGCTGATTTAGAAAACTGGGTAAAGTCCCTCGTATAATATTGGTCAATAGTCAAAAAGAGTAGTTGATCAAAGAATATAAAGTTTGAAGAAAATAAAAAAGATGTCAACAAATGAATGGATAAAGGAAATGTGATATATACACACAATGGCGTTTTACTCGGCCATAAAGAAGAACAAAGTTATTTCACTTGCAGAAAAATGGATAGAACTAGAGGATATGGTGCCAAGTGAGATCAGCCAGTCTCAGAGAGCCAAGGGTTGTCTGTTTTCTCTCATTTGTGGAAACAAGAGAGAAAATAAGGGGAAAAAAGAGACTTCAGATAAATCAGAAGAGAGAATAGTGGAAGGGGTGTGGGGCAGGGGTAGGGAGAGCTGATGGAGAAGGCAATTCAAACAGTGCTCTGTCTGTATATGAAGGTGTCACCGGGCAGATCTGGTAGGTTCTGGCAGGAAACACAGCAAGTGCTGTGTGCACGATGCTTTGATCACATTGAACCTCAGTATGGTGTATAATTACAATGCACCAATAAAAGTATATTTTGCAAGAAGAAGAGAAAATTTTAAAGAAGCTTTTGTTTAGTGACTTTTATTTATTTATTTATTGTCATTTTGGTGAACCAGTTCTAAGTGGCGTGCCAAGGAAAGGTCCAAATGCTTATAAGCTTCCTCTCAGGCTCCTCAGCCTGAAGTTTTTTGTCCAAAGGTGTGGGACTCTTCTGTGTGAGAGGGAACGTTGTGTATGGAATGCTGTGTATCAAAGGCCCAGGCTTCCCTGACAGCTGCCACCTTCAGCTGTCCCAGGACACGCTAGCTGCGGTGACTGTGACCTCTCTGGAAAGCCTCCCGAAAGGAAAGAAGGATGCTTACAGTTCTGGGGCACATCGGAGGGTGCTTGCCATGCCTGTCAGGGATTCTCTTCGGAATCAAAGCTCTCCGTAGCAGCAGAGGCCACTCCTTAGGAATAAAAGGCAGGAAAACCGCAAGCCACGCAGTCCCTGACGCTGGACTGTGCAACAGGAAAAAGGCTGCTTGCTTTGAAGGGGCTTGCCTTTTATTTCAAATGTTGACACAGAAAAAAAAAAAGATTTTATATTTCATAGAATTTTTTAATAGAAACAGCTCAGAATACAACATCAAAGGAAACACTGTAATCAGGTTGCAATAATATCACAAAAAAGGCCTCAGTGTGTGGAATAGAAACAAAAATGAGGAGACCGGAAGGAGGGACAAGAGGAAGGGCAAGGACAGCAAACTAAAAATTGTGGACTTTTTTGAAGAAAAGGAAAAGAAACTGTCTTCTATAGTTGCACCCAAAAAAACCAGAAGGCTTGTTTTGCAGAATAGGTAGGTAAAAGAAATCTGTAATTTACAAAAATGTCTCCATTTTCTTGAGAAAGTCTTGTAGTCTTTACCAGATAGAACATAAAAAGTCACAGTTGGTGCTAGCACGTAGTTCAATGGTAGAGAGTTTACCTAGGATGTGGGACGCCCAAAGTTTAATCTCCAGCAACACATACACACACACACACCCCACAGTAATATTAAAGGAAGTTAAAAAAAGATTGAAGTGGCACATCCCTACAACCCCAGTACTTGGAAAGCTGAGATAGGATTATTCAAGGTCAGCCTCAGAAATGTAGTGAGACTGTGTTTCAAAAAAAAAAAAAACAAAACTGAGCTGGGGCAAAGCTCAGATAGAATGCCCCAGAATTCAATTTTCAATACCACAAACAAACAAAACAACAACAGCAAAGAAAGAGAAAGAGAGAGATATAAAAGCAGAGATGAATATATATCAATCATATGTCTACATAACACAGAAACACCCACGCACTCTATTTGTGCCTACACAGACGCTACATGCATTTTCAGAACCAGACAGTGAAATTCCTAGCACTTTAAAGGAACGTATACCTCTGTCCATGATTAATTATACACTTGCGTTACCTTTTACAGCAATGTTAACTCTATCTCTGGATATAGTTAACAAGTACTGTGTCTCTCTCATTCCAGAGAGGAGCAAGAGCCCGAGGGTGAGAACAGACGGCATCTCCGAGTAGCCTGGACTGTAGATAAAAACCCCTGGCTGTGGAGGAAGAAGCCGATCAGAGAGGCCAAGTTTTAAATTAAAAAAAAAAAATCCCATTCTGTACTCTAAACTGTTCTCCCCACCTTGAAGAAGCGTCTGCTACATGTTAGTGATTCTCTTAGGAAGTGAAGCAAGGTCTACCCTCCGAAGCTGCAAGGAAAGAGGAGTCCTGAAAAGTGATGAGCAAATCAGCTCAGGGATGAAGTATCCTCAGGAAGTAGGGACACACACACACACACACACACACACACACACACACACACACACTGAGATCGAGAGAGAATACAGCTTGGGGTCCCTGGAAATGTGTTTGCAAACTCATGGATTGGGGCCTGAGCTATATTATTATGCTTTTAATTTTAATTTTAATTTTAATGCTCTACCACTGACCTACATGATGCCCTTTCTATTTCTTATTTTGAAATAGGGTCTCACTAAGTTACCATGTGCTGGCCTAGAACCTGCTATCCTCCTGTCCCAGCCTCCCAAGTACTGAGATTACAGGTGTGTGCCACCTTGCCTGGCTTACATGTTAATGAGAACCTAACGACAACCCAACACATGGCATAAAAATATCTTAAATTGTATTTCATACAAGCAGTGGTAAAGTGAATCTTGCTCTTCACATGGTGGTCTGCACCTATAATCCCAGTACTTGAAAGGCTGAGACAGGAGGACCCCAAGTTCGTGGACAGCCTCAGGAAGACCCTCAGTGAGGTCCTCTGCAATTTAGTGAGGCTCTGTTTCAAATGAAAAAAAAAATGGCTGGGAATATAATTCAGAGACAGAATGCCCATAGGTTCAATTTTCAGTACCACAAAAAACAAAAACAAAAACAAAACACAAAGAGAGAATTGCATGAGATATAATGTTGGAAGCTGGAGTCAGGAGAATATGAATAATTTGTCTTTTTTGATGGAGAAAGAGTGATTTTGGAAGCTCTTAAAATGATGGCAGAGATGAAGGCTAGCCAACGTGGCAGGAAATACCATATCAAACAGAAGATGAAAGTTACACGGGAAGTAAGAACCGACATGCCAACACGAGAGACAAACAAGGCTTATATTACTTTTTCATTCAAAAGCAAGAAAAACTGTTTCAAAAATGAAAAAAGGAATATTCAGAATAGTCAAAGTAGGTTATGTCATAAGTAAACAAGTCAATGAGGTGGGTAATAATTATCTTCTTAGAACAATTATAAAAACCTGAGGTCATGAGTATAAAACATTTGCTAAAGTTTGAATTGTAAGTCTGTGTCACTGGAGGATGTCTCTCTGCCCGCACAGTGAAGTGTCAGGCTATCTCTGGTTATGATGACTGGGGGACATTTTCTTTGTGGCTTCACAGTATATTTCTCCGTTTGCTGATGTCTCCTCTGGGGTAGCCCGCCCCTGATGGTGGGTATCCTTCATGGGGCTGTCTCCAAAGATGCTTTGCTCTACTTAACCAAGAGGTATGATGCCCAGGTTTTAATAAAGGGGCACAAAATTTTAAACAGTATATATGGGGTTGATTCATCTAGCCGAGGCATGTTGTCCAGGTCAACCTAATCAATGAATAGTTGTCTTCTTGACTCAAAGGGCAAGCATATGGTAGCTCTTAGGAAATGGAAAAGGGCTTTTTGTGCTTTCTGAGGTTGGTCTATCCACCATTCTTTTGACTGTATGACTACTCCCTTTAATTCCAATAAATTCTCTATTGATTTATATTGCCAAGGTAGGCAGGATTCTAAGATGACCCCCAGGACCTGGGCCCTGTATCAGAGAGTCCTCTTGAGAACAGAGGCCTGTAACTTACTATCTAATAGAATGTGGAAAAGTAACAATAGCTCCAAGATTGTTACCCCACTTGATAGAAGATTTTATGTAATTAATGTCCTTAACTGACTTTAAGAATTTGAAAAAGGTGATTATGCTTGGTGGGCCTAAGCTAATCAGGTGATCCCTTTACAGGTGTGTGGGGGTTCCTGAAGGAAAAGATTCTTCTCTGAAGAAGCCAGTGTGTATTAGTTTTACAGTCATCTGGATCCTATGAGGTGATAATTAAATGATGTTTTCAGCTACTATATTGTGGATTATTTCTTGCAAAACAATAAAAAGCTAGTACAGTTATTGTGGTTGGTTTCTTTTGGTTCCAAGAGCTCTGATGAAGTGCTGGATCTCCTTAAAAATTCCTGTAAGCCAGAAGTGGTGGCGCACGCTTGTAATCCCAGCATTCAGGAGGCTGAGACCAGAGGATTGTGGTTCGTAGACAGCCTCAGCTACTTAGTGAGACCCGGTTTCAAAATAAAAAAATGGGCAGAGGGGGTAGATCGGAGGTCGAATACCCCTGGGTTCCATCCCCAGACCCGAAAAAAAAAAAAAAAAAAAAGTCCTGTGTTGGTCAGGTGTGGTGGCACATTCCAGTAATTCCAGTACTTGGGAGACTGAGATAGGAGGGTCATGAATTTGAGGCCAGCCTCAGCAATTTAGCTGAGAGTATACCTTGAGGATAAAATGCCTCCAAGTTCATTTTCAAGTACCAAAACCAAAAAATAATCCCTGGGTTGAAATCTGAAGCATATTTTAACCAATGGATGACAAGAACAATTATATTTCTTTGAGATTGTCACAAAATATGATAGTTTTTACTTACCTACAGTTTAGCATGAGTAAAAGAGCCTTCCCTGTTCATATTAGCTAAGCCAGCTGTTCTTATATGTTTTGGTCTCCAGATATTTTGTGCTGTTAAAAATTGAGTACTCCAATTTTATGTTTTATAGTCACTAATATTTAGTATAATAGAAATTAAATTGAAATATTTAAAAGAAAAATAACATCTTTGTAAAAACCAATTATATTTTCATATATATATATATATATATATATTTTTTAGAAGATTGGCACTGTTTTACATTTTTACATATACCTTGCCTTCGAGTAAACAACTAGATTTTCCTATCTGTTTTTGCACCCCATCTGTTGCTCGGTATTGTTTTGATTGAATATATGAAGAAAATCTGGCCTTCCCTCCGGAAAATGGAGGAATATTTTAAAAGTCTTTTTAGATACTAGTGGTTATTCTCCTTCGATATACCAAAAAACTCAGAAATTTAGTTTCTTAAAGTTTAGTGCAATGCACAATCTAAATCATAATCAATGAACTTTTCATATTTTGCTACATTAAATTCAACTCTTCTGTCTGTTCTTCAGATTACTTATGCATAATTTCATAACATTTGTTGGTCATTTGTAAGATAATGGGTCTTCAATTCATGCAAATCTTCCAGATGTTAAGACATTTCATTATATAATGTCACACACACAAAAAATCACATTTGTTAATATCACCCCAGTCTCATCAGAAATGTCCTTAATGGTTGGGAAGCTCAATGGTGACTGATAGAGGCCTTTTAAAACTCTAATTTCCAGTAAAAAACGCAATGTTTATCATTGGAAAAATACCGTCAGTTATTTTGTTATTTTCCTTGGTGGCAGAGTCACCTAGTTTGTTTTGAGAAAACATCTGCCAGATCCCAAACCTGAATAATCATAGTTTGTCTCCCAGTCTTCTTGAGGTCAAAGTGCTCTGGCCTGCAAACCGTCAAGGAGTTCAGCTCACAACTCCACACACAGGCTTTGCTTCCGATCGCCGTGTTAGTTCAGTACGCGGTGAAGCGCTTTCTATGTACTTTGCGTTTCATTATGCAGAACACTCAGGATGTGCACAAGGGTTGCAATACAGTAACTACTTCCTCAAGGACATTCTTAAGTGCAACTGGCGCTTTCTAAAAAAAACTCTCAGAGCCCATGGTGAATACAGCGGCTACTAGTTTGGGGCCACTGTGGTACTTTGTGATGTATTTCAATGCCCCTCATAGTTTTTCACCATTAGTGCAAATATTAATCCAGGAAAATGGAATATAACACTTTAGTAATTTTACGAAAATAGTTTTTACTTTGCAGATTGCTGGAAGGGTCTTGGAGACCTCCAGAGGTACACAGTCCACATTTTGAGAACTGCAGATCTAAGCTGATATTTGGGGCTCGATTCCAATCACTTTTGTACTTAGCTCGAGGTGGTCTCACCTAATCGTGCTTTCTAGCTGGATTTGTGGCGAATGCCTGTAATCCCAGTACTTGGATGTCCGAGACGGGAGGATCATGGGAGGATCATGGGAGGATCTTGGGAGGATCATGGGAGGATCGCAATTTTTTTTTTTTTTTTTTTTTGGTGGTACTGGGGGTGGAACCCAGAGGCTTCGTACCTCCGGCTATACTCCCAGACCTATTTTATATTTTATTTGGAAACAGGGTCTCACTAAGTTGCTGAGAGCCTCACTAAGTAGCTGAGGCTGGCTTGGAACCTGTGCGATCCTCCTGTCTCAGCCTCCCAAGCGCGGGGATTACAAGCGTGCACCACCACGCCCGGCTGGAGGATCACAATTTAATGAGAGCTTCAGCAAGTTGTGGGACACTGTTTTTAAAATAAAAAAATAAAAAGGCTAGGGGTGTAGCTCAGAGGTGGAATGCCCCTGGGTTTCATCCCAGCTTGGGTTTAGCACTCTATAGACATTTCCAAGCTAAAAGGAATTGTTACAATTCAGAAACCCAGAAATCTTTATCCCTAACTTTTTTTTGCAGAAATGTGCTAAGAGCAAGGCAGGAAAAAAAGTTTTTTTATATTTTAGATTGGGCTAATAATCAGCAAGGATAAGCAGTCTATTGTGTTATGACCAACCTAACTAGCTTTAATTAAAGAAGACAACATGGCTTCATTTAATGTGCTCAGTGTTCTCTTGCTCTGGTTTTCCTGTTTCAAAAGTTTGGGGGGAAATTTTGATTTCTTTTCCACAAACTGGAAGCTAAGACCCAAAGTTTATAAAGAAACCAGCACCTCTCCCTCTCTTAGCTCTGTCCCAGTTTTTCTTTGGTTCAGTGTATACTTTGGAGCTACAAAAAGTTAAGGGCAATTTTTCTAAGCATTGAAGTTGTAGTTGTAAAATCATATCTGTTCTGCTAGTCACATTTCTCAATTCACAGGTTGAGTTCACACAAAAAATTCCTATTTTTATTTTTATTTTTGGTGATACTGGGGTTCCTGGAAGCCCTTCTACCTCCGGGCTACACTCCCAGACCTATTTTATATTTTTTATTTCGAAACAGGGTCTCTTAAGCCAGCAGGGCTGGCTCTGAACCAGCGCAATCCTCCTGTCTCTGCCTCCCAAGCGCGGGGATTACAAGGATGCGCCACCACGCCCGGCAAAAAAATTCCTATTTTTAACACAATCTAGAATTTACTGAAATTACTGGAAGAACATATGATTTTGACCAGCCAGTGCTTTATTTCCTGGCCATCCCCCCAAAATGTAACCCCATCTCATTTTCTCTCATCACCTTTTGTCCCCAGAGCTGGGGCTGGAACGATGCTCTTGCCTCACGGATGCCCAGCAACGTCAGTCAACTGACTGGTACCTGCGCCGGGGAACTGTCCAGAAGGAAGGATATGTGTTGGAAGTAAGGATGATGTTCTGGCATAAATTATTTATTCCAAGAGAAAATAGTCCAAACACTAATAAATGCATATTTGCTATAGTTTTATTTTCTTGCCACAGTTTAAACCCCCAGTGTATCTCTTCGTTGACCACATGCTTCGGGACCTAGTAGAAGTGGCTGAATAATAGTTTTCAAGTGAGGAAATTGTGGAAAAATACCAGGAGTACATTTTCACATAACAAAAAGCTGCTAAAATTGCATCCCCAGCATGTCCTACGGTGAAAATATAATGGGGTTTTCTAATTGGCACTTAAAAAATTCCAACCATTGTGTGAAATGTCACCCTGACTCCAAAGTCTCTGTTTTCATTCTTGTTGGTCAAGGTTATCTAGCAGCTCCATGAGTATCTTTCCTGTTGCCTGAATATGACAGAATCACTCATTTAGGAACTCATTCACCAAGTACATATGGAATGTCCATTATTTAGCAGGCACAGGGTAACAGTAAAGAAGATGTTATTTCTACCCTGCAAAATAGGAACAGAGGTTGTGGTGGGGACTAGATGGGTCAATACAAGTAGAAAATTTAGATCCATGCTTGGCAGCCGGTGAACACAGGTAAAGTTGTCATTACTGTTCAGCTCAAACTGAGTACATGGGAAGGACATGTACTCATCAAGTTATTGCAATCAAACGTGCAAAGCTATGATGAATCGTTGTAACTTATGAGGAATGAAAATAAGATGAATAACCGTGACACATGAAATAGGCCTGCGTCAGGGTGCGTCGTGAATTAGTTTCTTGAGGAGAAAATGTCTGAACTGCACCTAAAAGGTGGACAGTCTTCAGACAGGAGAAGAGGGTGAGAGTATTACTAGGTGTATGAAGGATGATAGCACAGAGGGATGATGTGTGTGGGGAGGGATACTGGGGACTGAACCCTAGAGTGCTCTACCACTGAGCTACACCCCAATCCTTTATTTTTATTTTGAAAAGGGTCTTGCTAAGTTGCTGAGGCTGGCCTCAAAACTGAGATGCTCCTGTCTCAGCCTCTCAAGTACTGGGATTACAGGCACGCACCACTACACCCAGCTACAAAGGCATGGATTTTATCCTGAAAGTTACATATCCATGGAAAACATTACCGAGGAAAGTGACACAAGCAGATCTGAAAGTTAGAAAGTTGATCGAGCTGCAGTGTACAGTGAAGGTTAGATGACTAGAGATGAGTGGCGGGAGCTGGAAGAGAGGCTTGGGCATAATTGAGCAGGTAAGTATTAAAAGCTTAAGTGAAAATACAGGAGTGAGTTTGTGGGAAGGGGACAGATACTTAATGGAAAATGAACCTCGAGCTTCCTAACTACTGGACATAGAAGGCGAGACACAGAAGATCTGACTCCCCCGCGTCTGGCCAAGTACCTAGAGAGGTAGTGGTGGGGCTCACTTAGGGACAGATAGGAAAGTGGGAGGAATATTGACTCTGCTAAGTTTGATTATGAAGGAAGTTCTATGTGGAAGGTCTGTTGTGTTAGACATCTGAGTAGAGCGGCTGCATATTCTGAAAAGGATGGGTTAGAAATTCTAAAGAGGGAAGTTATTTACACACCAGAGGTAACTCCAGATGTGGAATTCGGTGTGTTTATTCAATGTGGTCACATCTGTATTTAAGAGATGGAGGAAGAAGAGCCCAAAAGCAGCAGGAGAAAGAACAGGTGAAGAAGAAGACACAGAGATACTGCACACAAAAGAGGGAGCTGAGCCTCAGAGAGAAGCGGGGAGGGGTGGAGGTGAGAAGGAGAATAAGAAGAGGGTGGGCTTCCTGCCTGGGACAGAAGTCTTTGAAGGAGGAGTTTCGTTGAATTGGTGGGGACAGGAAAGAGATTGCCACCAGCAAGAGTGAGAGGAAGGTAAGTGGTGAAAACTGTATCAAAGTATAAGTGAACAACACTCCCAGAGCGGGGACTCTGGAGGGAAGGAGGAGATGAAACAGTCAAAGTGGGTTTTATTTGTTTCCATTGTTTTGAGATATGAGGGAGCCTTAAGAATGTTTTATATTGATGCAAATGCAAACGGATAGTGAAGAAGGGGCTTGATGGAGTAAGGAGGGAGGAGACCTGGCAGAGAGAGGGGGGCCCAAAAGCGAAGAGAGAAATGCAAACTCAGCCCTGAGCCAAATGCAAGCACTAACCCAGGACAAGTGGGGCATGATGGTGCACACCTGTAATCCCAGTGCTTGGGCGGCTGAGACAGGAGATTCGCAGGTTTGAGGCCAGCCTCAGCAACTTAGAGACCCTCAACACTATAGTGAGACCTTGTTTCAAAATAAAATAGGGCTTGTTTCAAAATAAAATAGGGCAAGTCAAAACCCACTAATCCCCGCGCTTGGGAGGCAGAGACAGGAGGATCGTTCAGGTTCGAAGCCAGCTGCGTGCTCTGGCTTAGGAGACCCTGTTTCCAAATAAAAAATGTAAAAATAGGTCTGGGAGTATAGCCCGGAGGTAGAAGGGCTTCCAGGAACCCCAGTACCACCAAAAAAAAAAAAAACCAACAACAACAAAAAAAAAACCCCACAGTTTTGACATTATACCTAACTCCAGTTGGAATGGCAATCATCAAGAACACAAATAATAAATGCTGGCAAGGCTGTGGGGAAATAGAAACCCTTACACACTGCTAGTGGGTTGTAAACTGGTATAGCTGCCCTAGAGATCAGTGTGGAGGTTCCTCAGAAGACTGGGAATGGAGCCACCATATAAACCAGCTACACCACATCTCGGTATCTTTCCAAAGGAACCAAAGTCAGAATACCATAGTGACATTGCGTACCCTTGTTTACAATAGCCAACCCATGGAAAAAGTTCATCGACGCATGAATGGATTATGAAACTGTGGTATATACACACCATGGAATTCTACTCAGCCATAAAAATATGGTCCTTTGCAGGAAAATGGATGGAACTAGAAAATACTGTGCTGAGATCAGGCAGTGTCAGAAAGTGAAGGGCCATATGTTTTCTCTCATATATGGAAGCTAGAAAGAAACTGGGAAACAAAAGGGACTTTGGGTAAATGAGGACAGAGACCAGTAGGACAGCAGGAGGGGACTCGGGGAGGGGAACGAGGAGAGGCCAGGAAAGACCCGATAAAGGAAACAGTTCAGACAACTCTGCGTACACCATGAAGCTCTGATACCAATTTCAAGATTAGAATGAGGGCGGGAGGGGATGGGCCCGCCCTGGAGGGAAAGGCACCAGGTGCTGTGTGCATGGTGTTTCTTTCTCACTAAACCTCAGTAGGACTGATGTATGGTTACAATGTATCAACAAAAGTGAATTAAAAAAAAAAGAAACTACATTTGTCTCCTTCCAAGGATTAAATGTACAATCCGAATTCTGTCCTTAACATATGCCCAGCCCCCTTGAGATAAGACCATCTTGTTTTCAGTATCCAGGGCCATTAGCTCTGTCACATCCAACTTTCCTTTGAAAGTCTACACACCCCTGGAGCCTCAGGGCGTGCGTCTGGCCCTGTCCAGTGAGCTTGCGGCTCTCCTGAGCTCTGCCCTGTTACTTCACCTGTGAAGCTGTCCTACTGTGAGATTCTCGATGGTGAGCATTTAAAAAATTTTTCTGTATCCTCAGTACTTCTAGCTAAATGAATCAATAAGTACATTTTTAAAAAAATCTAAGTGAATCTACCTGTATCTGCACCACCCTCTTTAATAGAGGGAAAAGCAGTCCCTTTGCGCACATGAGGCGTTGGTCTACACTTCCTTTTGAATTTCATTCTCCCGGGCTTCTCAGAGAGTGCGAGGATTGACCACCCATTTTCTCTCTTGCTCATCAGGCTGCCCTTTGGAAAGCTAGCCTCCTAGCTTTGGATCATATTTCACAAATTCTCTCCTGCCTCTACCTTTCTCTAAGCATCAGACCAGAGTGGATGAAAAGTTACTTCCTTGACATTTTCCCTGGGTCTCCTAAAGGCATTTTAATCTAATGACTATTCTCTTCAAACCTGGCCTTATGCTAGTTTTTCCTATCTCCATGAATAAAATCATGGTCCATCCTGTTATATAAACCAGAAAGTCAGGGTTCACCTTTGACACTTTTCTTTTTCACCTGTGCATCCACCCACGACTGTATCCTGATATTCACCTCCTGAATATCTTCTAATTGCCTACTTGTCTTATGTCTGCCACCACCATGCTACCAAAGCCGACATACTCTCTTATGTGGACTGCTGTGGTTCCTGTTTTCTTGCACTCTCTTCCCCAGGTTAGTCCTCAGCTCTAATCTCTTTGCCAGATTGCACCCAGGTCTACATTGGAAATAAAAATTGGATGCCCTAAAATACCCTTAAGTACTTCACAGGTTCTTGCTGTCTTCAGGTAGCCCCGAGGGCTGGCCGGTCTGGCCCGGATCGCTCTCTAGCACGCTGGGTAATGGCGATGTCGAGCTCCACCTACCAGAGGACCTGGTATGTCTTAGAGGCACCCCTCGCTTAATGTGCCTCGAAACAAATCCTGAACCGCCTCCACCGCCTGCTCCTCTTGATCTCCCCCTCTCGGAAAATCAAAGCTCCATCCCGTGGGCTGCCCAGTCCAGAGACGTTGTGATCATTCTTGGACTTTTTTCCTCACCCTCTGTATCCAGTCCTCTGTGACTCTGCATCAGCACCACCTCCAGAGTACATCCAGGATCTGGCTACATCTCCTCGTCTTTGCTTATACTACACTGGTTATTGGAATAGTCTCTAAGTTCTTGCTGTTCTCATTCTGGGTCCACTAACAGTCTGTTTGTTAGTAAGCCCATGTGATCTTTCTAAAAGGTAAGTCAGACCTACTATTTCTATGTTAAAACTCTCACTGGGTATGGTGGCACATGCCTGTAATCCCAGTATGTGGGAGGCTGAAACAGGAGGATCTCAGGTTGGAGGCCACCCTCAGCAATTTAGCAAGAGCCTGTTTCAAATAAACAAAACCAAAGGCGGGGGTGGGGGTGGGGTGGGGGGTGGGGGGTGTGTATAGCTCAGAGGTAGAATGCCCTTAGGTTCAATTCCCAGTACCCCAACCAAAACCAAACAGATAACAAGAAACAACAACAACAACAACAACAACAACAACAACAACATCCCTGTCTGATGGCTGCCCTTACCACTCACAGAAAAGGCATGGGGTTATTTGGCCCAGAACCTCCCTGTTGCATCTCCTAACGCTGCACCTTCTCGCCCCTCCTCCGCACAGGCAGGCACGCATGCGCACACAGCCCCTCGGTTCCTAGGACATGTCCAAGGATGCTCCGCTTCAGGCCTCTGCGCTCACTCTTCCCAGACGGTCTCCATTGTAGTTGCAGGAGTTGCTGTCAACCTCAGCTCAACTGTAGCTTGTTAGGGAGACGTATAACTGGCTGAAATTGTTTCCATTTGTTTGCCCATTTGTTGATACACCTTTTCTCTGGAAACTAAGCCTTCCTCTCCACGCAGGCGGAGAATTCGCTTTGTTTGCGGCCACGTCCTCAGCTTCAGCAGCGGTACCTGAGCTGTCCAGTGACTGAGCGACCCTGCGCCCTTCCCTGGGATGCGCTGAGGCCCGCCTTTGAGCAGAGGCTGCCGGTCCTCTCCGGGTCAGCTGACTTGCGGCTTCCACAGAGAAGACATCGACGGCCTTCTGTACCTTGTCTAAGTGGTAATTTAAGCTTTCTCAACCTTCTCTTCCCTTTTCCCGGTTAACACTTTTCACAGTAATGCTTTTTCTACATATTGATCAGAATTGCTCCACACTGGACTTTAAACTCTGTGAGGGAAGGAACTTCATCTGCTCCTTTTTTTTTTTTTTTTTTTTTTTAATGGTTCTGGGGATTGAACCTACGGGTATTTTTTTATTATTATTATTTTGGTGGTACTGGGGGTGGAACCCAGAGGCTTTCTACCTCCGGGCTGTACTCCCAGACCTATTTTATATTTTATTTGGAAACAGGGTCTCACTAAGTTGCTGAGAGCCTCACTAAGTAGCTGAGGCTGGCTTCGAACCTGTGCGATCCTTCTGTCTCAGCCTCCCAAGTGTGGAGATTACAAGCGTGCGCCACCACACCCAGCTCCCAGGGGCATTTTTTGAAACAGGGTCTCACTAAGTTGTGGAGGGCATCATTAAATTGCCAAGGAAATAAAAACTCTTTTTAAAATTTCTACTTGAAAACAGGGTTGTTTCCACTAAGTCGCTGAGGCTGGCCTCACACCTGCAATCCTCCTGTCTCAGCCTCCCAAGAACTAGGATTACAGGATTGGGCCACTGCTCTCTGCTACTCCATCTGTTTTTGCTCACCACTGTTTCTTCAGAATTTAGTGTGGAGTATAACTCTTGGTAGACAGTAAAGATTTCTTGAACCAGTGAATTAATGAATGAAAAAGTGAATAGAGCATTTTAAAAATTTACTGACATCTTTACTTCACCAGCCAATTTCTCTTTGCTCTTCAAAATGATTTAATTTTTCCACAGTATTTTCTTTGAATTGAGAGATGAAATTGTTCCAGGTGCATCATGAATTTAAAGTGGGGTCGCTAGAATAATGATGCCCATTCGGATCACACGTGGAACTTGTTTCAAAATCAAATTTCCAAGCTTTACACCTCATCATATTTTTATATGGATCTATTTAGCTAAAACTGCTATGGATTATGGATTAGTCTAAATTAGAAAATAATCAGGCAAATCAGGAGTAAGAAAGAGAATAGTAAGCATTTTGGTTTTTGCAATTTTAAGAAAAATGTAACTCAGGAAATGAAGCTAACATTTCACATTTCTTCTGAATTATGAAATTTAAATTATGAAATTTATATATGTAATTCAGCTACTGTTTAGTGTGACGGTTTATCCCTGTAACTCCAGTACTTGGGAGGCTAAGGATCGTGGTTCAAGGCCAGCCTTGGCAATTTAGTGAGGCCCTCCACAACTTAGTGAGACCCTGTTTCAAAAAAAGAAAAAAATAGTGCTCAGAGCATAGCTCAGTGGCAGAATGCCCCTGGGTTCAATACTTAGCACCACAAACAAAGAACCCATTTTTGTGTTGGAGTTCTCTGTGAAGTGGTTTCTCTGGAGCTGTACATAAAATGATTTTAAACTTTATTTATTTTTTATTTTTGGTGGTACTGGGATTCCTGGAAGCCCTTCTACCTCCGGGCTTCACTCCCAGACCTATTTTATACTTTTTATTTTGAAACAGGGTCTCTTAAGCTAGCGAGGCTGGCTTCGAACCTGCGCCATCCTCCTGTCTCCACCTCCCAAGCTCGGGGATTACAAGCGTGCGCCACCACGCCCGGCATTATACTTTAAAATGAGTTACTGCGTAACATATTTCTGTATGCCATAATAAAAATATTAGAACTTTAGCAAATACTAAATACTTTTCAGGAGCTTCTGATCTTATTTTTTCCCCTCATTAGAATAATTAAAAACAAGGGTGCATTCATTTCTAGTCACCCCACCATGCCATTTTGGCATGGGGCTGTATTTCTATTTTCTGTATTTCTATCTTTCTAATAAACTTCTTTAAATCTTCAAAAAAAAAAGAATGTCAAAACTGCATAACTACAGAAGAACATCATTGAGTTTCTGCATATGAAGGACAAAATAATCCTTAATAGTCTCTGTGGTTTTCTTCTGCCTGAGATAGAGCCCTTCTTTTGTGACTTCATACTTGTAGGCAGAACGCCAATCAGAGACATCCACACTGCAGGGGGAATTAATATCCACCGGAATCTGAGAGAAAAATGAATCTGAATGCATCTTAATAATAAATTTTATAAGTTTCTCCAAGGAAGTTTTTTTGATACAATGATGCTTCAAAATAATAACTTTGTGTAAAATGTTAAACTATATAATTGTTTAAATATAATCCTAAGAGAGGAAGTTTTATTTTCCAGAAGAACAAAGGGAAAAATGTCCCCCAACATTTTAAAACAAAAAATCCTATTGTTTTATTTGGCGGCAAAACAATCATATAAAGTTTAATGTGAGACTATTAGCGTGTTTTGCTGAAAGAAAGTAAATTAGGTTAATAAATGTAATGAAGTTTGTAAATAACCTACTTTTTAGTTTGTGGATCTGGGGATGGAACCCTCCGAGTTACACCCCCTGACCTATTTTTATTTTTTATTTTGAAACAGGGTCTCACTAAGTTGCAGAGGGCCTCACTAAGTAGCTGGGGCTGTCCATGAACTGTGATCCTCCAATCACAGCCTCCCCAATGCTGGGATTACAAGTGTGCGCTACCACACCTGGCTAAACAACCTACAACCTACTTTTTTTTTAATGAAAGCTACTTTTTTCACCTAAATGAAGGTTATCAATGAAATATACATAGTTTTTGGCTATTATTATGTCCTAGTATTAAGTCTGGAACAGGGAAGATTTTATTTTCCCTGGGAAACTAAGTGATGCATAAAAATCCCCAGGGGAAAATAAATTTCTTAGGGTTAAGAGAACGTGGCTTTTGAACATGTTTCCTTAGATAACATTAAAATATTTTGTTTCATGGTATTTTTGAAGCACTGATTGATTAATAAAGCAACATGTACATATGAGACTGCTTGCAGAAATTAGTTATAATATCCTTGGATGAGAGACACCACGACAAGAGGTATGGTACAGAAAACCTTGGGTAAATGCTGTAAAAACATGCGGTATCTAGTCAGAGGAGAAGCAAGTTGTGAATAAAGAGAAAACTCATTTTTCCTCATGACATAAAATTATCTATTTCTTATTTATTGAACCTAAGAAATATAAAAGGGATGCATACACATTAATAGTCAGGAGTTGAAAAGATAACAAGAAATCATTGCATCGTGAATAAGAATCGGATCATTCACTTATTGAGCAATGTCTTATTTCAGAGATATTCACCATGGCATTTCTATTTCCTTCCATCTAGTTTCCCTTTTCAGAATTTCCTTAAAACTTCTTTTATAATTGCCAATCTAAATGCCTAGCTCTCACCAACAAAAGAGGCAAATCTGTTAACAAAACCCAGAAATCATAAATATTACTATGACAAGCCACAGGGTTCCTTGCAGAAAACTGAGGACCTCCCCAATCTACGAAGACACTCCTTCCTCACTAAGACAGAAAAAAGGACCTCCTTATGGAGAGAGAAAGTGACATTCACTTTGAATTTTACCTCCTAATCTTATTTTGAAAGGATCTCAGTACAATAAGTATTCAAAAAGCATTGACTCCATTTTGTGTTGTCTCTAATATTCCATCTCACAGGACAGACACTCTGGCAGGTTATCTTTACCATCTTCCCAAATGGCACCGTTGGCTCTAAAGGAGTTCAGTAGTGTTCTATACCATGATGCAAAAATTCCAGCTAGAGGAAGTGAGAGCTGCACACACCAAACCAGAGTGGGATGAAGACTAACGTGGTCTCAAAGTGAAAATGAAAAAGGCGTGCCCACTGATGTGTATCCAGACTCTCTGAGGAGAGGGGCAGGTTACAGAAATACACCATCACTTCACAATATTAAATACAAATTCTTTGGGAGAGATTAGCTTTCCACATTGGAGGTAACTCATCATGATGTGTCTTCAGAATAATTTGGAATTGACTCCTATGGCTTGAATTTTTTTCCTTCTCAGAGCAAATTTGTACATGCCTTTTTTTCTAATGACCCCCTTAGAGATTCTTTAGTAATGATGATTTTGTCCCAGTTCTCTACGCATCTTTATTAGTAGAATGAAAAAGTGCAACCATTTAAATCAGAAGGTAATTCCCAGATCCAATGTTACTAAATTAATAAATAGAGTAAGCATAAAGGTCTCATCTATGAGTTTTGGGAACAAGATTTCTCTCTTTTCTCCTGATTCCTTTACTGAGTCAAAATAACTCACTGAGGAAACTAATAAAACCAGAGTGATATCTAACTTCTCTGTGCAAATATCATCCAACAAAAAGGCATAATGAGGGTCACTAACATTCACTGACCACTTACTTGGTTGGAAAGCCCCATGCACTGTGCAATTATTTTCTCACATAATCTTTAAAAGAACTCTGTATAGCAACAAATGATAATGGTCAGCCCAGCAAGCTTAAGTCCCTTGTGCAAGTGTGAGAGTGGGAAAATCATAGACATTTTCACCCTGGACATCTATATGAAGCCAGTAAGATGAGTCTGGCTGTTTTCTCTAGGGTAAAGAGCATGCACTTTCACCTCCATGTGTTGTTGAGCAGTTTGGAAATAAGGGAAGCTGCAATCTTTTGGGAATTGAACAATGTGAGGACTAGAGGTGCCCCGAGGTGCAGCGCACTCATTCCACCGGGTTGAGCAAAGCTGTGGGAGCTCCAGTTAGGGCGGAATGTGACTGCCCGTGTTACTTTGCTCCTTGTTTGTCTTGGGATTTCCACATCAGCATTTGTCTTCCTATCTTATTGGACATTCAGAAGGGCCAGGGATCTAGAGAGTCCTGATCCTTTCTTGAGGCATAGTGTAATAAAAAATCTCATTATCTGACACTCCAGATCCCCTTCATTCAAATTTCCCATTGGAACTAAATAGTTATCTTAATTATTTAGAACTTTATTGTCAAAGTACTGGTGCTGTCCTGTAGCTATAACCTTTGATCAACAATAATAATAAAGTACAGCAATAATAACAATAGCTGACATTTTTTTGTGTGTGCCTGGCCTTCTGCCAATAACTTCACATCTACGAACCCATTTACTCCTTATAACAATCTTTTAAGGCAGGCATCATTAACAGAGATGAGAAAACCAAGTCTCCAAGAAGTTACACCACTCGTCTAAAAGTTCTTTATTTACAAAGTCAACTAATGATTTGTTAGTACACATTATTTTATAATCCCTGGCTTAAAAATATCCCAGCAATTGATACTCACTTGGCGATTCTTCAGTTCCTCTATTATGCTGTTTCACTAATTCTACTTTGCAACTTAAATACACTGTTACTATTTTTAAGTAACTTCTAAGTTCAATAAATGACTACTTTGGTATAAATAGGATTTGAGTATGTCCCATATAGAAGCCAGATTGAATAAAATCACATAAAACAACACAACACGAAACAAAACAGATGAAATGTTTATGGGATGAATTGTTCTAATTACCCCATACCCAACAGAGTCAGAATGATCAGCCTTCTTAGTACTTTGGAGTTAATTAATAAAACAAAACAAATCTATTGTCAGTCACAAGCTGGAATGTATAATCTGATCTCCAAGCATAAAAATTAAATTCTGTTTTTTAATTGATATTTCTAGGCAAATTCAATAAAATGATCAAATGCCAGTGAAATCTCACATTCCCCTGGAGCTCTCAGATTCCTTTCTGCTTTAATCTATGCTTGAATTCCATATGAAAACCCTTAGACTATAAACATTCACCAGATGTGCCAAAGCAACACTGCGTGATACACATACTGCAGTATTGACTTTCAGAGACTGAACAACTCCATCCCACGACTCCCTCCAACCTCTCCCCCCACAGAAAAGTTCCGCATTGCATGTCACATAGTCATGGTGAACTTTTTCTTTTCTTTTCTTAAGTTCAAATGCTTAGATATCTTGCAACAATTATTTGGCTTGGACTTCACAGCACTTCAAGTACTCATTTTTAACCAAGGTAGAACATTGCAGATTTCTTGATTCTACTTCACAGGAAATTAGTCATCGATTTCTAAGGATAAATGAGCTCTACTAAGCTATGGTGGAGACCAAGAAAGGTGTAAATGAGATGAAAAGACCAGTCTCTCACTCCAAGACTCATTCAGCTCTTTACTTCTATGAACAGAGCTTAGCAACAGCTGAGACTTCACCCACGGCTTGGTTTTCTCTTACCTTTTCGTCTTACTTCTCTGGCTTGAGCTTTCTCTAAGAACAGAAGGTATAAACAAGAGCCGAGCAGACAATAGATAGGATTTAAATTGTGTTTAACGAGCAGCAAGACTGGCTTTCACAGCATCCCAGGACCATCAGCTTTTCATTGAGAGCCGTTGAACTTCCAGAAGAAGAATGGCTCATCACACCATTATATCCCCTAGCCTGAGGTCCAGCTCACCACAGGCTGAACCCGGAAGGCTCTGTGGGCTGGGCTTCCCACGGACAACTGCCATCACCTTGGTATTGTGACACCCAGTGCCTTCTGTCCCAATGTGTTGTCACTGTAGCCCTCAACACACAAGAGTTTGAGAAACATATCTCTTTGGTCATCAAGAACTAGATAGGTAGTCATCTTGTTAATTCATTCAATCAGTCATTTGGTCAACAACAAAAAATTATCAATGCCCAGCTCTGTATTAAGTATTGCACTAAGCTTTGGAGATAAGGTGTTCTGAATGTGAAGAAATTGCCAATATACATGGACTTCCTCAACTGTCATTCTGCTTCTTCTCACTTACCTTCCAGTTCTATGTGTTTGCTCAAGGAAAGAGAGGAAAAGAGGTTTTATAGTTGCAGGCAGGCACAGTGGCCAAGAATACCATCTGAATAGTCACATTCTTAGATTCTAATCACAACCCTGACATATATACATAGATTTGGTACTGAGAATTAAACACAGGGACGTTTTACCTCCAATCTACATCTAGCCCTTTTATTTTGAAAGTGTCTTAGTAAGTTTCTGAGGCTGGCCTTGAACATATGATCCTCTTGCCTTAACCTCCCATGTACTGAGATTGCAGGCATGTACTACTGGGCCTGGCAAACAACCAAAAGTCTGGGCATGCTTTGAAATGGTTCTGTACTTCAGTTTTTGTGTCATTCTGGGATGGAGATAATACTTTTCTCAGAAAATTCTACTGAGGGGAAAATATTAATTTAGGTAAATGATTCAGGACAAAGACTGGCAAACAATACATATAAATATTACAAATATTTTTTTATCCTCCTAGGGCAATCAGACTTCTTAAACTTAATTGGGAATAAATTATGTGTATAGAGTTCTGCTAAAAATTTTTCTTTGTATAGAGACAAACGTTTTGGGACATTTATAATACCCTTATGAACAACAATGAAGATTATTCCCAGGCCTATAAAACAACGAGTACAATATCTCTAACACTCTTTTTTTTTTTTTTTTTTTAATGCTGAAGACTGATCCCAGGGACATTCTACTTTCAAGGTACACCTTCAGCTCTTTTATGTTAGTTGTTTTTAAATTTTGAAACAGGGTCTCACTAATTTTCTGAGGTTGGCCTTGAAACTTCCATCCTCCTGTCTCAGCCTTCTAAGTACTGGGATTGCAGGTATGTGCCACCACAGAGGGCTCTAGAACTCTTAACTGGGACATATTAGTGGATAAATCCAAATGTGGAAAAACTAAAGACAAGGATTCCTTCTTTGACCAAACTTTAGTGTTCTCTGATTACTTTTCTAGACTAGGCCTTGACCTTGACCTATGGAACCCAGTTTTAGCAATGAATTCTGCTAAGCCTGTTTATAAAGAATCTCCCACACCCTTGATATCTAGTCAAGCTTCTTTCCCCATATCCTTCTCCTTGATATCTTAAGCAATGTCTTCTTAGTAATTTTCTATTTTCTTTCCTTGGTTCTAAACCTTTACTTGTCCTTATATGTAGAGGGAGTTGGGTTCAATCCTTTCCCCTATTGCAAAGGTCTTGACCTCTATTGCCATAGTCTCCCCCAATTTTTATGTGCTTTTATTGGTGAATTATAATTTCACATTATAATGTAAATCATAGACAGTGAATACATGCATATATGTATGCATGTAATTGGTAGTCCCCCCAGCTCCCTCCTCATCTCCCCCTTCCCCATAGAGTGGCATTGATAGTTTCACATATGTACACTATTGCCATAGTCTTGAATGGAGTCTTCTTTGCTATTTTAAAAAAGGGTGAGAATAGTTTTTCTCTAATAATTAAAAAAATAAAAAAATAATTTTGATTGCAATATGACTAGATAGTGAGGAATATTCAAAAAGATTGAAAGAGTATAGAATGCTCAGGGACAGATTTTCTTATGATGAATGTGAAAATTGGCAGATTACAAAAGTAAGCACAAAAAATTTATAGCTTGGGTAACATCTGTAATCATATTTCTCATTAAAAATAAAAAAATTTAAATTAGACTCAGGTTGACCCTAAAGCAACCTCATTTTCTAAAATTGGAGATAATGATAATGATATATCACTCTTACACACATGGCATCATGCCTGGCTGCAGGATTAAATGGTGGAGAAAATTGGCTACGAGGTAGACCAGTTACCAGAAAAAAAAAGTGTCTACAGTAATTTGACAAACTGGAAAGACAGGAAATCAAATATATGGGGCATTCAAACTGGTTAAATTTCAGCTCAGCTTAAATATGTGTATTGAAAGGCAGAATTAATAAATATTACATGTATTTTTCCAATTGCAAACCACCCTCTAGTTTTTAGAATATATGGTAGATTCCCAGAAACTTTAATTAGGATATGAGGGATGTTAGAGAAATAAATTGATGAATGAAGAAACAAGTGTACATTTATATTAATAATCACAAATGTTTTTGTCATTTGTTTTTAATAAGTAAATCACCATTTTACCTTAAAAAGTATTTGTGAATAGTAAAAAGTCTTTGGTTTTAAACTGAAGTTGTATATTTCTCCATACTAATGTCAAATTCATCCATTAAATTGATATAGAAATATAGAAAATCATTTATGAGAAGCTCCATCTTCCTTTTAGGATTACTGCAAATTAAAATATTTCCTGTGAGCTCAAAGTTGTTTGCCCATAGGGTTTTATGGCTTTCAGTATCTGAGAGGTCTATGCTTTTCGCTCTATTCCCAGAGAGTTTTGATGCTGTTCTAAATCTATGACATCCATTAGCAGGGAAAATTTAATAGAGAGAAGGATCACATGGAGAAAGCCAAGAAGGCCCTGAAAGAAAAATAGACAAAGGACAAAGACAGAGCCCATTACAACCAACTTTGAATATTAAAAAAAGAAAAATTGAAAAAAATCCCTACATTTTAGCCCCAGCTCTATTTCTTTTTCTTTCTTTCTTTCTTTCTTTCTTTCTTTCTTTTTCTTTTCTTTCTCTCTCTCTTTTTTTTTTTTTTTGGTGGTACTGGGGTTCCTGGAAGCCCTTCTACCTCTGGGCTACACTCCCAGACCTATTTTTACATTTTTATTTGGAAACAGGGTCTCCTAAGCCAGCGCGTGCGGCTGGCTTTGAACCTGAGCGATCCTCCTGTCTCTGCCTCCCAAGCGCGGGGATTACAAGCGTGTGCCACCACGCCCGGCAGCCCCAGCTCTATTTCTGATTGCATTATGACCTCCCTGGGCTCAGTTTGAGAATCTGTAATATACAGAGATGATAAATTTTCTAAATACCTCCCTATTACTAAAACTCTCTTGATTTTCACTGTGTAATCAGTACCATAGTAAAAGATTTGTTCCTAAACACTTCAGACTTCTGGGTTTCTAAATTTGACTTGAATGCTTTTCTTCTTTATCCAACATTTCAACCTCTAAATGGGAAAGTTTTCTGTATCTGAATTATAAGAAACACTGAAACTTTTAGAGTAAAGGACAACAAATGATGCAATTTTACTTTTTTGAGACTTTTTGAAAGTGAAAAGAAATAATATGATTACTTTTATTTCCACAAATGAAACGATTTCAGTTCTTAAGGGTTTAAATTGGTCCAAGTTTTGGCCGGGTGTGGGGCACACGCTTGTAATCCCCCTGCTTGGGAGGTAGAGACAGGAGGATCGCTCAGGTTTGAAGCCAGCCTCACGCGCTGGCTTAGGAGACCCTGTTTCCAAATAAAAAATATAAAATAGGTCTGGGAGTGTAGCCCGGAGGTAGAAGGCTCCTGGGTGCCATCCCCAGTATCACAAAAATAATAAATAAATAAATTGGTCCAAATTTTAATTGTTCCTCTTCTTTTTCTTTTTTATCTACTAGAGTACACTTATAAATTACGACTGGATGAAGATTTTTTACATATCCATAGTGGGAGCTAATCTATAGCTCATCCAGGTACTGTTCCAGGTACTGAGATAGAACAGTAACCTAAACAACCGTCCTGTGAGCATGGAGCATACCTTCCAGCAGGTTTTAGTAAGATCAATAGTTTCTGCTTATAGAAAAGTATGAAGGAGAAAATACCACCTACATTAGACTCTGATATCTTATTTGTTTCAAGCACCCTTTTCCCCAAAGAACTCTCTCTTGGTAATACAAGGTTGATCAGCCTTAAATTTACCTAATTTCTCTCATCACTACTACAGTCTAGTTTTTATTTTATGTGACAAATACTTTCATAGTTTGTTGTGGACCAGACATTGTTTTAAGTGCTTTATAATATTAACTCACTTAATCTTCATATAAATCCTGTGTGCTCGATAGAAATGGTTTCTACCTTGAGAATAAAAAATTAAATTGGTAGGTTATTATTATAAACATTTTTGTTTGTACTAGGGATGGAACCCAGGGACTTTTTACATCCTGGCTACAGTCCCAGAACTATTTTATATTTTATTTGGAAACAGGGTCTCACTAAGTTGCTGAAAGTCTCACTAAGTAGCTGAGGCTGGCTTTGAATCTGCATGATCCTCCTATCTTAGCCTCCCAAATACTGGGACTACAAGCATGCACCGTCACGCCTACTTAATTTCACCATTTTAAAGATACTATTCAGCCGGGCGTGGTGGCGCACGCTTGTAATCCCCGCGCTTGGGAGGCAGAGACAGGAGGATTGCGCAGGTTTGAAGCCAGCCCCGCGCGCTGGCTTAAGAGCCCCTGTTTCCAAATAAAAATGTAAAAATAGGTCAGGGAGTGTAGCCCAGAGGTAGAAGGGCTTCCAGGAACCCCAGTACCACCAAAATAAATAAATAAATAAATCAATCAATAAATAAATAAATAAATAATAATAATAATAATAATAAGATACTATTCTATTATCTTCTGACTTTTTGTTTTCAAGAGGAAGTCATCCATTTTTCTTATATGATTTTCCTGAACGCTTTTATTTTCTACTTTAAGATATTTCTATTTATCTTTGTTTTATAGCAGTTTTTAAAAGTAATTTTCCTTGTATTTATTCAGCTCAACATTACCTAAGATTTTCAATATGTGAGTTGACATCTAAAAAATTAATTTTGTAAAATCCTTGGTGGTATCTGTTCAAATATTTCTTCAGCCCCATCCTTTTTCCCTCTTTTTCTGGGACTTCAATTACACAAATATTAGGCTGTTTGATAATGTCTCATTTGCTTTGTTATTCTTTTATGCAAGGGACTTACAGGCTGCTTTTGCTGAAGGCACCACCTCTTCACTTGGGCCTGAAGATACCCAATGGATAACACAAAACAGGATAAAAGCTTGGTCCCTCTACTTTTATCTTGCACCTCTCCTTTCTACCTTAGACTTTGGGTCATATTCTTACTCAGCTCTGCATATAGACATGTTAATCCTTTATGGAGTGTCTGTCTGAAAATTGGTATAAAAATGGTGATTAGCCCTAAGTTTACTTGCCTTTTTCATCCTCTTCAAAACTAAAATCATTAAGATAAGAATACCTAAGGTATTTTCAGGATTTTCAGACATAATAATCAACAGGTTGTCAACTGACAGCTTTTAAAACATCCTATTCCAGACCCTTGGACAGTGCTCAGTGGTTCCCAGTGAGTGGCCCACACCTGAAGGACCTTACTCCATCTTGCCTTTCTGACTTGCCCTTTTCTCCAGCAGCCACCTTAGATTGTGGGAGCAGCAAGCCTCACAGGTATATCCCCCCATGATGGGACTGCCCCCCTAAGTAGGAGCAATTATGATATATGAGCTTGCTCCTAAGCATAAGCAATGACCTCATGATGAGAACCAAATTGCCTCCTCAAGTGATAATGACTTGAGGACCTCAGATAATCAGACCTGAGATAACAATCAGCCAGACCAAAGTTCAACCCCAGAACACTTAGCTATTCCTACCTCATGCTCCCAACCCCAGTTCTTTCCCTGTTTGTACCTGAAGCTCATCACTAACCCTAAAGAAAGGGTTAAGAACACTAGTCACTATGTCTTCAGCTACGTGGAATACTAAATTTCTTTTCCACCTCACCACCACTTTTGCCATTTGGTTTACTTTTTGGGCAAGTGGCTAGACCTGGTCACCTGACTCCCCAAAGTCACCCCCCCCCCAGCCTAGGTCTCTTGAACCATGTTCAATTTTGTCTTTTATTCTTTTCTTCTCTCCTTTCTTTTGTTTGGATAATTTATTTCCTTTTTTTCCTTTTTGGTGGTACTGGGGTTCCTGGAAGCCCTTCTACCTCTGGGCTACACTCTCACAGCTACTTTTTATATTTTATTTGGAAACAGGGTCTCTTAAGCCAGCACAGCTGACTTTGAACCAGCGCAATCCTCCTGTCTCCACCTCCCAAGTGCAGGGATTACAAGTGTGCGCCACCACGCCTGGCTTGTTTGGATAATTTCTAATAATATATTTTTGAGTTCACAAATCTTTTATTTTTTTTGTGAATAATACACCATCAAGCCCATTTTCATTTTGGATATTTATCGTTCAGTTCTATAGAACACAGTATTCTGTGTTGGGAAGGAGGAAATGGAGAGGTGAAGGGGGCTGCTAATGCAGTGCATATATATGTTACTGTCAACATGATTTACATTATGATGTGAGACTACAATACACCAATAAAGGCATATTAAAAATAAAAAATAAAAGCTTGCCTATGAATTCTTTTTTTTAGCATTTTGGTTTTATTTGCTATTTTTTTATTAATTTAATTTTTAAATTGGTGCATTATAGTCATATATCAATCACATTGGAGTACAAGACTTGAGAGGATATACAAGCACACATCATCCAATTAGCCCTCCTCCAGCCCCCATCCCATTCCCTCCCCCTCCCTCCATCCCACGCTTCTTTGGTGATTTACTTTGATACATTTGTTTATGTACCTCCTGCGTTTTAAAGAGGCTCCGTCCTCCAGTATTACATACCCTCTGATTGGTCACATTAGTTGCTTCACTATAGGGCCCTTTCTATAGCTCAACCTCTTCCTGTTGCCCTTTTCCTCCTAGTTATTGCTGATTAAGAGAAGCGTCTGATTTATATTTTCTGCGATATTTCTCTGTGCATGCTGCGTTGCAAGTACCGATCCCACTCTTGATGGTTTCAGTAGTGGCCTGGCTACTCAGTGGACTGATCCAGACCTCGCTGGCTCAAGCAGCGGCCTTGCCTCATGGGAAGCCCCAGTTCTGGTCTCGCTGGCCCCTGCATCGGTCTAACCCCTAAGCTGGCTTTGGTCCTGGCCTTGGAGGCCGCAGGAGTGAACTTGCCTCACGCCAGGCTCCGATGCTGGCCATTGGCCCCTGCACCGGTCTAACCCCTTGGCAGGATTGCAATCCCAGCCTCGGAGGCCCCAGCACTGGCCTAGCCTCACGGCAGGCTCCAATGCCGGCCTCGTTGGCCCCAGCACCGGCCTAACCTCACGGCAGGCTCCAATGCCGGCCTCGTTGGCCCCAGCACCGGCCTAACCCCTCAGCAGGTTCCGTTCCCGGGTTAGGAGGCCCCAGCACTGGCCATGTCTCACGGCAGGCTCCGATGCTGGCCTCGCCTCACGGCAGGCTCCGATGCCGGCCTTGCTGGCCCCAGCACCGGTCTAGCCCTTTGGCAGGTTGTTATCCTGGCCTCGGAAGCCCCAGTACCGGCCTTGCCTCACGGCAGGCTCCGATGCTGGCCTCTCTGGCCCCAGCACCGGCCTAACCCCTTGACAGGCTCTTATCCCGGCCTCGGATGTCCCAGTACTGGCCTTGCCTCACGGCAGGCTCCAATGCCGGCCTCACTGGCCCCAGCACCGGCGTAACCCCTCGGCAGGCTCTTATCCTGACCTTGGAGGCCCCAGTACCGGCCTTGCCTCAAGGCAGGCTCCAATCCCGGCCTCGGAGGCCTCAGCACCGGCCTTGCCTCACGGCAGGCTCCAATGCCGGCCTTGCTGGCCCCAGCATCGGCCTCACCCCTCGGCAGGCTCCAATCCTGGGCTCGGAGGCCCCAGTACCGGCCTTGCCTCACGGCAGGCTCCGATGCTGGCCTCACTGGCCCCAGCACCGGCCTAACCCCTCGGCAGGCTCCGATCCCGGCCTCGGCGACCCCAGCACTGGTCATGCCTCAAGGCAGGCTCCGATGCCGGCCTCGCTGGCCCCAGCACTGGCCTAACCCCTCAGCAGGCTCTTATCCTGGCCTCGGAGGCCCCAGTACTGGCCTTGCCTCACGGCAGGCTCCGATGCTGGCCTCGCTGGCCCCAGCACCGGCCTAACCCCTCGGCAGGCTCCGATCCCGGCCTCGGAGGCCCCAGTACTGGCCTTGCCTCAGGGCAGGCTCCAATCCCGGCCTCCCTGGCCCCAGCACCGGCCTAACCCCTCGGCAGGCTCTTATCCTGGCCTCAAGGCCCCAGTACTGGCCTTGCTTCAAGGCAGGCTCCGATGCCGGCCTCGCTGGCCCCAGCACCGGCCTAAACCCTCGGCAGGCTCTGATCCCGGCCTTGGAGGCCCCAGCACTGGTCATGCCTCAAGGCAGGCTCCGATGCCGGCCTCGCTGGCCCCAACACCGGCCTAACCCCTCGGCAGGCTCCGATCCCAGCCTTGGAGGCCCCAGCACTGGTCATGCCTCATGGCAGGCTCCGATGCTGGCCTCGCTGGCCCCAGCACCGGCCTAACCCCTCAGCAGTCTCTTATCCTGGCCTCGGAGGCCCCAGTACTGGCCTTGCCTCAGGGCAGGCTCCAATCCCGGCCTCGGAGGCCCCAGCACCGGCCTTGCCTCACAGCAGGCTCCGATGCTGGCCTTGCTGGCCCCAGCACCGGCCTAACCCTTCGGCAGGCTCTTATCCTGGCCTCGGAGGCCCCAGTACCGGCCTTGCCTCAAGGCAGGCTCCGATCCCGGCCTCGGAGGCCCCAGCACCGGCCTTGCCTCACGGCAGGCTCCGATGCCGGCCACACTGGCCCCAGCACCGGCCTAACCCCTGGGCAGTCTCTTATCCTGACCTCGGAAGCCCCAGTACCGGCCTTGCCTCATGGCAGGCTCTGATGCCAGCCTCGCTGGCCCCAGCACCGGCCTAACCCCTCAGCAGGCTCCGGTCCCGTCCTCAGAGGCCCCAGCACTGGCCTTGCCTCACGGCAGGCTCCGATGCCGGCCTCGCTGACCCCAGCACCGGCCTAACCCCTCTGCAGGTTCCAATCCCGGCCACGGAGACCTCAGTAGTGGCCTTGCCTCACAGCAAGCTCCGATGTCGGCCACTGACCCCGGTGCCCGCCTAACCCCTCAGCAGGTTCCGATCACTGTCTCTGTGGTTATTATTTCAAAGGTTCCAGGTGTAATGTATCAGATCTCTGCCTCCCCTGAGTATTGGCCACTGGCATTGCCACTGCCTCCACCGTTTCAAATCCTTCCCAGGCTCTTTTTCCACTCTGAATGTTGTCCAGTGTTCCTAAGCATGCGTGATGGTAGCATTCGACATTTGGTGTAATTTCTCCAAAAAAATAAAGTTGGTAAGATCCGGTTTCTGCTTCTCCTGAATATAAGTCTCCACTACCATCGCGGAGAACTCTTTCAACACCGCATTTCTCCTTGGTCTCCGCTAAACTCTCTCCTTATATGTGTTGTCTGAGATTCTTAACAATATAGAGAAACAGCAGTCCTCTTTCACGGCGAATTTTTCCATAAGTTCCAGCGCATTTAAATAAGTTTTGTCTGCATCTCCAATGTCCTGGCATCCATAACGGCTTTCTTACCTCCTCTCTGATATTTTTCTTTATCTTTTTCTGTTCTGGGCCCGGTTTCTCCAGGGGTCTGGCGTGCTACTCACAGTTCAGCCCGGGACCCAGAGTCCCGCGACCCGGGCCCCAGCTGGCGTGCCCCGCGCGCGACCCCCGCCCAGAACCCAGCGTCTTACTGGGCCTGGTTTCTCCAGGGGTCTGGCGTGCTACGCGCAGTTCGGCCTGGGGCCCAGAGTCCCGCGACCTGGGCCCCATCTTGCCTATGAATTCTAATATCTGAGTCTTGTATGGGGTATTTCTAGTGATCCATTAAAAACTAAACTTGAATATAAAAAAGTCTCAGGTTTTCTCTTGACTATGAGAAGATCATAGGGTTTGTCTCATATTTTTTTGGTGTGTGCTGTAATACTGTATTTAAAAGAACCACAAAGACGGGAGAAAATATGGTTTTAATGAGAGATGGCATACACTCTCCTGTGTTAGACAGCTAGGGAAGGGTTAACCACTTCAATTCAATTGGGATTTGAGCTGGGTTGAGGCTGGGTTGACATTTGAGTTAGTTTCAGCTCACATCTGGCTTTGAATATCTTTAGGATGATCTATGTCCCGTGTGTGTCATAGACTTGTCCCTCCGGCATGGCTTGGGCTGTGAGCACCGTGAGTTAATGCAGGTCTCTCCTGAGTTAATGCAGGTCTCTCCTGAGTTAATGCAGGTCTCTCCTGAGTTAATGTGGGTCTCTCCTGCCTTCCTAACCCCACTTCCATCTTCCTGCACAGCTTCCTTTGCAGCAAGAGTCTCAGGAGGGGACATGGGTAGCTAGAGAGAATTAGCTCCATGCTTAGAGTTCAGTTCCGACTGCTTCCATCTGCCATGCTAGCTAAGCTTGCTGTTTATTGTTCTATTTGTTTCTCTTTTCAGAAAAATCTCTCTGCTTAAGTCAAGCCAGACTCTCCACCCTCCCATGCCTGGACTGAGCAGATGTTTCCAGGAAAGTGACCTCTGGTATTCACTCAGCTAGAAGGGCTTATCCCTCTCTGGGTATTAATTTTGTTTAGACCATTCTTATCTATTCTTTTCAGAAATTAATAAATTATATGTAATTAATCCATTTATTCCTACATTTAGACAGAACTTTCCAATCTCCTATATTTTAGTCAGGTGCCAGATAAAAATCAGGTTTATTAAAAAACAAAAATATTTTAAAATGCATCCTTGTTTTCATCTTTAAATGCTAAACAGTGCTTACAGATCCTCTGCTCAGAATAGAATAGTCTTGGTTTTGTGTTGTTATTTGTTTCCTTTGCCTGGCCTATAAACTGTCACCAATATCTAATTGTGCATCCAGCATTGTATGTGAAAGTGTTTTGTGCCCCGTTAGGTAGGGCCCACTTCCTCCTGTACAGTATGGAAAGTTTAAGTCATCTGGGATTGCTAAAGGGAAACATCAGACTTACAACTGATATATTTGGAGAAGTCTAAAATTTTGAAATGCTTGGAATTAACTTGAAATAATTTATGTTCTGGGATTTCAGAAAGAATTTAATCCCTTTGAAAAGGCTAACATTCTTAGTCTTCTTTCCTGGTGTTACTTATTATCTGCATGTTTTTAAGCGGTATTGAAACAAAGTGAAAGTGATAATATTAGGAGATTTTTCAAAAATTTCTGGAAGAGGTGGGAGCTTATGTGTGAGTGTTTTGAAAGTTCCCCTTTCTGAACCAGGCTTCAAATAATAAAGACCTTGATCTCATAGCAGCCTCTGCCATAAACATGAGAGTAATACAAAATTCTCAAAGAACCTAAGATTCCCATCAACTTGGTAAACTGTGTATAACCAGAGTCCTAATGGTAACAACCAAAGAGGAGGATTGGTAACTACATGATATACATTCACAAACATATCAAACCCAATCACTAAGCCAAACATGAGAAGGAGCGAAGGGGGAGGGAATTAGGGAAGGGCTAAATGAGTGATGTATGCTTGTAGGCCTCTACCATCTTGTACACCATTAAGATGAATGAGTACAATGCACCAATAAAATAAAATAAAAACATAACCATATTCAACAGGATTCTTAGAAACACCAAGTGAGTTACAGTGGCTATTTAGTGAAACATTCTGAATAAAACTGCTAAAGGAAAATAATTTCTAAAAGACTTCTATCAGGAAATTAGTATATACCCTGGGGGTATACAGTGTCAAAAGAGAAACTGTACTAACTTATGCTATTTCCTAGCATTCTGGAAATTGTCACAGTCCTGTCAGTAAGTTTGAGAGACTAGCACTTTGTGTGTTTCCTTCTGAATCCCACCCTGCTCCTGCTCCTTCCTTATATATATTACTGAGATTGGGATTGATAACTTCAAGATGTACATGGTACTATTTGAACCTTTTCCTTCATCAAGTCTCCTTTTTCCCCTTTCCACTCCCTTCCCCAAACCTCTTTCTCTATCCTATGAGTATGTCTCCTCAATTATCTGAAGTCTCCTTCATCTTGCAAAGTGATATTAACTTGTTTCAGAAGATGAAGAGAAATTGAGGATATATTTATTTGGGCATTTGGATTCATGGTTTTAGAGGTTTCAGTCTATTGTCAGCTGGCTCCAAGGCAGAAAAATCATGGCAGAAGTGTGTGGTAGAGGAGAGTTGCTCAGCTCATGGAAGTGAGGAAGAAGAGGGGGGGAGGAGGAAGAGAAGGAGGAGGAGGAGGAGAAGGAGAATGAGGAGGAGGAGAAAGAGGAGAAGGAGAAGGAGGAGGAGGAGGAGGAGGAGGAGGAGGAGAAGAAGAAGAAGAAGAAGAAGAAGAAGAAGAAGAAGAAGAAGAAGAAGAAGAAGAAGAAGAAGAAGAAGAAGAAGAAGAAATAATGAATATGAGAGAGGGGGGGGGAGCGCGCTAGCAAGTGCAGGGACACTGTGGAGAAGAACCCCTTTCAGGGCATGTTCACAGTGACCTCTAACTACTTTCTTCAGCCATCAATGGGTTGATCCACTGAGGAAGTCAGAGCTCTTCAGAATGACCTCCAAAACATCATGATTTCAGAGGTGAAGCTTTGGGAAGGTGAATGGATCACAAGGGCTCTGACCTCATCAACGGCTTTATCCCTTGGTGGCTGAATGGACTCATGGATGGTGGGACCTCCTTGGAAGAAACAGGCCATATCATCTCCACAGCTGTTATGGCTTGGCTAGGAAATATTCCCTAGAAAAATTCATGTATTTTCAATGCAGAAATGTTCAGAGATGAAACAACTGAATCAGAATTAATAAATCCAATGGTCTTACTGGCTGGGGGAGTAGGTGGGCCACTAGGGGTGTGACCTTAGAGATTCTATCTGCTCCTGGTCCCTTTCTACCTTCCCTCCCTTTTCTGTTTGTTTTCCAGATGTCCTGAACAGCTTTCCTCTGCCCTGCCCTTCTCCATAATGATTTTGCTTTGGATCCTGCAAGCCAAGGACTGAATCTCTGAAACCCTGAGCAAAGTAAGCCTTTGATCCTTTAACTTGTTTGCATAAAGCATTTTGGTTACAGCAACAAAAAAGCTAACGAATATAGCAGCCTGATTCATTCTCTCTCTCTCTCTCTCTCTCTCTCTCTCTCTCTCTCTCTCTCTCTCTCCTGTCATGAGATGAGCAACTTTTCTTTGCCACTTACTTCCACCGTGATGTCCTCTCTCACCCCAGTGCCCAGAGTAATGAACCAGCTAGCCATGGACCAAGATTTCTGAAGCCATAAGCCAAAATAAATATCTCTGATGAAGTAGATAGTGATGAATAGACTGGTTTAGCACAGTTAATGCCCTCCCCTTCAAAAATCTTTCTTCCCCCAAGTTGTTCTTGGCAGGTAATTTGATCTCAGCAATGAAAAGCTAACTAACACATAGTCCTACTCATCTTTTAATTTTTATGACTACAATAAATCATATGCTAGGGGATCCAGGCTGTTACTTTAGGCTGGGGTGGGCCACTAAATGCTTCTGAACAGAGGGGAGGTGAGACAGAGACATGGTTGGAAATGGATTTGATGAAATATACACCTCTTCTTGAGAAGAGTGTTCAAAGGAAAAAAGACCAATTAGTATGCTATTTTAACTGTTAGGCAAGAGATGATGAAGCCAGAGCTGTCACTGCTTTTGTGAGATAATGAAGGGCTGAATAGAAATGATATTACATAGGAAAACATTCAACCATTCTAGCGATGCTATAGTACGAAGCCACTACGTGGCTATATATAGGTTCATTTTTTTTTTTTACTTTTACAGTCTTTGAGTAATTTGCAAAATATGGTATATCTCAACAGAAAGCTTGGGTTTTCCATTAGGACACTAAGAAAATTTGCTGGCATCTTTCAGAAAAGTTTGGTGGATCTTCTTACAAAGATAAAATGGAAACCCCTTTAATCAAGATTCATTTTCATTTTATGGGCTGTGTGCTTAGTTGATTAATGTAGTTTGATTATATGTCACTAAAATAAAACCTTCTGGGCCATCTGTCTTTATGCTTTGTTTGAGAATTTTGAAAGACATTAAAATAGAAAATTGAAGATTTACTTATGTTTCATTTAATAAGAAAAAGCTCACATGAAACATTTCCTCATTAAAATGACTGTAATTAGATTAATTTGATAGGAAAGCAACTAATAAGAGAGCCAAAGCACATCAAATCAGGAATTCAAGCTGTTCAAAATGTTTCTCGCAAAAACAACTTATTTACAAAAGAATCAGCAGCACTGATTTTTGTTGGTATATAAAGCATTGAAGATGCTATTAAAGCAAATAGTTGTCCTCTAATTCATGGAGAATTTTATAAATACCCTTCTTCAGTCCTCTAAGATCCTGAGTCAAGGAGAAAGTGTTTTCTTCATTTTATATATGTAGACCATTTAACACCAAGATATCAACTCAATTATTTTAGGAAATTGAATAATTCATTGGAAAATGGAAATAGAATGCAGCTCACACTCTTTTCCTCCTTTATATAAAGTTATAGTTTTGGTTGTTATATATCTATATCTATATCTATCTATCTATCTATCTATCTATATACATATATATATATATATCTAGGAAGCAAACCAATCTCATAAGTCACTATTATAACTATGAACAAAGGGTTAAAGATAACCTTTTCTTATTAGTCTCAAAATCGAGATGCTGTAGCCCTCGGTAAATGTGCAGACACACATGTGTACAGAATCTCTTAAACCATACATACATGCTACATAGTATACTAGCACAATGACTTGGAAAAAGTGAAGAGTTTAATACTTGTCTGGAATGTAGAACAAGCCTTAAAAACAGGTATAAACAATTCTTAAAATGGCTATTTTCTTCAATGCTACGTGTGTGAAGTAAAAGCAATTTGTAAACACAAGAAAAATCTTCTTTGGTCTGAAAGATATGTAATGAATGGTAGGATTCTTGATTGTCAAAAGGTATGTATTCTTTGGCTGAAAAAGTAAAGTTTATTAAGGTTCTTTCCTTGGCCTCAGAAAACTGAGAGTTCAGGAGGGATGCCTGGTGTAGACTGTAGGTGTGCGTTTATTCATTCAGAAGAGTGACTTATGGCTTTTATTAGGTGTCAGGCCTTTTATGGCACTTAAGGATCAAGATAGAACTTATCTGCATGAGCTTATTTATGGAGAAACATGATGAAGAGACTTTAATTAAATCTAGTGCAATATTACCAAATATTTTGAAGCCCTCCAAAGCTAATCCATTGCTAGGGTACAGTTGTTGAAGGATAATATGAAAACAGTATATTTAATTCTACACTAAACTGCACAGTTGTGACCAAAACTAAAGTTTGGATGTTTCATTGGAAAAGAGGGATAATAAACTGGCACACATTTAATGAAGTTGATTTGTAGAGATTACAAAACTCAGAACTATGTCCTAAGAGGAGTAGTTGAAAGAACTGAAGGGCTAGTTTAGAGGATAAAGAAGTTAGGGAGGAAGTAATCTTTGTGCAAATATTGAAAGGAATGCCATGTACAAGGAGAATTAGATTTGTTCTTTCTTGCTTTATGAAACTGCACTATAATAAATGGGTAAAATCTATAAAAGATACAGTTCAGTCTAATAAAAATCATATTTTAATCATGAGGGCTGCTAAAGATAGCATGAGTTGCCTCAGAAATTAGAAATGTATCCAAGCAGAGACTGAAAACCCACTTTGCTGGTACAGTGCTGGAGATGCTCAAGTATCTGATAGATGTCTGAGCTAGGTGACCTTATTATTTCTTCCAAACATGAGCGTTTACTAATCTATGATGCAAATTAGAACAGTTTTAGAATGATACCAAATTTCCTTATATTTTCAAAGTGCTTGTTTCTGACAATCTATTTACTTTCTGGATGATTTTAATCTACAGTTATATTTAGAGAAAAAAGCTAAGTTACTGGTGTCATGGTTTACATTATCTTGCATTCATTGCTTGTACTCTATTACTTGCTGTATTGGTTTCCTAGGGTGCTAGACCAAAGTGCCATAAACGGGGTGGCTTAGAACAATGGCTATCTATTGTCTCACTGCCAGGGAAGCCAGAAGCTTGAAATCAAGGTGTTGGCATGGTTCGATCTCCTAAAGGTGCTAGACATGGATCTATTTCTAGTTTCTGCTAATTCTTTGAACTGTGACCACAAAACTCAATGCGCATGCGGTTTTCTCCCTGTGTATGCATTTCAGTGGCCACATTTTCCTTTCGATAAGAAGACTGGATCATGGATGAGAAGATACAATACTGAATGGGGTGCTCACTCTCCTTCAGTGTGACCTCATTTGAACTATTTATATCTGCAACAACTATTTCTCCAATCTTGAGTCGCCAGGTTTACGATTCCTCATAGGAATTTTAGAGTGACATAATTCAACTCACAACACAGATACAGCACTATGTTTTTCAAATGTCTTTTTCTGTAGCTATGATTAAAGAAATTATAGGGGAGTTGATTCTCTAATAGTTCATCACTACAGCTAGCTAACTTGTAGGGGTTGATCATATACTTAGATGGTGCAGCAGCTGAAAAGGAGCAGAAAACCTGGAGTCCAGTCCCGGGCCAACCACTTCTTAGTCATGTCACTTTACTTCTCTGAATAGTTATAGAAACCTGTAGCTATGATATACTTACATGACAGCGCTCTTACCAAGTATACGTGACAATGCATAAACATTCAATAAAGTAAAGCACTCTGTAAATATTCACAAAAGAGGACAGGAGGTGTTCTATAATTTTGGCTGTATTTTAAAAGAACATTCACAAAATAGCCACCTGAATCCCAGTACTTGAGAGGCTGAGAGAGAAGGAGCGCAAGCTGGAGGCCAGTAGTGCATTGTAACTTGGTGAGACCCCGTTTCAAAATAAAAAAATAAAATAGGGCAGGAGTGTAGCTCAGGGGTAGAACACTTCTGGGTTCAGTTCCAAGTACCCTCTCCCACACAAAGAATATTCACAAGATATTCTTAAGAAGGATGCAACTAAATAGAGCCGTCACTAAAGATTAGCTTATGAAGACCAGTCTTCTCCATAAAAGCCTACACATTGCCATATATAGATAAACAAGTGTAGGCAAGAAAGTGTTAAATTATTTTCCCTACATATATATATATATATATATATATATATATATATATATATATATGACACATTTTTACCAGAGTTTAAAAAAATTGAATTTGGATGGCCAAATTAGGACTCAGTCACCTTGGTATCAGATGAATAGTAGAAAGTCTAAGTAGCTGTGGGAAATTCAGCCATTCTTGTCATAGAGAGGAACCAGCCTCTACTAGCTTTTGACTATTTAAGTATATTTTTAAATTTACAAAAGCCAGATCACTGCCAACCACAGAGATGCCCAGCTGTGACAACAGCTCTGCCGGACCATATGCACCACTGATGTGAAGTCATACAAAGATACTCAGTCTTGGAACAGACACATGAATCTCCTGACACTGGACCACTCTTTGTGTTCTTGCTTCCTTGATTATATTGTGTATCCCATGAAAAAACTCTATTAACCATATGGTCCATAGTCACAATTATTATGATGCTGATGAGATGAAGGGGGAAAAGTATAATAAATGAGAAGTCAAATGGCTGGTCAAGGTCATGAAATCAGTGTGTGTAAATGAATTATAGAAAGTAGAGCTAAGATTGAAATCATCTGACTGTGAGTTCATTGTTCTTTCTGTTATGCTTGCAGTGTGTATGTGAGCACGCACATGTACATGCATCCTTCTTTACGGCAGTTTTTTAACTAAATGCACAGAGTCAGGCCCACACTATTCATTTATACCCAGTCGGCATAGCAACCTCAACTTCCCATTTTCTACCCACAGAACTGGAAGTTCCAGGGCAGTGATGACTTGCACGCAGTCTTTGGTGGTGAAATCGCTGCTCCCACAAATAACCCGCCTGACCCTCATAAACTATTTAAAGATATGTGCCTACAAGAAAGACATCACTTTCTGATCTTACTAGAAATAGTACCATTTATTTATTTATTTATTTATTTTTGTGAAACTATGGAACTATAGAACCCGGGGGCATTCTATCTCTGAGCTATATGCCCCAGCCCTGTTTTTTGTTCTTCATTTTGAAACAGGATCTCACTAAGTTACTGAGACTGGCCTTGAACCTGCCATCCTCCTGTCTTAGCTTTTCATATACTAGGATTACAAGTGTGCACCACCACGCCCAGCAAAATAGTTTATAAAAGTCTTATTACGTAAATGAGCAGACATTTTACAGTTCAAGTGCCATGTTCAAGTTCCCAAATCAGTGCAGTAATGTGAAATTTATTCTCTTTTAAGGTACAGCAGAATTTTATCTGCAAAAAGTCTGATGCAATGTGGAATACTAGCTAGACCATTCCCTCTTAGATAAGCAGCCCTCTTCAAAAGACCCATATCCATCCATCCATCTAACCTGTTTCAGCCCACTAGTAAGCATGATATGATCAGAATTTTGCCCAATATCACCCTTTAATAAAAGAAAAAAGCAGAGATACTGAGACAAACTATAGGGCTAAGTGGATTGAAGATAGAGAGGCAGCACCTATAATTCTGCAAGTCCCTGCACCATGTCCCCTCATCCTAATAAACTGGGTGAGAGCTCAGGGTGGCCGCTTAAGCTTGTTGGAGACTAGCTTTGCTGCCTCAGGGGTAACCCCTCCTGCTGTTACTCAGGGAAATCCCATACAGCTGTGCTTCTGCCTGTGAATCACATCCTCACAGGAGCAGCCTGGACTCTGATCGGAGACAGCGAGGATGAGGGGAAGCATCAGCATGCTGTTTACACTTATTTTCTGTCAAACTTAAGTTTCCAAGGAGGAAATGGGTGTGGAAAGAGAGGAGTTATGTGATACAGAGGAAATTCTAATGTTTCCCCAGCTGCAAAAGTCAGGTGCTATGGTTGAATATTCCCCACTGTTCCTGAGCAGAGGAAAGATGGCTAAATATGTTCCAAACTTCCTTGGCCTGGCCTCTGACCATGTAAAAATCAGATGAAACCTGACTTTCCTGCCTTCTCTCTTTTTATTCTCTTACACTGACTTTTCACTAGGACCAAACACGCACTGTTTCTGTAAACTTCTTTTCTTTCCTCTGGGACCCCTGTTCTTCTTTTATGCCTGTCTGGTGGTATTCCACTTGGCATTTTTAAAACCTCCTCAGACGACCTATCCAAGGCCCAAATCAAATTCTGTTTCCCCCCCAATGCCGCCAAGGCTACTCTGGGATGTCAGGTACCCTCTCCCTTCACCGAATGCACGGTAGCTACAGCCCCTGTCAGTCCTTTGTACAGGACCTCGGACTTGCCTGTGTAATCTCACACTGTACTCTTATTCTATTCTTATTCACACATTCCCTATTCTTTCCATTCCTTAAATACTGAGGCCTCTGAATTACCCAACTAAAGACAGAAAGCAGGAGAGTTGAATTCCATTGTGTCTGCCCTTTAATTAGGAGTCAGAATATATTTTTGGTTGCCCAAAAGGGACCAAAGAAACTGAAGCAAAGTAACACCATTATTTTACCCATGGCAGCCAGAAAGGAGCTTTGGGAAAGCCACATGTCCTGTAGTTCTGTGGGGCAGCGCTCAGGGTCTGAAGGCTTGTGCCAGGTAGAGTAAAAGCAACCTTAGTACTGATAAGCCAATATTTGTGCCAAGTAAACTTTGGCTTCACTTTTGGGATATTGTCTTAGGTGCTCCTGGTATCCAATCTGGCTGCAGCATTGCGACAATCTGAAAGATATTCAAGTGAGCTGTAGGAATCAGTGTGACCCAAGACTCCAAACATGAAGAAAGATGAGCTGCGTGATTCAATTCTGCACAGAGGTAAGGAGCACTGGGTCCTGAGGATGGCTACTCAGGATCTTGAGAAACAAGTTAGACAAACGGGGCGGGTAGGACTGCTCTCACTGGCTGAAGACACAATCTCCTGGCACGTGCTTCCCAGCGATGCTGAGAATCGGAGGGTAAGTGACTGTGAAGCAGCCCTTAAGACATCGCTGCAGCCGGGCATGGTGGCGCACGCTTGTAATCCCAGCATTTGGGAGGCTGAGACCCGGAGGATCGAGGTTCGCGGACAGCCTCAGCTACTTAGTGAGGCCCTCTACAACTCAGTGAGACCCTGTTTCAAAATAAAGAATAAAAAATTGGGCAGGGGGTGTAGCTCGAAGGTCAAATGCCCCTGGGTTCCATCCCCAAACCCGCAAAAAAAAAAAAAAATAAATAAATAAAAGACACTGCTGCATCTGCTCTACTGTTTCTACTCCTGGGAGATTTTATCAAAAAGATATCATGTCCAGCCTCTAATCAAAGTACAGGGAATTAATGTTTTTTTTAAAAAAAACATCAAGCTCACCGGGCGTGGTGGCGCACACTTGTAATCCCCGTGCTTGGGAGGCAGAGACAGGAGGATCGCTCAGGTTGGAACCCAGCCGCACACGCTGGCTTAGGAGACCCTGTTTCTAAATAAAAATGTAAAAATAGGTCTGGGAGTGTAGTGTAGCCCGGAGGTAGAAGGGCTTCCAGGAACCCCAGTACCACACAAAAAACAAAAAAAAACAAACAAAAAAAACCATTAAGCTCTTCATAATGGGACTCTGGTAGCAGTGCTTTATACGAATAAAATATAGAGTTTTTAAAAGACAAGTACAACAAAAACAAGCTCTGGATGTCTTTGGCACTGAGGATTGCAGCTGTTTTTACCTTCTGCTGTTTGGCCCTGTCACTAGTTCCAAGCGCCTGAGACTTAGAGACCTCTATGAGTCACTGAGAGACCCTCTCAGGTCTTAAGAAAGCCTAGTGTTATCCTCCCTGTGTGAGAATCTTCAGGTTCGCCTACGAATATTTCCTTCCTTCAGATCTAAGGGATCCAGTGAAGCTTTCTTTTCCATGTGTGGCCCTCCTAGACTTCAGATCTTGCTCTGGAACTTTGGGTAACACCTGCATGTACTTATCACATACTTAACGGAACAGCAAGAGCTTACACTATGGAATAGAGTCTACTATCCACATCTCATTCATTCTTTCTCTCACTTAATAATTTAACAAACACTATGAAGTAGAAATTTTGTGACTTCCGGTCAGCAGAATAGGTAGGTAAAAAAAGCATATTTATATAACATATCTGCAACATTGTGAGTGATAAGACCTGTTCTTTGCCGAGAGACCAGAAGAAAATAATACTTATTCCTATCGGACAGACCTCTCTTGACAGCCTCTGGAAATCTTGTAATGATTCAGATCTAGTAGGAGGCCAGTAAACATTTCCTAAACATAGTAAAATACCAAACATCTATTACCACACCCAGTTGCAGGGACATGGGATGATTTTCATGAACTGAAAGGGATGAATACTTCCAAAAAGTAGGTTTCATTGAATAGTTCAGTGGAGAATGCTGATTTCTTTATGAAACAGTACAACAAATATTTGTAATTCTTAGAGTATTATTAGGGAACCATCAAAAAGTTTTTGTCAAGAACAAAGACCAGGTAAAAACATGTGGCTACTGTGTAGGAATATCACTCAGTCTCTCTTCAGGGCCTGTTATATGCTGCTACTTTGGTCACAACCACTTTTCAAAGAAACATCCTGCCTTTCCTCTGAGTCTTAGCTTAAATCCCATGTGCCCAGAGCATCCCTCATGAATACCCCATGTATAGTAAATGAGTTCTCATTTTTCACTCTGTCATATTCATGTTAATTTCCTTTATAAAACTTCTGGCAGCTGAGTGTGGTGGTGCACAATGAGGCCAGCCTGGACAACTTGGTAAGATGAGAAAAAGGAGAAGGAGAACTATTTAGGGCACTTCTTCATGGTTTCCTTTTCTATGTACTTTCTTCGGTCACCCCATGAGGAACCTGTGGAGGCTGGGACAATGTCTCCATTGTCCCTTCAAGGCCAGACATGTCCTGGCTTATTAGAGGTACTTAGGAAAAAATGATGTGAAAAAAACTAACAATTGCATCTCTGGAAAACATATTTATTCCTGTTTTACACACAGATGTGTTCCTCATTGCTGCTATGCTCTGCTCGGATAGCAGAAACAGGTTGCCAGGGGTTGAATGTCCTGTTTGTCAAGTTATTGATTACACAACCATGCTGGATCTTACCACCTAGAATCTGCTGAAGGACTATATTTCACCCTTGTAGTATTTTCTTTTTTCCTTTCTTTTCTTTTTTGTGGTACTGGGGATGAAACCTAGGGACATTCTACCTCTGAGCTACACCCCAAGCCCTATTTTTTATTCTTTATTTTGAAACAGGCTCTCACTAATTTGCAAAAGGCCACACTAAGTAGTAGCTGAGGCTGTCCGTGAACCGCAATCCTCCCGTCTCAGCCTCCCAAATGCTGGGATTACTAGTGTACTCAGAAGCTTCTGCAATGTGTGAGGCGCAAGCAGTTATCAAAGGCGCCGCACAACCACAACCTTTATTCCTACAACTGAAATATATTTTGCATGCAAGTAAAATAATACAATGGGAAATTAAATGGCTTCAATGACCTCAAAGGTGAATACCAGGCAAACCTAAGACAGTTGCCAGGGCCTCTCCTTGTGCCTGAGGATAAGTATGTAGGCCCTTCCCACTAATTAAGACACACTTAGGGTGATTCTCCACGTGAACCAAAGAACCAAGGAAACCTTTCATTCAGGTCACCATTCTTTGCAAAAGAAGATAGATATGTGCCATGAATGGTTTTCCTGCAAGAGATGATGAAAAAGGAGGGTTATACCATGGTGTAAGAGTTCCTTTTCCTTCCTTCCTTCCTTCCTTCCTTCCTTCCTTCCTTCCTTCCTTCCTTCCTTCCTTCCTTTCTTCCTGATATTCCTAGTCGGGCATGTATGCTGATAATCCTAGTACTTGGATGGCTGAGACTGGAGGATTCCAGGCTGGAGGCCACCTTAGCAATTTAGTAAGACCTTCAGCAACTTAGAGAGATGGCCACACAATTGTTTTATTTTTAAAAATATTTTTATTAAACTTTTAATTTAAATTATTAAAAAATAAATACAATAGGACTAGGGGTGTAGCTTGGAGGTAGTATCTCCATGGGGTCAATCCCCAGCACCAAAAACAAACAGATTCCTGAGTTGCTAGAATGTTATACAAATCAAAGACCATGGTTTTAAGCCAAAACTTGAGCAAAATGAAAATTTGAAAAGCGCTTATCTCTCTGTTGAATACTAAATACCATATATCAGTTCTTCAGAAATCATCTTTTTTTTTTTTTAATTTTCAGTACTAGGGATGGAACCCAGGGGCATTATGCCTTCAAGCTACACCCCTGGCCCTTTTTTATTTTATTATCTTTACAATGAACTACAGAATCACTTGTATCATCTCCATAATTATCAGTGTCTGATATATGTCACCAAAATAACATCCATCTTCTGGAAGAAGTATTGCTGGCTATTTCTTTTATGATCTTCAGATTTTTCATGGTGATAGAGCCATTGGGATTTGGTGTCACTATTTCACCTCTTATTGGACTTGTTTTTAAAAATTATTTTATTTACTAATATTTGGTACTGGAGCTTGAACCTATGGGAATTCTACCTTAGAGTTTTATCCTTTTTATGTTTTAGTTTAAAACGAGGTCTCAATAAGTTGCTAAGGCTGGCCTCAAACCTGTGATTCTCCTGTCTCAGCCTCAAAAGTTCTAGGATTACAGGCATGTGCCACCAGGCTCAGGTCTATCAGACTTGTTTTCTCATGCCAAATCAATAAATGGCAAGTAAATTCATTTATTCGTTTACATTTGTAGTGATGACTACCAACATGTCCATCAGCTAAATTAATAAATGTTCATTTGAGATATAAACAGTTCCTTGAGCAGTCAAGTTTCTTGCTTGCTTTCTTTGTATATCTTGAGTATATCCTAATAATCTTATATTCTGAGTATACCTAATGATCATGTACTATCCTTATATTACTTGGAGAATAGAAAATATACCCACGTGGTGGTTTAAAAAAAAAAACTACTAAATAGACTTTGGACCAGATGTGAGTTTACATTCTGCCATCTCTCACTCCGTTGTTATATGTAGAAAGATGGTGATAACACAGGATTAGTAGAGACTAATTAATAAAACAAATATAAAACACTTGCCACACTGTAGAATCTGATCGAAAGTTAATTTCTCTTTTTCTTAAGGTATATAAAATAAACAACTGGGCGTGGTGGTGCATGCTTATAATCCCAGCATTTGGGAGGCTGAGAAAGGAGGATCACGTTTCACAGACAGCCTCAACTAGTTAGTGAGGCCCTCTGCAACTCAGTGAGACCCTATTTCAAAATAAAGAATAAAAAAAAATAGGGCAGGGGGTGTAGATCGGAGGTCGAATGCCCCTGGGTTCCATCCCCAGACCCACAAAAATAAATAAATAAATAAATAAATAAATAAATAAATAAATAAAACAAGAAGAAAAAATCCTCTATGCGGTATAATATAAACTATGTATGATTGCTAAGAGACTCACTTATTTTCTCAAAGTCATCATCAAAAGCCAGAAACTTCCAGAAACAATCTACACTGTTCTGGAGCAGTGCTGTCCAGTAAAACTTTCTGTGACAGTGGAAATGTTCTATATCTGCAATGACCGATACGGCAGTCACTGGCTACATGTGGCTATTGTGTACTTGAAATGTGGCTAGTGTGACCGGGGAACTCAATTTTTATTTCATTTTAATTACTTAATTTTGTATTTTAAAAAGTCACATGTAAGCCGGGCGTGGTGGTGCATGCTTGTAATCCCCGCGTTTGGGAGGCTGAGACAGGAGGATCGCGCAGGTTCGAAGCCAGCCTCAGCTACTTAGTGAGGCTCTCAGCAACTTAGTGAGACCCTGTTTCCAAATAAAATATAAAAAAAGGTCTGGGAGTATAGCCCAGAGGTAAAAAAATAAAAATAAAAAGACACATGTATACAGTGGCTATCATATACAACAGGACAGTACAGTTTTAGTGAAATAATGGATCAAGTTTTTTGACTCAGGGATATCAAAGTCAGCATTCAGAAATGAAAAGATGAATGGTACCATTATACATGTAACTTATGACAAACCAATTTATCTTGTTACAGGTCTCATTTTACACGTTAGAAATTAAAGGCCTTTTCTTAGTGAGACTTTTATTTATGCCCCTACTCTAATCTACATATTGAAGAAAGCAGAAGTTGCTTTTGAGTTAAGAGACCAGATAGTTTGGTTTGATCTTCTGAAACCGGGCTAATAAAATTTTCCTTACTCAAAAGATGATAGTGTATATGAGGGAGATCTTGAATTCCCTTTTATCCTTTTAGAGGTATGTGAAATCAAATATAAGCATGTGCTCGTGAGCACATCTGAAGGGCGAGAGATGTATCTGAGAATTGTGAATGAAATATATATTCCTTGTAAAATTTTAAAAGGAAGACTGTAAACTCAGGTGTGCTGAGTCAAGCAGAAAGTATTATAAACAGTTTGGAGAATGATGAAATATAAAGTGTATCAAGATGCAAAACAGAAGCAGAGAAAAACTCCAAGCAAAAGGCAAAAGAAAGAAAGAAAGAAAGAAAGAAGGAAAGAAAGAAAGAAAAAGATGGAAAAACATAAGTAGAGATATCCAATTGGTAGATGGAGTAAAAGCAGGACAGTGGCTGGGTCTGAGCATCTTTAAGAGACAGGAGACAGAAATAGGAGAGGAAAATGGAGGGCGGGGTGGAGGGAGAGAGAGACACAGAAAGAATGAATGAGGATGAGAATGAGAATTGGTTCAAGATCTTTGAATACTTTCAGACCACAAATTCTTTCTGAGCCACAGTTGGTGGTGCTGAGCACTCTTTCTGCCTTGGGAGTCTATTCTCTTTTATATCTATGGCAATGCTTGATTTCTTCTTATCTGCCTGGTGGTCTCCTTCCCAGATTTCTTATCTGCCTACTTGGTCTCCTTCCCAGATGTGTGTGTGTGTGTGTGTGTGTGTGTGTGTGTGTGTGTGTGTGTGTTTTAACTGCTGGCTACTTGCCAGGGTTAATGGAGGCTATATACGGCTCAACTCCATGGGTTGTCTTTCACGCTGTACCTGTCATACACTGATTGTAAATGACTTTTTGGTTGATGGTAGTAAAGGTATTCTCTAGATCACACAAAGGTACCACATGACCTAGAAATTCCCCAATTTGTATCCTAAGAAAGCATCCTTTTCTTGAATGCCACCACAGGTCCTTTGTTGTCACCCATGTTACCTATAGCTTTTAAATGGCCATACTATCCATAGTCTAGGTTTCTCTCCTGAGCCCTAGAATTATATTTAATGGGTTTTCCACAGCTCTATTCAGATGTCTCAGTGGCACCACCAACACAGCATATTAAAAAATGAATAATTTAAAGTCAGAAACGCTAGTGATACATGCATACTCATGTTTATAGCAGCACAATTCACAATAGTCAAAGTTTAAAACCAACCTAGTTGTTTGTCAATACCTAAATGGATAATGAAAATGTGATATATACACACATTAGAATTTTACTTTGCCATATAAAAGAAAAAAAATTATGCCATTGGCAGAAAAATGGACAAAACTAGAGAATATTATACTATCTGAGAAAGTCAAGGGTTCAATGTTTTCTCTCATATGTGCAAGATAGAGGGAAAATAAGAAACAAAATGAACTTCAAAGAAGTGAAGAGAGATCAGTAGAATATTGGAAGGAGATTGGGGGAGGGAAGTGGTGCAGAGGAAAAGGGTGACTTGATGAATAAAAGAGTTCAAATAATGCTATGCCCATGTGTGAAGGCATCACTACCAAACACTCTAATATTCATGGGGAGGATGGGTAATGGGATGGAATCTAAGGGAATCACTCTAAGACCTGTGCGCATGTATATTTGTACCACTTTGTATCTCACTATGATGTATAATCCCAATGCACCAATAAGAGTTTTATTAAAAACTAAAAGGTAGGCATGGTCGCACACGCTTGTAATCCCAGAATTTGGGAGGCTGAGACAGGAGGATCACAGTTCGCGGCCAGCCTCAACTACTTAGTGAGGCCCTCTACAACTCAGTGAGACCCAGTTTCAAAAATAAAGAATAAAAAATAGGACTGGGGTGTACCTCAGAGGTAGAGTGCCCCTGGGTTCCACCCCCAGTACTGCAAAAAAAAAAGTAAAATAATCTTTAATCTTGATTAATGCCTCCACCATCCACCTGGTCATTCAAGCCAAAAAAGAGAATTATCTCCACCTCTCACTCCTTACCAAAGGTCAATCTATAAATCCTGAAAATTCTGCCTCCTTTACTCTCTTTTTAGCATGCCTCTGGGAGATTCTTGCTGTGGGCACTGGGCCTCCCAATGCATGCCTAATTCACATCTTTTATATGAATCTTGTCCATTCGGCTTCTACATGTCTGCCAGTGGAATCTTTCTGAAATGCCTATATTATCATGCCACTCTCCTGCTGATGTTTCTCCAATTTGTGTACCTTGTTAATGTGATTCATGATAAAGTCTGAATTCTTAATCATGGAATATAATATAGCCTATGTGAGCTAATCCATGCATCCTTTTGTGTTTTAAAACACTTCTACCACTTCTACTAATGCATGCCAATACTTTGGTCATACATATTACCTTTGGCTTCCTTTTCAGGCCCAGTTCAAACACATAGACGAGTCAGTGGCCTTTACCTTGCAGTGGCATTTACCAGGGGACACTGCAATAGTTTCCAAATCAGTCTTCCCCTCTGGACTCAAAGTACTTTGAGAAAAGGAGTATGATGGTATCTTTGTATCTCTACCATCTGCCTCCTACCTGGAACTCAGAGTGTTTGACAAACAGAGGGATGGATTCTTAGGTCAAAGAGAAGAGAAATTAACTTCACATGCCTTTGAGTGATCATGAGAGGCAGCAGTGTGAGGAGGTGAAATAGGGAAGAAAATAGTGCCAGTAATGCAGACAGCATACTTGGAGTCACAATTCACTCCTCTTGTTCTACCCTTGTGGGTAGAACTGTAGAGTTGACTGGATCACTGTTTCACAAAAGTCCAGCTTGCTTCTTCCTATAAATTTTGGTGCTGGGGATTGAATCTTCAGTATGCTAGGAAAGAATTCTACCACCAAGCTACATCCCCATCCAGAAATCTAATATTTTTATACTTTTAATTTAAAAAGCCACAAAAGTAGAAAACATTAATATTCTAAAGACTTTATCCTTTATGACAAAGCTATAGATATTAGTGATTAAATATTTAAACATGAAAGAGAAAGTACTCTAATGTTTTAATAAAAAATAATGGAGATGATATAAATATATTATCATTATACCAACCTATTTATTTTAAAATAGTAAGCATAAAAAAATTTCATTAAATGCAAAGATGTGAGAACAAACACAACAGTTGATCTCAATGCTGTACCTTTATGCAAATGACTTCATCTATCTTTCTTATACGTGCTGTGGCCGAGCTGACGTTAAAACTGACTCTCTTTCATTTCACCCTTGTTCTCTGTATAGAAAGCTGCAAAACTCCAAATAAAGAGGCAGCAATGTCACATCTATTTGAAATATAGTAAACCTTCCTAACCCACAGGGGATACATTCCACAGTGGATGCCTTACACTACAGATAATATCAAACCCTACATAAACTGTTTGTTCCTGTACATACTTATGATAAGGTTTAATTTATAAGGCACAGAAAGAGATGAATAACAAATAATAATAAAATAGAAAAAATTACCATATGCTATGATAAAAATTATATACATGGTATCTCTCTCAAAATATCTGGTTGTACTGTAGTTCCCTTTTAACTTCTTGTGATAATGGGATGAGACTGAAGGCCTTTGTGATGATGAAGTGAGATGAAGAACATAGGCGTTTTGACACAGCATCAGGCTACTATATAAGACTTACTTGAAAACAGCACTGTAGCCCTATGTCAGTTGATCTGGTAACTCACACAATTACCTAACTAACGGGCAGGTAGTGTATACAGTATGGATACATTGGATAAAGGGATGGTTTGTTTCCTAGGTGGGACAATGCAAGGTTTCATCATGCTATTCAGAATGGCATGCAATTTAAAACTTATGAGCAGACAGGTGTGGTGGTGCACACTTGAAATCCTAGTACTTGGGAGGCTAAGACAGGAGGATTGCTGGTTTGTCAGCCACAGCTATTGAGTGAGGCTCTCTGCTACTTAGTGAGACCTTGTTTTTGAATAAGAAATAAAAATAAGGCTGAAGGTTTAGCTCAGAGGTAGAATGTCCCAGGCTTAAATCCCCAATTTTTCCAAAAAATATGAGCCATTTTTTTCTGAAAAATTTCATTTAATATTTTCAAACTGCAGCTGACAACATAAGCAGATAAGGGGGACTATGGTACATATGATACATTTCATGTCATTGTTAAGCTATGTTGATAATTTTCTATGTGTATGAACCAGAGAGTTGAGCTTTTTGTTCACAAAAAATGTTCTTGCAGAACATCTTAGATTTTGCTTTTTCTTAATTTTAAATATCTAGGATAACTCTGCTTCTTTGATCACCATAGTCAAGGAGCTCCCTATGATGTGATACTTCTGTTCTTAAATCATCATCCAGAGTTTTGGGTAAAGGTAACTCTCTATGCCATTAGCTTGGGTTATAATAAAATGTTAAGTCTAGAAACTGCATTTTATAATTTTAAACAAAGGCACTTAAAATGCAGTTAATTTAGCCAGGCACAGTGGAACATTCCTGTGATCCCAGCACATGGGAAGCTGAGACAGGAGGATCACAGGTTTAAGATCGGTGCATGAAAATTTAGTGAGGCTCTGTTTCAAAGTAAATAAATAAATAAATAAATAAGAGTCAGACATGGTGGCCCATGCTCGTAATCCCAGCATTCGGTAGGCAGAAACGAGGATTGTGGTTCCCGGACAGCCTCAGCTACTTAGTGAGGCCCTTTGAAACTCAGCGAGACTCTGTTTCAGAAATAAAAGGAATGAAAAATAGGGCTAGGGATGTAGCTTGGAGATAAAAATGACTCTGGGTTCCATCCCTAGTTCCGCAAAAATAAATAAATAAATTTTAAAAATATGGCTGGGGTTGTATCTCATAGGTAGAATGCCCCTGGCTTTAATCCCCAGTACCGGTGAATAAATAAACAGATGATAGATAAATAAATAAAAATAAATAAATAAAGTAGTTATCTTTAAAAAGTTTAGATGATAATATTTACTGAGTTCATGTTTTGCTTCATTTGCATCCTCCCTTTAATTGTTACAGACATTAGGAGATGCTTAATATATGCTAGAGCACATTATTGAACCTTTCTAAGCCTCAGTTTATTCATCAGTTAAATGGGAGTAATACCCATATAAAGTTCTTGGAGGGTTAAATGAGATAGGGCTTTGTACAGTGCTCGACACTTAGAAAACCACTCAGTCAGAGGCTGCTATTATTTGCACATCTAAGGCTTCTTTTAAGCCTTCGTTAAGAAGCTTTTTTATTCTCAGCATACTCGTAGAAATGTGGCTATGCATCTACTATTTCAGGTCAAAAATTGGAGCACAAGTTGAGTAACAATATACAAAGACAGATGATGTTATTTTAAGTTTGCAACCCTAAATGAACAGAGTCAATCAGCAACAAGAAATGACTAGTAAGAACCAGGTCTATGGAAAGCATTCTTATCCTCTGGAATAATCAGTACCTGCCTAACAGCCTAAATTTAGTATTGAAAAGCCTAAAGCACATTTTAGGTCAAATGAAAATACTGCTTCATGTGGATTTTCTTTCTACCAAGAATTTTCATCAATTCTCACATAGATCTGTGTCTCCAAATAGATGAAGAACCACTCACGTCGACTGTTGGAGTCACAGAAGCACTTTGTTCTTCCACTTAGAAGCAGAGTTAAAAATAAACGGTTCAAAAGAGGTCTTCTAAGAAAAGGTTTTTCTCGGGATCTTCCTCACTTTTCCGCAAATGTTTTTTCAAGTGAATCCTAAGCCTTTTCTGAATCACTGTGTTATTTTGTTCTCTCAGCAGAGAAGCAGAATAGTTGGCCACACCATTCTGACTTGATTCCAACTTTGCTATTTATTATTATTATTATTATTATTATTATTATTATTATTATTATTGCAGTACTGGGGGTGAACACAGAGGCATTCTACCCCCGAGCTACACCCCCAGCCCTATTTTTTAGTCTTATTTATTTATTTAGTTTTGTGTGTCTGGGGATGGAACCCAGGGGCCTTCGACATCCGAGCTACACCCCCTGCCCTATTTTTTATTCTTTATTTTGAAACAGGGTCTCACTAAGTTGTGGAGGGCCTCACTAAGTAGCTGAGGCTGTCCACAAATCACATCCTCTGGTCTCAGCCTCCCAAATGCTGGGATTACAAGCATGTGCCACCAGGCCCAGCAAGCTACTTTATTCTTAATGTATCAAGTAGTTGTTTATGGAAATCTGTGCTGCCAGCTATATTCTATAATATATACATTATTTTCCTTTTAAAATATAGCATGAAAGAATAGGATTAGTGTTCTGTAATACACAGTATGAGACTTTAATAGAAGGAAGACTCATTATCATCTAGTGTGCTAAAAAATTGAAAGTGGTGATACATGGGTACAATTTCATCAGAGCACTGTGCATCTGGATAGTTCAGCCGAGTGTAGTGGTGTCTGCGTATAATCCTAGTACTTGGGAGGCTGGTACAGGAGGATTTCAGGTTTGAGAACAACCACAATAACTTAGCAAGGCCCTTAGCAACTTAGTAAAATCCTATTTCAAAATAAAAAATAAAAAATAGGTCTGGGTGTGTAACTCAGAGGTAGAATGTCCCTGAGTTCATTCCCCAGTAAAACACACACACACACACACACACACACACACACACACACACCAAACAGTCTCATCATATCCATACACAAAGGATGGGATTTGCTAACCTCAAGAAATCACCTAAGAAATGCATTGATTTCTCAGATAAAAGTCTAAGAAGGACCCTGGCTGGTGGTGCACACTTGTAATCCCAGCATTCGGGAGGCGGAGACCCAAGGATCGTGGTTCTCAGCAGCCTCAGCTACTTAGCGAGGCCCTTCGCAACTCAGTGGGATCCTGTTTCAAAAAAATAAAAAAGACCAAAAACTAGGGCTGGGGATGTAGCTTGGAGGTAGAATGCCCCTGGGTTCCATCCCTGGTACCAAATACACACACACACACACACACACACACACACACACACACACTCACACACAAAGTGTAAGAAGGACAAGATAGAGAAGATATTGAATCTCAGAGAATGTTTTGAATAAAATTTCTCATGAACAGAATTAAAGAACACAAAATTATCTTTTTTCCCAAAGAGTGATCAAAAGGGAGAGATGCAGAATCCTGCTATTCTGGGAGCCACAGGGCTCATACTGTTGTGAGAGATTCCACTGGAATTGCCCATCACTTTGTATCACCCGTTTCAAGTGTCCACTGTGCTTTACTTCAATTCTGTGTCAACTAAATTCTCTTTTTTTCTTACAGATCTGAAGAGTCAGTGTACTAAAGTGTCTCCAAGTCCATTTTTTGATGATTTACTGTAGAGATTTTTTAAGCCTCGCCACTTTCTCTTCCCCTTCTTTTCTATATCAGGGAAGACTGATTAAAAGTCCAGCATTCTCTCTGTCAATGGCAGTATGTTTGAATCATATCCTGAAACCTTACCTCAGCCCTGTTCCTAAACACACACACACACACACACACACACACACACACACACACACACACACACTTTCCTTCCCTCCTTTTACAGCTCTCTCAAGACATTCTCAGATCAGCTTGAGAGGCCTGTCCTGCTCTTCCAAAATTCTTCCACCCTTTAGGTGTGCTGGGACATCATTGATCTGGAAATGATTCAAATCAGATTTTGGGTGGAGGCACATTTCAATTCTAAAGACTGGCCACAATATCCTGACAAGAAAATACCAGAAGAGTGCCTTAATACACTGAAATCCTAGTTTTAAAATCAGTTTTTCATGAGGGTGTGTGCTGAAAATTCATTGCATGGAATCTCATCAGTGCTAAGATTTAATTTCAGGACCTGAGAAGTTGAAGACTAGTCTTTGGAATTTGGTAAGTTGCAATGGACTACTAGCAGAGGCTTTCACTTATAACCCAGAATAGCTTGGCTCTATTACAGTATCTATTGAAACACTATACATTTTTAAAAAGACAATGTTCTCATTACACACTTACTAAAAAGCCTCAGATGGAGAACACAAACATCACTAAATGATGGTGAGGATATGGAGTAGCAGGAACTCTCTTTCCTTGCTGGTGGGAATAAAAAATACCACTATGCTGAAAGATAGTTTGGTAGTTTCTTACAAAACTAAACACACTCTTAGTATATGACTGATCAAATATACACGTTGGTATTTACTCAAAGAAGCTGAAAACTTACATCTATAAAAATCCTGCCCCAGCCAGGAGTGGTGGTGCACAATTGTAATCCCAGCATTCGGGAGGCTGAGACCTGAGGATCGCAGTTCATGGACAGCCTCAGCTGCTTAGTGAGGCCCTCTGCAACTCAGTGAGACTGGTTTCAGAACAAAGAATAAAATATAGGGCAGGGGCTATAAGTCAGAAGTCGAATGCCCCTGGGTTCCATCTCCAGACCTGCAAAAAAAAAAAACCAAAAAAACCCTGCCCCCCAAATGTTTATAGTAGCTTTATTCATAATTGACAAAATTTGTCAGCCGTGATGACATATGCTTGTAATCCTAGCATTTGGGAGGATTGCAGGTTTGAGGACAGCCTCAGCTACTTAGTGAGGCCTTCTGCAACTTAGTGAGATCTTGTTTCAAATTAAAGAATAAAAAAATAGGGCTAGGTGGTAGAGTGGTAGAATGTCCCTGGGTTTCATCCTTAGTACTCTAAAAAAATTGACTAATGATTTCCTTCAGTGGTGAATGAATAAAACAACAACAAAACTGCCATATTTAGATAAGGGAATATAACTCAATGCTAAAAAGAGATGAATTCGGGCCGGGAGCCTTCCATGCAGTGAGGCCGGGTCTGGAGCCAGCGAGGCCGGGCCCAAAGCCTGTTGCACGATGGGACTGGGACCAGTGCCTGCTCTACAGCAAAGGGCCAGCGGGTCCCTGCAACCGTGCGGCCAGGAAGCACTAGAAGCTGCCGCTGCCTCACCCCATCTCTCAGCAGATTCCCAGATCCAGGTGACCTCTATTAAAAAAAAAATTGTTTGTGAGTGGATCATCTTGTCAAAGTTACTCACCTTCTGGATTTCAGGATTTCAGTAAGTGGGAATCAGTGTGGAAATTAAAAGAAGGACTCCCAAGGAAGAAAGAAACTGTAATTGATTGGATATGGAGAAGTAGAAGCTCTGATACATTATTGGTGGGATTGCAAATTAATGCAACCACTTTGGAAAACAGTATGGAAGAGCTTCAAGAAGAAGGAAAGTGAACTTACCATAAGATCCAGCAATACCACCTCTGGGTATCTACCAGAAAGAATGAAAACCACAATACCAAACTAATGCAAGAGCAACCATGTTCACAGCTGCACAGTTCACCATTGCCAAACTGTGGAACCAGCCAAGATGTCCTTCAACAAATGAGTGGATTTCAAAACTATGGTATGTGTACACATGGAATTTTGCCCAGCCATAAAGGAGAACAAAATTATGGCATTTACAGTGAAATGTCACAAAAAATAAGAAATCAGATACTTTCCCTAATATGCGAAAACTAGGGAGAAATAGGTAACAGGAGGAATTCTAGATGAAGGGACCCTACAGAGAAGCAACTAAGGTGACTTATCTGAGGGGATGGAGGAGGAAGAGGGAAACTCTGTAAAGCACATGATGTACTTAAACAAACATATCAAAGTCAATCAGAAAGCCAAGCATGGGAAGGAGGGAGGGGGAGGGAATGGTTAGGGATTGGGTAAGGGCTGATTGGGTGATGTGTGCATGTATATCTCCACAAGTTTTTTTTTTTTTATCCCATTAAGATGTATGACTACAATGCACCAATAAAAATTTATCAAAAAAATAAAGAGATGAAATGTCAAACCATGAAAAGACATGAAAGAAACTAAGTGAAAGAAGCCAATCAGAAAAGGCTACATACTACATTCTATGATACCAGAAAAGACAAAACTAGGAAGATAGTTGAAAAAAAAGAAAAAAGAGGAAAAAGACAGAAAAACTCAGTGGTTGGCATAGATTAGGAGAGAAAGACAAATTGGTGGAGCACTGAGTATTTTGGGGGCATGAAACTCCTCTATGTAACACTAGAATGGTGAATACATATCATTATACACACACACACACACACACACACACACACACAAACTTATATAACACCAAAGTGAACCCTGTTATAAATGTATAGTCTTTGGGTAATAATAATGTGTTACTGAAGAGACAAGAGTATTTATTTAACTTTTTTTTATTTTCCATTTTCCTCTTTTTTTTTTTTTGGTACTAGGGGTGCAACCCAGGGACATTCTACCTCTGAGCGACACTCCCAGCCTTATTTTTTATTCCTTATTTTGAATCAGGGTCTCACTGAGTTGCAAAGGGCCTCACTAAGTGGGGCTGAGGCTGTCTTTGAACCGTGGAGACCCTCCTGCCTCAGCCTCCCCAGTGCTGGCATTACAAGTGTGCGCCACCACACCTGGCTTTCCATTTTCCTCTTTCACTTTAATTTATGTTGACTGAAATGCCATGAGTCATTAACTGTTATAAAAGCCGTTGCTCAAATGAATGGACCTCACCCCTTAAGTAAATTTGGCTGTTCTAATCAATGTTGGCGTTTTATGAGTGACTGCAATATTTTATGGAATCTTTGAGCTATTTGGTGAGTTTTTAGCAAATATTATTTGCAGAACTATAAATATAAAAATATGCTGATGGTATTTGTAGGTTCAAATACTGGTTCCATTAGTTACAAACTGTGTGACTTGGGAAACTTAGTTAATAGTATCTGTCACTTGGGGACTCTTTTTTTTTTATTTTGATACTGGAGGCTCTTGAGAATTTAAGATTGTATACATTCATCATGGTGTTTAACCGGTGTTAACCATTTTCTTCCTAAGTTACTCTCCCTGAATTCTTTGGGTTTTATTTTATTTGTGGTACTGAGGATGAAACCCAGGGGCATTTTACCTCCAAGCCTCACCCCCAGCCTATTTTTTATTCTGAAACGGGGTCTCACTAAGCTCACAGGGCCTCACTAAGTAGTTGATGCTGGCCACGAACCCGAGATCTTCCCGTCTCAGCCTCACAAGTACTGGGATTACAAGCGTGCGCCACCACCCCCGGCTATTGTTGGGTTTTAGTATGCCCAAAGCTTGTAAGGGATGGATTCAGGAGCCTGAGAGTTCATTTTTACACAGAATATTCAAGTTTTCCTAAGCAAAGGGACTATTTACTTGTGGAGGTGCAGTAACAAAACGATGAGGAGAATTGTTCAGCCCAGTATGTTCTTTGCTCCATTTTGGCGAAGGTGAGAGAACCGACGATGGGGAGTTCTCACCAGTGGCTTCTCACTGGGCCACCCGACTCCTCTTCCCTTGCTTTCTGAAAGCCACAAGAAATCCATCCACTTTGAGGTCCTAGCCAAACCCCTAATAAATCCACACACAGAGTGAGGCAATTGACTTTCAATAAATAAGAAGTCCACTATTTGTTTTAAAGGAACAGTAGTTTTTATAGGAGAAATGGTTACTAGCCTTCAAAAGCGTCTTTACAAGCTCATACCGTGGAAGAAAATTCTGATGCCAGGAGAGGGTCAGATTCTGAACAGAATGAAGCTTTCTGCTAAAGTCACTTACAAGCACCAGGTGAAAGGCACAGCCTATTAGGTTAGGGTTAAAGTTGTAAATTATCAAAGGTCACGTTTCAGTTACAGTTCCCATAGCAATTGTAATCTGGCCACTCACACTTCAACAGGAATTATCCGTGGAGTATCCACAACCGGAGAAAGCATTCTTGGGGTATCTCCACGTTTCTCTGTCATTTCAAGTTAGGCTATTGCATAGCATTTGCTTCTGGTGCATTTATACATAGTTGTTTCAACAGCAACATATTTAACTTCTGTTACCAAAAGCTCTTCCCAATGACCTGCCGGTGTCCGTGGTGATAGCTTGACCCACATGTAATCTCACAATTATCCATTTCAGTTCATGGCATTATAAACGTATCCTTACGTTTTCATGGAGAAATGGTGAACCGGAAGGCAGTTTTTACATTATGATGTAAGCTGCAGATTCTAGGAGTGTTCACCACTCAGCAAAGAAACACAAGTGGGAAGTACATAAAAATGAAGGTCTGGAAGCTTTGAGGCGTCATAGCTAAAACTGTGGGTGAGGTTTTACGGCAACTACTAAAATACAACTACATCAATGTGAGCAGTGGATAAATGTTTTTAAAGCAGAATTTTAAGTCATTTGTATGATACATTTGGCAGAGGAACTAGAAAAATAATCAGCGTAGTTTCATAGTGGGACAAGAATTAGTAATTTCTGAATTTATCTTTTTTTGTATTCAAAAGTCAATGTCAGAATTTGACATAATACCAGAATGAAGAATCGAGTGGCCAGTTTAAACAGTCAAAGGGAAGCAAGAAGTTCTGGGATATTTAGAACAAGGGCCAGCAAACCAGGGGCCCATGGGCCAAATGCAGCCCACAGCTAGTGAAGTTTGACTGAAACCCAGCTAAGTCCATTAATATACATATTGTCTTGGCTGCTTCCATGTTATAATGACAAGCAGAATTGATTAGTTGTGACAGAAACCAGTGGGCTGGCCAATCCTAAAATATTCAGCATCTAGATCTTTAAAGAAAATTCAGCCAGAAATCTTAGAAGACAGCAGATATAGAGATTAATCAGTCACAAATCTCTATATTGTCTGAGAAGAAATGCACACAGACAAGAAACGTGGATGGACTAGGAAAGATGATTTGATTCTGATTTCAGGGCATAAAGTTACCAAATTTCAGGTAAGTTGTGGATAAATTGTTTTCTTAAAAATTTTAGACAAAATTAGATGATTGCCTCTTTTGCTTAAGCTACTGTTGTATAGCCTCACTGTACCTTAAAATCTGTCTTGTTAGGTTTAAAGAGTTAAAGTTTAAATGTCTTGTATTTGAATCGAAATATAACACCTATTTATCTATCATCTATCTATCTATTATCTACCTATCTATCTATACACATGTGTGTGCATGAGTTTATATTACTTCAGGAACTATTTAATTACAAGAAAAATAGAATTTAAAAATTTATGAAAATAATTATATAATACCTCAAGTAAAATATTATCATTTAAAAACCTAGCTCTAGTCTCACATCATAATGTTGTTCAGAGTAATAGTGAGACTATAATGCACCAATAAAAATATAGAAAAATAAAAACTGCATTACAATTTCATCTAAAAAATTAAAGATAACAGTGAAACAATTAAAAAAAAAAACTAGCTCTAGAGAAATGAAGAAAAATGGAAGCCAGTGTGGTAAGTTAGTGAGATCTTGCCTCTAAATGAAAAGAACAATTGTCTGGGGTTGTAACTCAGATGTAGAACACCTCTGGGTTTAACTCCTAATACTGCAAAAAAAAAAAGTATCTGGTACAACATAAAAAATGCCAGCAACAGCATAGTAACATAAACTTGTTCTTGTAAAATTAAAAAATCTGTATGATATAAATACTTCTTTTTTACATTTGTACTAAAATTTTATTTTATTTTAAAAATATTTTATTGGCGCATTGCAATTATATGTCATTGTGAGGTTCAAAGAAAATACATGCTCACATGCACATCCCACGTGTAGTTAAGGAAATTGGTGGTATTATCCTCACTAATTGTCATAGTATTATTTAAATTATTTTCTTCTATCTTCCCTCTTCTCCTCCCTAACTATCAGCTAAATATGGGACTAAATGTGAGTTTCAGCATAGAAAATTTAGAAGAAGAACTAAACCACTGAAGATTTTGATAGGGATGGCTGGAAACGTGGGTTAGGGTACTATTCTGCATGAATAATGAAAGTAATTATGGCAAATGGCAAAGAGATTGCATATTTTCCAGGAAAAATGTCATGCCTGAAATGATAAAATGGTCAATTTACCTTCATACCTTAAAAAAAAAGACTCAAATGACTCATCTAGAAATCAGTTTGCAACTACTCAGAATATCAAAAGATGGTAACAATCAGAATATCAAAAGATGGTAACAATCAACATGGCTTTGGCTTCTTCAAAACACTCTGATCTCATTTCTGTTTATGGCGCAGTGAGAGGAAGAGTAGATGAAGACATCTGGTGTCTTGCACCCAGCTGCTTAGGACACGAATCTGTAAGAAAGACGGAGAGGTTCTCCTAGAACTGCAGGATGGGGGTTGCTGGCCATGTGTGGCCGTTCAGCGCTCGAACTGTGGCCAGTCTGAGTTGAGATGTGTTGTCAAGTATAAATGTGCATTAGAATTCAAGAATTCAGCACCAAACACCATAAAATATCTCATTAATATATATAAATAAAATTAATTAACTATGATTATATTAAATGTATAATTCAACACATAATTACATAAATATATAGCTGAATATATAATTGAATACATATGATTTTATATTAATTATAATACCATTATAATATAATTAATAATTTTATTTATACTAATATAATTGATATGTATGTTTGGTATTGAGGATAGAACACAGGGGTATTTTACCTCTCAGCTATGACTCCAACCCTTTTTTATTTCTTATTTATAAACAGGGTCTGGTTAGGTAGCTGAGAATCTCACTAAGTTGCTGAACCTGCAATCCTTCTGCAGATGTATGCCACCATGCCCAGCTCTCATCAATAATTTTAAATTGGTTACATGTTGAAATGATAATGCAAATCAAAACTACCCCGAGATTTCATCTAACTCCAACTAGAATGGCAATCATTCAAAACACAATCAACAACAAATGCTGGTAAGGATGTGGAGAAGTGGGAACTTCAAGACATTGCTATTGCAAATTAGTTCAACCACTTTGGAAAACAGTCTGGAGGATCCTCAGAATAAAGGGAATGAACTTACCATATGATCCAGCAATACCACTTCTGGGTATCTACCCAAAAGAATGCAAACCAAACTACCAAACTAATGCATGCATATCTATGTTCAGAGCTGCATAATTCACCATTGCCAAACTATGAAACCAGTCAAGATGTCCATCAACAGATGAGTGGATTACAAAACTGTGGGATATGTACACAATGGAATTTACTCAGAAAAACACAATTACATCATTTACAGGGAAATGGGTGGAACGAGAGGATATAATGCTAAGTGAAATTAGTCAATCACAAAAAGTAAGAAATTGGATGCTCTCCCTAATATGCAAAAGTGAGGGAGAAAAAGGGTCATAGGAGGAATTCTAGATGAAGAAGGAGATACTATAGATGAGCAAATAAGGCGACCTAACTGAGGGGATGGGGATAAGGAAGAGGGAAATTCTCTAATGTTCATGATGTACATTAACAAACATATCAAAGTCAATCACTAAGCCAAACATGAGAAGGAGGGAGGGGGAGGGAATGGGGCGGGAATTGGGGAAGGGCTAATCGAGTAATGTGTGCATGTATGCCTCCACCATCTTGTACTCCATTAAGATGTATGACGACAATGCACCAATAAAAAGTTAAAAATGAAATAAATGGCCTGTTTTCTTTCTAAAAATTGGTTTTTATCAGTTTTTAAATATTGTAATGTAGCTCTTAGCAAATTTAATATTATAGATAGCTTGCATTTGTGGCTCACACACTGTTCCTATTTGATAGCAGAGTCTTAACTCAGTAGGAAATCCCTTGCCCTTCATCAGTTTCTCCTGTGTGTGTAATGGAGGTCGAGAAGGTTGAGAGGTCAGTAGGCAGGACGATTTGTTGGGCAGGTGTGTCTCTTGCACTGCAGCAAGTTTAGTATTTTTATTATCTACACATTAATACTTGCCTTTTTCTATCATCACAACCAAAGGACGCCCTTCTTGTATTTCCAAATGCTCCTGGGATGGGTGGAGTTATATCAATTCATTAAAAATAAAACAGGGCTATGACATATCAGAGGTTATTTCCAAGAGTGAATATTTATGATTCTATTGTGGGATTTTTATGAAAGTCCCTTTGTTGTCATTACTAATCTAGCCACTCAATGTCTGATAGCCTACTTGAAGGTTGAACTACAAACCTATTCTGAGTGTTCACCTTTCATAATGTTCTAAATTTGCATGAAATTAATTTTTTATGACATTCTAGTACCAAACACCTGTGGCCTTTTAGTTCATTCATTTGCATATATGTCTTGCACTCAGGTGGGATCACAAGCTCTGATAGCACAAATGGCTTCTTATACAAACACTGTCCAAAACAAATGAATACTGTATACCTATGAAGAAAAGGGATCTAAGAGAAGGGGTAGCTTTCTGGACTGAATTAGAATTTGGTGTTATTAAAAAAAAGAATTTGGTATTATTCAATATTTTTCAGTATTGACTATATTCTGGTAAAATATATCATTTGAAATTCAACCATATGCTGCCTTCGGCAGTATAAAACTCTCAGAGATTTAAATTTGATTATTCAAATTCAATGGAATTCATTAAGGGCTGAGAATTATCTAAAAGAACTAAACATCTAAAAGAACTGCATGACATCACTTACAATTTTACTTTAGGAAGTGAAGGATCCCTACAAACATGCAGTGCTGCCATCTCTATTTCAGAGAGGAACCTGGGGTTAAAGGAGGTTGACCACGGGAGATCAGACATTGAATACAGAACTTGACTTCTGTCATCGAGGTCTAGGCGGAGGGCCTTGTCATTCTAGCTCTGTAATGTCTCCTCCTTGCTGTCTCAATTTGGGTTTCCACAGCAGTTCAGCCTGAGAAAAGGATGTGCTTGGGAACTGGGAAGGTGCAGGGAATTCCAGAGATATAGGGAAGGGAGACAGTCCAGGAGGAATGTGATTCCAAGCCAGTTACCACTGTGTGTATGGGGCCTTCATTTCTCAGGGAAACACTGGCAGTGGTGTCAACCACATGGAATGGGCTGAATTGGGCCCCTTCACACACACCTCGTTCATTTGTTTATATTCTAATCCCCAGTACCTGGAATGTGACTGTATTTGGAGGTAAGACTTTAAAGGAGGTGATTAAAGTAAAATGGGGTCTGTAGGGTGGGCCCTTACCTGATCACACTGGTGTTCTTATAAAGAAGAGGAAATTCCGACACCAGGGATAGACATGCAGGAAAGACCACTGAGAACCCAGCAGAAGGCGGCCTTCTCCAAGCCAAGGAGAGAGCCCTCAGGAGTCTGCTCATTCCTCAGCCTTAGGCCTTAAGCCTCCAGAACTGTGAGAAAGTAAGTTTCCATTGTCTAGGCTACCGTGGCAAGTCGGCATGCCACGCCTCAGAATATTCCCTTCCAGGTGGTTAGGAGCACTTGAGCTTCACCATCTGTACTCGTGGTCTCCTCTGGTCTACTTGTCAGGCTTAAGCCCAGGATTCAGCCTCTGGCCTGAAGACACCTCACCTGTCCTTACATACTCCTCTGAGAGCTCTCGACTGTGCATAGACAGCAGCACATCCATTTCCATCTGAATAAGACACTGAAGGACAACCTAGGACTTGGGCTTCAGCTAGGATTTAGGGGTTTTAATTTTTAAAAATGGATGTAGAACCTGGGCATGGTGGTAATCCCAGCATTTGAGAGGCTGAGACTGGAGGATCGCAGTTTACAGACAGCCTCAGCTACTTAGTGAGGCCCTTTATTTTTATTTATTTTTATTTTATTTTTATTTTTTTTTTGGTGGTACTGGGGTTCCTGGAAGCCCTTCTACCTCTGGGCTACACTCCCAGACCTATTTTCTGTATTTTTGAAACAGGGTCTCTTAAACCAGCGTGGCTGGCCTCGATCCTCCTGCCTCTGCCTCCCAAGCGCAGGAATTACAAGCGTGCGCCACCACGCCCAGCTAGTGAGGCCCTTTAAACTCAGTGAGACCTTATTTTAAAAGAAAGGATTAAAAAAAATAGGGCTTGGGGTGTAGCTCAGAGACAGAATACCTCTGGGTTCCACCTCCAGTACCACAAAATAAATAAATAAATAAAATAAATAAATAAAAATGCATGACTGTAATCCCAGTACTTGGAAGGCTGGGGCAGGAGTATCACAAGTTTGAGTCCAGCCTCAGCAATTTAGCAGGACCTTGTTTCCAAACCAAAAATAAAAAAGGCTTGGGTGTAGCTTGGAGGTAGAATGTCCCGGAGTTCGATCCCCAGGACCAAAAAGAAAAGAAAAAAAAAAGCATATAGAATTAAAAATGTTTCAGAGAGACAAACTGACCCCTAATGCAAAGTGTGATGCAGGAACAATATACTAATGCCATTATGTTAAGTAAAAACCCAGGATTGACAAAGAGCAAGTGAGATATGAGCATGAAACTATATTTTACTTCATTACACAGATAGCGTTTGACAGAATTATTATGCATCTGTTGAACAGAAGGACAGCGTGCTGGAAGAAGAAAGCACTTTTCCATTAGATAGCTGAGTAACAGCTGTATGTACCTGGGAAGCCTATTAAATGATAACAAAAATGGAACTATCGAAAAGGGGCTAAAGTGAATAATAAAGATGGTTTAAAATGTGCTTAAAAAGAAACCCTTGAGAAAAAGCTTCTGAAACTTAGAGAATGAAGATCAATGACAGGGTTGAAAAATTTGTTTTATCTACTGGAGTAAGATGCCTTCCTACCTGTTTCTGAGATTTTATAGGCCAATGGGGAACTTACCAAGCCTCACAGACTTTGAAGGTCAGAGTGAGGTAACAGAAAATGCCATCCACAGTTAAGAAGACTTCCTCTCTAGGAAACTGGATGAACAAAGCTGACAGATTAACTTTTATAGTGGGTCGTGGGAGCCAGCTCACACGGTCGATCGCAGTAAAAACAAATAGATTGGAGGAAGTACAGTTCTTGGACTCTGAGTGGTTTCTAAGAAGTTGGTGACAATTTAACTTGCCTACAGCTTTTTTATTTTAAAATTTGACCCAACATTTCTCAGAACTGAAGATTCAAATAGATTTCTGCAGCCTAGATAGTCATGATCCCAGTGGGTTTATGCAGCATAAGGTCTGTTATGGAGAAGGAAAATCAGCCTCTCAGAGACGTTTAACCTTTGAGTTGATATATTTTTTATGGAGGTAAAATTCATATGCTATAATATAAACCATTTTAAAGAGTACAGTTAATTCTGAGGAATCGAGTACATTTACAGTGGCATATAACCATTATCTTTGCCAAATTCCAAATTTGTGTTACTATTTGAGGTTAAAGCTACTGTAGTACATTTTAAAAAATCATGAAGTAATGATATGGTACAGATACTGAAAATCTGAAGTGTTCTAGTTAACATTTATTTAGAATTTAAATAGCCATGTAATACACAAATGGTATATACTTATGTTCGATACATGAATGATAATAAAATAAGTTAGAATGCCATCAAAACCAGGGTAAAATGGTAACTAGAGAATGTTCTAGGGAAAAATCCTACCTTCTCATTTTAGCTTCTAGGGAAATATGAAAGTGGTTACACTATAGGCACATTTCATATCAAATTTGATCACTGTTAACTGTGGAAAATTCAGCCTTTAGTGAATAATTTTGTGTATGAGTATCAGGAAAACTAATATAAAAGTATCTTTTCTTCCCAATTGCTATATGTGTGTAAAATTATGAACATAATAAGATAAACACTGGTTATCAAGTCAAGTAAAAAAGGTACGTCTATATTTGGTAGATAACTGCATAGGAATTAGTGAAGGTTTAAGGGCAATAAAACCAGATACAGAAGGTTTTTATTATATAAAAATGTATATCCTTGGAAAAGAACTTTCCTCCTTCTTTCACACCAAACAGGAAGAGAGAAAATAAGCCACAAACTGATCTTCTTGTACACAAAAGGGCCAATAAGTGAGAATCCCCAATTTTTTTCTCAGAAAATTCAGAGATTTATAGCCTTTTGTACTTGGTAAATATAAATGGAGGTCACAAGTAATTTTCTGGATGGATGGATGGATTCATTGAATAATATATGTAATCTTAGAGAAATAACATGTGATTTGAAAAAGGAAAACTTTCCCCAGACCAAGTATCTTTCACAAGCAATCCTCCTAGTGTCTGAAAGTATGATCAGAAGATTATGATGTCTAGTTCAACTTTCAATGTAAGTCTGGAAGGAGTCATATATCAGATGGTTACAACACCTCTCCAAACACTTTAAGAGAATAGTAGAATTTTGAATTAATACATACATTTAGATGGGGAAATTTACTCGACATCAAGAAGGTGAGATGGAGGGTGTCACTAGGCAAGGATGATTTGGAAGATCCAGTTGTGAGTAACATAAAGGAACTGAAAACTCATCTTAAAGGAAGCAAAGAGCAGGCGTGGTGGTGTACATCTGTAATCCCAGTATTTGGGAGATTGAGGCATAAGAATTGTAGATTTGTGGCCAGCCTCAGCAACACAGCAAGACCCTCAGGAACCTAGCAAGACTCTGTTTTAAAATAAAAAATAAAATAGGGCTGGAGGTCTAGCTTAAAGATAAAATGCTCCTGGGTTCAATCCCCAGTACAAAAAAAAATTAATAATAGTAAAAGGAAGGAAGGAAGGAAAAAAATAAGTAAGTAAGTAAGTAAGTAAGTAAGTAAGTAACTGGAACTTAGAGGAATTCTGAAAACCCTTGAAAAGCTTCGAGACCCACCCCAAAGTTAGTGGTTCTGGGTTATTATAGAAAATCTTTCTTAATATAATCATGTATCCATTATTTCCCTGCAGAATATATAGGGTATAAAGAGTATTATCTCCTATAATGAGAAGTGATATGCTTTTTGTTTTTTGTTCTAATATATAGCTTCACATGAGCATTCATCTGTTATTCCACCAACAGTAAATTTGCCTTTTGCTGTTATACACAGCACATCCTCTGCGAGTAATACTGAGCCTTAGAAGGAAGTTTTGGTTGAGTTTGGGTCTTCTAAAGCTAGCTGACTTTGGCTTTCCTTGAGTGACTGCTAAACTACCTAATTTCCTCCAAGTTACTCTTCAAGAGAATGTTCCACTGCAAATATGAAATAAACACCAAAGTCTTTAACAGTAGTAGCCCTTGGCCCACCTACTTTGAAGGGCATCGCCTCTCTCCCACACCCATTCAGCCACCACTCTTCTCTTCTTGGCAGGAGTCATAGAGAAATTTAGAATTTGGTATGGAAAACTGTCCATCTTGTTTCCATCAATGGTCCCTGAAGGAAACTTCCTCATCTGATGGAGACAATCATAGCTTAAGACTGAGTAATTCATCTGGACACTGGATGACTGATGTAAGAGATACAGATGGGTTTAAGCTAAATTTGGTTCCCTCCAGGCCTCAATTTTCCTCTAGTAATAGAAAAAATGTTCTTGAAATTAGATCATAGGAGCCAGACCAGCCGTGAATCTCCTGCCAAGGATCTGAGTAGACAGGTGTCATGGTGTTATGGAAAGTTAGCTGAAGAATCCTACTTTGATAGGACTTGGTGTGAATCCCAGCTTAGAAAAGTACAAATCACCTCTGAACTTCAGTTCTGTCTTCTGTTAAGTGGGGATCATGTTTGGCATGCTTTATTGTAAGAGAAATGTATGGAAAGATCTGCATAATGTAAGAATGTAGCAAGGGGCCATGATTAATAAAGTATGTGCCTAGGCCTATGTTTCATACACTGGAGGAGCTTAATGCATGCTTATTTCCTTTTTCTTTTTACTTTTTTGCACACTGGGGATTGAACCTACGGGTATTCTACCTCCGAGATCCGCCCCCAGCCCTATTATTCTTCACTTTGAAGCAGGGTCTCAGTAAGTTGCAGAGGGCCTCACTAAGTAGCTGAGGCTGGCTGTGAACCTGCATTTCTCCACCTTCCTTTCTCAATTGCTGTGCCTTCTTCCCAGTCTAAAACTGAGCAAGGCTTGTTTTAGCAGGAATGCTGCACGGCAGACATTCCCTGAAACAGGCGCGTGGCATCTCCTTCTGGGGAATAGTAGTAGGCACAGGGATTTGGGGATTTTTTTGGAATTGGCCCTGTTACCAAAAAGATACCTGAGACTTACATCATTAATGGCTTCAAGTTGTTTAAAATAATTCAAGATTTACTCCCTGAAACTGTATGTATGAGTTGCACCTAAATTTCCAAATGACCGATCTAACAAGAATTCTATAAAGACTCAGACAATAATAAGTAGAACAAGCCTTAAAGGTAACTGATCCTTCCCAGGTTTTTTCCAAATAAATAGTAACAATAAACCTAAAACAAAACCCAAACAAGTTGTTCCTACCGTTATGAGTTCTAAAAGGCCAGCATGTTTAATCAGAGATAGGCTATGGTAGAGTGGCTACCGACCTCCCAGAAACCCTACCCACTTTTGATTGTACAATGGGTGCGTGGACAGCCGCAGAATAAATGGGTACCCAGGCACAGCCTTGGGACATGGGAAAGTATGAAATGTTCCTCTCCTTAGTAGTGCCTATTGATTATAAAACAATGATGTATATTAATCAGAGAATATAATGCTTAGCATAGGATACTATTTTGATATTATACAGAGAATATAATGCTTAGCATAGGATACTATTTTGATATTATATTAGTAGTTAATAATAAACTTCTGATCTTTTCCATGGTTGCTTGTAAGAGGAAATGTTCCCCTAAAAAAGAAACTGGCTGCCTGTCATCTTGCCTTGATGCATTAGTTCTTTGTATACTTACTGATGGATTAATTCTAGAAAAAATTGTAAGAGTAGAATGTAGCCAAAATAGAAAGTATAAAATGCTTGCCAAAACCAAAAGTGGGGGAACAAAAATGTAAAATAAAGAGAGCAGCTTCACTCTCCATTGCGTCTGTGTGCTGTTCTCCGCCATACTTCGCCGACTCCTCACTCCACCCCTCGCGGATCCTTGACTCTTGCTAGGGCTGGACCCCGGCACTCAATTCACCATCTTCCTTTCTCAGCCTCCCAAGTACTGGGATTACAAGCGTGTGCCACCATGACCAGCACTTTTTTCTTTTTCATTGTGCACTTCAGCAACTTCCTACATATTAACATCAGGGTTCAGAAACAATGCAGCTGAGAGATTATTGCGAGGTAAGTATGACTCCCCTGGCCCCCACCCATTCACAAGTTGAAATCCAAACCTTCGGAACAATGGAATGGGACAACAGTTTGGAGACAGGTCTTTACACAGGCAATGAAGCTAAAATGAAGTTTGTAAGGCAGGTCCTGAGCAAATCTGACTCGTGTCCTTGTAAGAGAAGGAAATTTTGTCATAAACACATCCAAGAGGAAGAAGGTGTGAAGACACATGGACAATAGCCTCCTACAAGCCCCAAAATAGAGACCTGGAGTAGACCCTTCCCTCAGAGCCCTTAGAAGAAGCCAAGCTTGGCCGGGTGTGGTGGCGCACACTTGTAATCCCAGTACTTGGGAGGCTGAGAAAGGAGGATGGTGGTTCCCGGCCAGCCTCAGCTACTTGGAAAGTGAGGCCCTCCGCAACTTAGTGAGAACATGTAGGGCCTGGAGGTGTAGCTCGGATGTAGAATGCCCTTGGATTCAATCCCCAGTATAAGAAGGAGGTGAAGGAGGAAGAGGAGGAGGAGGAGGAGAAAAAAGAAAGAAAAAGCAGCGGCCTAGCTTGCAGAGTGCAGACATCCAACATCCAGAACTGTGATAAAATCGGTGGTCCCTTTATAAAGCAGCACTAGTGAATTCACCCGGTGAGTTAGTGTCTGCAAGTTCAGTAAACATGCATATCAAACCCTGCTTTGTCAGTAAAGAAAGACATCTAGACATTAAGAAAGAAATAACAGTGGACTAAATGGATGCTGGTCTGTTGTAACAATTAAAATAATTAAAAACAAAGAATTATCAATAAAATTCATTCTAATATTGCCATTCTTTCATGTGCTTAAAACTCACCAGAAGTGATAATTTTTAAAGTATACCTATAAAGTAAATATTTTCCTTAAGGGAAAAAAGACAGTTTCTCTAGAGTGGAAATGAGAGAAAACCTATGATAAGGTTTTATTAAAAATATACTTTAAAAATCTTTTTTGGTCCTGGGGATTGAACCCAGGGGCATTCTATCTCTGAGCTAGATCTCCAATCCTATTTCATTTTTAAAAAAAATTTTGAACAGCGTCTCGCTAAGTTGCTGAGATGTCCTCAATCCTGTTCAGGTTTGATTTGTCCTATCAAATCCTCCTGCCTCAGTCTCTCAAGTACTGGGATAATAGGCATGTGCCACCACATCTGGCCCAAGTGCCCATCTTCATCATTTGAAAATAGCATGTTACTTCTCCATCTGTAGGAGAGAACTGTAGGATAGTCCTTCCTATGTCAGACCCAGGACAATTGGTTATATCCCAATTTTTAACTGGAAAAATGCCACCCGGATGGTTAACATTTCCATGGGCAGAGTTCTCCGTGACATCTTTCCTCTTTCCACATTTTGTCATGGAAGTCTTCATACAATAATATGTCCTAGTAAAGACAGAAGGAGAAAAGGGCATTCCTTTGAAACTCTCTACTCATCACAAAGATGTCAACCTAGGAAGCCGCTAAGCTAAAATGTCAGATGTTTAGTGAAGGAAGTAAGACTTCACTCAGTTATCCCACTTCACTCAAGTTGATATTTGGGACACCACAGAATTAAGTTCAGGGGCTAACCCAGAAAATAATACTAGAAAAGGAAGAGGATGCCCAGAGCCATACAGTAGAAAGAACTGGAATCTGTGTTCACAATCACAATGCTCTGATTATGAAAGTAGGAACGATTATCAGTGTGAGCATCAGTTCCAACTTTTAGTGCCAGAAACATCTCAAGCGTAGTCTCGAATAGATGCTGGCGCCCTTCGTGCCATTAGTTTTCCAAGTGGTGATGGGGCCAGAATGACTCTTTCACATACATGGAGATCGGGACTCAGTACGGGAGGACCTGAGAGCCGGCAGATGGGCTGTTGCTGGAGCTTGCCACTCCCATTTTCTGTATTTTCTTCTCATGAAAACCTCACATTTCTAACTGACCTTTGCTGTTTTTATAATAAGGACTTACAGTGGTTTAGAAAGACCTTAGCCTTACTTTTCTGAAGCACGGGTTGAAGATAATTGGTTGCATCTCACGTTTGGCCACAATAGATACTCTAAGCAGAGAAACCTTTCCTGGGACTAAATTCTCAATTTCAAACATTTGCTTAAGGACTTTCCTTCTCTGACTGACAAGAAACTTAAGCACAATTTATTGTATTTCCATGTTTAACATGTGGCTCTGAGTATGCAAAGGGCATTTTAATATTTCCCTGCTCTTTCTGACAGAAGAATACCATATAGTTTAATAAAAATATTAAAGAGAGTTACCATCACTCCCCACTTTCCCTGAACTAGCACAAGGGTCTCAGAATTTTAAACTGTTTTTCCCCTCACTCAGAATTTAACATTAATCTACCTTGAAAAACATCCTACGTGGATGTGTAGTTTTAGTGTCAGGAGCTGGAGTTGAGAACTTGGGTGAGATTGTGTTTCTTTGTTATTGGGAGATGGGGAACATCAATTTAAATGATGAAATTAAAGTGTAGATTTTTCTATAGTTTTTCATCTAATACACAAGATGCTGACTTTTATAGAACTCATGTTTGTATATTTATAATCTTTCCATATGGGGGTAAATCTGTATTTGTAATGGGGGCATATATACAAAGTGCTTAATATGTATACAAGTTTTCAATAAATCTCAATGCCTTGAAGGCAGGGGAAAATTAAAATTTCTAATAAAACTGCAGCTACAGCCCAAGCTTATTGTTTGCTCTTTAGAATATTGAAATTTATGTAGCAAGTTTCACTTGTTTTGTTGCCCTGGAGCCCACTGAGCTGGAATCAACTGGAGGAAGACTGGTGAGATTTGGACCAAGTGTCTGAATGTTGGGTGCTGGGCGTAAAGCCATTCAAGTACCATCTGAGGATGCCTGGTCCAGTCACTATTGCATCATTCACAAACCCCCTTAGGCTCCTAACCTGGATGAACTTGACTGCACTTTAGAAAGCTCCCCAGTTTTAGATAAGATTGATTATTGCTACACAGTGTGAGATAAGCACTGGATGCCCTTAAGTCTTACTTAACCCAGTTGATGAAAGTCAGCGGGGCTTCACAAAACGGACTGGCAATCGGTTACAGAATACTAATTTAAACTTCATTTTCTGCCTTCTCCACAGCCGAGCCTATCACACTTTGGCTTTGAAAAAAGTATTCAGGTGATTTGTGTAGATTGATCAGTCAATCTCTCTCTCTGTCTCTCTCTCTCCCTTTCTGTCTCACAAATTTTTTATTACATTACCATGGCTAAAAGCCCAAATGAACACAGAGTAGCCAAGGCAGAATCAAGAGTCAAAACAATTAGCAATACAGCCTAAATGATTATACACTGGATTAAAGATCTTGGGCAAGGGTAACAAATCTACTTTGTATATATTCATACCATAATTTCTTCAGCATTTGTTGTAAGGTACTACATAATTTTGACTATTTGTGCAAATATCATGATGCTAATATAAATATGAATGTTTTAGCTATATTTATTTTATTCTTTTTATTTTTCTTAATTGGTGCACTATAGTCTCATATCATAATATGAATCATGTTTACAATGGCATACATTCACACAGTACTTGGTGCCCTTCCCCCCTTTTCCCCTCCCCCCAACATTGAGTGTCCCAACATGGTTAACTATGCTACATTCACACTTATACACATATTCGAATGTAGCTCCTCCATTAATCAACCTCAGGCTTCTTCCTCTCCTACCCTTCCATTTCAGCTTTTCTGAGGTTTCCCATCCATTATCTGGAGACCCTCTGGTATCTCTAATACACTAGTTTGGGTATATTAGAGAAAACATATGTCCCTTCTCTTTCTGTGCTTGGCTGATCTCACTTAACATAATGCTCTCCAGGTTTTTCCATCTTCTTTTGAATGACATGATTTTGTTCTTCTTTATAGCTGAGTAGAATTCCATTGTGTGTATTTCCCATAATTTTGCAAGCCATTCATCTGTTGATGGAGACCTAGGTTGGTTCCATATTTTGGCTATTGCAAATTGCGCTGCTATGAACATAGGCATGCATATGTTACTGTAGTTCTCTGATTTCAACCCCTTTGGAAAGATATCCAGGAGTGGTATAGCTGGATCGTATGGTGGATCCATTCCCAGTTTTCTTATTTCATTTTCTGCTAGTCTTTTAACTGGTTTATCTAAAACTTATTTTCTCTGAAAATGAGGTGCCTTTTTTTTTTTTTCTGAAAGAGCTTTCTGTTTTCCAGGTTGAAAAAGCATACTGAAAACTAAATAAAAATATTCCAAATGCTGACTTTGCCACTGGTGAGGTATCTGTCTGCTTTTACAGCTCTAATTCAAGCTCAGTCCATATTCCAGTTCTTGGACATCAAGGGCTTGGTGGCAGGATGGTGGCGCTAGTGACAGTCAAGCATACCAGAGGCAACAAATTAAGATAAAACAAACGAACACCTTGCTTTTATAGGAGTAACTCCATTGTAATTGTTGAAAAAAATAGTATCTTTTATCTATTAGGAATTAAACCGTCTCCTTAAACAAGCTGGCTAAGCATTTCCCCAAAACTTTCATAGGAGTAAATACAGTCTTGTGGGCTTAAAATTTGATAAAGAAGAGTTTAAAAATTATCTTTTTTATATAGGCCAGGCGTGGTAGTGCATTCTTATAATCCCAGCATTTGGGAGGCTGGGACAGGAGGATCATGGTTTATGGACAGCCTCAGCTACTACTTAATTACAACTCAGTGAGACTCTGTTTCAAAATAAAAAATAAAAAATAGGGCTGGTGGTGTCGCTCAGAGGTAGAATGTCCCTGGGTTCCATCCCTAGTCTCTGTCTCTCTCTCTCTCTCTCTCTCTCTCTCTCTCTCTCTCTCTCTCTCTCTCTCACACACACACACACACACACACGCACAAATTTACATTTTATGTTTAGCAATGTCAAAGACTTATGTAATAGGCATTGTAAAACTATAGAAGGGCAATGTTTGAAATCTCCCTGGTTTAGAGATTCATAAACTGAGAATACTTAGAGTTTAAAATTTGGTACTTTGTTTTGTTTTTAACTTTTTATTCCAGCATTTTAATAAGATATTAAGATACTATGATTTGCAGCTTGAATGACTTTCTATTGATTTTTTTCTTGAACCTTCTCTGTGCGTGTACATATGTGTGTGCATGCGTGCGTGCGTGCATGCATGTGTGTGTTTTACTGGGGACTGAACCCAGGGGTAGTCTACCTCTGAGCTACTCCCCCAGCCTTTTTTTGTTTTGAAACAGGATCTTGTTAAGATTGCTGAAAGTCTCACTACATTCCTGAGGCTGTCCTCGAACCTTCAATCCTCCTGTCTCAGCCTTCAGAGTTCTAGGAACACAGGCATGTACCACCATGCTCAGTCTGAGCCTATTTTTCACATCTACGTGTTATCAAAGTGGGCTTTGATAGCATCTAGAGTGACTAGACCAGGATGCTTCAGAAGGCCTAGTTCAACTGTAAACATACGTCTCTCCAGCCCCAGAAATGAGTTGACTAAGAATACCAGCGGGTACTTTTAACACTTGCTAAGCAGTAAAAAGTCCCAAACTTCCTCAGAGAATCATAAGTCTTAGTAATTTCTGTCAGTAGAGGCAAGCATTCATCTAATTGCCCTCTTTCCTTTTATGAACCAAAGTTCAGCAACTCCCAGTTGGTTTCTGGGTTCAAGCCAGGATAAGCTCAACAGGAAAGAGTTTCTCCAGCATTTGTGTTTACTCTCAATTGACTCATTACCAGGATCTCACTTTCTGGGACTTTCTGTCATCCTGCAAAAAGAAGCAATACCAGCTATGGGGCTACAAACAATTATTTTAACTATTCTTTTTATTTGTGATGCACTATTTCTCCATGAATTTCAGAGTAATAACTGATCATGAGGACTTGTATCCTTAAAGTTCTTATTTCCTTTTTTTTTTTTTTTTGGTGGTACTGGAGTTCCTGGAAGCCCTTCTACCTCCGGGCTACGCTCCCAGACCTATTTTTACATTTTATATTTGGAAACAGGGTCTCCTAAGCCAGCGCGCGCAGCTGGCTCCGAACCTGTGCGATCCTCCTGTCTCTGCCTCCCAAGCACGGGGATTACAAGCGTGCGCCACCACGCCCGGCTTTAAATTCTATAAACATATATACATACACAAGATCTTACCAATCTTACATGCTATCAGTACCACTTACTATCAATGTTTGTGACATCTTATACTTTGTACCAACAGTTCTTAAAGAATTTCATGAGCACATTTCAATATTTTTCTTTAAAAACATCCTGGAATGTAAATAGTGTATATGTTATTAGCACTGTTGAGGAGACTAAAGAATGGAGACATTCTTTAGTGATTTGGTGATGGACAATGTCAGGCTTGAATCCTGATGGAAGAAACTGAGTCTTCTAACTGCTACAGGTAATGGGACAGCTTCTGACCAGGTGTCCATTTGTTTCCTGTTTTTCCTATGTGACAACATCTGGGACATTTGTATACCCAAGAGCTCTCTTTCGTGTGTTTTTAACTTACCCACCACATATTAGAATATTAGGATTCTAGAAACTCAGGACTGACTTTGCAAGAAGCTGTTAACCTCAAAGTTAATTCTTCTTCAAGGCTCCTATTGTTTACTTAGTAGTAATTATTTTTCCAGAGTGTCTCTTAGTAGTAAAAACAAAACCATGACTCTGTTCCTGAGAAATCTGTTTGTTAAAGGTGAACATGACTAAGTGTGGTAGCGTGCGATAATAATCCCAGTACTTGGGTGGCTGAGACAGGAGGATCACAGGTTCACGGCCAGCCTTGGCTACTTAGTGATGCCATCCACAACTTGGTGAGATCCTTTTCCAAATAAAGAATAAAAAAATTGGGCTGGGGTACAAATCAGAGGTAGAATGTCCCTGGGTTCAATCCCCAGTATTGTAAAGAAAAAAAGTGAACATGGGATGTGGCGTGGTGGCACACACCTATAATCTCAGTACTTGGGAGGCTGAGACAGGAGGATCAAAGGTTCAAGACCAGCCTCAGCTAGCAACACTCAGCAACCTAGTAAGACTCCATTTCAAAATTAAAAAGGTGTAATTTGGAGGTAGGATGCTCCCAGGTTCAAACTCCAGCACCATATACACACACCAAAAAAAAAGTGAACAGAGAATAATTTTTCATTGATTTTTCAGGAAAATAGATTCTACCTTTAATACAAACATGTCTAACCCCAAGAAAAAGGTATTATTTAATTAATTAATTTATTTATTTATTTTGGTACTGAGGATTGAACTCAGGGGCATTCTACTTCTAAGCTTTATCCCTAACCCTGTTTAATTTTTCATTTTGAAACTGGGTCTCACCAAGTTACCACACACTGACCTTGAACCTGTGATCTTCCTGTCTCAGTCCACCAAGTACTGGTTTTTCAGGTGTGTGTCACTACACCAGGCTCCAAAGGCATTCTTTAGGTCACCTCTCAGATAGATTTTTTTTTTTTTGTGTGTGTGTGTGTGTGTGTGTGTGTGTGTGTGTGTGTGGTACTGAGGGTGGAAGCCAGGGGCTTTTCTACTTCCGGGCTACACTCCCAGACTTATTTTATACTTTGAAAACAGGGTCTCAATAAGTTGCCTAGAGCCTCACTAAGCAGCTGAGGCTGGCTTCGATCCTGTGCGATCCTCCTGTCTCGGCCTCCCCAGCGCTGGGATTACTTTGAAAACAGGGTCTCAATAAGTTGCCTAGAGCCTCACTAAGCAGCTGAGGCTGGCTTCGATCCTGTGCGATCCTCCTGTCTCGGCCTCCCCAGCGCTGGGATTACAAGTGTGCGCCACTACGTCCGGCTTCAGATAGATTTCTGAGTTGGAAGTTTCTCTCTTAACTGAAGTTCTGCCTTACTATATGTTAATGTTAACAGCTGCCCGGGGCCATATGTTAAACTTTGCTGGCCTCAGTTTCTGCATCTGTATACTACCTGTGCTCCAAGATGAATGTGATGTCGTTTTTGTACAATGTCTGGCACAGTGCTTTGCACCAGGTAAATACTCACGAAGTGATCAGATGGCTTCAGTAAGCCAGAACTTGCTATCACACACTTCACCATTCAACCATTTCCTCCCTTTGTGAGAAATGTGTCACTGGAGTGATGTCAAGGAGAGGAAACGGATCATGGCAACCTTGAGCTTGAAACCTCGAGCCTGGTGGTGGTGCTTACCTGTAATCCAACTACTTAAAAGGCTGAGAAGGGGTCATGGGTTTGAGGCCACCACAGTAACTTAGTGAGAATCTGTTTCAAAATTTAAAAAAAAAAAAAGAGCCGGATATAGTGGTGCAAGCTTGGAATCCCAGTACTTGGGATGCTGAGACAGGAGGATCTCGGGTTTGCGGCCAGCCTCAGCTACTTAGTGATGCCCTCTGCAACTCAGCGAGACCCTGTTTCAAAATAAAGAATAAAAAGTAGTGTTGGGGGTGTAGCTCGGAGGTAGACTGATCCTGGGTTCAATCCCCAGGACCTTAAATTTTTGTTTTTTAATTAAAAAGGGCTGTTGGAGTAGCTCAGTGATAGAATGCTCCTGGGTTCAATCCCTAGGACCACTAATAAAGCAAACCAAAACAACAAGAAAATAGAAAGAAAAAGGAAACCACAACCTAACTTAAAGGTTCACAAACTAATGATTTAAGATGTGGAGCAAATATGAAATGATCTCTTTAATGCCAGGCAAACTCACCTCCATTAAACAGGAATAACTTCTGATAAGAAAGAAAGAAAGAAAGAAAGAAAGAAAGAAAGAAAGAAAGAAGAGAGAGAAAAGACAAATTACCCTACGACATCTGTCCCGATGCAGTGATGTGAATCATGCCTGCTATATGATGCTGGGCAGCTGCGGTGAGTAACTTTGCGAGGAACTGAAGCAGGGGAACCTCGGGGTCCTGTCTCTGCTTTGGAGTGATATAATTCTCTGAACCATGTGATACACTGAAAATGGAATAGGAAATCCTAAACAGCCCAAATAGCCATAAGACCCTTGGGAGGCATCGGCAGAAAGGGTCTCTCCTGTCCTTTAAGCGGCTGGTGTCTAGAGCATTTCAAGGAAATAAAATGGTCCACCCGACTGTCCCTGAAGCAGAAGTTTTCAGTTTCATGCTGGTCGTGGCCAGAGTGAGAATCTTTTGAAAGCTGTGCCTCCTCTCACCAGACAAATGCCAATAATCATTGGATTTTTTTTTCTTGGTCCTAGAGATTGAACCAAAGGCATTTTATCTCTGAGCTACACTTCCAGACCTATTTTTATTTTTATTTTATTTTATTTTGAAACAGAATCTTGCTAAATTGTTAGGCTGGCCTCGAACCCATGATCCTCCTGTCTCAGCCTCCCAAGTCCTGGGATTACAGGTGTACACCACCTGTAATCATGCTCCATATTCATACAAATATAAGAATCTAGGTAGGGCAGAGGACTGGGTTTTGATCTTGCCTCCAGAAATGCTGAGTGATGGCTGGAGTTAAAGGGATTCCATTTGTCATATCAGAGGAAGCTGGCTTCTAACTACTCATCTCATGCCAAGACTTAAAGGTACCATTCTGGAAACTCTGTGACTTCCCCACTTGGGTTATTTTTGCTCTTCATCTCTCACTTTTCCCATAGCAATTAGCAGATAATAACTTAAAAACACAAAAAGATTGCATGTCTATCTTTAGACAGAGAAGGAGGGAAAAGCCAAGGATGCAAAAGAATACAAGCTATTACTCACCAGATTTGGGGAGAAAGGAAGCCGGGGAGAGAGTAACTGAGAAGAGGGGCACACAGGCTACCTGACCCCCAGGACTTGTGACAAATAGAGGATCCCTTTCTTAGAATCCTTATCTTCCTTGTGTGGTTTTGAATACTTCATTTAAACTCCAATTTTCACCGTCCCCTTATAAGTGTTCATTGCTAGGTATGGGAAGTTAAGTAATTGATTTGGGCTTGTATAAATAAAAATAAATGAATTTTACATATTTATACTGGAGACTATAGAAAAAGTTCATAAACTCATACACTGTAAGTAGTCAAACATGGTCAAAAAAAGTAGAGGGCACCAAAGCTGGAGGGCAGATACTATAACTTGTTCGCTATTATATCATCAATGACTAATGAATGAATAAATGGGATTTGCAGTCACAAGATTTGGACACCAGTCTAGATGCACTCATTAAATGGATGCATGACATGCTGGGCATGGTGGCGCATGCTTGTAATCCCCACGCTTGGGAGGCGGAGACAGGAGGATCCTGCAGGTTCAAAGCCAGCAGCGCTGGCTTAAGAGACCCTGTTTAAAAAAAAAAAATATATATATATATATATATATCTGTCTGGGAGTGTAGCCTGTAGAAGGGTTTCCAGGAACCCCAGTACCACACACACACACACACACACACACACACACACACACACACATAGATGCCTGACAAGTTATTTTGTCTTTGGGACTAGCTTTTATATTCTATAAAATGAGGGAATTGGTCACCAGGCATGGTGGCACACCCTGGAATCCCAGTACTTCGGAGGTTGAGACAGAAAGATCACAGGTTCGAGGCCAGCCTTGGCAGCGTAGTGAGATCCTCATCAATTTATCAAGACCCTGTTTCAAAATAAAAAGTAAAAAGTAAAAAGTGCTGGGGGTGTAGCTGAGAGGTAGAATGCCTCTGGATTCAATCCTTAGTATAAAACACACACACACACACGCACACACACACACACACACATACACACACACGGGGTGGGGGGTTGACCAAATATAGATAAAGTACTCAAACCTTCTACAGTTTAGAATATACTTAGTTAAGCTCTTTGAAGTCACTGCTATGTATATAAATAAGATGGTATAATGAATGCCAAAATATAGTAAATCTAGGAGGGAAGTGAAGTCTAATTTGAAAAAAAATTCTATTCTGTTCTAAAAGGAACTGAGAACTAAATTTACCTAACATGAAATCCTGTGATCCTCAATATACTCTGCGGCACTTGCATAACTACCGTCTCAGGCAGGACAGGACCAAAGTAGCAGGAGAAAAAGAAAGCAGAGGCAATGTCACATTTCTACTAAGGAGATAGTTTTGACAGGCTCAAATTGCTGAAAAAAATAAAAGCAAAATGCTCATTTGGGTGAAAGAAATTAACATTTTCAAGCCATCAAAGATTCCTGCATTTATTATTGTTTGCGTTCTTACACTGTTGGTGGGATTGCAAATTAGTACAACCACTAGGTTCCTCAGAACCTCCAAAGACTGAGAATGAACCACCCCAGCTATTGGTATCTTTCCCAAAGAATTAAAGTCAGAGTACTAGAGTAATCCACGAGTCACTGTGTTTATTGCAACACGATTTACAATAGCTAAATCATGGAACCAACCTAAGTGTCCATCAACAAGTGAATGAATAAAGAAAATGTGGTATATATACACAATGGAATTCAACTCAGCTATAAAAAAGAACAAAGTTATGTCATTCACAGAAAAGTGGATGGAACTAGAAAATATCATACTAAATCAGATCAGTCAATCACAGAAAGTCAAGGGTTCTAAGTTCTTTTTCATATATGGAAACTAGAGAGAAAATAGGGAAAAAAGGGATATCAGATAAATGAAGAGAAAGAGCAGTAATAGTAGAAAGGGACTGGAAAATGGAGGCAGGGAAGAGAAAAGGCTGAACGAGTGAAGAAGACAAATAATGCCAAGTTCACATCTGAAGGTATCGCTACCGCTCTCACTAGGATGGATGGGAGGTGGGAGGAGCAGGCTGGGATCCCGCGGGAAGCCCTCCAAGAGCTGAGCGTGTGGATGTTTGTGTTGCTTTGACTCCCACTATGATGGATGATCACAGTGCACCAGTCCTGAGCCTTTGAAAAGAGTCTGATTAGCGGATCTCAATGCTCTGAAAGCTCTTTGGGAAGAGAACAAGTGTCTATCTTTTAGATCATGTGCTTATCAAGAGGTCGGCGTGTAAACAAAACATACTGAAATAAGACCAAGTTCACAATGAGGTAACAGAATAGGACAGAAATAAAAATAAATGGACATTGGCTTTATTAATATTTGTGTATTAATAATTATAATATATACCAAGAACATACATATTAATTTAAGTGGACAGTTTTTCTTAAGTTTTAGCCAAAAGCTCAATATTTTATTAAATGAATAGTGTGTCCATCTTCAAGATGCTTTTATTACCAGCTAAAACTATGCTGCTACTATTCATATACCTTTTAGTGTAAAGTACTTGAAGCTCATGAGAAAAAAAACTTATGCACACAGATTGAATTATTACAGCTTCTTTTATTCCGTTTATTCCATTCTTCTGGGGATATTCCTTTGGTTCTCAACAACCTTGCGCATTGGTAGACCTAACTCTTCCTGAAATGCTTAAGTGGTTTTACATATGTTGAGATCAGACACATAATTTAATGGTCTTCTGAACTTCCAGAGATCCTGCCCTCAAGGCTACCTGAGGGCTTTGTTCACCTTTGTGGAATGTGTCTTCTCAGTGACCAATATACTATTAAGTAGGGCTTGGTGGTACAGCCTGTGATCACAGCACTTGAGAGGCTGAGACAGGAGGATGGCGTGTTTGAAGCCAGCCTCGGCAACTTAGTGAGATCTTGTTTCAAAATAAAAAATAAAATAGGGCTGGAGTTGTAGCTCAGAAGTAGAATGCCGTTGGATTCAATCCCCAGTACCAAAACCAAACCAAACCAAACCAAACAAACAAACAAACAAAAAAAAAAACAGAAAAAATAAAAACAGTGCACCATTTTTTTTTAATGTCCTAAAATACAGGGCATTTTCACAATGACTTTTTCTTATTTCTTGGCTCAGGAAATATTTTTCTTGCCTCCTCCAGTCATCTTGTTATCCAACAGTGAATGTTACTGACCTGAGGACTCCTCGGCTAAGGTGGAAGGATGGGGTGGAGGACTGGAGAGGCCACATTTTGGGCTTTCCTCTACAAATTCCCAGGGAATCTTTGCTACCACTCTCTCCCTTCAAGTGTGCTTTACAGTTCTGGAGCCATACCTAGAGAAGCCTGGGAAGTTAAAATGTCCTGAAAAGATAATATCGGTGCACCCCAAAGCCTCCAAAGGCTGTTGCATCAACTGCAACTTAAAAATTCTTTTGCTCAATGGTAGATAGAGGTTAACAATGCAAATGTATGTAGGATTTTTAAATAAAACACGACTAAAACAAGGGACATGTCATTCTTAGTGCTTGGTTATTATAGCAAGACTAATTCTTTTACGCTTACTTAGTCACACTGTTGGTGATACAGATATGTAACGGTCTTTGCTTTGGTACAGGTATAGAATAAAGTGGGGGAAAGCCCATTAGGTGAAGATCTCAGCTAAACCAGTTCTCTATTTAAAGCTAGTCTGTCACTATGGAGATCATCTAATCAATATGGTTGATAATGAGCTCCGTATCCCATACTGTTGGGTCCCACAGAGCATTCTGATCTGGAAAGACTTCATGAGAGCTATGATAGAGATGAGCATTAAGCCTCAAGCCTCAGATGTCCTATAGACTTCCTTCCTTCCTTCCTTCCTTCCTTCTTTCCTTCCTTCCTTTCTTCTTTCCTTCCTTCCTTCCTTTCCTCTTTTGAACCCAGGGACTTTCTACCTCCTAGCTATATCCCAAGTCCTTATTATTTTTATTTATTTATTATTATTATTTTTGCGAGTCTGGGGATGGAACCCAGGGACATTCAACCTCCAGGCTACACCCCCTGCCCTATTTTTTATTCTTTATTTTGAAACAGGGTCTCACTAAGTTGCAGAGGACCTCACTAAGTAGCTGAGGCTGCCTGCGAATCATGATCCTCGGGTTTCAGCCTCCCGAATGCTGGGATTACAAGCATGTGCCACCACACCCGGCATTTTTTTTTTTTTATTTTAAAACAGGATTTTGCTAAACTGTTGAGGGTATCACTAAGTTGCTAAGACTGGCCACAAAGTTGTGATTATCCTGCCTCAGCCTCTCAAGTACTGGGACCTCCGGCATGTGCTACTGCACTGGGCTCAAACCCTATTTTCTGACTTTAACTCCCATGAATCAGAAATCTTTAATTCATGGGAGTAAAAGCCAGGCTGGTTTCCCCAATTTTTGCATCCATGCTGGATACTTGTGAAACAACTAGGAGTCCTTAGACCAGAAATTCCGAAGCAGTAGGTATGGGGTGGTGACAAAGAAATCTGTATTTTTGTCACCCCAAATTAAGAGTGTCACCCCTGACCCATCAGTCTTCACAAATTGTGTGTGTTAATAAAAAAAAAAACAGACTTCCCTCATTATTGAAGGAAAAACCAGAGATGAATACTCACAGGAAATTCATGCTCAGAAGCAGATTTCAATAACCCGGTGATATTAAGGTTAATTGCCTCCCCACCTCTAGAGGCTATAGTTATATTAATCTGAATGCTCGTTGTTTATAGACGAGTTCACGTTGGGATAGTTTAAAAGCTCTCTTCTGCAAGGCTGCCTTCTGCTCTTTGTAACACACGTGACCACCAGCTACACTAATCACCCGTCACACACAATGGCATTGTCCTGACTCTAATGCATATAGAATTTGAGAATTTTATATAATTTGCTCATACCATGGGACACCATTCTTCCTTTGACTTTTCCCAACCATTTAAAAGTATAAGACCCACTCTTAGTTCAAGGGATATAAGAAAGAACGAAACAAGCCCAATTTACAATAATACGGAGCCAGGCTTGACCCTCAGGAAGTATCTGCCGGTCCCTGGATGTATGTGTACGTCACTGTTAACAGGATTGACAGTATAATGTGAGTCTATAATGCATCAATAAAAGCATATTAAAAAAGAATATTGAGCATAGCTGTGTGAACCCACTTCTTCTGACACGTGATGTGGTATCCATTGATCATAGATTGCAATCCTGCCTCTAGCAACCCCACCAGGAAAATGTGTGGGGAATGAGAAAGGAAAATATATAAGATGCACCACAAAAACAATGCTCCTACAAATGTCCTCTGGAGCCACACTGTGCGGCCCTGCAGGGGCCAGATTACAAACATGGAATAAGGTATGGAACCTGAGAACATGAGCCTACTCAAGAGGCCCTGGAAAGTCTCCTCCATTCTTTAAGCATCAGGCTCCTCACCTGAAAATCTAGACTTGACAGAGTGAAACCTCAGCAAGAACCTGCACAGCCTTGCCAGAAAAGTAGAAACTAAAAATCAACAAATACGGCACATGCCTGTAATCCCAGTACTTGGGAGACAGAGACAGGAGGACTGCAGGTCCCAGGCCAGCAGGTGGTAACTTAGCAAGACCCTGTTTCAAAATTTAAAAAAAAATAAATTAAAAGGGCTGCAGGTATATCTCAGATGCAGAACAACCCTGGGCTCCATTTCAGTATCACAAACATAAATAAAAAAAATAAAAACAAACCAAACAGTCTGGTTTCCATCAGACTGCAGATTTCTCTTGTGACTATCTCTTACCCTTACATCATCTACTTAATGCCTGTAAGCAGAGTCAATTTGGTTCTCCTACTTTCCCCAACCAAGTAGCATTTAAGAGATAAGAGAAGCATATGGTTGATAGAGAGGCAATGTTAAGAAGTTTAATCTATTAATATAGGGCAGCGTTTCCCAGAGGGTGTGATGCTGAATGCTGACTCCCTTAAATATTCTGCTGGAAAAAGCATTTCAAGGTCTAATAAGTTTAGGATGTGTGACATGAAATGTCCCTCCTCTTCTGATGATTCTTAATGTGCAATAGTATATTAAAGGCTCCCGCAATAAAACCACTTAACTAGGTTATGCCAAGTGTTTTTCACTATTAAATGATCAGGGAAGCTTCTTTTTTCTTCATTTAACTGTTATTAATATGTCAGGAAACTAATGACTTGCAGACTACATTCTGGGGGGTCATTGCTGTAGACAAGGAAGTAGGAGAAAAAGTTTCTAGGTAAGAAAGTGAATAAGTGAATTGTGTTTTTGAAGAATCCTTTCAATGAAGATCAGACCTTTTCCCCCGAGTTTTTGCAAGTTTAGGAAAATCTACTATATTCCATGCGTGTGCTCAAGCCAGAAAAACAGTAGCCATATCAGTAGTGATTGGAACCTTTAAAACGTATATAATAAGCTGGGCGTCGTGGTGCACACTTGTAATCCCAGCATATGGGAGGCTGAGACAGGAGGATCACCGTTTGTGGACAGCCTCAGCTACTTAGTGAGGCCCTCCGCAACTTACCGAGACCCTGTTTCAAAAACTAAAGAATAAAAAATAGGGCAGGAGGTGTAGCTTGGCAGTCCAATGCCCCTGGGTTCCATCACCAGAACCGCAAAAAAAAAAAAAAGGTATATAATAAAATCATGATTTAAAAAGATAATTCAAACAATATAGAAAATAGTATGCAAAGCAAACATTTTTTCTTCCTTTTTTTGTACACCTATCCCAATAAGCAGTATACTTTCCAGAGGTAAACTTATCAGTTTTTTATTTCTTCTCATGACAGCTCTGAATCACATGCACGTGCACTTATGTCTGGGATTTATTTATTTATTTATATTATTATTGTTATTGTTATTATTATTTTATTATTATTTTTTTTGGTGGTACTGGGGTTCCTGGAAACCCTTCTATCTCCGGGCTACACTCCCAGACCTATTTCATATTTTTAATTGGAAACAGGGTCTCTTAAGCCAGCGCGGCTGGATTCAAACCTGCCCGATCCTCCTGTCTCCGCCTCCCAAGCACGGGGATTACAAGCGTGCCCCACCATGCCCGGCATATGTCTGGAGTTTAAATGCTAAGTGGTGTCCTTTGAAGGAATTCCCTCTCACACTTCTTCTAGCCTCGCCCGCCTCCATAACCAGTTCATCACTGGGTGGCTGTATCAATCCTGCTCTGAGATGTTCCACTTTCTCGCTTCTGGGCTTCTTCGTTGTCTACTGCCTTGCCCCACTGTGCCCTGATTGGCCTTCCCATGTCCAGTTTTTACTCCTCCAGTCCAGTCTCCTGATGGACTCCATATAGATTTCCTTAAAGTATAGTACAGGACAGTCTCTGGCTTAAAAGTCACTAATGGCTTGTCACTACAATAGAATTCAAAACCTTCATGAAGGTCTGGAAGTTGTGCCAGATCAGCGTTCTGCAACTCCCAGTCTCCACTGTGAGCTCGCAGGCTGCAGCGCAGGGCTTCCTCTGCCCCAGCAACTCGGGCCTTTCCTCTTCCAGGGCCTCCCAGCTGCTCTTCCTCTGCCCAGATTCCTCCCCTCTCCTTCCCTCTCTCTGCTTCTCTCTCTCTAAAGTTAAGCTCGATGCTTCTTGCACTAATCTGAGTCAGTGCCCCTGTTTTTTGTCAGAGTGCTCTGATCTTCTCCACATTACTCCCCACAATTTGTTATTACATATTTACTCTGTAGATGTCTCTAAGTTCTAAAAGGACTGGCCACATATCTACTACATTTGACATGAAATGTGGACAAATTACTAGTGTCTTGGCTTAATGATAATATATTACATGAATGAAGGCCGCCAGCAGGAATTTCTTTCTTTCTTTTTTTTTTTTTTGTGGGTCTGGAGATGGGACCCAGGGGCATTTGACCTCCAAGATACACCCCCTGCTCTATTTTTTATTCTTTATTCTTTATTTTGAAACAGGGTTTCACTAAGTTGCGGAGGGCCTCACTAAGTAGCTGAGGCTGTCCCCGAACCTCGGTCCTCTGGTCTCAGCCTCCCAAATGCTGGGATTACAAGGGTGCGCCACCACGCCTGGCGGGAATTTCTCTTACAGTTTTATCACTTGCTTTCTCCTTACATGGAACTTTAGGTTCATTTGGATTCTTCCTTTTCACCAACTTATCCTCCAAAATCTTGTGCCAGCCAAGCATGGTGCTGCAGGTTTGAGGATGGCCTCGGCAACGTAGCATACTCAGCAATCTAGCGAGACCTTGTTTCAAAACAAAAAAAGCTGGGGGTATAACTCAGATATAGACTGCCCCTGGGCTCAGTTTCCAGCAACACACACACACACACACACACACACACACACACACACACCACAATAAAACAATAACAACGTTCTCGATCCACTTCTGGCAGGACCAGACCTCCGAGGGCCTCTCTCCCACCTTCCCACCCAGGGCTCACTCAGCACTTCCGTCCATTTCATTGTCTCCTTGGGACATCACTGCACTTGTTTCCTGCACCACTCGTCTGGTGCCTAATCTTCTGTGCCTTGCAATGGCTTATTTTCATTAATTAATACCTTTTGCTTACTTATTTTGTCTTGCTAATGATATCACAACTTTATCCCTCATAGGTCCTGGTACTTGGTATCTCCCAGTACAAGGCCTGGCCCTGCACAGAGAGGTTACATGAAAAGTGCCTATGCATCCACCACTGCGAGTGCCTCCCCTGTTACACCTTGGTATGAGTCGGAGCCGCTTCCTTTTAGTCTATTTGCTTCCTCAAGAGCTCAGAGTGGCCAGGTGTGGTGGTACATGCCTGTAATCTCATTACTTGAGAGGCTGAGACAGGAGGATTGCAGATTTGCAGGTAGTCTTAGTAACTTAGTGAGACCCTCAACAACATAGCAAGACTCTGTTTCAGATATATATATATATATATATATATATATAGTAGCTGGGCGTAGTGGCGCACGCTTGTAACCCCAGCATTTGGGAGGCTGAGACCAGAGGATCGTGGTTTGTGGACAGCCTCAGCTACTTAGTGAGGCCCTTTGAAACTCAGTGAGACCCTGTTTCAAAGTAAAGAATAAAAAATTGGGCAGGGGGTGTAGCTCAGAGGTCAAAGGCCTCTGGGTTCCATCTCCAGACCCACAAAAATTATATATATATATATATATATATGTATGTATATATATATATGTGTATATATATATGTATACACACACACACACATATATATGTATATATATATACATATATAATATGGTTGAGAGTTATCTTAGAGGTAGAATGTCCCTGGGTTCAATCCCCAGAACACACACACACACACACACACACACACACACACACACACACACAGTGTTCTGAATGTGTTGCCATCAGGCTGAAAAGGGAAAAGATACAGAAAAGTTCTGATGTCCGAGGGAAGCATCAAGGGAGTGAGGGCCCATGCTTCCCAAGCTCCTTTGCAGCAGGCACCGGAGAGAAGGAGGTGGAGATGGTAAGATGGTACGGGGCGCAGTGGACCGCATATTGCTTAGGCATCTCCTAGAATACTCGAGAGGGTGACTTGATCAAGATTGTTATATTAAATGAAGCAATGACTACCTCTTAAAGAAAACTTCAATCACTGAGTCACTTTCTCATTGTTCAATTTGTGGATGAATTAGACCCAAACATAAATTTAGTTCGGGAATTTAGTTCTGAATCTTTGAGATTCAGAAAGTGATTTTTTAATTTTCAGTCGCCAGTACCAATATTGCTAAAATAATATCACTGAAGGCATATTTAAAATATGGAATACTACTATTTAGATACTTTAAAAATTTTCTGTTTCCTTTTTAACAAAATGCAAGTTATACAGCTTATGCAATTAGGGGGGGTAACTGAGAATTGAGCCCAGAAGGGGTCCTATTTCTGAGCTAAACGCCCAGCCTCTTTTACTTTTTATTTTGAAACCGGGTCTCACTACGTTGCTGAGGCTGTCTTCAAACCTGTGGTCCTCCTGTTTCAACCATTTTTATTTAGTACTTTTATTATAGGCATGCACAATCATGCTTGGCTACTATTTTTTTGCATCATATTTTTTTCATTAGTTTTTAAGACGATCCTGTATGGGATGCCAAATGGCTAGTATTATTACCATCAGAAAGTGTGACTTATTAAAGATTACTAAGGAATTTAGTAGTAGAGCCAGGACTCTCGACCTGTACACCCGGTAAGACAAATTAAGAATTATTTCTGGAACACAATGCTCTGCAATCTTTTCAAGCTGCTTAACCAATCTTCCTCAATCTACTTCTGAAAAATAGAGTAGAAAGGGTAAACCTATTACAGTATAATCTTTGTTAGCATAATACTATTCAGTGTCAGTAGGCATTTTTACAGTTACTATTTTTACCTAAAGAGAATACAACCATCTTTAAGATATATAGAACAGAACAGATTATCTGTTGTCTTCATTTTGTCTGTGGGGGGACTGAGATAAAAAGAGGATTAGTGCATTCAAGGATATCTAAGTAAGTAACAGCTAGACTCAGGTTTGTGGGGGAGAGCCCACTTTAGCAGTGGCACGGCAGGTGGGCATCTTGGCACACACCTGCAATTCCAGTACTTGGGAGGCTGAGATGGGAAGAGTTCAGGTTTGAGGCCAGCACACCTTAACTTAGTGAGGCTCCGTTTTAAAATAAAAAAGTAAAATAGGGCCGGGAGTATATCTCGTAGGTAGATCCACTCTGGGTTCAATCCACAGTACAGCACACATGCACACAGGTGCATACATACACTCACACATGATAGGGATTGCTGTGAGGCAGTGCTGTACTGAGTAAGTTCTGGAATGGGATTGTCAACTTGGGGTCAGGAAATAATATGCGGAGCCCAAGGCAAAGTGAACATTTGGAGTCACTTGTCTGAAAAATTATTAAGACAGCAGACAGTGACAATGGAATAGTAAGCTAAGCGCAGAGTTCTGTGTAACTACAGTTTGTGTTCCACACAAAAGGCCTGGGGTCTCTGGAGGTCTAGAATGCGGGGTTCTGGACATTAGAAGGCTGTGAATTCCTGAAGGTGTGAGCAGGACTGTGTTGACGTGTGTGTGTGTGTGTGTGTGTGTGTATCTTATCCGATGCGCAAAGAGGTTTATTAACTAAAGTAAGCATTCAGAATGCTTCTTCATAAATAATAAATATCCCCACAGAGCTCACAATGTCAGAGCATACTGGCAGGGACAGGCATGCTGGTAGTCACTGGGCGTGATCATCCAGGAGACTGTAATTGTGAATAACAGATTTTGTGGGTGCTTAGGAGTTAACACAGAAAGGAGGATTTCTGAATGCTGACCTGATGTCAGAAAGCGCACTCAAGAATGTACCCCAAAGTGATATCCAGAAATGAGCTATTTATTTTTCAGCCCCTTACAGGAAGTATTTCCATTTTAATTTTTTTAATTTTGTAGCTGGGTCACAGCTAGCCTTCTTTAGGGAAAGCATATTAATATTTTAATTTCTCCAGTGGTAGTATGATTCACACCTATTTTATAGATAATTAGAACCCACTGTTAGAAACACGAGTAAGGGAGGCTTTTAAACAAAACAGCCGCAGAAGACGCCCTCCAACGTGGGAAAGAGCTGGATTCTTAGAAATACTACACATGAAATATTAACAGCGCTTGAATCTCAGCCAGTAAAGTCCTCTTGGCCATCTCTAGAAATCTCACATACAAATATCCACAAAGGTAAAGTTTCCTGAAATGCCTGCTTTTGTAATTTAGGTGGCAGCCTTCAAAATTTTTTTAGTTCCTTTGCCCTGCTTTCTAACAGTACACATGCCCATCCGTCAAATCTGTAACTCATCTACATGGAGATGGGTAAGGAAAACTACAGGGCAATCTCAAATTTCCTTTTGCAGAGTGTTTACCTCCTCTGGACACAGCATATAACAAGCAGAAACACGGGACCCACTCGAGTTTCCCAGTCACTTTGCGGTCCCCACTTCGTCCTGGATTGCTGGCACAGCAAGGCTCCCTTGCATGACTCAGTCGTCAAAGTCTTGCGTTCCCAGCAATAATAACCTCGATTGCCACGCTAGGTAGAAAAATCATAATCCTACCCACTCTGAAAGGTGGCAAAGAGGCTGGCGGGTGGCGGGTCTCCAGAATAAGCCTGGGCACGAATTCTGTTTAATTGCAAATGCTCCTTTGGCAATCTTCCTCCCTAAGGGGGTGCGGTGGGGGGGGGGCTCAGAGCCTTCCCTCGGGACACCCACCGTGGTTAGTCTCCCCGCTTTCTTCCAGATGCTCAGGTTAGGGGAAGATGCCCGGGTCACAGGCAGAGGTCAGAAACTTCCAGCTGCCCCCCACCCCGCCCGCTCGCGCTGCCCAGCCCCTCCCAGCCCCGGGTTGGCGACCCCGGGGAGCCCCGAGTGGGAGGGCCGGGGTAGGGCCAGGGCTGGGAGGACGCGCCCGGGTGTAGCCGGCTCCGACCCGGGCAGCAGCGGGCTCTGGGCACGTGGTTCCCGCGCGCCCTCCAGGATCAGCCCTGGGGGCCCCGCCCCGGCGAGGTCTCCGCCGTCACCTTTCGCCCCACCCGGCCCGCAGCCCGGCGCGCCCACTTGGGGGGCTCAGCGGGGACCCCGGAATACCTGCGGCTGCAGCACCGAGTGGTTCAACTAGTGGTCCTATAAATCCCCGTCCTGGCCCGAGGCTGCGGAAGTATTCCAGCCACGAGGAAGCTGCTCGGTCCTCGGGCTCCCGAACCAGACACTCTCTATATCCGGCTGGGAGCCTGGGTGTGGGGCGGAGGAAACCACCCTCGCTGCGACCTCCGCGTCGCCGCGGGGCGCGGGGCCGGCCGCCTGGCTGGGGAGGGAGGAGGGCGCCCGCCGGCCCCCATCACCCAGCCCCGGCCCTGCGACCGGGCTCCCGGGTCACTGAGGCCCCCGCCCCCATCGGATTTTCACTCGGTGGGTGAGGGGGAAAGTTACCGGGAAAGCGCCTCTTCCTGGCTGGAAAAGGGTTCTCACACCTTGAAAGAAAAAGATGGGGAGGGGGGGGGGTTCTGGTCTGCACGTTTGGAGGACGATTCATTGCAGACCCCTCTTTCTCTTTTCTCCTTCCCCACCCCCTGAAAGGGCAGCCACAGATCCCCAGTTACTGAGCCCTCTTCCCTGCGCACCCCTGGAAGGATGCTCTGGGATCGGCTCCAGGTGCCCAGCAGTGCCCCGCCAGCGCGTGGCTTTGCACACGCAGAGGGTGGGGTGCGGAGGAGGACCCCGGCTGCTCTACTCGGTCCTGGGCTTAGAAAGCAGAAACCCGGCTCTGCGCAGGAACAGCGAGGGCGCGACGGGTTTTGTGGGGTGGGAGATTAGAAAGGATGACAGCGCGGGCGGCGGAACAGCAGCCGGCCAGCTGCGCCTAGCCACACTTGTCCCGATTAAAAAAAAAAAAAAAAAAAAAAAATGTTCGCTTCCTAGCCGGGTAGCGTTTTTTGGAAGTTGGTCGTTGTTAGATTCTAAAAGGAAAAAAATGGAACTGTCAAGGAAGACTTGGAGAGGGGGAGACCTACAGTCCTTAACCAGGAAGTGCTGAAAATGGCCAACGCCCTTCCTAATTCCCTAGACAATGTGGAAGGTAAACCTTTAGTAAATACGCTGTGTGAATAAAAGCCGAAAAAGGCCAGGGCTCTATCAGTTCTCATTCCCATTAGGACAATCGATATGCAATGAGAGAAATATAATTTAATTCATGAAGGCTGAAATTAATGAAATGTCCAACTCCAGGCATTTAAAAAAGCACACCCATCTTTATTCTTTATGACTGTATTCTTTATTACTTATTCTTTACTACTGGATTCTCTTTAAATATGTTAAATAGGGTGTAGCCAGAAGTCACTGTGGCTAATTTCCTCCTCTCACTGCTTGAAAGTGGGAGGGGAAGGGAGAGGGAGGGGGAAAGTTAGGATTAAATAAGTATACATTTTATTACCCCTTTGTCCCTCAAAAATTTGGAGGTGTCCTCAAAAAGTGTGACTACTTGAAATGATACTGTCATGTTGGTGATGAAATAGAAATCACTCCTCGCATATCAGATGGAAGGTACATTGTTACAACTCTTTGGAAAGCAATTTAACAACAATATTTCCTTTTTATTGTTCTAGACTTATTGATAAAGGAATCCCATTTCTTAGAATGTATCCAAATGTAAGAAGTGAGAATTGACATACTTACATATTTATTAGAGTGGCTTTTTTTTTTTTTGTGGAACTGGGGTTCCTGGAAGCCCTTCTACCTCTGGGCTACACTCCCAGACCTATTTTTACATTTTTATTTGGAAACAGGGTCTCCTAAGCCAGCGCGTGCGGCTGGCTTCGAACCTGCTGATCCTCCTGTCTCTGCCTCCCAGGCGCCACCACGCCCGGCTACAGAGTGGCTTTTAAGGTAGGGAATAAGGTAGAGAACGTCCAGTGAAATGATCACAGGTAAAATGCAACATTATATGTTTATAATGTATTAGTTTGTTAGAGCTTTCATAACAAAGTACATTTAACCAGTTTTTTTGTTTTGTTTTGTTTTGTTTTTTGTATTAGGGATTGAACCCAGGGACATTCTACCACCAATCTACCCTCTCAGCCGTTTTAATTTTTTGTTTCTGAAACAGGGTCTATCTTAGTTGCTGGGAGTTGCTACATTGCTGAGGCTGTCCTCAAACCTCTCATTTTCCTATCTCAGCTTTCCAAGAGCTGGGAGTGCAGGCGTGGGCCACCATGTCCAGTTAAACTGGATGTCTTAAACAAAAGAAATTTCTTATCTCACAGTTTGAGAGGCTGGAAGTCTAAGATCAAGGTGTCTTCAGGGTTGGTTCCTTTGAAGGGCTATGAGGAAGAACTTATTTCATGATTCTCCTTTTCTCTTCCTGGTATCCTGGCAATCATGCTTGCGCCTTGGTTTGTAGAAACACAACTCCAGTCTCTGCCTTCCTCTTTATACCACAATCTCCATGTGTTTGTGTCTGTGCCCAGATTTCCCCTTTATACTCAGATGACTGCATTTTAATTTAACTAATTGCATCTGCTGTCTACAGCAATTCTATTTCCAAATAAGATTGCATTTGGGTGTGTGGGGGGGATTAGTACTTCAACACATAAAAATTGGGGGGGGGGCACAATTCAACCCAGGACAGCTACTAACGAAAAGAAGTAGTGTAAGTTGAACAGAGCTCCCCAATGATATGTCCTAGCATGGATCCCTGGAACCCAGGACCTTATCTGAAAAAACAGTATGCGTATATATGTGACTAAATTAAAGACCTTGAGATGCAATCACCCTGAATTATGCAGGCAGACACTGAACCCAGAGGCAAATACACTTACAGGAGAAAAGTAGGGGAGACACATCGTGACACACAGAGAGAAGGCGATATAAAGACAAAACACAAACTGGAGTTCAGTGCAACAAAGGAGGCAAAGAGATGCCAATGGCCACTCAAAGCTGAAAGGGAGAAGAAGGCTCTCCTCAAGAGCTTCCAGAGGAAGCCTGGCCTTCACCTTAACTTCTGACTTTCAGAACTGTGAGAATGCAACCAGGCATGGTGGCTCAGGCTTGTAATGCCAGTACTTGGGAGGCTGAGACAGGAAGATCACAGGTTGGCGGCCACTTAGTGAGACCTTGTTTCAAAATAAAGAATAAAAAATAGGGCTGGGGGTATAGCTCAGAGACAGAGTGCCCCTGAGCGCAAACCTCAATAATGGAAAAAAGAAGAAGAAGAAAAAAGAACTATGAGAATACATTTCAGTTTAAGCATCAAACGTAGTGATTTATTTTGGCAATCCTAGGAAATCAGTGCAGGTATAATCTTATGTATTTACATAGAGAAATGGTTCAAGACCATTTCAAGTTATCTGCCCTTGAAGGATGAACAGTGCAGTGCGTGCTAACAATTTCATCACCTTGCAAACCACATTCTCCACTAGGCAGATGCAGCTAACTGGCCAGCAGGTACTGATTAGAGCAATAGGTTTTATTGTTCCAAATCCTCACACCTGGTACATCTGCAGCTCCCATTAGTACAAATTCAGCTTCCCACCTATTTGACAGGGGAAATTCTTCAGACTGTCTCAAAACCAATGTTGTTCATGGTCAATTTGGGAAATAGATTATTATAACTAACCTGCCCTTTCAAAGTCTTCTTCCTGGCCATTTCTCAGTAGTTAAGCAGCTCATTCAACTCCACAAAACAAATCTTCCTTTGTAAACTTGCCTGGAGGTTCTAACAATATACATAATACCTAAAAAATGTGCCACTTAAAGTGACATGTCAGCCTGGTGTGGTGGCACACGCTTGTAATCCCAGCGCTTGGGAGGTTGAGATAGGAGGATCGCACAGGTTCGAAGCCAGCCTCAGCTACTGAGTGAGGCTCTCAGCAACTTAGTGAGACCCTGTTCCCAAATAAAGTGTAAAATGGGTCTGGAAGTATAGTGTGAAGGTAGAAAAGCCCCTGGGTTCCACCTCTAGTACCACAAAAATAAATAAATAAATAAATAAATAAATAAATAAATAAATAACATGTCAGATCATTTTAATGACACCCTGACATTGAAGGCTGTGAATAAAGCCAGTGTTCCAAAACACTTCTCCACTCCCTCACTGCTTTACACTTAAACCATATTTCTCTTAACATAACACCATAGGAACAGAGCTTTGATTTTTATCATAATAGTATCATGAAAATATAGTGTTGCATAACTCGAAAGCTGGTGATTTGGTCCTACTTTCTCATTTTATGATAGTGGGGACTGAACTTTATTTCTTGTCCAAGGTTACCATACTAGTTTTCTGTTGCTGTATAGTCAGTTATACAAACTTGATGTTTTAAGACAATACTCATTTATTATTTCAAAGATCTATAGGTCAGCTTCCCAGACATGGTAGAACTGGGTTCTTTGGTCACAAGGTAGAAATCAGTGTCCGCTCAGACTGGCAGATAACTTGGGGTCCTCTTCCAGGCTCCTCATTGGTTTTGGGCAGAGTGTGTGTGTGTGTGTGTGTGTGTGTGTGTGTGTGGTGTGTGTGTTACTAGGAAATGGATTGTACCCAAGGCCATTCTACCTCCAAACCACACCACAGCCCTATTTTATTTTTTAGTTTGGAACAGAATCTTGCTTCACTAAGTTGCTGAGGCTAGCCTTGAACCTGCAACCCTCCTATGTCAGCCTCAGAATTTAGTTTCCTGCCACTACAGAGCTGGGGTCCTATTCCTTGCTGCCATTGGCCAGGGTTGCTCCCAGCTCTGAGGACCTCCTCAGGACCTAGCTCTCTGCCCTCTCAGACCATGGTTGTTTGTTCCTTGAAAGCCAGAAGAAAATTTTTTCTCTCTTCAAATTTTTATTCTTTTTAAGGGCTGACATCCAGTGAAGTGAAGTTTACTCAGAATAACCTCCCTTTGATTAACCAAAAAATCAGTTAGGTAGAAGCCTTCACTTGCCTCCTGCGACATAATCACAGCTGTGAGATTCATGGACATTTTCTCCCTCCTAGCCACCGGAGGGATAGGGATTCTACAGGGTACACAAAGTACACTGCAGTAACGTCCAGCCATCTTAGAATTCTTCCTGCTGTGATCCTTTGGAGGTGGGGTGGTGGTAGCATCACACATAGAGTGCTGTCTTCAGTTTTACTGAGGAATATAATTTTGTTTTGTATAAGGACAGTGTAGTTTTTCATTATTTGACTGTCTTGTGAAGCAGCAAGTTGTGAATTTTTACATAATTTGTTTTCTTAATTTCCCTAGAGATATGTAGATTTTTGGAGTTACAGACTTTATCGACAACTGTAAAAGTGTAACAGGTGAAGACCAAGCCCAAGTTGCCTGATTCCAAATGTGGTGCACTAGGGGCTAATGGTTTCTTAAGTCCTGGACAGTGAACACCAAGAGTGCCTTGAGCATGCTGGTGAGAATTGGGGAACCCACCTTGAGAGCACAGTAAGTCACAGCTGACTTAACTAAAGGTGCAGTTTTTTTTTTCCATTGACTATTATGCAGATATTAAAATGAATCAAATTATATCAGTTGAATTGTACTGGTTTCTAAGATACCTAGTTTAGAAAAAAAAAAAGGGCCTTGCATATGCTAGGCACATGCTCTACCACTGAATTACCTATCTGGCCCATCGGGACTTTTATCTGACCAAAGTCAACAAACTATCTAGACGACAGGATGTAGTTACTATTGTACATATATAAATGTTCATTTGACGACCTGGAAATATTAGTGTTGTCTGGATGCATAAGTACAAATAGTTTCTTATTTTTTTCAGAAATAAATTTTTTTTGCCTGCATTTAAACAAATCACGACGTATATTATTAAAGACAAGATTATAGCACACTTTCATTGTACTTATACTAATGGTCTAACAGATTAAATAATAAATTAAAATTATATCTAAAAGAGATCAAGTTTACAATTATTTTCCAAAAAATGGATGACTTAAAAGTATAATTTGAAAGAATAAAAGTAATTTTAGCATTTTTAATAAAATGACAAATTGCCTATTTGAATAAAGTTTAAACTTTTTTTTTTTTTTTTGTGGTACTTGGGTTCCTGGAAGCCCCTCTACCTCTGGGCTATACCCTCAGACCTATTTTTATGTTTTTATTTGAAAACAGGGTCTCTTAAACCAGCGAGGCTGGTTTCAAAGTTGTGCAATCCTCCTGTCTCCACCTCCCAAGGGGGGGGGGTGGGGGGAGATTACAAGTGGGCGCCAACAAGCCAGGCTAGGTTAAACTTTGAATTAAGGAACTGCAAAGTTTCAAATGAAAATAATAATAACAATATATATTTTTTGCCATATTGGAAATGGAACTCAGGAGCATTCTACTTCCAAGCTACACCCCCAGCCCTATTTTTTATTCTTAATTTTGAAACAAGGTCTTACTGTGTTGCAAAAGGCCTCACTAAGTAGCTGAGACTGGTGGCAAACCGGGATCCTCCTGTCTCAGCCCCCAAATGCTGGAATTACAAGCAAGCACCACCACACCCAGCTAAATGAAAATTATTTTAAGAAAGCTAATTTTTATTTTATTGTTTTGAAAAATCTGTTAAACATAAGAACTTTTTTTTTTTTTTTTTTTGGTGGTGGTACTGGGGATGGAACCCAGGGGCCTTCTACCTCCGGGATACATTCCCAGACCTGTTTTATATTTGGAAACAGGGTCTTTTAAGCCAGCTGAGGCTGGCTTCGAACCTGCACGATCCTCCTGTCTCAGCCTCCCAAGCGCGGGGATTACAACCTGGCTTAAACATAAGAACTTTTATACAAAATAAAATTTTTAATGGGGTGGGAATTGGGTAGGGGTTAAATCAGTGATGTGTGCATGTCTGTACACACAAGTTTTTTACCCCAATATGATATATGAATATAATGCATCAATAAAAATTTTAAAAAATAAGTTTAAAGACTGCAAAAGTCACAAAGCAAAATAAATAAATAAATAAATAAAATTAGAAAAAATTTTATTGGTTCTATGTTTAATGTTCCTCTAGTTGCCAAGGTAAGAAAAGGGCTATGTCAAACCAGTGAGATGTTTCAGTGCTGCACTGAGACCTATATATACACAGATTTGAGGTTAATGTGGATTGTTTGATGTGGCAAATTTTTCCTCACTTGGAAAAGCAACTATTAAAAATTCTGCAAAAATATAGAACCAGAAATTGGAACACGAGGAGAAACAAGACATTTGACTTTCAACACTTCAAGAAAAGAAAATCTATATTGTGTAGAGGTTACTGCATTCATGATATCTGACATTCAGGATTTGATGCTATTTATTTATTTAATATTTCCTGTTACCTAATTCCTCTGTCACTCAACTCTTCCTCACTCTCCAAATCAATGCCCCTTTCTGATGGGAATTACATGATACAAAATCTTCATGGCTTTCAGATACAGTGACAGTGTGTTTTGAGGACAAATAGCAAGAGAGATGGATAAAGTGTTTTCTGGGAGCTGAATGGTATTAATTACAAGAATGGATGCATGGGATTATGCAGTAGTATCATACCAGTAATGAGAGCATGGTCCAGAAAGACAGATGCATCCTTGCTTAAGCAAATTTATTTTTGCATGTGTATATGTGATATGTAAAACATTCTGGGAAGCAAGCTCTAGAGAGGGGTACCATCTTGCTTGGGTCCCAAATCACGATTAGATTGTGTAAGTGAGGAACCAATGGGAAATGGTACTTAGGATTGTCATCCATACTGGGAGCCTGAAAAGCCACAGAAGAAACAGAGAAGTAAATAATAAGGAAAAAAAAAATGCTCGGAAAGCCTCTGCACCAACTCCAGGAAGAGCTAGAATTTAACCATAGCATGTGGACCCAGATATTACACAACATCTAATAGGAGCAAGAGAATGGGCATAAGTAGGCTTTACTCTTCTTTTTGCTATGATCATAGACAGTTCTGTAGTGTTTTTGGAAGATGACCATTGGGCTCATTTTTATGGACATATGATGGTTTGGATGACCATAGCTCATTACACTGCACTGATTCTGCTTAAATAATCCACTAAACCCTCTCATTCCTTCGGGGTGGGGTACAGCTGGGATTTGGAAAGCCCTCTTCCAATAACCTCTAATTAATGGTTAGAATCTGAAAACAGGTGTTGAGCAGAAAAAGTGACAGGCTGGCTTTCTGCCAAGGAATGCTACTCGAGGTATCTGCCTGTTACAGTGAGTATATTTTGACTTGGCTCTGAATTTTTTTCAGGGTTAGAATAGACCCAATAGACAGGCGAGTGCCAATATAATTTGTTAACCTTTGTCTTCCTTAAAGTAGGTTAGGACCAGATCTGCTACTAAATGCAAATTCGCACAATTTCCTAAATTCTTTCTGTAACACCCTTCCAAGTAGAAAATGTGAAATTCTCAGCTGTTTCATTGGTAAGTACTATTTCACACTGTCTGACATTTCATCTCAAAGGCAGGCAAATGTCAGTAATCTTGATTTCATACTTCTTTGTTGTTGCAAAGGCCACCTAACTGTAGTGTTTGACAAATGTAAAAAGTCAAAGAAATCCCATCCCGACCTACATCTTCCCAAATAAATACTATCTAACCCCTGCCCATTGAGATATTATAGTGAGAGAGAGAGAGAGAGAGAGAGAGAGAGAGAGAGAGAGAGAGAGAGAGAGAGAGAGAGAACTATGGTCAATGAAGAAAAAGAACAGACTCTATGACAGAGAAGGAAGGGAGGCCCTGATTTGGACTTTGGGGTTCAACAGTCCTTCTGTGGAATTATTGTTTTGACTGATACTTTTAAAGGATGAAAAAGAGAGACTGGAAAAGTTCTTGGCTTGGAGGACAGGTGTCAAGGCCAAGTGCATGCCTGGGTGGGTAGTTTGAGATGAGTTTGGTGAAAAGGCAGGTGTTTGATGATCCAAGGTCCTGTAGGTTCTGAAAAAACATCTGGACTTAATAGAAAATACAACAGCACCATTTTAACCAAGCTTTTGAGACTATCTTTGTGATCATCACTGACAGATTCAAGGGAGATCACCTGACCTTAGATAAAACAATCCGATTTTTCCTTCTAGAAATTTGGAGTTTTGAATTAAGAAACGCAGGCTCACAAACTCCGGGCAACACTGTAGAAAATCTATGATTTTTGCTATGGGTCCCAGATCCTTCTCTGCTGTGGTCTGAATTTGTCCCTTGAGAGTTCATGTATTGGCAGCCTGGTCCTCAGGGTGGTGATGTTAAGAAGTGATGGGACCTATAAGAGCTGCAGCCTAATTGGAGATCACTGGATTCATCGCCTTCAGACGAGACTGGTCCTGGGCTCACAGGGTGAGTGAGTTGTTTGTGTGAGAGCAGGCTTGATCCACCATGATGTGATACAGCCGGAAGGAACTCACTGTTTGACTATTAGCCTTCTAAGCTATGATCAGAGGGAACTTCTTTCTTTATAAAAAAGCACAGTCTTTATTACACTAACCACCCTGTATTTGGTTACCTTTGTATTTTGTTACAGTAACAGAAAACAGATTAATACAGTCTCCTGATCTAGAACTTTTTACTTTTTCCTGACTCCAATAAGTACTTCATTGCTTCCACAAAGATTTTATTGTTATTTTGATCATTAGATAGATTTCACTGACTTTAGTTTGATGAAACAACTAACATAATCATCATTTGATTTTTTTATTGTGGACTTTTTACTGTGTTAGTGCTTCTAGACTGCGAAACTATAGAACAAAGATGAATTGAGATGATAATAATTTTGCTGATATTTCTTATCACCATTTTTTCTTTGTTGGACTAAAAGGCTTTGAAGCTTTTGAAGCTTTTTTTTTTTGTTGTTAACTAAATGTACTGAATAAAGGTGCATCTTTTCTTGTCTGATGCACTTAGATTCTTAAAGTCCAAGGACAAACTCAACTAAATCTGGATCGTTAAAAAGGCTAAAAACTAGAAATGTCGCATAAACACACAATGGGGTTTTACTCTGCCATAAAGAAGAAAAAAATATGTCATTTTCAAGAAAATGGATGGAACTGGAGAACATCGTGCTGAGATCAGCCAGATTCAGAAAATCAGGGTCACATTTTTTTTTTTTTTTTGTATGTGGAAACCAGCAAAAAAAAAAAGTGCATTATGAAAATTAGGAGAGAGACCAGCAGAGTACTGGAAGGGGCCTGGAGGATGACGGGAGGGAGGGAAAGGGGGAGGGACGTGAGGGAGGAAACAGACACAACAATGTGATGTACATACAGGAAGGTACCACTGTGGCTCTATCGTGTACAATTATAACGCACCAATAGCAAAAAAAAGCTAGATAAGTTTTTCTTTTCTCCCTTTTTGTTGCTTTAGTAAAATTTTTGGTTGTATCAGAACAAAGATATTACCAAAAAGCCCTGAGTGCTTTTATACAAGGCACAGAGCCATCAAGGATTCTCTGCTAAGCCTTAACACAACAGGCTGCAAATGGTTAGAATTAAGTCATTTTCATCTGAAGCACTGGAGTTTTGCTCTGGAGCAATTTTGTGCCGTCATTCTTGGAGAAATGTGAGAGTCTGTGGGAGGAAGACATGATACAAATGGAGGATTTAACTATGGTCAGGTGGAGGGTGGAGAAGGAGTTCTTGGGAATTTCATGGAAGACTAGGGTCTGGAATAGGAGGATAAATCTTAAGATCAAATTAAACACTGCATTATCCCAACTATTTTACTTTAATGTAGAATTCATCATTTATGAAAAATAGTCAAAAGTTTTTCCAATTTAATATGATCTGGATGCGATATTACAGAAGAAAATGAATATGTCTTTTTCTCTTTCTCTTTTATTTTATTACACTCACTCTCGTGAGTGGAACATATTGAAAATGGTGTACATTTAGATTGTGCTTTGTGCTCTCCCACCCTCCATTTCCCTTCCCTCCTCCCAATAGAGAGTGTCCAGGTTAACCATACTATATTTATACTATTATACATATTGGTATGTAGCTCCTCCATTAAACAACCTCAGCTTTCTTCCTCTCCTCTCTTTCCATTCAAGCTTTGCTGAGATTTCCCCTCCATCATCTGGAGTCCCTCTGGTATTACCACTACTCCCTAGCTTGGGCGTATTAGAGAAAACGTATGCCCCTTCTCTTTCTGTGCTTGACTAATCTCACTTAACATAATGTTCTCTAGTTCCTTCCATCTTCTTGCAAATGCTATTATTTTTATTCTTCTTTATAGCTGAATAGAATTCCATTTTATGTATTTCCCATAATTTTGCAATCCATTCATCTGTTGATGGAGATCTAGGTTGGTTCCATATTTTGGCTATTACAAACTGTGCTGCTATGAACATGGGTATGCATATGTTAATGTAGTTCTCTGATTTCAACCCATTTGGAAAGATACCCAGGAGTGGTATAGCCAAATCAAATGGTGGATCTATTCCCAGTTTTCTAAGGAATCTCCACACTGATCTCCATAGCAGCTGAACTACTCTGCACTCCCATCAACAGTGTAAAAGAGTTCCTCTTTCCCCACATCCTCGCCAGCAATTGTTGTTTAATTTCTTTATGTTTGCCACTCTGACTGGGGTTAGATGGAGTCTCAGCATAGTTTTGATGTGCATCTCTCTGATGGCCAGTGATGTTGAACATCTTTTCATGTATCTATTGGCCATTTGTATCTCTTCTTTTGTGAAGTGTCTGTTTATTTCAGTTGCCCATTTCTTGACTGGGTTGTTTGTTTTGCTAGTGTATAGTCTTTTGAGCTCTTTGCATATTCTGTATATTAGACCCCTATCAGAATGGTGGCTGATAAAGATCTCCCATTCTGTAGGCTTCCTCTTTAGGTTCTTGATGGTTTCCTTTGATGAGAAGAAACTTTTTAGTTTGAAGAGATCCCACTTATTAATTCTTGTTTTAATTTCTCGTGCTTTGGAATTCTTATTGAGAAAGTTACTCCCTGTGCCTATATGTTGAAGTGTAGATCCTATGCCTTTCTCTAATAACTTCACAGTCTCTGGTCTAATTTCTAAGCAGTGAAAATTTAATAAGAAAAAATTTATTAACAATGAATAGCATAGTGGGTAAACTATAGTGGTTCTTTCTTTTCTTTTTTTCTTTTCCTTTTTGTTTTTGGGCATTGAACCCAGGAGTGTTCTACCACTGAAATTCACCCACAACTCTATCTTATATTTTATTTTGAAACAGGGTCTCACTAATTTTCACAGGGCCTCACTAAGCTGCTGAGGCTACACTCGAACCTGTCATCTGGCTGTCTCAGCTTCCCAAGTCCTAGGATTACAAGCATGTACCACCATGCCTAGCTCCTATAGCAGTTTTTCAATTAATGTTTCTCTCTTTTTACTTTTGGGTCAATTAAAATTATATTAAATAAGTTGTGTATAAATTCATTATAAGAATCAGTTACCACTAGAAAATAAATGCTTATAGAAAGAACCAAGCAGATGCTTATTCTCAAATAAAAATTTAGCTGGTGGAAATCAAAGATATAACAAATGCTTGTCAAGTGATTTTGCTAGTATTTCTCTGTCTTGAAATATATTTAACTGATGAATGATAGCCTTGTTAGAGACTATACTGGAGCAGAATGATATTTTTCTACCACAATTAACCTTAAATACAAAGATTCAAGGTGGGCACAACTTGTCTTTGTCCAAGGCTCACCACATCCCGGATGTTTGTACTGTTCATCTGGGTACCATTGCTATCCCAAACTGAGAAGGCTCAGCCATGGATTCAACAAAGCACTTTGCTAGTCTAGGTATGGATTTGACAATCAGTTAACTTTAGCTGTGATGTGTATCTGAAGCTACTCCACCCCTCAAGACTCACCTAAGGGGTTGAATGTGTGGAAACTAGTAAAAGAAAAGCAAATAGCTCATTTCTTTTTTTTTATTAATTTATTTTTTAAATTGGTGCGTTGTAGTCATATATCAATCACATTGGAGTACAAGACTTGAGAGGATATATAAGCACACATCATCCAATTAGCCCTCCTCCAGTCCCCATCCTATTCCCTCCCCCACCCTCCATCCCACGCTTCTTTGGTGATTTACTTTGATACATTTGTTTATGTACCTCCTGCGTTTTAAAGAGGCTCCGTCCTCCAGTATTACATACCCTCTGATTGGTCACATTAGTTGCTTCACTATAGGGCCCTTTCTATAGCTCAACCTCTTCCTGTTGCCCTTTTCCTCCTAGTTATTGCTGATTAAGAGAAGCGTCTGATTTATATTTTCTGCGATATTTCTCTGTGCATGCTGCGTTGCAAGTACCAATCCCACTCTTGATGGTCCCAGTAGTGGCCTGGCTAATCAGTGGACTGATCCAGATCTTGCTGGCTCAAGTAGCGGCCTTGCCTCATGGGAGGCCCCAGTTCTGGTCTCGCTGGCCCCTGCACCGGTCTAACCCCTAAGCTGGCTTTGGTCCCGGCCTTGGAGGCCGCAGGAGTGAACTAGCCTCACGCCAGGCTCCGATGCTGGCCATTGGCCCCTGCACTGGCCTAACCCCTTGGCAGGATTACAATCCCGGCCTCGGAGGCCCCAGCACCGGCCTAGCCTCACGGCAGGCTCCAATGCCAGCTTCGTTGGCCTCAGCACCGGCCTAACACCTCGGCAGGTTCCGTTCCCGGATTAGGAGGTACCAGCACTGGCCATGTCTCACGGCAGGCTCCGATGCTGGCCTCGCCTCACGGCAGGCTCCGATGCCAGCCTTGCTGGCCCCAGCACTGGTCTAGCCCTTCAGCAGGTTGTTATCCTGGCCTCGGAGGCCCCAGTACCGGCCTTGCCTCATGGCAGGCTCCAATGCCGGCCTCACTGGCCCCAGCACCGGCCTAACCCCTCGACAGGCTCTTATCCCGGCCTCGGAGGTCCCAGTACCGGCCTTGCCTCACGGCAGGCTCCGATGCCAGCCTCACTGGCCCCAGTACCGGCCTAACCCCTCTGCAGGCTCTTATCCTGGCCTCGGAGGCCCCAGTACCAGCCTTGCCTCAAGGCAGGCTCCAATGCCGGCCTCACTGGCCCCAAATAGCTCATTTCATTTTTAATAGATACTAATGTAGCCAGATATGATGGTGCACACCTATAATCTCAGTACTTGGGAGGCTGAGATAGGAAGATTGCAGGTTTGCCACCAGCCTCAGCAATTTAGTGAGGACCTCATTAATTTAGACCCTATTTCAAATAAAAAAAAAATAAAGAAAATATGGCTGGGGGGGCATGGATCAGATGTAGAATGCACCTGGGTTCAGCCCCCAGTTTTTTTTTTTTTAAAAAAAACCTAGACACCAATGTAATGTTTATTGTTCCTGGCTCTGAGGACACTGTGCAATATATTCATGCATTCATTCATTCAATATTCAATCATCAGCAGATCCGAGGAGGGGCATTTTATCACTCTCCCATACAAAGGAAATTTCTGGGTGGTAGGTGCGAAAATACCTACCTGGTAGTTCACTTCCCTCACTAGTATCATGGCTGCTTTGGGCTTGGGCACAGCTTCTGGCCCCTTTGGTCATGATGACAGTAGCAGTGTCATATCACCCCAGATTAGCACCTCATTAAAAGACTCTTCTACAGCAACTTTTCTTCAAAGGAGCTCTGGGCATGGCGGACACTCGGATTGACAGGCTCCTGGCACTGGAGATTTCCAAGGCCTCACCTTGACCTGATTGAGCCTGACTCCCTCAAGAGCAGGAGAGGTGCCTGGTCACATGGTCTCCGTGACTCGCTCCCTGTGACTGATAATAATCCTTTGATGATATACCCATGCCTGAATTCCACATTTTATCTCCCCTCAGATCCGCTTTTCCTCCTCTATAATCCTTCCAATAGAGAAGTTTATGGATTCATTATGTTCAATATTCATTCAGTTTTCCCTCCATCTTCTATATGCTCATTAATCCAGCCCCTCTCTCTGCTCCCACGGTCTTCTCTTTAATCCACGTCACCATGATTTCTAGCCTGTGATTGCAATAGCTTCTTAAATCCCTGAATCTCACCTCTTCCTGGGGTTATTTTTCCTCAAATAAAAATGTATCTCATTTATGTGTGTGTGTGTGTGTGTGTGTGTGTGTGTGTGTGTGTGTGTAGTACTGGAATACTGGGATTGAACTCAGGGTTATTCTACCTCTGAACTACACCCCAGCCCCCTAAGTACCAGGATTACAGGCTTGCACCACCGTGCCTGGCACCATGTTACTATTTAAAACATCGCATTAACATATCTATCACTTATATTGATCACTGAATACTTTGGAATGCCTTAAATTTTTTTTGGCTCAAGGCACGTGCTTTCCCTTATACTTCCCATTCACTTAGAAAACCTTCCCAGCCAGGTGTTGTGGCCCATAATCCTGTAATCCTAGTACTTGGGAGGCTGAGACCAGAGGATCACAAGTTCAATACAAACCCCAGCAACTTAGTGAGATCCTGTTTAAAAAAAAAAAAAAAAAAAAAAAAAAAAAACAGGGCTGAGGGGTGTGGAATGGAGGTAGAAAACCTCTGGGTTCAGTTTCAAAAAAAAAAAAAAAATAGAAAACCTCTTTCCTCCCTATTAGCTGCACAGGCACCCAACCCATTTATATTCCATATCTCTATTATAAGCTTTTCCACACTGTCCTCCATTATTGGCTTATTTGTGTCTGCCTGTCATCTTAAAATATATGTTCTTTATACACACAGGAAGTGAAGCTGGATTATCCCCAATTAAAGAGTAATAGCAGGTAATCTGTTTGGGGACTCCTAATATGCATCATATACCATACTAAACCCTTTAAAGATTTATTTTTAATCCTTGCTGTTTGTAGGGTAAAATTCTTACCCTTGTTCTATATAAGTTTGGAAGTGGAAACACAATGATTAATATCTAGTTGATACTGAATTGATGGATCCAATTTTCACACTGAAATCTCTCTGCCTCCAGATCTCAGTTCTTGCTGTATCTATACAAAGGGGCAACCAAACAGTAGCCAGCTCAGAAGCTGTACATATGATGTAGGATAAAAGCACACCTTAAAGTCTATGACCTTAAATGCCCCAGGAGATTTTGTGCTGTGATGGAGCTGATTGTCCAAGAATGAAATGGTGCTGCTGTTGGTGGGGGTGAAATTTTTCACCCTAACCTGGAAAGCCCTTAAAGAAGGTCATCTAAGAACAGGCATCACTTTTAAGGTGCATGAGGCTGGGCTTATGGTGTGTTGGTGGCAGAGAAATAGAAGTCTCTGAATATCCTCTGAGTTTGGTTGAGAAAAACTCTGTGTGTGTGTGTGTGTGTGTGTGTGTGTGTGTGTGTGTGTGTGTGTTAATGAGGATTAAACTTAGAGTCATTCTAACTTTGAGCTGCATCCCCAACCTGATTTTATTTTTTATTCGGAAACAGAATTTCGATAGGTTGATGAGAGTCTCACTACTTGCTGAGGCTGTCCTTGAAAATGCGATCCTCCTATTTCAGTCTTCCATGTACTGAAATTAGAGGTGTGCATGACCCTTGCCTGGCTAATGGAATATCTATAAACTAAAAATAATTATTGAAAAATAAAACATGCCTGCATTTATCTGTTGACAAATATTTAGGTTGGCTCTATGATTTGGTTATTATGAATACAGTGTTGGAGCAAACAAGAATATGCATGTATCACTGTAGTATTCTAACTTTAATTCTTTTGGAAAGATGCTAAAATGTAGTAGGGCTGGGACATATACTGCTTCTTTTTTTTTAAGGAACCTCCATACTGATTTTATGTAGGGGTTATACTAATTTACAATCCCATCAACAATATATGAGTTCCTATTTACCCACATCCTTCCCAGCATCTACTATTGTTTGATTTCTTGATAGTTTTCATTCTCACTGAAGTTATCTCAATGTGCTTTTGATTGGCATTTCCTTGATTTCTGATGCTAATAAACACTTTTCATGTATTTATTGATCATTGGTAAATGGATAAAGCAATATAAACACAATGAAAATTCCATCCTCTGCAGGAAAATGAATAAAACTACAGAATATTGTGCTAAGTGAGATCAGCCAGTTACAGAAAGTCAAGGGTCATATGTCTTTTCTCATATGTTGAAACCAGACAGAAAATTGAAAACAAAAGAGACTTCAGATAAATGATGAGAGGCCATTAGAATAGTGGAGGGGATTAGAGGATAAAAAGGGCGAAGGGAAAAGGAGAACTGACGAAGGTAAGAGTTCAAATACTACTATGTTCATATATAAGGGTATCACTAACAATCTCACCAATATATACAGAAAAGGGGGAGCGGGGTGGGATCAGGAGGGAAGTACACCAATGGCTTGTGGATGTATGTTTGTATCACTTTGAACCTCAGAATGGTGTATAATTACCATGCACCAATAAAAGTATGTTTTTAAAAAGCAAGTATGCTCACTGAAAAACATAAAAATAGAGTAGTATTTTAACAAAGTAAAAAGTATCAATCCCACCACCTTAAAGTATGAACATTTGCTATATACTCATATAGACAATGCTTCTCCTCCTTGACTTGCATTGGCACCAGGGTGCTGGTCCCACCTGCTCTCCTGCACCGTGGAGGCTGGCGTTTCTCATTTCTCTGCCTGTTCTGGCTTCAGCTGTCAGCTGATATGCCATCCCCCTTCTGTCTGAGGAGCACTGCTAGACTCGTGTCTTCCAGCTTCTATTTGAATAAGGCACAACAATTGTTTTCATGCACAATTGCATTTTATTCCATGTGTTAGTACTGTGGTTTAAAATAGACTCCCTTTAGGAGAATTCAGCATGTTAAGGTTTCATGTAGTTTAGGCTTTTCCACCATGCTGAGGAGCATTCCAGGACCCTCACTAGTGAAACCAGGATTACTCAGATATTATGAGTGAGTAAACAATCTCTCCTGTCTCAGCCAACATTCTTAGCTGCTATAATTCAAAACAACTGACCACACAACTTAGGGGAAGGAAGATTAATTTGAGAGAGGGAGAGCACACAGGTTCTGTTTTCACATCATGGAGACCAGAAGCAAGAGAGAGCAAGCAATCAAGGTGACTCAAAGCCACAAGCACAATCCCTAAGGTCAAACCCCAGGGACCCACCTTGTCCATAGCCCCCATGCCTCGGTTGCCACCCAGTAAATCCACTGTAATGGATAAGTTCATGATAATCAATGATATGTTTTTGTCACTTTGAACCTCATTATGATGTATAATTACCATGCACCATTGTTGTGGATTTATCTACTGATGAAATTATAACCCACATGACAATTATATCAGTCTTGAACATTAAGACATGAGCTTTTAAGGGGACTTTCTAGATCTATCCATAACACCTCCTGTTTGCCATTTTCTTTTGTCTTTAAGGTAGGACCTGCCCTCAGCATGTGTGGGTGCATGTCTCCATCCTACAGTTTGCAGATCTTTATCTTTCCTTCTACCTGTTGTCTACAGGTTCTCTAGTTCCTCTACCCTTTACTTTTTATCTTCTGTCTTTTCAGTAATTTTCTATTTCCCTCCCAGGGCACTGCCTCTACACATCTCTGCCTCGTTAACTCTTTCCAACTCCTTTTCTTTTTTCTTGTTCCATACTGTAATGCCTCTATCCATTCCCCATCTTCTCACTCCTTGGTATGCCTCCAATTGGTCCAATCAAATCCAGGTCATTAAGCTGGGCGTGGTGGTGTATGTCTGTAATCCTAGTACTTGGGAGGCTGAGACAGGGGAATCACAGGTTCATGGACAGCCTCAGCAAGTAGTGAGACTCTCATCAACTAAGCAAGACCCTGTTTCAAAATAAAATAATATAAAATAGGGCTGTGTATGTAGCTCAGAGGTAGCCTATTCCTGGTTCGATATCCAATAGCACACACACACACACACACGCACACAAACACACACACACACACACATCACATATATACACATTCCAAGTCACTTATGGCTTTATAATATCTTAATAGTACACATTTTCATTTGCAGAGCAACAGAAGCATATTTTGACAGTTACAGAAAGAGTTAAGACTACTCACACACATTAAAAGTTCAATATAAACTGTGTTTAGTGGCATAGGCCTGTAATCCTAATACTTAGGAGGTTGAGACAGAAGGATCACAGGTTCAAGATCAGCCTCAGCACTATAGTGAGGTCCTCTGAAACTTAGTGAGATCCTCTTTCAAAATAAAGAATAAAATAAGGCTATGGTGTACCTCAGAGGTAGAATGCCCCTGTGTCCAATCCCCAGTACCACACGCACATACAAAGTTCAACACAGCTATTATAATCCTATTACATAATCATCTTTTTGTGGAGATGAGCTTCCTTTTTCCACTACCTGTACTTCTAGTTGCTATTGGCAAGGTTGGTTCGATTTCCTACAGCCTGTAATTTCGTGTCATCTGGAATGTAGACAAAAAGTAGAAGGAAATGTCTAATTCCTAAAAACATCATAGCTTTTGAATAAATAATAACAACTAACCCTTGAATAATGCCAGCTATGTGACACATTATTGTGCTATGCTTATGTTTGCTCATTAATTCTTATGTGATCTTATGAAACAGGCATTCTTATTATTCCCTTGTGAGCTGAAGCAACTAAAAAATTAACTAGGGAAATTATATTTAAGAAAACGAATTCAATACTGGTAGTGGTGAAGAATGGTAGTAATATTTTCACTTGAAATAATGTGAGAGAGAAAGAGTCTATGAGTGAATGTGTAAAACTGCATTACTATATTCATGATTTTAAAGTACTTGATCTTTAAAAAAATTATAGAGCAGATTTTCTATCTCTCTTTTTTTATTTTTTATTTTTTGGAGTGTGGAGGGGTACTTGGGACTGAACCCAGGAGCATTCTGCTTCTGATGTATACCCCTGGCCCTTTTAAAAAAAATGATTATTCTGAAACAAGTCCTCACTAAGTTTCTAAGGCTTGCCTCCAAACTGTGATTCTTCTTTTTTAGCCTCCCAAGGACAACTTTGCTTATTCTAAAAACAAGAGATAACATAAATGGGCAATCTAATAGAGCAATTTAATTAAACATCAATTTTAAAATGCACAGTCTTGAATAGGTTCTTTCACTGATGTCTGACTATGACTTCATTCCACATTTGGGATTTCATTGTAACAAGATGATGAAAATGTGAATAAACAAGCTGACCGTCTCTGGCTATGAGTCTTTGTCACGAGATCAAGGAAGCCTGGTGTCCAGACGTCAGACTCGGATTTTGAGGGTGGCTGAAAGGCCGTGGTCTTTCTTTTTTAGTTCTATTATTTTCTCTTCTGTGATTTTTCCCCTCTCTGGAGGGTTGATTTTTTCCCCCGTTTGGTAATAAAGAAGATGAGTAAATGCTTTAGTTCTAAGAATTCTCTTTATTCATCATAATCAGGAACTATTCATGTGAACAGGCTTAGAGGTTATTTAGCACATTTCTTGGTAACAAGATTTCAGTTCTTCTTAAAGTGACATCATAAATATAGACACTCAATACTGGCTGTTTGAATGAATACATTGAAATTAAAGTCATCTGGGTGAATGTCAAGAGCATGATTTAGAGCATGATTTGGACTCAGTGTATACGAAGAACCTGAAATAGCAGGGTTTTTACATTAAACATTGCTTTTCTGTTCTTTATTTTTAAGTTCTCAAAACAAGTTGTATATTATAGGCAATCTTTATGGGAGAAACTGACACAGTGACCCAAGTGCCTTCTTAGGAGCAAAACCCCCATAGACCAGTGCTAGGGCTGCAAAAAGGGAGAGTGCCACCGGCTCACACCGGAGCTGGATAAGAAATAGAGGGAGAGAGAACCTCACTTCATATGAAATACAAAATACGCTGGCTTTGTTCTTTATCAGACTGCATCCAATCAAAAAAGAAGCCTGTTGTTTTAAGATTGGCAGTTACATGCAAGATCCTTACATGAAGTAAAAAACACAGGCATTTTTATTTCAAATTCTTCTAAAGAAGCCATGCTGCAATTTGGAGCTTTCATTAACACAGACTCAGTGCCCGAATCTGTGTGTTTTCTGGCCCCTGACCCTGTTTTGAGACCTGGAAACTCAGCAGTAATACATTTCATGTCTCCTTATTTATGTGTTTATGTATTTGTTTATTTATGAATGGTCCTATGAATTGAACTCAGAGGCATTCTAACTCTGAGCTACATTCCCAGCCCTTTTTTAGTTGTTTGTTTGGAAAAAGGTTCTTGCTAGATTGCTGAGAGTCTTAAGTTGCTGAGGCTATCCTTTAACCTGTGAGGGCTCCGGGGCTGGATGGCGTGGGTTTGACTTCAGGCTCTACCACTGCGCGATGCCAGGCATGAGACTAGCCGCCAAGCATCACTTTTTTTGTGTATAAAATGAAGTTACTATGAAAGTTAACAAAACATGGAAGAAAAATGCAAGGCACAGCACCTGGTGTTCTGTAGTACTTTATAAATATTAGCCATTGTTATCACATAATAAAGATAAAACGAAAAAAAATACATGATGTAGTGGGAAAAGTCAACAACATTCTTGGACATGCTAACCACCAGTTTTAACAAATACTATCAAAAGTGAATGTTTTTATTTCAACAAGAGGTTAGCAAATAAGGATGACAAAAAGAAAAAAAAACTTATCAGAATAAAAAAGTAAAAGTAAAGGGAATTTACTTGTTTTCTGTAAAATAAATCTTGGTCTTATTGACACCCATACTTGTTTTCATTTTGAGGGGCAATTACTGGAGATTGAACCCAGGGGTGTTCTACCTCTGAGCTACACCCCTAGTCCTATTTTAATTTTATTTTGAAACAGTGTCTCAATAAATTGCTGAGGCTGGCCTTAAGTCTGTGATCCTCCTGTCTCAGCCTCTTATGTACTGGGATTACAGGCATGGGCCACCATGCCTGGGTCTACACTTGCTTCCGATCTGCAAAGTTGTATGGTTGATACGGTTTTGTGTTAGGCTAGATATAAGAAAAATGCAAAAAAAATTGGCTTCAGTATTTCTCCAGTGTGTTCACTGATGACAGTAGCTAAAGATTCTATTAGCATTTGAAAGCCTTCGCTACCTAGAAATGCTTAATAAAAATCCCAGTTCTTTCTGATGGGCTTTGAAAGATCTCATAGCATCTTTTTATGCCTGGCTGAGGACATTGGGAATAGAGTGTGAGCTAGTTCATGTTATACAATGTATTTATATATTTAATCTTAGTTTTTAAGTTTTATACATTTAAAACTTGTGATTTTGTTTTTATTGAGTTTATTAAGTTGTAGATCTTAATGGGGTATGATATAATAATTCAAGACATGTATAAAATTCATAATAATCAAATCAGGGTAAATAGCACTTCCATATCCTCAAACTAATCCTTTCTACGTGTTGGGGTCTTTTGTGTTCTTTTCTGGTTATCTTAAAGTCTATCATTGATTGTTAAGATCAATAGTTACCTGCTGTTCTATAGAAAACCAGAACTATTCTTCCTCTCTGTGTTTCAAGACCCTTCATATGACTTATTTCCAACCCCACCCACTCACATTCTCAGTCTCTAGTGATCACTATTCCAATCTATTCTTACATAAGATTGGTTTGTTTCTACAAATGAATGAGAACAAACAATATTTGTTCTTCTGTGCCTGGCCTATATCATTTATCATAATAATCTCCAGTTCTAGACATGTTGTTACAGATGGCAAGATTGCATTCTTTTTATGGTTGAATAATATTCCACAGGTACTATCAATTTTGTGGTACAAAAATTTATATACCACAAAAATTGATTTGCAAATGTTTTGAAATATTAAAGTATTATTGGCAGTGTAGAACCACACAAAGAGAAGATAATTACCTATATTTCCACAAAGACCTAATTTAACATTCACTTAAAATGTCTTTGGCACTAGCCTGTCAAACTCCTCCTGTACTTGGCAGGTGGTGTTTCCCTCCACCTCTTCTACATCCTCCTGACCCAGCTTGGGCTGTCCCAGCCTCAAAATTGGGACCTGAGCAATTATAAGCTCCTTGGTAGAGTCAGTCATTTAGTCATTCCAAAGAAGACTAAAATTACAGGGCAAGTTTTACCAGGAAGCACTTCCATTACTATTATGAAGATAATAGCTTTTTAATTTTAGTTCCTCTGTAGTCTATTTTTAGCTCATGCAATTAACTGAAAGGAAATAGAAGTTGTTCCAAAGAAAGATACTCATTTTTCATAGATTAGTAGACTGAAATAATCTAAATCCATTAAAGTAGAAGATGATTAGTCAGAAAAGCCAGGGCATAACACATTTGGTGAGCAGGACAGGGAATTTTCAGATGTCAGGACAAACATAATAGGAAATAGTGCTTTTTAAAAAATGAAGTGTTACTAAGCCAAGCATGGGAAGGAGGGAGGGGGATGGAATAGGGCGGGAATTGGGTAAGGGCTAATTGGGTGATGTGTTCCTGTATGTTCCCCTGTATGTATGAATACAATGCACCAATAAAAATTTTAAAAAACGGAGTGTTAAACACAAAACTATAAAACTGCTGAAAGATAACAAAAAATCTAGGTGACCGTGGTTTGGCCATGACTTTTTGGATACGACACTAAACAGACAAAGCATAAAAGAGAAAAACTGGCTTTAGACTTATTAAAATTAAAAACTTCTGCTCTTCAAAAGACAGCACTAAGAAAATGTAAAGAAGCCACAGACTGGGAGAGAATTTTTGCCAAACTCATTATCAGATATAAAACTGGTATCTAAAATATACAAAAAACTTGTATCAACAGTAAGAAAACTAACAACCCAATTAGAAACTAGACCAAAGATCTGAACAGAAACCTCACCAGAGAAGGTATCTAGGTGGCAAAATAGGATACGAGAAGATGCTCAGTATCATATGTCATTAGGGATTTGGAAATTAAAATAGCAGTGAGATGCAATTGCATTCTACTGATTAGAATGGCCAAGCCAATTTCTGGCAAGAATGTGAAGCAACAGGACTCCTCCTTCATTGCCAGTGAAAATGCAAAATGGTGCAGTCACGGTAGAAGACCATATGATGGTTTCTTACCAACTAACACATTCCTACAATATGAGCCAGCCCTCATCATATTCCTTGGTGTTTACCCAAAGGAGTATAAAAATCATGTCCACAGGTATTCTGCACATGAATAGCTTATAACATCTCTATTCATAATTGCCAAACCTTGGATGCAACCAAGAGGTGTCTCAGCTGTTGATGGGCACCTACCATCGATTCCACATCTTGGTTAATGTGAATAGTATCACAATGAAGATGCTTTTATGCAGGATTCTCTTTCATGTGTTGACTTCTTCCCTTCAGATAAAGACTTAGGAGTGATATAGGTAGATCATATGGCAGCCTAGTTTTAATATTTTGAAAAAAACTACATTCTCTTTCCCATAGTGTATATATTTTGGGGGCAGTGCTAGCAATTGAACCCCAGGGGCATTCTACCTCCAAGATCTACCTTCTAAACTCCCAGCCCATTTTACTTTTTATTTTGAAACAATGCCTTTCTAAATTCCTGAGACTGGCTTCAAACCTGCAATCCTCCTGCCTTAGCCTCCCAAGTATTGAGATTAAAAGCGTGTGTCACCACACCCAGCCTCTGTGGTATATGTAATTAGATTCTCACGAATAGTGTAAGAAATGTTCTTTTTTCTCCACATCCTCACCAGCATTTTTTATTTTGTTAATTATATACACTCTAATTAAGGTGAGATGGGATCTCAAGATAGTTTTGGTTTGCATTTTCTTGATGACTAAATCTCTAGTCAGCATTTTTTGTTTATCTCTTGGCTATTTATACTTCTTTGGAGAAGTGTCTATTCATGCCAGTTGTCTATTTTTGATTGAATTACTTGTTATTTTGTTATCAAGATTTTACTTCTCTATATACTCTGGTTATTAATACTCTGTTAGATGAAGAGATGGCAAATATTTCTCCCATTTTGTAGATTGTCTCTATAGAAGCTTTTATATTTGGTGTAATCCACTTTGCAATTCTTGCTTTTGTTTGTTGAGATTTCAGAATCTTATTCAGAAAGTCGTTGCCTGTGCCAATTTCCTGAAGTGTTTCTCCTTTGTTTTCTTCTAATTGTTTGAAAGTTTTAGGTCTTACATGAAGGTCTTTGATCAACTGTGAGTTTATTTGTATGCAAAGTGAAAGACAGAGATATAGTTTCAGTCTTCTGCATATGGATAACCAGATTTCCCACATCCATGTGTTGAAGAGGTTGCCTTTTCTCAAAAGTATGCTTTGCACCCTTGTGAATAGATCAGTTGGCTGAGATCAGTGTGGCGATTCTTCAGAAAACTGAGAATGGATCTACTGTATGATCCAGCTATATACCACTCCTTGGTATCTTTCTGAAGGGACTGAATTAAAAATATTATAGTGATACCTACATATCCATGTTTATGGAAGTATATTTCACAATAGCCAAATCATGGAACTAACCTAGATGTCCCTTAGCAGATTAATAGATTACAAAATTATGGAAGATATACACAATGGAATTCTGATTAGCAATAAAGAGCAAAATTATGTTGTTTACAGAAAAATGGAAGGACCTGGAGAACATTCTGTTAAATGAGATTAACCAGTCATAAAAAGTGAAGAGTCATATGTTTTCTCTCCTATGTGAAGCTATGGAGTAATTGGGATACCAGAGGGTCTTTAGGTAAAGGAGGAGAAACCCCAGTGGAATGATGGAGGGGGTCTTAGGAAAGGTAGGTGTGTGTGTGTGTGTGTGTGTGTGTGTGTGTGTGTATGTGTGTAGAATTAATAAAGTAAACACTTCCATCGACATCATGTACATGTGTGAAATTATCAATGCCAATTTCAATATTATGTTTAGGGAAAGGGAGGAAGTGGGGAGGGAGCCAGGAGAAGCTCATCAACTGTTGTGTGCATGTCTATCACTCTGAACTACCTTATAAAATGAGACTACAATGCACCAATAAAATATATTAAAAATCAATTGGCTGAAAATGTTTAGGTATATTTATGGTTTCTCTATTTTATTCCACATGTCCACATGTCTGTTTCATGTCAGTACTGTGCTGCTTTTGTTACTATGAATCTGTAGTATGTTTTAAAGTCAGGTATTATGATGCCTCCTGTGTGTACTTTTTGCTCAAGATTGCTTTGGCTCTTCAGAATCTGAAAGCTTTTATAGGAATTTTAGCAGTTTTTACTTTCATTTTTGTGGAGAAAATTGTTAGTATTTTTGTGGGGATTAAATTGAATCTATGGATCACTGTCAGTAATGAGGCCATTTTAACAATATTAATTTTCCTAATCCATGAATATGGGAGGTCTTTCCATCGATGAGTTATTTCTTGGTTTCTTTTTTAGTATTTAGTACATCATGGAAAAATTCTTTACTAGTCATGTCTATTTGTGATTCTGAATGCCTCCTGTACCTGGATGTCTATGTCTTTCCTAAGATTTGGGAAATTTTATATTATTTCACTGAATAGATTCTCAATGCTTTCAGTCTGTAGATTTTCTCCTTTATTTATTCTCATTATTCACACATTTGACCTTTAGTCATGTCACAGAGATCTTGTATATTGTACTTATTCTTCCTTATTTTTTAATTAATGTCTGAATATGGTATTTTCTGAACCTTGTCTTCAAGAACCTTGTCTTTTACTAAATCCAGTATATTGATAAGGCTTTTACTGAGTTTTTTTATTTGACTCACTGGATATCTTTCCAAATAAATCACTTCCAAAGTTTCTATTTGGTTCTTTTGCCCAATAGTCTTCTCTTTATTAAATTTCTCCTTTATATCCTGCATTGTCTTCCTTAATTCATTCAGCTGTTTATATTCTTCTCTTAGAATTTATTGAGCTTTTAAAAGTTATTCTTTTAATTTTGGTCAGATATTGCATTCTCTTTTATATCTTTAAAATCAGTTGCTAGAGAGTTATGACATTCAGAAGGTATTATGCTATAATGTCTTTTTTTAACCTTTCATGTGTTTCTAGCTTCACCTATTTGTTGGGATGAGGCTGTCTTTCACTTTTTCTGTGAGGGCCTTCTTAGTAAGTGGCCTTCTATTGGCAATGTACTCTGTGATACCAGTTGGGTGTTCAATGTTGAGTTTAGTTACAATTGGACTTTGTAGTATAGTTTCTCTGTGGCTTCTTTGCTGTGATTGGTGAGTTTTGACATGGTGTGTACTGCTTCAGAGATTGGGGGGCTACAGAGTGGTCTCCAGATCTCAGAAGAGTGTGTTGCTTTGGTTCCTCAGGCAGGTGTGGTGTGAAGAGCAGTGTGTGTAGGACACACCCTCTGTGGTTAGTCCTACCGTGGGAATGGAAGCCCAGATCGGGTGGCAGGGACTTCTTTAGGTTCTGTTGACACTGGCTCTGTTACCTGAAACCAACTTTGTTACTAAGATGTCCCAATTGTGGAGATGGGACTAAAGCTTTTTTCCTTTTTTAAGACACTGATGGAGGCCCAGTTGTTTCATGGAAAGAAGCAGGGGCCAAGGTCATAGCTCCACCTTCCTAGCACTCATCTCTATTCTTTTTAGCAATGCATGATATGATAGAATATAGGTGCAGACAATGCTGGAGTTTCTCATAGATAGTGCCCATGATAGTTTCTTTTCTCTCTGCTGTTGCTCTGTGTTGAGTGTTCAGGAGTGAAGCTTCACACCCTCTCTGGCTCTACCTACACGGGGACAGGAAGTCTGTTGGGGAGCTTTTATCTCTTTTATTATTTAAGTTGAAGCATCCACCAAGGTTTGAGCAGGACGAGGGAGGTCATGGCTGGAGCAAGGTGGAATTATTTGTTGAGGGTAGGGTGAAGCTTAGGCAGAGCACCTACCCAGTGTTCTCAAGGTGTTGAGCTCAACTTCTATCACTGTGAAGAAAGACGAGGAGAAAGAAAAAGAAGTAAAAGAACAATAATAAACCAGGTAAATAAATAAGCAAAGCAAACTAAAAACAATAGCAAGATCATTAACAACTGAAAAGAAGAAATAAAGAATAAAATTTTTAAAATTGTAAAATAAAATTAAAGAAAAAATTCCTGAGAGAAAACTTTTTAAAAGTGAGAGAGAAGATGAGAGAGAAAGAGAGAGAGAGAGAGAGAGAGAGAGAGAGAGAGAGAGAGAGAAATTATTAACAAAAGAAAAGAGGAAAACAACATAAAACATTAAAAACAAAAAATAATTAATAAAAATTAAAAGGTTTTCATCACTGCGGTGTTCCAATGAGTGGGCAAGAGTGGAAATTTGCAACCTATTCTAATTAGAGCTTTTCTCTATGTCTTCTTATACAATGCACCATTAGGACAGAACAAAGGCTGGTTGATATTCACCACTTATTCTTTCCTTTGTGCTTTTCATCAGGTGGCTGGCAGGGATGACTTGTGGTTGAAGATAGCAGGAATTCCTCTCATTTACTTTGCACAATGGAACAAATTAGGATAGAATGAAGAGCTCCCTAGAAACAAATTCTCCCCAAAGCTATCCGTGTTATCTACTCTGAGAGCAGAGGAGACACTGCTGATGTCCCAGCTTGTCAGCATGAATATGAAAGCTTCTCTTTCATATTCCACACCACTACTCAGCATCTCTGTGTTTTTCCAAGTCTCTGACTCTTCACTGCAGAACTCCAGAGTTCTCCCATGGCCACCTACCTCAATCAGCAGCCACATTCCAGATGTCTATCTATCTCATGGAGACACAGGTGAGTGCTGGGTGCCTCTAATTAATTATCTCCAGAAGGTATCACTGATTTTTATATGTTGATTTTATATCCTGCAGCTTTATTAAATTCCTTTATTATTCCTAACAGTTTTTTGATAAAGCTTTGTTTTTTATTTCTATTTATTTTATATCCATTTGTTGGTGCATTGTAATGTCACACCATAATGTACATCATGTTGATAGTGACATGCATGCAAACAGCACTTGGAGGCCTTTCCCACAGTTTCCTCCACATTCCACCATTCCCATATGGTGTACTAAAGCTGACACTGGTACTCTCACATATGGACATAAAGCTAGTGGTAGTAATTCCTTCATTCAGCCTCACTATTCCTTCTCCCCTTCCCCCACGCCACTTTCCTGGCTTCACTGAAGTTTCTCCATTATTTGGAGCCCTTCTGGTATCTCTATTACTCCCTAGCTTCCGCAGACAAAAGAAAACATATGACCCTTCACTTTCTGTGCCTGGCTAGTCTCACTTGGCATAATGTTTTCCATTTAGCAAAATATCCTTCCATTTTCCTGAAAATGACATAATTTTGTTCTTTTTTATTGCTGAGTAGAATTCCATTTAGTGTATTTTCCATAATTTTGTAATTAATTCATTTGTTAGTGGACACATGGGTTGGTTCCATAATTTGGCTATTGTGAGTTGTGCTGCTTTGGATGAGGGGATGCATATGTTACTACAGTTCTTTGATTCCCATCTCTTTGGAAAGATACCCAGGAGTGGAAGAGCTGGATCATAAAGTAGATCCATCTCCAGTTTTCTGAGGAATCTCCACACTAAACTGAGAGAACCTTTAGAGACAATTGAAATTCTTCCTTTCAATGCGGTACAAATTTTACTTTTAAAGAAGTAAAATTCTGGGACTTCTGGGAATGGTGACAGAGAAAAGCAGGGCTTACATAGCCCCGCTAACAACCAATCTCTATTGCCACAAAATCAGCACCTTTCATAGCCAGAAAACACAATCAGCAGAGAAACAAAAAATGTAATTACAAGGGGCAGAGAAAGAGGGCTGGAAAAACGAGACACCAGAAAGAAACAAGACTGCATTGCTGCGGTCGGAGCCACAGTGCGGAACGGCGTGGACGTCATCTTCCCTTGCAGCACCAGGCCCCAGAGAGTAGGGGGACTCAGAACGGAGCTCAGAGCCAGAGAGGAGATACGCCGGCCTCACGCCCGAGGACGAGGCAGCAGCGCCTTACTTCCGGCGGCAGCGGCGAATTCACCTATGGCTACAGACCAACGCACTCAACAGCCCACTAAGCTCCAGAGAGGAGCGGCGGACAGTGAGCCGAGGTGAGCTGCTACGGAACAGCTGGGCGGAATTCGGCAGATTTTTCGGCGCGGAGAGCATCTAAAGCTCCCAGTGGCTGGGCTCAGCACAACCTGCAGGGACTCAGAGCAGAGCTCAAAACCAGAGAAAAAATATGCCAGCCTCATGTCCGAGGGCATGGCAGTGGCACCATATTGCCACCGGCAGCAGCAGCAGCGAATTCACTGAGTCCACTACAGCTCCATCAGTGCACTCAACAACAGTGAGTCAAATTGTGGCCCCTAGAGGAGAAATCCCAGTACTGCATTCCCAGGGACTTAACCCAGTGGGGGAGTGGCGGTGGCAGAGATATCACACCATAGGAGAATGCCCGACCTGGCACCCCCCATGTTCTAAAGCAGCCTCGACTGACTCCCTGGGTCTGAGACTCTACGATACAACCCAGTAAAGGAGTAGTGGGGACTGAGCTACCATAGACTCAAGATCCACAGCACCTTAAGTGAAGTCGTAGTGACCCAAGGGAAGAACCCAGAGAAGGCACAAACTTCCGAAATCATGGGAAAGAGGAATAACAATGGAGCAATGAATGCCCACAACCTCAAACATCAGAACCTGATAAAACAGAAAATCAGAGATTTCTAGAAGATCAAATCAGGAAAATAACAGTAGAAATAATAGAGGTGTTTAGAAAAGAATTCAGAGAGAGCCAAAAAGAGATAAAGGATGCAATTAATGAAGTAAAGGCCTCAATTCAAAGTACAATCAACCGATTAGACCACGTGGAGAATAGAATCTTGCTCTTAGAAGATGATCACTCCAAAAATGAACACATAGTTTCTAATCTAGAAAAAAATATCCGACAGCAGGAATCTGACATTGAAGAAATATGGGCCCATTTTAAGAGAGCTAACCTAAAAATAGTTGGAATAGAGGAGGGAAAAGAAAGTGAAACCAAAGGGATCAACAATCTCTTCAAGGAAGTAATAGCAGAAAATTTTCCAAGCATAGAGCAACAGGTTCAGGAAACTTATAGAACTCCCTTTAGACAGGATCGGAGAAGAGGATCCCCATGCCACATAATTGTCAAAATGAGCAATGTGGAAGCCAAGCAGAGAATCTTAAAGGCAACAAAAACAAAGGGCCAAGTGACATTCAGAGGCAAACCAATTAGAATCACTCCAGACTTCCCAAACCAAGTCATGAGAGCCAGAAGGGCTTGGAGTAACATATTCCAAACTCTGAAAGAAAACAACTTCCAGCCAAAAATTTCCTACCCAGCAAAACTTTCTATCAAATTAGATGGAGAAATAAGAAGCTTCCATGACAAACAGAAACTGAAGGAATTTATGTCTTCAAAACCAGCGCTAGAGAAAATACTCAAAGAGATTAACTACAAAGAAGAAATAGGTAACACTCACCAGAACCAGAGAAACAAGATTTTCCATCCAACAGACAACTAAGATTAGTTATCTGTGGAAATTCATTATTTATGTTAGTCTTTTACCTATCTCTAAATTGTATTGTTTGCTTTTATTGTTGTTAATTTTTAGGATTTCTAGTTGGAATATTAATATGCCTTCAGATATAGCATTTAGAAATATTTTATCCCATTCTATCAGTAACTTTTAACTCTGTTTACATTGTCTTTGGATATACAATATTTTTTTTTATTTTTTAGGGAGTTTGTATACTCTTCTGTTGCCTGTGCCATTGAAATCATATCCAAGAAATCACTGCCAATTTCAATGTTGTGAGGTTTTATGACCCAGATTTTCTTCTAAAAGTTTATAATCTTAAGATTTATATTTAGGTCTTTTATCTATTTTGAGTTAATATTTGTATATGGTGTTAGGTAAGGGTCCAATTTTATTCTTTTTCATGTAATTATTATTTTTCAACAATATTTAGTTAAAAGATTATCATTTCCTCCACCAAATGTCCGTGGAAACCTTGTCAAAAATAACTTGACAATATAGGGAAGAATTTAGCTCTAGGCTTTTATTTAACTCTAATGGTTTATATATCTGCATTCTCACTGCCCTAAAATTCTCTGTGTTCCAACTATTCCTGGAAGCCCTTCTACCTCTGGGCTTCACTCCCAAACCTATTTTATATTTTTATTTGGAAACAGGGTCTGTTAAGCCAGTAAGGCTGGTTTCGATCCAGCGTGATCCTCCTGTCTCCGCCTCCCAAGCGTGGAGATTACAAGCGTGTGCCACCACGCCCAGCATTATTCTTGTCTCCTTCTAACCCATGCCAACCACTATCTTTTTTCTTACTGTCTGTAGTTCTGTCTTTTCCAGAATTTCATATAATTAGAGCATGTATCCTTTTCAGTTTGGCTGTTGTAACAGCAATACACCTTTGTTTCCCTCGTGTCTTTTTGAAGCTCAATAACTCCCTTCCTTCCTTCCTTCCTTCCTTTTTTTTCCTTTCTTCTAATTTTTTCAGTAGTGAGGATTGAACTCAGGAGTATTCTATGTCTGAGCTACATGCTCTACGCCTAGCCCTTTTATTTTATTGTTTTATTTTGAAGCAGGGTCTCACTAAGTTGCTGAAGGCCTTGTAAGCTGTTGAGGCTGCCCTCAAACCTGTCATCCTCCTGTCTCAGGCTTTCAAGTTCTGGATTATAGACGTGAGCCACCAGGCTTGGCAGCTCATTTCTTTTTACTCACCAAGCAAATCTTCTATTGTCTGCACCCAACTAAATTTATTTCTTCACTTAACTCTTGAAAGATATCTTGATTTCTTTCAAAATTTGGTATTAATCACAAAAAGGGTGCTATACACGTTTCTGTGCAGGTTTTGTATAAACAGAAGTTTTTAACTCCAATGGGCAGATATCAAGAAGCCTGATTGTTAGAAATGCATGTTTAGTTTTGTAAGAAAGTGCCATATTATCTTCTAAAGTGACTGCACCAGTGTTTTCATTCCCACGAGCAGTGAATGAGCGTTCCTATTGTTCCCTGTCCTCCCCAGCATGTGGTATTTTCTGTGCTTTGCATTTTGGTTGTTCTAATAGGTATGCAGTATGTCATTGTTCTTCTAGTTTTCAGTCCCCTGTGACATACAATGTGAAGTATCTCCTCAGGCTTATTTGCCTTCTGTGTATATTCTTTGTTGAGGTGTCTCCTCAGATTTCTGTCTTTTTTATTAGTTATTTTTAATGATCGTTGTGTGGTTGTGTGTCACTTTCAAGTCTGTTTTTTTTTTTTTTTTTTTTTTTTTGGTGATACTGGTGTTCCTGGAAACCCTTCTACCTCCAGGCTACACTCTCAGACCTTTTTTTTAAATCTGGAAACAGGGTCTCTTAAGCCAGCGCGGCTGGCTTTGAACCTGCGCTATCCTCCTGTCTCAGCCTCCCAAACGCGGGGATTACAAGCGTGCACCACCACGCCCAGTTCAAGTCTATGTTTTGAAAGTCTTTTCTACTACCTGTGGCCGCCCTTCATATTCTCTGAATATATCAGAATTTTGTTTCTTTTAAAGTATGTTAGGAATGCATTTTAGGGAAGCTGCAAATATAAAAAATCATGAAATCAAAATTACAAGGCAATTGAATTCTGCACAGAAGGGTGCAAGCACATTGGGCCAACAGTTCTCTCAGCCTTTTATCCCCTAATGCAAAGGCCACTATCCCGGTCCCCAATAGCTGGAGTATGGCTTTTACTATCCAATCTGGTTGGCTAGTTTTTACTGAGTAGATTTTACAAAAGGAGAAACAAGAAACCAGTACATCCCAGAGTAAAACATACAGATAGACACATGTACAAAAGTTACAAAATGGATGCCTAATCTATAAGTTAGAAAATGGAAGCCTGCCAGTTTCTATGTGATTTATAATTTAGATAGGAAACGTTACTTTCCTTTTTTTAAAAACAAGTACAAATATTATTCCAGTGCAAGCATATACCACATTTTTTATCCATTCATCTACTACTAATGGACGTTTAGACTGTTTTAACCTTTTGATAACTGTGAATACTGCTGCTATGAATATTTATTTAAAATATTTGTTTAAATTTCTTCTCTCAGTTCCTTTGGGTTTGTATTCAGGCGTGAAATTGCTGGTCATCTTTTTGCTTTTGAAAATTCTTCAATAGGGGAGATAGGCAATTATTCTCAATTCTTATTTCTGGAGCAAAGTAGACATGTAGTATTCATGATAAAGGACGATTATAACAATTTTGTTCTTTGTGTAGCTTTACTAGTTCTTGGTAGTAAGAATGAATCTACAGTTTGCCAACCTCAGGAAAATAACTATGATCATTGGCTGCAAATAGCTTTGCCTGAGAGAATGTGGAGTGAATAGAAGCAAATGGCAATTTATAAAATGACTTTAAAAATAAGAGAGATGCCCCATAGTTCCCAAAGAAAGGATAAACCCTGGTTTTGAATAGAAGTTGGATAAAGGCAGATTATAATAAAAAGGCCTGAAAAAGGACCATGGAGAATTCAAATGAAATCTTATTCCCTGTTCCTCATAACCTACAAATACCTGAAGCAACAGCAGATCTATACCATTATATTTTATCTGAAAAAATATCTAGCTTTTCATTTTATGCTCCAAAAGCCAATAAATAGTCGAGACATCTCATGGGGATTTTCATTGTCAACACACACGCGTGCGAGCACACACACACACACACACACACACACACACACACACACATACACAGAGAAACATTTAAAAATATGTAGCAAGTTTTGGAGGATATTTTTGTGTTATAAATCAATTTTCTATCAGGTGTATAAGTAGGTTGGGTAGATGATTTTATGACCTGAATATAAAGCCTGTGTTTTCTATCTGGGGCCATAAAATAGTTGACATTTCTACTTAATAGCTTCTAAAAATAAAGATATGCTTAAGAAATGTAACTAAGTTTTTATTAAAAGCATCATTCTTGCCATACTGCTGCCTATTATTTTAGTTTAACCCTGATTAAAAGTTTACCTTTAACAAACACTTGAGGGCATTTTGACTTTATTGATAAATTCCTTTAACTCATAAAAGAATGTGTTTTATATGTATTTATGTATTAATATACATATATGTTTCTTGTTATTATAAAAGATGAAAACAAAATTATGTCATTTGCAGGAAAATGGGTGGATTTGGAGAATATTGTACTGAGATCATCCAGCATCAGAAAGTCAAGAGTTATATGTATTAGGAAACAAAAGGGACTTTGGGCAAAGGAGATAAATCAGTAGAATAGTGAAAGTGGATTGGGGGAGGGACGTAGGAAGGACAAATGAGGCTTGAGGAAGGAACAGTTCACATATGGTTATGTTTATCCATGAAGATATCGGTATCAATCTCACTAGCATGAACAGGGAAAGGAGGGGAGAAAAGTGGGAAAGGGAGGAAAATCCATTAAGTGATGTGTGCATGTATGTTTGTATCATTTTGAATCTCACTGTGATGTATGATTACAATGCACCAGAAAAAGTACAAAACAACAGCAACAACAACAGCAGCAATGATGAAATAAATGAATCAATTGAACTGATCAATTAGATCCAATCCCAAAACCTAACCAAGGGGCTTGTAATGGAATGTGACACTTGTCATCACAGATGAGAATTTCTGGAATTAAATACTCAGCAAACAAGTAGCAGGAAAAATGTCTGCTACACACAAGAGGGCTTTCTATCAAGTGTATTTTTTCAGTTTTCTGTTTCTGTGACAAAATGCCTGAGACAAACAGCTTGGAAGGAGGAAAGATTTGTTTTGACTCCTGTTTTTTTTTTTTTTTTTTGGTGGTACTGGGGTTCCTGGAAGCCCTTCTACCTCCGGGCTACACTCCCAGACCTATCTTTACATCTTTATTTGGAAACAGGGTCTCCTAAGCCAGCGCGCGCGGCTGGCTTCGAACCTGCGCGATCCTCCTGTCTCTGCCTCCCAAGCGCGGGGATTACAAGCGTGCGCCACCACGCCCGGCTGACTCCTGGTTTTTGTCTGATCCTTGGGCTTCATCACTTTGGGCTCGTGGCAGGAAAAAACATCATGACAAGGACCATACGATAGAGAAAAGCTGCTCACCTTGCGGCAGCTAGGAAGCTAAGGGTGGGGAGATCACTTTTGTAAAAATCCCTTTTCCTAAGCACACAATGCCATTAATCCACAAAAGGACTATTCCACTGATGAGGCCTGAGCCTCATGCTCCAGTCGCCTCCCAAAGTGGCCACCTTTATTTACCTTGACCGCTGCACTGAGGACCAAACCTTCTACACAGGTGCTTGGACACTCTAGATCCAAGTTACAGCACCAGTGATAGTGGAAGGAGATTAAAAAGATTATTAGCACATCACTTTAGTAGTTCAACTCATAAAAACATTAAACAATCTTTTCTGTAGCACATAGAAAAGGCATATGACAAAAAATTCAATATTATCCATTCCTTGTTCAAAAAAATTTTTTTGGAACTCAGAACTTTTGTCCTTTCTCTTAATGGTGTTTAAACAAGAAAAGGGTTGATCACATATATTATGGAATTAAAATCTGCAGAAAAGTTTCCATTGTTTTTCTATGACTTGTATGAATAGTCTTCTGAAATCCAGAACTTGTCTAGGGGCAAATAAGTAAATCTCATTTTGAGCTTAAAAGATTCATCTTTCTACTTCACCCCCTAAGGTCAGGTTCTCAGGATGAATAGGAAATTCAGAGAGAAGAAATTGAAAAGGTTGTTGAGCTCAGATCTGTAGTTCTGGTTGGTTTTCAACAAGAGTTTAAACTTAGCCTTTCTTCTTCTCAAACCCAAGCAGCAGTAGAAAATTAAGAATTCAGCCAGTCGTGCTGGTGCACGCTTGTAATCCCCGTGCTTGGGAGGCGGAGACAGGAGGATGGCACAGGTTTGTAGTCAGCCGTGCTGGCTTAAGAGACCCTGTTTCCAAATAAATAAAAAATATAAAATAGGTCTGGGATTGTAGCCCGGAGGTATAAGGACTTCCAGGAACCCCAATACCACAAAAAAAAAGTAAAAAAAAAAAAGAAAATTCAGAATTTAATTTTGGAACATGATTCTCCCAAAGATGAGTTTTCTTTTCATTCACATCAAGTCAAATCTTTTTTTTCCTCAGACCTTGCAAAGACTTGTTTAGCTGGTTTATATCATGAAAATGTCTGCCCAGGAGTAAGGATTCTGCAGCCATTTTTCATGTTTAAGGCATGCAGAAAAAGTTGGGATACTATCTTCTTGAGACTGCTTTCAAAATTTAACTTCTATCGCAACTTGTTAAGGAGTCTTTATCAGATGAGCCTCATACTTGTGTGTATAGCAGGAGATTTGTGTGTTCTCAATCTAAATTTTTACACTTTTCTCCCCTCAAGCAAATTGGTCTCTGTTTAAAAAATTAATCATCATCACTATCATTCAGATTATTTTTAAATTTAATTTTAATGCCTTTTGACATCAGAGTCTTTCTCAATATAAAGTAATGTGTTGTGACAAAGTCAGAATTGTCATGTTTTCCTCTCACAAGCATATAGTCAAGAAGATGAGCTAAAATTAACACAGCTTTTTTGTTTCTATATATAAAGACAAAACATTTCATGTAAGTTGGTCTTTTCTTGTTTCCGGCAGCTCTTACAGCAGAAGTAATTTATTGAAATTCATGAGCATATACAAGTTTTACAAATACTACACACTGTCGTATTTACTGGCCAAGTCTGTTTGTATACCAAATTAGATAGCAAAGCTATTATTCTACAGTTTATTACTTAAAGTCTCTTGGGTTTTATGTGACATAAGATCAATATGTTAACTTATTGTACTGTTGAAGAGAGGAGCCTTTTCAATTTGCTCATACTGCCTCTGGTTCAAATGTTTTATTTTTAATTATAATTTCTCAAATTGGTTTTATTTTCCTTCTTATATTTGGCCCCAGTTCTGCTCTCAGTCAGGTGCTTCCCTTGTGGCAGTAAAACAGTTACTAGTAGTTTTCAGAATTCTTTGTTCACATAGAAATAAGAGTAAAAGTTTTTCTCCAAACCAAATGTTGCCCAGAAATAACAGCTGCATTATGAGCTCACCAATTTAGGTCACAGGTCCAGTCCTGAACCAATTACTATTGCTGGAACATTACCCATAGAGATGAGGGTGGGATTATTTTTTTCAAAGCCTTCTGGTTACATGAAGACAAGCATTATTTCCTTCTCATTGTTTTCAAGAGGATGAGAAGTTGACCCTAGGCAGATAAAACCAGCAAATATCTGTGACTGTCTCAAGGAAGACTTAAACAAAAGTTGTGACCCTTCTTATGAACACAGCAGCACTAGTGAGACCCTGGCCTGTGAACCTGAATAAGAACTGACTCAAGGAAGATTCAGACATAAAATGATAAACTTTATGACTCAAACCCTTCTGATAAACACACCGACATGACCCTGGCCTGTGGATCCCAAGAACTGAAGAAAGAATGACATAATCATGAATTATATCTCTTCTGATAAGATATTGACATGACCTTGAAGAGCTAACACATTAAAGGGACTTGATTCCTTTATTTGGGGAGAATCCAGGGCTTGTTCTTAAACACTCAAGCTTACTGGTTTTTCTCATTTGCTAGCAAATCAATAGATTTTTTTTTCTTTCTTTCCAAAGGCTTGTCTCAAATATTTGATTTGACAAATTGGAGAATGTACCGGGATTTGGTAACAATTTCTTATCTTCAAAGAAAGGCCAGACACTTAAAAATACATATATGCATGCATGCTGCGATTAAGAGTGATGATGGTTAACAGCAACGTATTTTAGGTCACTATCTCTGCTTTGCAATTGAGTAGAACTGCTTTCTCTCCCTCATCCACTCCACTTCACCTCCAGAGGTCTCCCTTGGCTAAAACACTGCATTGTGAATGGCTCTTCTAGGCTTTCCTCTCCTCCCCTTCTTCCCCTTCTCCTTCCTCTCAGTCTCTCTCTCTCTCTCTCTCTCTCTCTCTCTCTCTCTCTCTCTCTCTCTCTCTCTCACACACACACATACACACACACACACACACACACAAACACACACACACACACACACACACACCCTACCGTTCCCCTGCTGTTCTAATCCATCATGATTTCCCCTGGGTTCTAAGATGTCACCCTGGATCTCCTTATGAGGACATGTCTCCCTCCTTTCCCTGTTCCCATGGATTCCTTATTCACATGGCGCTAAATACCATAATCAAAGGGATTTTGAGGCTGTTGGTGACATGAACTTTGGGGGAAATTAGTTATCCTGGTCTAGATCCTAGGAGGCAGGGGTTGGCTCCTGGGCACTCTTCTCTCATCTCAGTCTAGACTTCACAGGATTTGGCAGATCTGCCTCCTCGTTTGTGGCTTGTGGTTGTGTCCCTTTCCATGTCTCACTGAAGATGGATTATTTTCCCTCTCCTTTTTTTGTTTGCTTTTGGTGGAGTTTAAGGGAGTGGAGAAGAGCAAAGAAAATTTTCTACTTCCCCTTCTTTAACCAAAATCTTCTTCAGAATGATTTTATGTGCTTGAGATTTTCTCTTGGCTGTCCCCCAGATACATCAAGACTAACATATAAAAAAGTATGAACATATTTCTCTTTCCTTGAACCACAATCCCTTCCCTTCTTCACTTTTTCCTATCTCAGGAAAATGCACCATCATGCCCAGCTGCATTGACTCTAGAACTTGAGATTTTCTAGATATCTTATTCTCGTACTCATAGTACCTGCTGGCTGCAAAATCTTGTCTATTTTATCTCTTTAATACCTTTCAAATCCATCTTCCTTTCACATTGCTCACTATGATTTTTGAGGTCCCCTTGCTCTGTAATTACTTCTCTCCTTGGTGTTGTTTGACCTGTTTTCCTTCAGGGTTATAATGCTTATAATGCTCAAAAACAGAAGTGGGTAATGACAGAAGTCTATAGTATAATTCCAAATCTATTTGTAACCATTTTAAGATCAATTACAAGGAGGCTGAAACAGAAGTATCACTGGTTTGAGACAGCCTGAGCAACGTAGGAAGACTCTTAGCAACTTTATAAGATTCTGTCTCAAGACAAAATAATAAAAAAGGCTGGGGTTATATCTCAAAGGTAGAAGGCTCTTGGGTTTAACCCTCAGTACCAAACAAACAAACAAACAAACAAAGAGACAGACAGACACACAAACAAACAAGTAAACAAACCAACCCAATCTTTGGTAGTGAGTTCATCTTTATGATTCGGTAAAGTCTACACTTTTGTTCCTGCAAGGGATGATAACCCTTAGCTATGTTTTTAAAAATAAAGAACAAATGGTGCTCATTTTTCTAGTGGATTTGGGCAGTGAAGGCAAGAGTTCAGAAGTCTCAGTCCAACTTCTGAACAGTTCAGCGGCACAGATAAGAATATATGAACAAGCAGCGAAACATGAGCAAGAAACAAAAAAATGAAGTTTTTCTCTGTCCCTCCGCCGATCATCGAAAATTATTAGTAGAGGACACCTAGTGGTGCTTTGTGGAAATTCACTTTTTACTAGCAAATGGTTTATTAGAATAATAGCACTCACTATACCAGAGTCTTGTAACCAAATATAACATAGAATCATTAAGATCAAAAAGTACAAAGCAGCCTGATGTCAAATCTCACAGCACTGGTTAGTATAGAAAAGGGTTATAACAACCTCCAAATTCTTAATGGCTTAGTAACGTTTCTTTTGTACCCTCAAAATACTACAGTGGCTCAGCTGGTAATTTTCCATATGATATAATGGGAGACTTGAGCATATGAAGAAAAAAAATCCTTATATTGGGTAAGAATGTCACAGGAAAACATAATTCTGTAGGGTTCTTGGCTTATGTAGTAGAAAAGAATTTCAGCATGCCCCAGTCAGAGAAAAAGGCAGAGGTTTTATTTATAAAAGTGAGGGATTTGAGAGGGCAGGCCACCTCAAGGTTGGGGTCGGGGATCCAAACAGGAGCGTTTTTGTGGCTGTTCAATTCTTTTATAGAACCCAAAGAAGGGGTAAGTGGGGGTCCCAAAGTGGAGGTCTGGACTTCCTCTTAATCTTCTGGAAGTGCCTGATGTCTGACCTTTGTCCTCCTTATAAACCCTGTGTTTACTAAGCACCTCCTGTCTCTGCCTCCCAACCACGGGGATTACAAGCGTGTGCCACCACGCCCGGCCCAACACCTGGTAGATTTTTAGAAAAGAAGAGCAAGAAAGATTGTAACATACTAAAACTCATAAAACTTTAATTATTAAACAATGTGTAATTAGGAATCATTAATTTAAATTATATACTATGATTGAAGAAATAATTTAAAAAGAGACTGTTATGAGCACATGAGTAGACAGATTAATGGAATGGGATAGAAAGTTTAGAAATGTACCAAGTGTATAGAAAAATTTAATTCTGAAAAAAAGTAGTCTTTAGAAATCCAATCAATTCTTGCTGAACATGGTGGTGTACTCCTAATCCCACGACAGGAGAAGTTGAACAGGAGAATCCCAGGTTTGAGACCAACCTCAAACGTTTAGAGAGAACATCAACAACCTAGCGAGAACCTGTTTCAAAATAAAAAATAAGTAAAGAAAAAAATTAAAAAGGGCTGGTGGTTTATCGTGAAGGTAGAATGCCCCCTTGGGTTCAATCCCAGCACCAAAAAGGAAAGAAAGAAAAAAAGAAAGAAAGGAAGGAAGAAGAAAAAATAGAATCAAGTCTTTAATTTTTTTTGAGATAACTGTAAATATCAATATTCTGTTCAAAGAAAAGGAAGGAAGGAGTGAAAGGAGTGAGCAATGAAAGTCAATTTGAGATAAATTCCCTCGGCCATTTTATTAGTCAGGGTTCTTTAGAGAACAGAAACAACAGAATACACACACACACACACACACACACACACACACACACACACAATCCTTTTACATCAGGTATATGTATAAGGATTCGCTATAACAATGCTCCATCCCAGTATGGAGGCAAACAAGATTTGCAGGGAGAGTCAGTAAGCTCGAGAGCGTGTGACCTGATGCAGTTATGGTGCAGGCTCCTGGCCCAGAAAGAGCGGATATTTAAATTCAAGTCTGAAGGCGGGAAAGCCACTGTCCCAATGTGAGGGCTGTCTGCCAGGTCTGCAGAATTCTCTCACTGGGCAAGGGTCAACCTTTTTGTTCTAATCAAGCCTCCAGTTGACTGGATAAGGGCAATTAGGACATTATGGAGGATAATCTCCTCCATAATTTTTCTCAGGTTATTAGTTTAAATGTTCATGCAAAACACGCTCTCACACATCCAGAAAAATGTTTGACAACTATCTGGGCATCTCATGGCTCCCTTATGTTGACAGGTAAGATGCATCCTCACAGGCATCTTATCCCTGCTTATTCTCGCTCCTATAATCTTGATGTCACAAAGGATCACAATATTTGCTTTGAAAAGGGTTATAGAAAAGATATTATTGAAGAAGCCTGCAGCCATTTTTTTTTTAATTTGGTGCATTGTAATTTTATACCACAATGAAGTACATGTCAGAAAAACATCTGCACACAGCTCTCGGTGCCCTTCCCACCCAGTCCCTCTCCCTCCCTCACTCTACCCATGCATGTTTTTGAGATTGGAATTGGTGGTTTTGTATACATTCACAGCATTATTTCAATTATTACATTCTTTATGACCTCATCCCCCCTCCTCCCTTCCCCAGTTCCCCCCAGCCACTCTCCCGGAGTTTCTGCTCATCTATCTGACGTTGCCCTATTTTCAAATATCTCTCTAGCTTCCACATATAAGCGAAAACATACATCTACTCGTTATTTGAAACTGGCTTATCCTCACTTAGCATAATATCCTCAAGTTCCATCCATTTTCCTGCAAATGCAGCTGTATTTTTAATATCTGCATGGTATTTCTCCTTCCCCTCGTCCTCTGCTTTTTAGTTAATGTGAATATGCTTTAAATAAATACCACAGTTTGTTTAATGAATAGAGAAATACTTGCTCTTTTATGATGGAAAGGAATCAGATTATGTCACCTCTGGCTGCCCATTAGCTTAAAACAGGCCATTTGCCAGTGATTTTTACATATTAGCAAGATATCACTGTTTTTTAGCTATTAAGTGCTCCTAACAAATAGGGGCACATGCTTCTCATGCCCCTCTTGTTTTCTTTAATGGATTTTAGTTTGTTCTGTGCTTTGGTTAATCATTGCGGTTACTTCACTTGATGTTGATCCTATATGTTGATATCTGACACTGAATTTACTCTGATATTTCAGTACGTGCAATGAACATTACTCGAAGTCACTTGAAAATAGCAGAACAGTAAAAGCATTCTTGTTAAACACTGTGCTCATGTTGGATCTTGCATGGTCCAAAATTATCCAAGTTATTTAATAATCTGAGAGGCTCTTGGGCAGAATTTCCAGCAAGCAAGGGCCTTTTAACCTTATAAGGCCACCTTACTGCAGTGCGCGGCAGTCTCCAGGAAAGGAAGACGTGAGCTGCTAACAAGGATCACCTTTGCATAGTTTAGCTAATTGACACCAATAATACATGAGTTTCTGATTTTGCATGTGTTTTTGTTTCCCTTAAAGCAATCCAAATCCACATTTTTGCATGTCTTTATTGAATCAAGCTAAGAGAATATCATTTTTGGCTTTTGAGGAAAAAGACCAATAACTGTAAATGCTGAGTTAGGCCGCATTTCATTTCTTATCTCTCATAATGAGAATACTTTATCCAATAAAAGAGCAAGAATGAGCCCTTTTAAATGACAAATGGCCTTTTAATATTAAGTCTCAATTACCATGACTGGGACACATGCCCACTGTAGCAGAAACATTCGTTGTTTCTCCAGTTTTTCCACATGCAAGTGGTGTGTATCTGTCTAAAACTGGAGGGAATCTAACACTGCCTTTCTTCACTTTCAGCTGGTTTCTCTGCCCACCATGGAAGACTAAAGGCAATATAGTCAGAGTCCTTACAAGTATAATGAAACTTAAATCCCTCTTGGGCTTACCAAGGAGGCAGCTGTTGAAAGATAGCGTGGTTCCTCTGCTTTCTGGTAAGATCCCAGGTGAAGAAGAACAGGACTAATCCCTGCTTTGCAGGGTAATGGATCTTGATGTTTCCAGGAAAGATAATTAAGTAGTTATGAGGCAATACAGGAAGATATTTCCTCCTGCAGTATTGGTTTACACTGTTCCGTTTCTGAAAATTGAAATCTTTTCTAGATAGGACTGTGTTTGGCTTAATAGTTTCAATAGTTAAAGAAGTGGAAGTCTGCATTTCATACGTCTCTCTACTGTGTACTTTTATAATCCGAATTTCTAGAATAGAATGGTATCCACCACATGGTAAATGTTGAAAATTTCTTGGTACCTGAATGACCACTTGATTTTGTAGATTAAGATTCATATATGATGAAATTACAGTAATTATATGTGTGTACATCCGTCCTTAGATACACCCATCTAAATGATTCAATAGATGAACCAAATGTAACTTCACACTGTGAACTTTGTTCTCCTTGACTTTTGTCTCCCTGGGGCTTTGCTTTCCCCCCAGTAGAATATGAATTAGAGTCTCCTTACTGACCTATTTAGTATGTGAGTTCATGGATGAGAGACGATGCTGGGATTGAGGAAACTTTTCAGCTGACACATGGTGCAGTTAACATAAGAATGTTGCTATTAAAGCATGTTTAAAGGCCTCTGTCATAGCAGTGGACAAAGCAGTGGATGGTGAGAATGATCCATTTTGGTGGTGGCCAAAAGTATTACTGTAGTCCCCCTTATCTGCAGGGGATGCATTCTAAGATCCCCAGCGGGTGCCCCGGAGTACAGACAGTACCAAATCTTATCTATATATTTTCATATAACTTCATACTTATGATAAAGTTGAATTCATATTTAGGTACTGTAATAGATACATAAGTAATTAACAATAAATATAGCAATTATAATAATGTACTATAATAAAGGGTATATGAATATGGTATCTGTGTCTCTTTCTCTCAAAATATTATACTGTATTCACCCTTTGTGCAAATGCATGTGTGTGTGTGTGTGTGTGTGTGTTCAGTCAGCGTTCTCACTGCTGTGGTCTAACACCTAAAACCTAGAGGTGATCTAACACACATAAAATCTAGAGGAAGAAAGATGTGTTTGCCTGAGGGTCTAAAGATTTCAGTCCATACATATGGTCCACTGCCAAGCAGGAGCTGGATCCTCAGAGAACCATGGCAGGAAGCAGAGAGGAGAGAGCGTGTCACTAGCTCAAGGCAGCAGTGAAGAGAGAAGAGTTGGAAGCTGTAGCAGCCTGCCCTGGAAGCACTGTCCCTGGCCATGCCCTCGAGATGCCTCCCCAGCAACCAAGTCTGGACTCCAACATGCTGCCTTGTCTACCACATGAGCCCTGGGGACATTCTTTTTTTTAAAAAAGTTTTTTTATTGGTGCATTGTAGTCACACATCTTAATGGAGTACAAAATGGTAGAGGCATACACGTACACATCACTCATTTAGCCCTTAATCCTAACCACAACAATGTGAGGTGTTGTATCACAATGCCTATGTGCTTACAGGTAGTGAGATGGGTGACATAGCATAGCGTTAGGCTACTACTGGCCTGTCCGTATTTCAGAACGAAGTTCATCTGCTCTGTGTGATCCTGGACCATGGAGCCATGACAATTTTGATGACTGGGTGCCAGGAGAAGACGATGTTGATTGTTGGGGATTTTTGATAGTAACACTCTTTTTACCAAAATCATTTGAAATAACATTGTCTACAATATGAAGATTTTGTCTCTTTCTTTTAAATTTGTCAAAATATTGTTGCAGAGGTTGCAGTTCTTTGGTGACCATGTGGGTGACTGTAATACTACATTGCACCTAAGGACTGTTTCATAATTTTGGCCTTTGATGTCTGTGCAATTCCAAACACTTTGGCAAATTTCAGCAATGTCCACATTGCCAGTCCTGCTCCAGTTTCTTTTCTATCATCTTCCTTTTCCTCTGTTGAAGAATCCATATGTACTTCCATTTCTCTTCACTTGTCAACACTTCGTGTTGGCTTTATGTTCCTTTCACTTCTTTTTATTGAGTTTTATTTTTGGTTGATGCATAATAACTATGTATAATTTCTAAGTCTAATGTGATGTTGCAATACAGGTATGCATCATAGAGTGATTAAATCTGGGTAATTAGCATGTCCATCACCTTAAATACACCTTTATCATCTTAATATGGTGAGAATGTTTAAAATCTTTTTGAGTTATTATGAAATACACATCATTCTTAACAATAATCCCTTTTTGTTCAATAGAACAACAGACTTATTTCTTCCAAACTATAACATTGTACCTATTGACCAACCTTTTCAATCATTTCCCCAGCACCTGGTAACCACTAATATCTCTGTGAATGGTTATCTCCATTCAACTCTCAACACCTATGAAACTGACCTTTTTATATTCCACAAATGTAATGAGCTTATATAGTATTTGTCTTTCAGTGCTGACCTTATTGCACTTACTTCATGTCCTCCAGGCTCATCCACACTATGGCAAATGACAGGGTATCTTCTCTTTTATGACCCATTCATTCATGGGCACTTAGGTTGATTTCAGTTCTTAGCTGTTGTGACTATGCTGCCATAAACATGGCCGTGAAGATGTCTGACATACTGATTTTATTTTCTTTGGATATTTACCTGGTTCCTGCATCATATGGTAGGTCTATTTTTAATTTTTAAAAGAATAAACATACTATTTTCCATAATGGTTGTACTAATTTACCTTTCCACCAATAGTGTGTAATAGTTCCAATTCCTCCACAATTTCTTCTGTCTTTTTGAAAATAGCCATTTTAACAGTAAAGTAATACCACATTGTGGTTTTTGTTTGTATTTCCCTGAGAATTAGTCAAGTTGATAATTTTAATCCTATACTCATTGGCTTGTTTGACTTTTGAGAAATGTCTATTAATTAATGTCTTTTGGTTCTGATAGTGATGAATTATCTCAACTTTTGTTTGTGTGGCAAAGTTTATCTCTCCTTTTAGTCTGAAGGAAAGCTTTACTGGGTTCTTAATTGGCAGCTTTTTAAAAATTTTCTTTAACACTTTGAGTTTATCATCCTGACTTCTGTTTTGAGAAGTTGGCCACCAGGTGTATTAGAATTTCCTTTTGTGTTACTTCCTTCTTTTCTCTTGCTACTTTCAGTATCCTTTCTTTGTCTTTGTCTTTTGAGAGTTTGTCTATATGTTTTAAGGGTAGTCTTACTGGGTTGAAATCTGATTGATGATCTTTGACCTTTCTGTACTTGGTATAATGGAGAACAGCCACCAATATCCATGTACTTCCTGTCTCTAGCTGTGCTCAGGGGTTATATGCCTGGTGGCACTTGTGATATTTCCTGTGGGATGAGGCAGGAGTAACTTTTCCTATAAAAGGACCCAGGATAGTGAGAAAGTTAGTTGTCTGACTTCAGCTAAGTTTTTCTAGTATCATAACTGTGAGTCCAAGAGATTTCTCCATATGTGAAAATTTGCAAGCTCAGGAGAGGGGTATCACAGTTAAAAAGAGCCATTTTTCTTACCATCTGCTTAATGTTTTTCTCAGTTCTGCAGCCCAAGTGATTGTCTCAGTTTTGAGTTCTGAAATAATCTGAGATTAATAGAGCCAGAAAGATTCTACTCTTAAATTTTGATGACCTCATTCCTGTTATTCCACTTCTTTATCAAGCATGTTGACAAATCCCTCTCTATCAACTCATGTTGCATGAGTGATTTTTCTAATTTCTTCATTAATCACTGGAAACCCTTAAGATAATGCAAGACATCACTCTAGAAATATTTTTAGCAGGCATTTATAGTTCCCATTTCTAATTTATCATTTACAGCTTTGATTAATGTTATTGAATTAGCAACACTGAATAATTTCAAATAATGTGTTATTTCCAGAATAGGGTCTACATCATTTGCTAATTAAATGTGAAATTAAATGTGATTAAATGCTGGGGGCATATATGTGACTATGGCTAACTGAATAGTGCCCCAGTCAAAGGACTGAAGCAATAAATAAATAAATAAGATAAATTTTATTTTTTGTCATTTTCACTTTTTAGCAAATAGATTCAAGATGGCCAGGTACATTGTCTAGAAATAATAGGACTTTTAATCCAAAATTTTTTCTTCTAAGTATTTTTTTATTATTTCTGGGTAAAGGATTGATGGAACAATTTTTAAACAATATGGTTGTCACCAATGCTTTATAATTATGTTGCCAGAACATGAGTAAATACTTTCTGATTTGGATTTTGAGAGTGCATGAATTCTTTACTCTGTACACCACACTTGGCTTGATTTATTGTACTTCAATATAGTCCCAGATTTAATTTGTTTTTCTATGTGTTATGTCCTAGGACTTTATTTGCATTTTTATGAATGTGGGTTCTATTGGATATCTTCTCCAGAAGAGTTCCATTTTATTGCAATTAAAAACTTGCTATGGATGGTACTCTTCTTTTTAATCAACGTTTATAACTCTTAAAAAATGTGGCATCAGATTCTTCACTGGCAGATATGGCCCATCCAATAATTTTTATATTTTCAGTCCAAAGTTATTCCTGAATATGTGCAACTCTCCCTTATTTACAGTAAATGTCTTGATATCATTTCTTTCAGAGGAATCCCTTGCTGAAGTTTTAATATATAGTTTTAATGCTTTTTGCTAAAACACATTAATGTCAATTAAAATATGTCTTTTGTTCATGCCTTCAAGCCACAAATTTGATGAATTTTACTCTAAGCTAAGCATTTACCACATGGTGTGCCAAAACTTTTGCAATTTAAGATGTGACAACCAAAGTAGCCCAAATATCTTTTTCCTACTTCACAATTTCACAGATAGAAAAATTGGTTCTTATCATAGATCTTGGCAAACTCAGCATACAAATTCTTTCCTTTTTAAGTGAAGAACTTTTACTTTTTTTAACTTAAGGGAAGCACTTTATGGTTTTTCTTTGGCATATCTGAATTGCTGGCATCTTTGACTTTGCACATTGGGGCCATTATTAGGTAAAATCAATATTAGCTGAACACAAGCATCATGAGAACATGACAGTTGATCTGATAACCCAGTGAGTAATGGAAGCACATACAGAGTGTATATGCTGAACAAAGAGATGATTCAAATGCTGGGTGGGATAGGGTGGGAAAGTACATTTCATTATACTAGTTGTAATGGTGTGCAATTTTTCATTCAATATTTTCAGACTGAAGTCTAATGTGGGCAACCATAGCCACAGAAAGTAAACCTGCAGATAAGAGGGGATATATATATATATATATATATTCATATTAGAACTGCCAGCACACAGATATAACAAAAAACAGACCAATTTTTGATAAGTCTTATTACTGTTTCAAAATCTCCGAAGACAATGTGCTTCTTTATTGCCAGTGTCCTGGATTTCTGCCATTGTTCTGCAAATATCTCCAAAGCTTTTGGGAGTAACCAAATACACTGTAAACTTTGTGAAGCTCAGAACTCCATTCTACTCAGACTCATTCTCAAGACAAGCTTATGCTAAAAAATATATAATGGGATTACTGCAATAAAGGAATAAATTGCAGTTGCAGAAATAAAGGCTAAAATGGAACTGGACACAATTCTTTCAATCATCTCTCTCAAACTGTTCTGTTCTCAGACGGATTTTTTTCCCCAGTAGTGAATCCCTGGCTCGCTATACTTGCTGTTTCACCATTAGAAAGCGATGTCGGCCTTTGTTGCTCCCTGTACCTAATTCTGTACTAAGACTAAATAAAGACCAGGGAAACTTAGTGGGCATGATGGTCAATTTTATGTGTCAAAATGACTGGATCATGTGCCCAGGTGGTTTGGCCAAATGTTACTAATGCTTGGTCAAACATTATTCTAGATGCTTCTGTGAGAGTGTTTTAGGATGAGATTAAAATTTATCATTAATTGGAATTTTGTTTTTGTCATTTTTATATCACTTTACTCAACAAGAGCAACTTAGAAGAGGAAAGGGTTATTTGGGTTCACAGTTTCAGAGCTTCAGTTGATAGTTGGCTGACTCCAAGGCAGATAGATATCATGGCATCACAGTATAGCAGAAAGCTAGGCTCAACTCAGTGGTGTCCAGAAGCAGAGAAGGAAGGAAGGAAGAAGAGACCATGGACAGAAACAGTCCACCACAATCCAGTGACTACTTCCTCCAATCACACCCTACCTGCCTACACTTACCACCCAGTGAATCAATTCTAATTATTAATCCACCAATGGCTTTAACCAGTGATGACATTAGCATCTTAATTCAATTATTTCATCTCTGAACATTTTTGTATTGCCAATACATCAGCTTTTTGGGGGGAGTGTCTACATCCAAACTATAACAATGCTAATTGGCGGATTAAAATTTAAATCAGAGTAGAAAAGCTTGTCATCCAGAATGTAGGTGAGACTCATTCAGTCAGTTCAAAGATTGAGTAAAACAAAATATTGACTTCTCTGCAAGGAATCCTGCCAACGTAGGTCTTTGGACTTGAATGGCGGCATCAAATTTTTCCTGGGTTTCCATTTTGATAGCCTACCCTGCAGAGTTTGGGCTTTCCAGCCTTTATGACCATGTGAGCCAGGTCCTTAAAATAAACTAACTCCCCATTCTCTCCCTGCTTCTACACACACACACACACACACACACACTATATATATATATATATATATATATATATATATATATATATAGTTATACACACACCCTATTAGTTCTGTTTCTATAAAAAAAAAAAAAACCCTAACACTGCATGGGGTGCCAGAAATCATGAGGAGTGTGGTCAAGAGTTCAGATTATCAGTTCCAAAATTTTTTTAAACCAAGAGACATTACTAACCATAGCATATTCAATAACTGTTTCTTTAGGAATAATACTCTTTAAAACAATGTTTTTTTCTTTAACAATCCTCAAACTCCTGGTCTAATAATATTCTCCTTGTAAATATTAACTATTGGATGATTTCTTAAACTAGCAATAACAGGCAGCAACATTGCTTCTGCAAATTACAGTGAGTGAAATGGACATATTCATGCTTGAGAAATAGAAAATGTCTTGTACAATGGGCTATGATTTGAGATAGTTTTGCAAAGTGTGTGGATAATTTTCAAGAAAGTTATTGGATTTTATTTTGAGAAACAGGGAAAAGTAGAGAATATTTGATATAATACATCATAAAAATCATGTTACTGGTCAATCAGAATAATGATTCTTGGGGACAGTTCTCTTTGATCATCAAAGCATCAGAAGATAGCATGACAAACTCAGTTTCAGTCAAAATTTTTAGACATAAACAACAGAAACAGTCTGCTCAATTTAAGCAGAAAAAGTATTTTATTTTATTAGAAGATAGATGTCAGATTCTGAGAAGATAATTATAATGTCTAAAATTGGCATAGAACTAATGTCTGGAAGAAACTCATCAATCAACAAGAAAAAGATAAAGAAACAAAAATAAAATTATGGTTCAGGAGTGAAATCCAAATGCCTGACAAATATGTCAACAAATTTAATTTCTTTTCTTAAAACTGAAATCACTTTTTTTTTTTTTTTGGTACGGGGGATTGAAGTCAGGGCATTCTACCTCCAAGATACAGCCCCAGCCCTTTTTCAATTTTTAATTTTAATTTAATTTAATTAATTTTTTTGTGGTACTGGGGATGGAACCCTTCTACCTCCGGACTAACACTCCCAGACCTATTTTATATTTTATTTAGAAACAGGGTCTCTATTTTTTTTTAGATATAATTTTTATTGGTGCATTGTATTTATACATCATAATGGGGTAAAAAAAAACACGTGTGTAGGCATAAATGCACACATCACCCAGATCACCCAGACAGCCCCCACCCAGTCCCCACGTCACTCCCTCCTCATCCCTCCCTCCCATGCTTGGTTTAGTGGTTGACTTCGATATGAATAAGTACATCATGCACTTTAAAGCATTCCCCTCTCCCCACCTCCCATCCCCACAGTTAGGTTGTCTTATTTGCTCCTCTATAGGATCTCTTTTTTGACCTGGAGTTCCTCCTATGACACCATTCACCCTAGCTTTCACTTATTAGGGAAAACATCTATTCCTTACTTTTCGTGACTGATTAATCTTACGTAGCATACTGTTTGCCAAGACATCCTGCTGCCTCGGCATCTATGTGTTGAGGACCCCCACTCCACATAGTAAAAATCGGCAAAAAGTCCCGAGAAAGAGGTATCGTCTCTGGCAAAAAATATCCCCCACTTTAGATATCCTTCATAACTATTATTCTCTTGGTATTCTTTTAACTCTCTACACGAATTGCTCTGATGATGTGAGATCAGAAATTGAGTCCGTGGAAATAAACGTCCTTGGCTTTGCTCAATAGTAATGAAAAAACTGGCCAGAACTCAGATGCTGTAATAAGCATTCCAGCTCAGACCCTCACTTTATCACTAACTCAGGATTAAGCCATTAACTAGCTCAGTTCAAGGTAACCCTGTTTACCCTTGAGACCCTGCCTAGAAACTTTGGGTGTGACTTCAAAGCAATTTGACTGAAGGACAGCTTAATTGCCAAAATACAATAGAGCCAAGGAGAAAGATTGTTGACCTTCACGCCCAGTGTGAGCGTTCCCCAAAACAGGGAGAATGCCGCATGGCTAGAAATGAAAATGACAAAATAAAGGACAGATATTCTAAATATATATGTATGAAGGAAAGGAAATACCGTAAGAGTAAGAAAGCACTTTTTCATGAAGAAGAGCTTATCATAAGAACGTCCCGACTGGGAAAGAAAGGAATTAGAAAGTTAGAAGCAGGTTGCAGAGGGTTTGTGATAAGGAAATGGATTATTAGAGACCAATAGGCCTTTAATAGGCTTTTTGTCTAAAAAAGAGTGTTCAGCAGTCAAGGAAATACATCTGACAACTAAATCCAAGAACTTCACAGTGTTATTTGTGGTGTCTTATTTGCCAAGCTGTGTTGTGAGTTTTTGTAAGCTTTCAGACTTCAGAAGGCAAGGCGGATGAGATCTGAGAGACGCCCATCGCATCTCCCTGGATGCCACATCTCCCCATGCTTGTCATTTGGATATAGATGGAAACTTCAAAAAAGAAAGCAAAAGAAGATTCCATGAGAAGGCGTATTCTCCAAGCCCTGGGCCTTGGGCGTGCCTGTATTGCCTTTGGAATTTACCTTTGGACCTGCCCTGCTGCTCGGAGGAGTTAATCTCCTAAATGCTGGACTAGTCATTTACTTTGTTTATATGTAATTTACTATTGTTTTGCTGTGATTGCCCCCCTTCCCTTTCCTTTTTCTCCTATTATTAATCTCACTGGTGAAGGGTATAAATTTCTCTGGGTTCCTGTAATAAATTGTCATTGGCTCAAGAAGCCTTTGTCCACCTCAAATTCTTTCCCAAGCGCCGTACCTAAAAACTTAGGGAATTCATAGAGGGGAAAGAATTGCTGCAGATAGCCTTCTGCAGAACTCCACCTGCCTTTTGCCCCATCTTTCTGAGGATTTGACCGGGAGCTGACAATAACGACCCAACTGAGATTAGTCGGCAACAACTGTTCTCAAGATCCATCCATTTCCCCAAAAATACCACAGTTGTATATTTTTATGGCTGAGTAAGATTCCATTGTGTACATATCTCACAGTTTTGTAATCCATTCATCTGTTGATGGACATCTTGGCTGGTTCCATAGTTTGGCTATGGTGAATTGTGCAGCTATGAACATAGATACACATGCATTAGTTTGGTAGTTTGGTTTTCTTTCTTTTGGATAAATGCCCAGAAATGGTATTACTGGATCAAATGGTAGATTTGTTTGGAAACAGGGTCTCTTAAGCCAGCGCAGCTGGCTTTGAACCTGCGCAATCCTCCTGTCTCCGCCTCCCAAGCATGGTGATTACAAGTATGCGCCACCACACCCGGCAATTTTTAAATTTTTATTTTGAAATAGCGTCTCACTAATTTGCTGATGCTGACCTCAAACCTGTGATCCTCCTGTCTGAGCCTCCCAAGTGCTGGGATTGTAGGTGTGTGCCACTGTGCTTGGCAATTAAAAGCACTTTACAGCATCATATTATAAAAAGTAAGATGTGTACCATGGACTCTAAAATACTGTGGTTCAGAAACAACCATGTGAATATAATACTGACACTCCCTGGCTACAGACCTGAAAATAAAAGAGATGTCATATATTACCTTCTTTGCAATGGAGATCATATGAATGGTGATGAACAGACCTTCCCCACGATATTGTTTCTTCTTTGATTTCTTGAAAGGACATATTGATGTTGGGAGTAAAAGTGAGATGAGGAGGTGGATCTGTGTCATTACCAAACTATGCCAATTAAAAAACAAATTGTATGTGCAATGGCACATTAAGGCATGGTGTCCCTTCCTCTTGTGTTATCGTATATCATGAAATAAACATATTTAGATTATTTAAAACTTATGTTTCAAATTTTTCATATCAGCGGTTGAGTTCAAGTGTCATGTCATGTATATAAATTATTTAATTTAGGAATGTGAACTTAAATATAAAGAGAAAGGCACATTTGGAACACGTAAAGGTAGGAAAGATGGCATAAAAAGATGGTGTTAAATAGGTGTTATACAGAGATTTACATGGAGGAAGGGAGATGAAGGGGGAATAGTACTTGAGAATGATAGCTTTGACGTCTGATTAGAACTATCAGACTTACTCTTCTAATAAGGAGCTTATTGTTCTAAGATTTTATACTCTATTTTTATGGCCACATCATAATTTTTATTCTCTCTGCAAAAGAGCTCTAGATAAAATCAAGAGGTAATGATCAACATAATATTTGTATTATAAAAAGTCTTAATGGAATAGATTTCACATGAATTAGAATGGCTAGCAACTTTATTTAAATAAATTGTTTTACTGCCTCATTACTTTTCCCTCCTTTGTTCTTATGAATTATTCGAGTATTATTATTCTTCATAGATGAGGCATCCTCATTGAAACATGAGTATTCTATGTCTTGGCATCTGTGTGTATGCACACATGTGAATACTTTTGTGTATGTGTGTATACAGGCGTGCATGTGTATGTGCAAATGTGTATGTGCTTTAGCCAGGGTGCTGACAAAAATAAAAAACAAACAAACAAAGAAACAAAAAACAGAACTCATTACAGGGTTCAGACATAGGGTAGAGACTTAAGGAGGTACATGAGGCATGACACTCAGACTAGCAATAAGAAGAAGGCATTATTCCTTGGAGGATCAAAAGAGGAAATCATAACCAGGTGTGTTGGTGCACGCTTGCAATCCCAATGCTTGAGAGGCTGAGACAGGAGGATTTGGGTTCACAGACAACTCACCTACTTAGGCCCTCCGCAGCTTAGTGAGACCCTGTTTCAAAATAAATAATTAAAAAATTAAGCTGAGGGTGTAGCCAGAGGTAGAATGCCTTTGGGTTCAATCCCCAGCACCACACAAACAAAGAGGAAATCATGTAAACAGAACCTGACGATTGAGAAAGGCTAAGTTGACATTGGAGATCGTCGTAACAAGGAAAGAGAGATGATAAAATAAAAGAAACATTTCTTTTCTATTTTCCAAACATCCTTCCAAAGATCTCTCCCTTTGGCCAAATCCAACTGGGAGCTAGCCATCAGGATTTCTTTCAGGATGCGATTCATAGAACTCAGCCTCTTTAACACTGAGAAGGGCAGGGAAAGGTGGAGAAAAGATCTTGATGAGGAAGAGACTGGTGTATCCATAGTTTTGACCACACAAACCTCATTTGTTCCTGTAATTTAGAAAATGAAGAAATGGTATTCTCTAAGAAAGAGGAGACACAAGTTCCATTGGGTACCACATCATGAGGGATGGTGTCGATCTGTTATAATTTCAGTGGGAACCTAAATTGACTTCACAGGTTAGGTGTGATGAGTACTGAGTAGATTCTCTTGGGTGATCTGTGCTGCATGTCAGAAAAAGCATAGAATAGGAAGCACAGGGCACAGAGTGAGGCGCAGTGAATTCGCACTTGCACAAAGCCAGCTCATGAGTCGTGAAAATGGTTACAGTAGGAGAGGCTGGAGTAAGAGGTGGGGGTACACGGAAAAACAGGGAACACATCTATCGGATACATCATAGAATATTATGCAAACACCAAGTACGGAAGTAATAAAGTAATGACTAACAATATTGGGGTTGAATCAGAAAAATTACAAAAGAAATGTTTAACCTGAACATGAGTTTGAAAAATAATTATCAAGCTTGAGGGGCACTTTAGTAGAGCTTTTATTTTTATTTTTTTCTGCTGCAGTGCTGGAAATTGAAACCAGGGCTTCATAAATGCTAGGCAAATGCTCTATCACTGAGATCCACCCCAAACCTTTGGGAGCATTTTAGAGGAAGCAGTGCAAAGGCCAATAGACATGAAACAATGCCCTATGTGGGATTCTGGATTGAACTGCTCATTTTCTCCATATTCTGCATCTGACCTATTCATTTAGTGGTTTTTTTATTGTATTTAAAAATATTTGAAAATACACGAATACTCAGACCATAAGACTTTAGGCAAGCCTATAAATATCTTTCATCATCTGTTATCTGTACAGAATGCATATTGAACTAAGTAACCGCTATGCTCATTCCTGACTCTTGGGTCCATGCCGTGCACATGATTTTGGATGCACTGACAGCATCATACACAAGCAGGTAAACGAGAAGCTCCTGTACATAGGTTCATGCATGTGTAAACAGCTGTCTGCACAATGATCATTACAGGTAGAATTGCCCCAAAATGGGTCTTGGAGCTGGATGCAGTGGTGCACATGTAATCCTAGTACTTTGGAGGCTGAGACAGAAGGATCACAGGTTTGAGGTCAACAATAGAAGTTTAATAAAACCCTCAGCACTGGGCATGGTGGAGCATATTTGTAATCCCAGCATTTGGGAGGCTGAGCAGGAGGATCATTGTTTACGACCAGCCTCAGCTCCTACTTAGTGAGGCCCTTTGCAACTCGATGAGACCCTGTTTCAAAATAAAGAATAAAAAATAGGCCTGAGAATGTAGCTTGGAAGTAGAATGCCCCTGGGTCCCATCCCCAGTACCACAAAAGAAAAAGAAGAAAGAAAGAAAGAAAAAAGAATCCTCAGCAATTTAGTGAGTCCCTGTTTCAAAATAAAAAAAAATAAAAAAGCTGTAGGATAGTCCAGAGATAGAATGCACTTACGTTCAATTTCCAGTACTAAAAAAGAAAGAAAAAAAGAAAAGGATTCTGGAAAGAGATATGTAAAAAAATGTAGAGGCTACATTTATTTTCTTCCTTAGTCATCATAACTCGTTATAGAAGACTCTTCATTTGTGATGAGCAAAATAACCCTGATTGCTCACACAGCATCATAGATATTACCTGTATTAAAATAGTCACTTTGGAATGTCCTTTTTTAAATTTTTTATTGGTACATTGTAGTCATACATCTTAATGGAGTACAGATGGTAGAGACATACATGCACACATCATCCAATTAGCACTTCCCCAGTTCCTGCTCCGTCCTCCCTCCTTCTCATGTTTGGCTTAGTGATTGATATGTTTGTGAATTCACATCATGTACATTAGGGGATTTAGTTTTTAAACTAGTTTTCTTGGTAAGGTAGAGATGGATTTGTAAGAATAGTCTGAACTGGGAATGCTTGGTAGTTGTCTTCAAGATTGTATTACTGTTTGTTGATAATTCTCTTGTCATAAAGGGATCAGAGAGAAAAAAGAAGCTACCTTATTCATAGAAACTGAATATTCTGCATATTGATTAATCAAAAATTTATGTTTGTAAGCCTTTTTAGGCTAATAATTAATAGAAGTTGTTTTGATATGTGTAAAGAGGGTAAACAAAAGCATTTTCTTATATACACTAACATTTACCAGGTGTGGTGGTGGAATCTCAATACTTGGGAGACTGAGACAGGAGGATCACAGATTCACGACCAGTCCCAGCTACTTAACCAGGCTCTCAGGAACTTAAAATAGGGTTGGGGTGCAGCTTAGAGGTAGAATGCCTCTGGGTTCAGTCCTCAGAAAGACACACACATACATGTCCACAATTTAACAATACACTAGATATAAGAGGTGAAAGACACCACTTTTTTGAATTCTATAAAATTTTGTGAACCTCTTCAGTTTTTCTCATATTCATTATGCTTATAGTGTAAAGCAATTTCACTGTAATTAGAAACACTTCTGAATCATTTTCAAATTGTCAGTTTTTTTTTTACTCATGGTGATATGAAAATTGATGGGCAATTATAATTCATGCCAAAACAGCTCATAAATTTATCTTGAGAGTTTTGTAAGCTCACAGTCTCTGAAAAGAAATAAAGAGACTCAGACTGTATTGACTAGATGCATATAAAGCAAAGGATTTCTTTTTTATTTTTCTTAGTCCTATAGGCCAAATATCAGTGGTTTTGCTAAGTAGCATTAACAAAATATTTTAAAATGCTATTGGACCAGCAAGTAGAATTTGGGACCAAAAGCATTATCACTTATATTATTCACACTCAGATTAAAAATGTAGGTATGAAGCTAAAAAATACATAAAAGATATATCTTAAGAAATCTATGAAACTGGTGAAAGCTATTTAAATGAACTAAATAAATGGAGAGACATTTTATGGTTATGAATAAAAACATTCAACATGATTTCAGGAATTCTCAATTTGATTTATATATTCAATGAAGTTCCAATCAATATCCCAACAACTTATCTTGTGAATACTAAAAAAAATGACTGTAAGGTTATATGAAGCAGAAGAGACCTAGAATAACCAAGTCAATGTTAAAAATGAAGAACAAATTTGGAGAACTAACACTACCCAAATCTAGTATTGATTGTAAAGCCACAAGCTGTGGATCAAATCTGTCATACCCCCAAACGCATATGTTGAAGCTCTAGCCTCTAATATTTGGAGGTGGGGCTTCCGGGAGGTGATCAGGTCATGTGTATGGAGCCTTCCTAATAGTATTAGTACCTTAAGAAAAAGAGACTCAGGAAAGACATTTTTTTCCCCTACAGTGTGAGGATAAGGCAGGATGGCTGTCTGCTACATACCACATCTGTCTAGCCTCTAGAGTTGTAAGAAATAATTGTTCTTTTTGTTTGTTCTGTTTTTTTTAATTTAAGCCACTTGATCTCTGGTAACTTGTTATAGCAGTCCCCATTGACTGAGAAACTATCATCATTAATTAGTGTGCTATTGGTGAAAGAACAAGCAAAAGGATGAATAAGACAAAACAGAGAGCCCAGAAATAGACCCACGTAGATGCAGTCAACTGACCTTTGGCAAAGGCAACAGAATCGAGCAAAGAGAGTCTTCTCCACCAAGGCTGCTGGCATAACTGGACACCCCCACATAAAAATGAATTAGACACAAACCTTATACTCTTCTCAAAAATGAACTCAAAATGGATCATGGGCCTAACTGTAAAATTCAAAGCTATAGAATTCCTGCATGGTAAATGTAGGAGAAAAATAGATGACCTTGGATATGGCAATGACTTTTTAGCATCAAAGGCTGGATCCAGGAAAGAAACAATTTTTACACTGGATATAATTCAAACTGAAAACTTCTGCTCTGTGAAATACACATTAAGAAAAAGAAAACGAGCCATAAACCAAAATAAATTATTTGATATTATTTATTATATGACAAAGGATCATTACCCAAAATATACAAAGAAATGTTGAAGCCCAACAATAAAGGAGCAATTAAAAAATGGACAGGACACCTACCCAGATACTTTACCAAAGAAGATGCCCAGATGGCAAATAAGCATATGAGAAGAAGAGTAGCGTTAGATGTCACTAGGAAATTGCAAAATAAAACAAAAACAAGATACCACTACACATGTATTAAAATGACCAAATCCAAAACACTTTTTATACCAAATGCTCATGGGGCTGTGGAGCAATAGGAGGTAAAAAACACTGTGTAATGAAAATCCCCAAAATGTTCAGAGCCAGTGCTAACAATATCTATGACAAGAAAATCTTTAAATATTTTTAAATTAAAACTAAACGGCATGACGTGATTTCAATGCATGTAGATTAATGCACCTCTACAATACTTCTCCTTAGCCTTTACTTTAGCCCCAAACACCATAGGCTGTCAAATATTTGCCTATGAATGGAATAACTTACCACAAACTTGGTGGAAAAGTAACTCCACCAATAAGACATAAAGTATTTCTCTTACTGTAGCCTCAAAGTAGCTTCAAACAAGGGAATAGACATTCAGTCTTTTAATAGGAGAGTATGATACACTAAAGGAGAGAAAAAAAACATGGACAAACTGGTGTATATTTAGTCAAAAGCTTTTAACATCTCTTCCACTTAGAAACTACTTAGTAGAAAAATCCACGTGTTATGTTCTTTATTTCTTTTTGATGTTGCTTATTAGGATATCTGATGATATCCTAAAGGATTTAGAAGAAATATTAGATAGAACACAAACAATACATGAAACCAGAAAGTGTTGGTGGCTTCCAACAAATTATTATTCAATACTTTAACCATTTCATCTTTAGGTAAGGAAAATGAATCTTAGAGACTTAAATGTCTCAAAGTTATTTAAAAATCAAAAGCAAAGCCCCAAACTAAACCATCCTTCATAACCAGGATGTATGGTGACCTAAAATGTAAAGGACTCTTGAACAGCTAAAGGCAAAGGTGGTAGGAGGGAGACCAATAGCCGCAGTGTTGTTTATTAGAGGTCTAAAAGGATCAATGTGGATAGGGAAGAAACAGCAGTGTTTAGTGGTACCTCCTGTATCATTATGCAGAGCAAACATATGGGTCACTCATGAATCTTCTGACAGAGTAGCTTCATACCTGATTATGAGAAAGATTCCTTTCATCAGCACCATTTGCAGTATTTTTTTTCCTTCCAGAAAGGTAAAAATAAAATATCTCTAGATTTGCATCTAAAACATTATTGGCATCGGGCAATGTGGTAGTGATTCACAGTCTAGCAAATCTATTTTGTATTCAAGGAAGTTGAGGTTCAGGAAAAACTAGGTCAATTTGCAAAGGTCAAACAGCTAGTAAACGTCTGGTGCCAGGGCAGAGCACTTTCCTTCCAATACACTCTTTTCCCTTCCTGGCATGCCAGGAAGATACAAAGATGTCCTGGAAAAAAGATGCTCAAGCGTCACCCTTCAAATTTTGAGTGATTCCCTTTTTGGAATTTCAACATGCAATGATTTGTGTAAGATTTCAGAGCTGGTAAGAATAACTACAATGACAATGACCGTCATCCCCTCAAGAGTGATTTCTCAATCCTTGAATTAGTTTGGGGGGGACGCTGGATTCTCATCATGCCAAGAGACAAACACTATGTAAGTAATTGTAAGTTAATGAGCTCAGTTAATTCCCAATGAATTAACCACTGACAATTATAGCTTAGAGTATAAGATGGAAAATTATAGAAAATTCTAGAAATAATCCATAGGTTTTTCCAGTATGCACTGTTTTGTATAGTGTGGTGAAGTTTCATGTTGTCCTGCACGTCCTCCCAGGGTGCGAATCTCCCTGTTTGTTGTCCAGCATGTCCATGCTATATGTGCTCCCCACCCTACAGTCAGGAGACGCTGCCTCTGGTCACTAGCCCTCATTTTCCATAAGTGCAAGTATAGTGATGCTGCAGTGTGGACATGCAAACAGAAGGTCAACAGCATTTTCTTTAAGTAAGAAAGTCACTATTCTTGCCTTAATAAAAAAAGAGAAAAATGATACACTGAGATTACTAACATCTATGGAAAGTTATTGTTATTTTCTTACACGGGTTAATTTATAAATTAAACTTTATTCCTGGTGTGGTGGTGCACAGCTGTAATCCCAGTACTTGGGAAGCTAAAACAGGAGGATTGCAGATTTCAGGCCAGCCTCGCCAATTTAGGGAGCCCCTCAGCAACCTAACAAGACTTTTTTTCAGAATAAAATATCAAGAAGGCTGGTGGTGTTGCTGGGAGGAAGTATGACCCTGGGTTCAATTCCCTTGTAATAACTAGGAGCAAAAACATAATAAAATAAACTTTGGCATAGATATGTGCTTATATAAACATAGTTCCGTATGGTACCACCCTCCATTTCAGAAATCCACTGGGGTTCTTGAAATGCATTCCCCATAGATAAGGGGAGTTCTTTCTTACTTTGTGAAATAAGATAAGTGTGCTAATGCCTGGAAACCAAAGTGCTGCTGAGATAATCTCTGGAGATTATTTTGAGACTGCAGTTGTGGAAAATGTTTTGCTATTTATTAAATAAATAAAGTGTTTTATAACTTCAGAGGGCATGCACAGAATTTAATCCAATTTAAGCAAGGAAAAGGAAAACCCAATAAAACAAAGCCATAGTTTCAAAGGACAGGTTGGCCTTCCGCATTTGATGTTGTAGAAATTTAAAGCAAGGAACGGTTGCACACACCTATAATTTCAGTACCTGGAACGCCGAGACAGAAGGAGCAGAGGGTTGAGGCCAGCCTAAGCAACTTAGCAAGACCCTGTTTCAAAAAATATAGGACTGGGGGAGCTCGGGGGTAGAATGCCTGTGGGTTATATTCTCAGTACCACACACACACACACACACACACACACACACACACACACACACATATACATATATATATATATTAGTAGACCATAGCTCCAGAGAGATTTTGAGCCTTATATTAAAAGTAATTAAATGCCGGACATGGTGGTGCATGCTTGTAATCCCAGTATTTGAGAGGCTGAATTGAGGATTGCAGTCCACAAACAGCCTCAGCCTCAGCATCAGCTACTTAGGCCCTCTGCAACTGAGTGAGACCCTGTTTCAAAATAAAGAATAAAAAATAGGAGCCAGGCATTGTGGTCCATGCTTGTAATCCAAGTACTTAGGAAACTGAGACAGGAGGATCGCAGATTCGCGGGCAGCCTCAGCTACTTAGTGAGGCCCTTTGCAACTCTGTGAGACCCTGTTTCAAAATAAAGAATAAAAAATAGGGCTGGGCATGAAGATCAGACATAGAATGTCCTGGGTTCCAACCTCAATACTACAAAAAAAAAAAAAGATAGAATTAAGAACAATGCGGGAACTTGTAGCTTATTCTAAAATGATCAGTTCAGAAAATAGTAAAAAACAGTTTTTCTCTTTTTTTGTGGTACGGAGGATGAAATCCAGGGGGTATTCTACCTCTGAGCTATACCCACAGCCCTACTTTATTTTTTATTTTGAAGCAGGGTCTCACTAAGTTGCTAAGTGGCCTCGCTAAGTTGCTCAAGCTGGGCTTGAACCTGTGATCCTCGTGTCTCAGCCTCCCAAGTACTCGGATTACAGGCACTGTCACAACACCTGACTAAAACGCAGTTCTCTTAAATGTTCTGCAGAAGCCCGAGGTAAGCTGACACACTCTTCGATGATCAGCAGTGTAGCTGAGGACAGAGACCTGTAGGACCTTGGGAGTGGTTTGTGGGAGGAAGGTGGGGAGAGAAAAAGGAGAACTGATGAAGGATACAGTTCACATAATGCTCTGTCCATATATGGATGCATCTACCTATCTTACTAGTGAGGAGAGAGAAAGGAAATAGGCAGATAGGGAAGAGGTCTCCTTAGAAAAAAGCTTAATTTCCTGAGGAGCGAAGGACCAAGGTTCAGAGATAAGAACTACCAAAGCTTCACAAAACCATCTGTTTACTAATCAACAAACCCAGGAGACATCACTGGAGCAAGTCTGACACTTCTACTGAAAGGAGACTCTTCAAAGGACATGCAAATACCCTATGCAAATTCTGAGAGCTGCCAAAATCTGTAATCCCAGCATTCGGGAGGCTGAGACCTGGAGGATCTTGGTTCACAGACAGCCTCAGCTACTTAGTGAGGCCCTCTGAAACTCAGTGAGACCCGGTTTCAAAATAAAGAATAAAAAATAGGGCAGGGGGTGTAGCTTGGAGGTCAAATGCCCCTGGGTTCCATCCCCAAACCTGCAAAAAAAAAAAAAAAAAAAAAAAAAAAAAAAAAAAGAATTCCCCAAATCCCAAACTTACTACAACCAACAGAGGACATGCAGACATATATAAACCCCTAGCATAGTCACCAAAACAGGATTTCCCTCTCTGGGAACCCCTCCTCTTTAGGGAGCTTTTCTCTCTCTCACAGGTCATGTTAACTTTGAGAGAAGGCAGAGTGCAATTGAGTGCACGTGGCTCGGGCTACACTCGGGTAGTGACCTGAAGGCCTCTGCTGGATATCAAGGCCGACCAGGGCCCCTAGGGGTGACCTGCACCTCTTTTCTGGTAGATCACGTGGACTCTGGGAGAAAGCAGCTTGCAACTGACGGCATTCAGCTTGGGCTACCCTTAAGTATTGTCCTGAAGACAGCTGCTGGACACTAGAGCCCTGATAGCCCTAAAGGTGTTCTGCCACTTTCCCTATTCCTTTCTGGCTGATCATATGGACTTTGGGAGAAAGCAGCTTGCAACTGAAGACATTCAGCTTGGGCTACTCTCAAGTATTGTCCTGAAGGCAGCTGCTGGACTTCAGAGTTCCGACAGCCCCTTTGGGGTGTTCGGCCACTTTTCCCTATTCCTTGCTGCTTCCAATAAACCATTTACTCCCCTTCCTGTGGTCTGCGGGTGTCATTCTTCGCTCACCGCAGACAAGAATCCGGTAAGGAAGTGCTGAGTTTCTTCTCAAGAAACTCCATTTCATCTTTGATGAAACGTGGGGGTTTCTTCTTAAGAAACACCCCCATTTCATCTTGGGGGCTCAGAAGAAACCCCTGTTTCACTAGCATGTCAGGGAGGTGGATAGTGGTGGGATTGCAGGGTCTCTCACTAAGGGCTGTGTGCATGTGTGCTCTATCACTCTGAACTTCGTTTATGATGTACAATTATAATGCACCAATAAAAGTATTTTTAGAAAAGAATTTGAGGTGCTCATTCCTCAAATCTGTCTTTCCTCACACCTTTGTGCCTACTGTGTTCCCCACCCAGGCTGTTCTGCTTACATAACGTCATGAGTGCAGTTCTTCATGGACGCCTCCTGCCAGCCTCTTGCCCAGGCCTTCCACGAACGTCTTATTTAGGAGTTCTTTATCCACTCGCTAAACTTCTAGGAAATATATGATCTTTTTTTGTGTGTGTGTGATACTGGGGATGGAACCCAGGGGCATTGCACCTCCAAGCTATACCCTCAGCCCTATTTTTTTGTCTCTTTAGTTTTGAAACAGAAATATATGGTCTTTTAAGAGAATGTATCTCTATCAGGGACAGCCCGCCTCTCTCTTTCTTCATATATATATATATATATATATATATATATATATATATATATCAATCACATATATGTCTTTATATATACATATATACTTATTTATTTGTTGAAACTAAGAATCTCACTAAGTTGTTGCAGAGGGCCTCACCAAGTAGTCGAAGCTGGCCATGAACCTGCAATTCTCCTGTCTCAAGCTCCCAAGTATTGGAATTACAGGCATGCACCACCATGCTTGGCTATATTTATACATATTATATATCATATATATGATATATACATCTTATCTTCCCTTACATTCCACTGTATTTTTCATCATAGCTAATAAAAAAACATGTCCAAAGAAGTGATATTAATAGTTACCATATATATCACTATGTATCAAATAATTTTTTGCCTTCTATATCATTCTAACTTCTTGCTGATGCCTGAAATTCAACTGTTAGTGATATGTTTCACTGACTTAAGCATTGCAGATTTTTCCATAAATGCAAATAGTTTAACCACCATTTTCTGCTAATTAATGCAAGTGTGTGTGTGTGTGTGTGTACACACACTGTATCTGGGCCATTCTGAGAAGACGAGGCTGTTGGGTAGCGGGGAGAGAGGAGGAGGTATAGGAAGGGGGAGGCAACAGGATTTTCAAGTCGGGGATGGATTTATATCCATGTGTTTTGTGAACCCTGCTAGAAATTAGATATTCTCATGAAGGGTCTCTTCTAAGAAAACATTTTTTAAAATAGCTTTTTGTTCTCAAACCTAATTCCAACGTGGATTGCTCAAATTTAAGGCCTTCCTGGAACGTAGTAAGTGCTGGCAAGTTTGGCTCCTTGAGACCTTTTCAAACAGGCCAGGTCATTTGTTCAGAAGCAGTTAGATCTGTCTTCACCACATTAAAACATTTGTCATTCTTCCGTCAATCTGTGGAAGGACACAGTTGTTATGGCTACCTTGACAATGCAGCTCACTTGGGGCTTTCTAATTGAAGCTGCAAATAGTGGCATCTGTTCTTCATCATCTAAAGCCGTGGTCATTTTCCTGAAAGGCCAGAGATGGCCAATTCATCCCCAAACTGAAAATCAATATGCCTTTCACCTCATGTGGCCCGGATTTTAGGATTAACATCCATGGTTTCCTTCAGAAATGCTCCATTTTGCTTTCATTCTTGGAAAAATAGAGGTCAGCCTATGCTCCGCTTCCCAGCTGGTTCTGTCTTCAGCGAGCACTGAGCAGGGAGCCAGGAGCCTGCTTATTCGAATGGTCATGGGGCAGTGCTCTTGCTGCTACACTGACAAGGCCCTTGAGCTTCCCCTCAGATGCCACTTCAAATGGCCTGTGAAAATGAAGATTGACAGGTTGAGAGATGACAGATGTGTCCCAGGTTGCACAACCTCCAATGACTTTCTACTCAAAAGATGTTTTGGCAATGAGTTAAAGTTTGCAGGTACTAAGTTAGCTTCAAGTGAGACCTGTAATATGCCCCCATGAGTTTACAAATCAAAGGAATGAAATCACACTCTTCTCCCTGCTGCCATGTTTGAACTGTGGAATTCACCTGACTCAGATGGAAGGAGTATTCATAATGCCAGATAATCAGTCGTCTTAGGTTTGCATGAATGACTTCTCCCCTACACAAAGCATTTCTCATTGATAAACTAATCTAGTCTTATTTAATCTTGGAAAGATATTGGAGGCAAAAAATTATTTGATACACAGTGACTCGTTCGTATGTTCTTTTTCCATATTTTCCTTTTGCTAAGCATTTCCTGTTGATAATCTCCTCGATCAACATATAAAGTGTGCTGCAAATCCTGAAAACAACTAAAATTAATAAAAAAGTAAGAAACAACTAAAATTAATAAAAAAGTAAGAAATTTACTCTCTCATATTGTCATATATCTCTGGAATATAATAAATTTTATTTTGGATAACCTAGTGACCTAACCATATCAGGTTTTATTTTTTCTTTCACCCATCTTTCTTACTCTTTTTTCTCTTTTCTTTCTTTCTTCCTTCCTTTCTTTCTTGTCTTGGCCTTTTTTTATTATTCTGCTAATGACATAGGCTTTGGATTCATGGTTCTTAGACGGTGGTAGCAGTTCAAGCAACACATTCATTCTACAAATATTTGTTAAAATTTTATTTTTTCTTGGGCACTGTCCATGTATTAGAAATGTGATTGTGGATAAAATATATAAAATTTCATATCTTTACCTAATTTCTATTTTAGTGGGAGAAATTCAACCATGCCCAACAAAGGAAGAAGAAACTCTTGTGCTTTGTATTTTTTTAAAAAAAATGATTAAAGAAAACAAAGTACAATACAATGAAATGCAACGATGATAAGGTTTGAGCAGGACCCATCGTTATATGTAAATGTTACATACCCTTCTGTCCAGAGAAAGAGCATTTCCATCACCACCACAAAGTCCTTGCACTCTCTTGCTTGCTGATTTTCAATCCTGTACCCAAAATAGTCACTCTTCTGAGTTCTTATCATAGAATGATGTTGCTTCTTCTGAAATTTCACATAAATATTCTTGATATTATTCATGTTGAATGCACTGGCATATTTTTCATTGCTGCATAGTGTTATACTGTCTGACTACACCACAGTTTATCCTTCTTTAGCAGCTGGACACTTGGACTATTTCCAGCTTAGGGTTACTGTGACTAAAGCTTCTATAAACACTCCTGTATATGTTTTTAAGTTTTATATATTTTTAAATAATTTCTCTGGTGACTGATGATGTAGATGCATTTCATGTATTTATTGGTCATTGGTATATCTCTTTAAAATAAAGTGTCTATTCAAGACATTTTCTCACTTAAAAACTGAGTCCTTTATCTTTATTGTTGTGTTATAGAAATTCTTTATATTTTGATTATGAGTTCTTTGACGGGAGAATGTGTCATGTATATTTTCTTTCAGTCTTTGACTTATCTAAGTTTTGTATTAATAATGTCAGTTGATGAGGGGAAGTTTAAATTTTGATGAAGCCAAAATATTATGTTTTAAGCCAGGCGTGGTGGCACATGCCTGTACCTGGAGTGCTGAAACAGGAGGATCACAGGTTCGAAGCCAGCCTCAACAACTTAGCGAGGCTCTCAGCAACTTAGCAAGAACCTGCTTCCAAATAAAATTAAAATAGGACCGAGCTTAGAGGTAGAGTATTCCTGGTTTCAGTCTCTAGCACCACACACACAGAATACATTAGATTTAAAAGGTTATTACTATTAAGGCCTAATAAATCTTTGCCCATTTCAAAATTTTCAAAGTGTTTTGTATGTTTCTTCTAGAAGCTTGATGGCTTTAGTTTATTGCTTTAGATTTCTAGTGTATAATTTATATACAATAATATTCACTTTTTTAGTCCATAGCTCTGTCAGTTCTGATAAATCTATGCAATTGTGTAACCACCAACAAAATCACAATGTAGAATAGTTCCATAACAAAAAGAAAATAATTTTCCCAATATCTCTGAAGTCTACTTGTTCACTCCCAGTTCTTGATAATTATTTTTTCTTTATTTTTTGATTGACTTTTATTGGTACACTGTAATCACACATCATGCTGAGGTTTAGTATGACAGAAACATACATGCACATAGCAGCAGGTACATTTCCCTCCAGATTCTACCCACTTTCTCCTCCTCCCTGTTCATAATATTGAGATTTGTATTGATGGCTTCACAAATTACATAGGGTTGTTTGAACTCTTCCTTTCATCAGTTCTCTCCATTCCCCTTTCTATCTCTTTCTATCTCTTTCCCCAAATCCTCTTCCACTTCTACTTCCACTCTTCTACCTCTTGTCATTTTTCTGACCTAAAATTTTTCCTTTTGCAGACATTCATACAAATGGAAGCATACTGCATCAGCCTTTTGATTTTCTACTTATTTCACAAAGTGGAGTGCATTTGAGTACTACTTCAGACAGAATCCTCACTGCTCTAACCCACTAAACCTGACCACACACAATAATGCTCACCTTTTTAGTCCACAGATCTATCAGTTCTGTCAGAGGAAGAAAGATTTATTTGCTCACAGCTTTGGAGATTTCAGAGGTTTAGTCTATGTCTGACCAGGGCAGGTAGCAGGAAGAGGGAGAGAGCAAATGCTCTGCTCTCACATCATGGAGGCTGGAAACCAGAGGGGACATAGGGAGGAAGGACGTATATAATTTCCAAGGCCACACTCCCAGGAACCCCTGCACTGCAAAGAAGCCCTGCATCCAGAATGGCTGCCTACTCTCTGTGAGGTCTTAGGAGACATTATGAATCCAAACTATTACAAGCATCACTTATCTTGTGTGGGTACCAATAATCTATCCTATTTTATCCCTAAGAAATATTTATTATTTGGTTAAAGAACTTCTTTATCTATTCACTAGTTGAAGGACATTTGGATTTTTTTCTTGCTCTTGAAGAATATGAACATAATGTTTATAAACACATATGTGCGGGTTTTGTGTGAACATAAGTTTTCATTTTACCTATGAGTCTGATTGTTGGTTTATGGTAAGTGTAAAATTACATTTATAAGAAACTATAAAATTGGAGAATGTCAGAAACATGGCAGAATAGAGAGTTCTCAACTCTTCCTTCGCTCACAAACATACCTAATAAACATCTACACAGGAATCAATTCCCCCTGAAGGTCAGAAACAAGGTGAAAGACTCCTATGCACTGGGTGACCAAGAAAATATTGAACAGGTAGAAACAGCTGAGGCACATGAGGGCACAGATTGTACCCAGTGCTGTACAGTGGGAAGGAATACTCAGTTCAAGCTTCTCTCTGAAGTGAAAAGGACTGGGACCACACACGTACCACCCTAATGAAACAGTTCCCCCTGGTTTAGCTTTTAAGTCATCTACCTCTGGGAACAGAGAAATCAGGTATCAGTGAGTCTCATTAGGTAACAATTGGTTTTATTATTTATTTATTATTATTATTTTTTGCAGTTCTGGGGATGGAACCCAGGGGCCTATGACCTCTGAGCTATACCCCCCTGGCCTATTTTTTAATTCTATATTTTGAAACAGAATCTCACTAAATTGCAGAGGGTCTCACTAAGTAGCTGAGGCTGTCCATGAACCGGAATCCTCCAGTCTCAGCCTCCGGAATGCTGGGATTACAAGTGTGCACCACCATACCTGGCTACGGTTGTTTTTATATAGGTATGTTAGATCTTCCCCACACTGTATAATCCCCTGAGATTGGGAGAGTAAAGGAGCTAATACTCAGATCTTCCAGTGTCCTCATGAAAGGGTTTACAGTATACTCTGTTAGTTGCTGAGGCTGACTGTTGGGCAGTTACCTGGTCAGACAGACTCTAGACCTCTTGATCCTGATGGAAGCTCTGCACTTAGATCCTGGTCCAAGAATTCTTTCTGGAAAGGGTCTGACCAAATATTAAGTACTCCAGCTTTTACAGATCCCACCATAGGCACTGAATCCTAAACCTTCTAGCTTTGGGAAGAGAAAGAACTAGATATTTGCTGGTTTCTATAGATCACAGAACAAAGAGATAATTTTAAATGGGTGGACAAGCATTTCTTGGAACTATACCACTGGGATGCAGAGTAGTGGCTAAAATACACAGCTCCCAGTTTCTCCCAGAATTTTTTTTTTTTTTGGTACAGTCTTTCATCAGACTGCTTGACAATCTGGCTTCCAACAAACCTGTATTGGGGAGTTAGTTGATCTGACAAATAATAGACCTCTCTGGCCCTGACCAGGAATCCAACATTTCCTGAGCCTTCTCTCACTCTTTTCCCCCTTGCTCGTCCAGTGATAAAATCCAGGTATATTGATTTTTCTCTGAAAAGAAAACTATCAATGTGTGAAGCTTTTCAACTTTTACAGCTTCTATCTGAGGAACTGCATAATACACCTCCTAACTGGATGGGACTAGGCATACTTGAGTCTACCTAGACCACGATTTACAAGCAGTTGGTTTTAAATGGGCATGAAAGCTCTTCCCAGGGCTGTACACTCTGGAAGCAGTACATAGAAGGGGCTTAAAAAGCAAAGTTTCTCAGTTCCTCACTGGAAAGGGTTTACATTATACTTTGTCAAGTGTTGCTCCTGACAATTGAGGCTTCTAACAAGCCTAAATCAGGGAGTTAACCAGACCAACAACCTCCTGAGCTCTTAGACCCTGAACTGGGGCTCAGCACTTCCTGAGCCATCACCCCTAGCTTTCCCAATAATAAATCTAGGTCTTCAGATTCTTCCTAGGAGTTTGTCCATGTGTTGAGTGCCCTGTTAGAACTCTCTTTGAGTCACTGCACCCTAACTCTAACTCTGGTGGTGGAAAAGGCCAGGCACAAATGAGTATCCCCAGAGCATAGAAAAGTGGTTTTAAATGAGTTCACAAGAACTTCCTGGGGCTACACCTCTAGGCAACGGTGCAGAGAAGAGTCTAAAGTGCATAGCTCCTAGTTTCTCTGCAGAGGGGGTTTCTCTGCATGCCCTTACAGTTGTTGCTTGATTGCCTGGCTCTTAAATAACCAGGAGCCAATGGGGCAGATAAACAGCTGGTCCTCTGGGACCCTGAGCAGGAGTTCTATTCCTCCCAAGACTTCAACCTCAGCTTATCTCAGTAATAAATCCAGGCCCACTGATTCTTTCTAGAAGGAATTTGTCAAGCACCCCAACTTCTACAGCTCCCTCACAAGAGACTACTTCCTAAACCACCTCACTCAGAGAGTAGATTGATTATTCATTCCCAAGTCTCCATAGACAACAGAAATCAATGAAACAGTCATTCTTGCATTCACTTAGAGCTGAACTACCACTCACAGGACCAAAGTATTCATTCTAAAGGGGAATGCAAACATTTGCTGCACATCTTCTCCCCAGCTTCATGCTGAGTGAGTGGAAGATAAACATCTGCTCTCAGCATTACCTTGAGGAACTGAAAGAACTGAAATAAACATATAGCATCTCACCCTTTCTGGTTACATCTAGAAGGTTTTTCTACCTTACTTACCTATGCTGGTATACGGATAGGACTTGACACATTCTAATGTACTGGGGGCCACTAAAGACATACATAGTGGTATGGGAAAGCACAAAGATTTTAGAGGCACCTTAGAATCTCTGGTCAGATTTATTAGTGAGTTCCTTTTTCAATGAGACCAGCCTAACAGAACTGAAGGGACTATTGTCTGATGTAATGAACAGAAACAAACACAGAGAGTCAAAGAAAAATGAAGAAACAGGGAAACATGTCTTGAATAAAAGAAGAAGATAAATACTCAGAGCCAACCCAAGTGAAATGTAGATATACAACATGAAATTCAAAACAATGGTCACCAAGATATTCACCAAGGTCAGGAGAGTGACACTAGACTACACTGAGAGTTTCGGCAAAGAGATGAAAGCACTTAAAAAGTACTAGAAGGAATCATAGCACTGAAGAACACTGTAGCTGAAATAAACATTCAACAGCACGATTCAACAGCAGTCCATATCAATTACAACAAAGGATATGGGAACTAGAAGATAGGTTTATTGACCAAAAATATATAGGTATATTTTTGGACTTATCTTTTCTTATTAGTTAGCATATCTATTTTTAGGCCAGTATCATGGTGATTTGATTACTATAGCCTCAGATTACCCGGAGAGAAGAAAGGGTATTTGAGAAAGGGAATTTTTATCATCATAGTTTTCTGCAACTGTGCACTCCCTTCCGACTTCAACCCTGAAACAAAGATATTTAAAGAAAAATATTCGGTAGACTCTGATATTTGCCTTTTATTACTGGTTCTTTTCATTGCGAGTTACAGAAAACTCAACTACTTGTGGCGTAGATAAAAAGGGTTTATTTGCTCCTATAACAGGAATTATGTGGCAGTTGATGTTGGTTCAGCAGCTTGCAGATATATCTTATCTCTGCAATTCTTTTGACCTGATCTTTCTTTTCACACTAAAGGTTCCCGTGTTCCAGGACTCATGTTCATGCTCAAGCCATGAAGCAGCAACACTATGCCTGTCCTTTCTATCAGTGAAGCAAAAGTTTCCCAGAATTTCTCTATCAGACTTCTTTCCCAGTAACTTTGGCTGGAAGTTCATGACATAGTCCTCTTTAGCTTTAAGGGAGGCTAGAGAAATTGCTTTGGGGCTCTAACCTCTGTGAGAGAAACAGCGAGGGTGAAGAGTAGCTCAAGTGCCATGTGATGTATATCACTATCCCTTTGAACCACATTATAATGTGAGACTATAATGTACCAAAAAAGCAAATAAAAACAAATAAATTAATTAAACTTATATTAATTTACATGAAATAAAGCAGAGAATACTCTAGTCCCCTTAGCAGATACTTAGAACTGTTTCCTTGGTGGGGTTTGTCTTTTGTACCGTTAGAAATTTTACTCCCCGCAGGGCATGGTGGCGCACCCTTGTAATCCCCGTGCTTGGGAAGCGGAGACAGGAGGATCGTGCAGGTAAAAAAAAAGTATTAAAAAATAGGTCTATGAGTGTAGCCCGTGGGAGTGTAGTCCGGAGGTAGAAGGGCTTCCAGGAACTCCAGTACCACCCAAAAAAAAAAAAAAAAAGAAATTTTACTCCCCAGTTGTATAGAGCTGTGGAAGAAAAATAAGTTCTATTTGAAAGTCTGAGGTTCAAGGTAATAAAGTTATATTTAACTCTACATGTAGTGACTGACTTTAGACCCCAGAGAAGGCTAATATCTTCTCTAGTTGTTCTTCAACTACTGATTGATGCTTAAATTTCTAGTTTTGCTCCTAATTAGCCTTTATTTATTCTTTATTTTTTGTGGTACTGAGGATTGAACTAAGGGCACTCTACCTCTGAGCTATACCCTAATCATATATTATTTTTATTTGGAAACTTGCTGCTACTAAGTTGCAGAGGGCCTGGCTAAGTTGCTGAGGCTGGTCTTCAACCTGTGATCCTCCTATCTCAGCCTCAGTTTGTGCCACTACAATCAGTTGTCTTATTATTTATTTTTTAATATTTGCAGTACTAAGAATGAAACCCAAGGGCATTGTACCTCTGAGCTACATCCCCAGCCTATTTTTTATTCTTTATTTTGAAACAGGGTCTCACTGAGTTGCAGAGGGCCTCACTAAGTAGCTGAGGCTGTTCTCAAACTGCGATCCTCCTGTCTCAGCCTCCCAAATGCTGGGATTACAAGTGTGTGCCACCATATCTGGCTGTCTTATTATTTCTAATTAAAACATACAGAGTTGAAGACGTGAACCAGAATTTTAGGTGAAGCCTTACGCATTATGGTTCTGAAGAGAATAGAATGCGAGGCCCAAAGACAAATTTCATGCTCTTTATGATTTTGTTCAAAACAAATCCTTATAAATAATCAATAATAATAGTTTATGAAATATCTATTTCTGCAGTGGCCACTGGTTGAATGGGATTACTTACCTCCCTTTTCAAGAGAATAGATAACAATGAATACATAACCCTAGTTTATCTCCTACTATTTTACTAAAAAAGTGGCTTTTCTTGCTAGACTCATAATAGACTACTTACTGTCCTGCTTCTACTTCACAGCTCTCTGTCCCTAAACAAGATGGCCTCCTTGTCCACTGAAATCTTACTCGTTGTCCAGGACCATTTAAAAACACTCCCTTCATTGTTCATTCCTCTTAGAGCATTACAGTAGAGTTTCTCTTTGTGATACTGACCGTTTGCTACCTAGTATGGAAGATACTGTGTTATGTCTCTATCCAAACATAATATTATAGCCAGGTATGGTAGCATATGCCTGTCATCCCATACTTGGGAGGCTGAGACAGGAGGAACACGGTCAAAGCCAGCCTCAGTGACTTAGTGAGGTTTTCAGCAACTCAGTGAGAACTTGTTTCAAAATAAAAAGGGTTGCCGGGCGTGGTGGCGCACGCTTGTAATCCCCGCGCTTGGGAGGCAGAGACAGGAGGATCGCGCAGGTTCGAAGCCAGCCGCGCGCGCTGGCTTAGGAGACCCTGTTTCCGAATAAAAATGTAAAAATAGGTCTGGGAGTGTAGCCCAGAGGTAGAAGGGCTTCCAGGAACCCCAGTACCACCAAAAACAAACAAACAACAACAATAAAAAAAAAATAAATAAAAAGGGTTGAAGGTATAGCCTGGAGATAGAATATCTCTGGGTTTAATCGTGAGTACCAGTAATAATAGTATTATGTCCTTTATCATAGAGTGACAATGAGCCCCTGTAGTGCCTACTATTGCAGCTTTAACATTTTCAGTGTTTAATTTCACACAGTAGGTATTTTTTGTTGAAATTTTACTCTATTTATAAAGTAAAGAGGGAATCGATTTATAAAATAAATAAGTAGAGTTATGTTGTAGCTTGAAAAATTATTGGCCTGAATTAATCAAAATCTAAATCTCTGCCAACATTAGCAGCAAATGTTATATTTTTTAAACAAAGGGTTCATTTTTGATACTTTGTATTTGAGTTGTTGCTGATATATTTTATCAATATTTTATTATATAATATTATATTTTGTCATAATATTATATTATATTATATTAATTATTGAAAAGAAATGACAAAGGACAAGATTCACTGGAATAGACAGAAAACAAGAATTCTGAGAATTTAACACAAAAGTATATGATGACCAGAAATTTATTCAGATAACTTTTTCAGAGAGCTTAATTGCTTATGTTGGTTACTTGCAATGACTGGTGTTTGTTCCTTTTATTGTAGCAACCATTCCATCTGGTGATAGCTAATAGTTGAACTAGGTTCTTCTTTCTTTGCCAAAAGAGTAGATGACTTAATAAAACTGTGGTGTTTCTACATATTAATAACATGTCTTTCTTTCTGGCTGGTCATTTGCTCCAAGCAAGAAGACTCATAGTCAAAGTTGCCTGCCCTTTACTGAAAATTAACTCAAAACAGATCCATAATTAATGGAAGAGCCACTTTGTTGAAAGATGAGAGGTGACCATCAACCAGAGAAAAAAAGCTGTCCAGTGGTTTGTGGCTAGCACAAAGACTCCTGAATTTTGTTGATGATGTGAAGATGTTGCCAGTACACTAAAGAGAGACCACCCTGATCAATAATTATGAACAAGATGTCAGTTGAACATAATTTTAAAAAAATTATATAAATAAATGGTAATATCCACATTTCTTTCTCTGAAAAGCATGACCATCCTGACACTTCTAAAGTTTCAAGTGACCTAGGCTATGCATTTAAGAAAATAGATTTTTCTATCATATCTTTGATACAATGATTTCTCACCCACAAAAATTAGGAATTCCATAATTTTCAGGAGCAGAAATGGTCATTGGCTAGGAGTAAAATATTTGCTAAAGATTCTATCAAACATCAAAGTTGTTCTTGAATTAAAGGGATTCTAGACATAACTGAAGTAAGGGAGAATTTCCATTAAGTAATTTCAGAGGTGTGGGAATGCTAATTTATCCCTTCTGCTTCTGGACTAGCTCCCAAGATTTCATGGTAGCTCTCAAGAGAAACCTGGAAACCTTTCATGGGGTTTCTACAAAGAATTTAGATTTTTTGTAAAATCTTTAGATTTCTACAAGAATCCAAAATGCTGCCCCCACAAAAAATGATGATTTTTACAATGACAAAATTTCCATCCAATCTCATTTCACAACCTTGTTCAGGCTTGGGCTTCCTCGGCTCTGTGATACTGTCTTTATTCCATGAAACCAGGATTCCTTGCCTTCTGGAGAAGATTAACTTACTGATGGGGAAAGCGATCCCTTTTTTGTCAAGATATCAACAATTTGTCCAAGATTGTGTTCCTGAAATAGCCTGAAATCATTTTAATACCGAGCTCCATAAACATTCTATTTTATTGTCCTAGAAAGAACCACAAGACATTAGTCACTGCTTGTTGCATTCCTATGCTATGAAAGACTTTTTATTACTCCTGTTTCTATATTTAGGAAAGTGCCACAGCTTTCCCATCTTAATTTAGAACAACAAGCCATCTTGCTCTTATACTCTCATCCGTTCCTCATCATAAAGACTCTGGAGTTCAGCGAGCATTTAGGAAGTGCCTGGTTTGGAGTCCTCTCAGGCTTTGCGAATCCTTTACCTCTGACTTGTGGTCACGGTCAGGACAAAGTGTTCTAAGTTTTTCAATCTCAGAGGCAAATGAATTTGGGAATCCAGTAGCTCCAGACTTAGGCTGAGTCCTCTGTAAGCAAACATTCCTGTGAACAATCTCCTTCCACTTCATGAGGGTTAATTTGGATGGTCTTCAGTAAGATAAAAGCTGTAGTGAAAAGAAGATATACCACCTTACTCAACCAAAATGAAGATTCAGTAATAGGAGTATATGCAATTTTGTATTCCACTTTTTTATACTTTATCATGTGATAAATTTTAGCATTTTAAAACAGCTTATTGATACAAGTTAATCAGTACATAATATTTTACTTTTATTTTTTTGCAGTACTGGGGATTGAACCCAGGGGCATTCTATCTCTGAGCTATACTCCCAGCTCAATTTTTTTTTTTAATTTTGAAACAGAGTCTCACTAAGTTGCTAAGGGCCTCACTAAATAGCTGAGGCTGGCTGTGAACTGAGATTCTCCTGTTTCAGCCTCCCAAGCGTGTGCCATAGTGCCCGGCTAGTAGATAATATTTTAAAATGTGGTTGTGCAAGAATATTATGTGACTATTAACATAATTTTTGACATTTGTATATTTGTTTTGTAGTGAGATTGAACCCAGGGGCATCCTATCTGTGAGCTCTATCTCCAGCCATTAAAATTTTTTTTTTAAACAGGGTGTCTCTATGTTGCTGAGTCTGTCCTGAACCTGTGATCCTCCTGCTGCAGCCTCCAACCTACTAGTATTATAGGCATGTACCACCATACCAGGCTAACATGTAGATTTTAATGTATATATTTATTTTTTAATTCTGAATTGCTCTACACACCTTATTTTTAATAATAGTTTTGTTTGTGCTTAGTCTTATTTTGGGTTCAAATATCAAAGTGATAGTAGAATTTCCTTAACTTTCTCTTTATCTCATTTCCTGTTTATTTTGAAGTGTTTGAGAGTAGAATTAAAACTTGCAGTAAAATAAGTGGAACTAAAGAATGTTATGCTAAGTGAGATTAGCTAATCTCAGAAGGTCAAGGGTTGTATTTTCTCATATGTGGAAGCAGAGGGAAATAGGAAACATAAGAAACGTCAAATAACACGGAGAGAGACCTGTACAGTAGTGGAAGGGGACTGGGGGATGGGGGAAAGAAAGGGGCTGGGGGAGAGGGAGGGATGTGAAAGGAAACCATTCAAATAATGCTATAGCATTGTGTGAAGGTTTTACTACCAATTTCACCAATGTGGGAAGGGAGGGAGAAGGAGGGAATGAGGTGGGATGTGGAGAGAAACACACCAAGTGCCGTGTGCGTGTATGTTTGTATCAAAGTGAACCTCACTATGATGTGTAATTGCAATTCGTTAATAAAATAATTAACCAAAAGAGAGTAGCATCAGGAGCTTCTGGTATCCTAAGCAACAGTTTATTGGTTTTAGGAACCACCACCACCACCAACAACAACAACAGCAACAACAAAAAGCAAAACATAATGAAGGATATTTGACCTTAACTCCTGGCTCTCTCACTCATGGTGCTGCTAAAGGAAAGAGTCCCTCTGGGTGGTAGGACAGGATCCAGTGGAGATGGCTATCCAGATGGGAGTGTAGTAGGACATTCCTAATTTTAAAGTTAGAGGCAGAATTTGCTTTGAACTTGGTTTGTCTAGCGGCTTTGCAACTTTAGACTATGCAACTGGATGTGATTATTACATGGAATGTGAAAGCCAGAATCTTGGACAGTTAGTTGCCTTTCATAGTGAGCCCCTTGTCCTGTGTGCAGTGGCTTCTCACTCTACTTCTTTGCGAGGCTAGCCCTCTCCTCTTTTTGGTACTCCGTTGTTTGTTTATTTACGTGTTTTTTTTTATACTACAAATACATTTTCCTCTGTATGCTCTCATTCTTTATTTATACCTTGGACACTCTGGGTAATGGCTCCTGCCTCACCTCTGATTCTAGCCATAACTGTGATGATAGCTCAACTCAGTGTTAGAATCACCTGACACAGACAGCATCCAGTGTTAAAAGTGCACCATGTCTCTTTTCCCTTTCTGCTTCAGGGCTCTTTCTTGTTCTGTAGAAGCCTGCCCGATCCTGCTTAGCCTCTGCAAAAACTTAGTCTAAGAATTAAGGGTAATTAATATCTGTCCACAATTGGGGAAAAAGCCAGCATATAATGCTACTGTCTATTTTCTCCCCTACTTGTCTTCTCTTTTCATTATTTCAGTCTTTTGTTCTGGGGTCATCTACAAAGTAAAATATCCTCACCAAGGTTCTTGTCATAGCCTCTGTTTTCAGGGAACCCAAACTAAGTTACCATAAAAGGGATCCTCAAAAGCCCAATCTCAGAATTGTATTTTAACACTGGTTCACTCATGACTCAGGAGCAGAAAGAATGATCACTGGTGGCATGTACAGAGGTGATAAACTGAGCAGTGGTCATAACTACTGGCATAATGTATTATTATAATTTCCTAAGATGCTCAGTAGTGTTGGATTTAGAAAAGGTACAAATATAAGGAGAAGCGATAATGTATAATAGGAATTGGTTTGCTATAAATCCTCAGCCATTATGATCCACTGACCAATTCTGTACATTGTTTTATTGAAACATGCTCATTCATCCATGCATCATCTACAGTGACTTTGATGCCACAACAGCAGAATCTAGCATTTGAAATGAGACCATATATCCCCAAAGTCAAATATTTAGTATCTGTTTCTTTACAGAAAAAGTTAACTCATGCCTAGTGTATAGCATAAGTTAAACTCAGCCAGACTGGAATTTATTGATTGCATACTAATCTATAGAGTTGCCAGAAAGACAGTACTGGCCCTTGACTAAAGATATAGAATGTAGTAACTGAGAAAAATGATGCTTGCAACGTTTGGTCTGAAAGTTGTTTGGGGAAATAGGGTATATTCACCAGTATTGCTTACTACTGTAACACAGGTCACATATGTTTGGAATTTATCACTTTCAAGATAACTTGTGAGTTTCAGTGGTTAGTGTGGTCACATGGCTGAAATCCATAAACAACTCACCATAAAAAGTCCTCAGTTAAGAGTCTAAATTTGTGTTGTTGGTGTCAATAGTGGGATTGCTAAAAAGATCCTTCACTCACTTTATAGAGGAGTGGCTAGGACTGTTTTAGGGTTAAAAGAGGAAAGATGAGAGAAGAAATTAAAATGTCTAAAATGATTACCAAGTCGACTCTGGTTTCAAGTAGCAAACACTTTGTGTTTTCTGATAGGGGCAACTTATTAGCAGGGTTTAGAGATGATGAATATGGAGACCAGGGAATTTGACAGTAAGGTAAGAGGGATCTGTAGGTTGAAAGCAAAATGTCAAAGAGTTTTGTTAGTCACTCAGTAGCTCTTAGTTACTTTAACAAAATTAAAAGGAAAAGCTAATCCAAAGACAGCTGAGGTTCCATCTAAAGGACCTTGAACAGATACATTTGAAAAACAAAACCTATTCCTGTTTGATTTAATTATAAAAAGCATGAAAACATGGAAAATGCTACAGGACAAGAGAACATGGAATATTAAATTAAGAAATCAAGGCATTGCGGGTTGGTGGTACCTGCCTATAATCTCAGTACTTGGGTGGCCGAGAAGAATGGTCACAGGTTCTATCCCAGTATTGGCAAGTTAGTGTGACGCTGCTTTAAAATTATAAATAAATAAGTAAAATAGGGCTGGGGTGTAGCTCAGAGGTAGAGAACATAAAATTTGAACATAATTAAAATGAATTGTTCCTAAGTTTTTTTCTGGCTCTTAATAGAGCTGGATAAATGAGTATATTTTGGTTAATACAAAAGCCACAATATCTGCCATTTTTTGCAGATCTAAAACATGCATAGGAGGGACAAATATTTAACCTATTAAATAAAGAATAGCAAATACCTATATGGGAAATTAAAAATTTCCCATCCCAGTGAGATAAAATTGACCATATGCCAAGTGACTTATTTTTTTAAAAAAATTTTATTGGTGCATTGTAGTCATACATCTTAATGGGGTACAAGATGGTAGAGGAATACATGCACACATCACCCAATTAACAGTTACCCAATTCCCGTCCCATTTCCTCTCCCTCCCTCCTTCTCATGTTTGGCTTAGTGATTGACATTGATATATTTGTTAAAGTACATCATGTGCATAAGAGGTGAAATCAAGAAATTTGTAGAAACAAATGAAAATGAAGATACAACATATCAAAACCTCTGGGATACTTTGAAGGCAGTATTAAGAGGTAAATTTATAGCACTGAGTGCTCACATAAGAAAAACAGAAAATCATCAAATAAATAGCCTAACAACACACCTCAAAGCTCTTGAAAAGCAGGAACAATTGAACCCCAAAGCCAGCAGAAGATGGGAAATTATTAAAATTAGAGCAGAAATTAATGAAATAGAGAATAAAAAATACAGAAAATCAACAAAACCAAAAGCTGGTTTCTTGAAAAAATTAACAAGATTGATAAACCACTAGCCAACCTAACTAAAAAAAAGAGAGAATCAACCCAAATTATGAAGATAAAGGATGAAAAAGGAGACATTACTACTGACAGTGTAGAAATCCAGAGGATTATCAGAAACTACTTTGAAAAACTATACTCCAACAAAATGGAAAATCTGGAGGAAATCGACAACTTCCTAGATAAATACAACCTTCCTAGACTGAGTCAAGAAGATATAGAACACTTAAACCAACCAATAACAATCAAAGAGATTGAAACAGCAATAAAGAGCTTACCATCAAAGAAAAGCCCAGGACCAGATGTTTTTCCAAGTGAATTCTATAAAACCTTTTAGAAGAGCTAACCCCAATATTCCTCAAACAATTTCATGAAATAGAAAAAGTGGGACTCTCCCAAATACATTCTATGAAGCCACCATCACACTGATACCCAAACCAAATAAAGACATTTCAAGGAAGGAAAACTACAGGCCTATATCTCTGATGAACTTAGATGCAAAACTATTAAACAAAATACTAGCAACACGCATTCAAAACCACATCAAGAAAATCATACACCATGACCATCTAGGCTTCATCCCAGGGATGCAAGGATGGTTCAGCATAAGAAAATCAATCCATGCAATTCATCATATAAACAGAATCAAAGACAAAAATCACATGATCATTTCAATAGACACTGAAAAAGCATTTGATAAAATCCAAAATCCATTTATGATAAAAACACTGCAGAGAATTGGAATATATGGAACATATCTCAACATCATAAAGGCAATCTACAATAAGCCCACTGCCAACAACATATTAAATGGGGAAAAAACTTCAAGAATTCCCCCTAAAAACAGGAATGAGACAAGGATGTCCATTCTCACAACTTCTCTTCAATATATTAATAGAGACTCTAGCTAGAGCAATAAGGCAAGAAAAGGAAATCAAAGAAATACAAATAGGAAAAGAAGAACTCACACTTTCACTATTTTCAGATGACATGATACTATATTTAGAAAACCCAACAAATTCAACCAAAAGGCTTACAGAACTGAGCAACAAATTCAGCAAAGTGTCTGGATACAAAATCAATCTTAAAAAAATCAGAAGCTTTCCTGTACACCAACCATAAATCCACTGAAAAAGAAATTCAGAAAACACTTCCACTCAGGATCTCCCACAAAAAAATATAATCCTTAGGAATAAACTTAACCAAGGAGGTAAAATATCTCTACAAAAAAATTATAAAACATTGAAAAAAGAAATATAAGGAGATCTTACAAGATGGAAAGATCTTCCATGTTCATGGATTGGCAAAATAAATATCATTAAAATGGCCATCCTCCCAAAAGTAATCTACAGATTCAACACAATGCCCATTAAACTACCAAGGTCATTCCTCACAGCCATAGAAAAGTCAGTCCTTAAATTTATTTGGAATAACAAAAAGCCCAGAATAGCCAAAGTAGTTCTCAGCAACAAAAACCATGCAGGAGGATTCACAATAACTGACTTTAAACTATACTACAGGGGACTTCCGGGAAAATAGCAACCAAGAAAAGCGGGGCTTAAGAGCCCCGCTAACAACCAATCTCCATTACCACAAAATCAGCGCCTTTCATAGCCAGAAAACACCATCACCAGAGAAACAAAAAAATCACCAGGCTCCAGAGAGAAAGTGGACTGAGAACAGAGCTCAGAGCCACAGAGGAGATACACCGGCCTCACGCCCGAGGATGCGGCAGTAGCGCCATACTGCCAGCAGCAGCGGCGAGTTCAGCGGATGGCTACAGCAAGCCGAGGTGAGCCACTGCAGAATAGCCAGGCAGGAATTTTCTACGCAGGGAGCATCTAAAGCTCCCAGTGGCTGAGCTCAGCACACGCTGCAGGGACTCAGAGTGGAAATCAAAACCAAGAAGAAATACGCCAGCCTCACGGCCGAGGGCAGGGCAGCGGCGCCATATTGCCACTGGCAGCAGCAGCAGTGAATTCACCGAGCCAGTACAGCTACATCTGTGTACTCAAGAACAGTGAGTCAAATTGCGGGCCACAGAGGAGAAATCCCAGTACTGTACTCCCTGGGATTTGACCCAGTGGGGGAGTGGCGGTGGCAGAGATATCATACCATAGGAGAACGTGCAACCTGGCACCCCCCACAGTCTAAAGCAGCCTCTATCGACTCCCTGGGTTGGAGACTCTGTGATACAACCCAGTAAAGGAGTAGTGGGGTCTGAGATACTACAGACTCGAGATCCAGAGCACCTTAAGTGAAGTCAAAGTGACCCAAGCGAAGAACCCAGAGAAGGCACAAACTTCTGAAATCATGGGAAAGAGGAATAACAATGGAGCAATGAATGCCCACAACGCCACAACATCAGAACCCAATAAAACAGAAAATCAGAGATTTCTAGAAGATCAAATCAGGAAAATAACTGTAGAAATAATAGAGGTGCTTCGAAAAGAACTCAGAGAGAGCCAAAAAGAGATAAAGGATGCAATTAATGAAGTAAAGGCCTCAATTCAAAGCATGAACAACCGATTAGACCACATGGAGAACAGAATCTCGCTCTTAGAAGATGATCATTCCAAAAATGAACGCATAGTTTCTAATCTAGAAAAAAATATCCGACAGCAGGAATCTGACATTGAAGAAATATGGGCCCATTTTAAGAGAGCTAACCTAAGAATAATTGGAATAGAGGAGGGAAAAGAAAGTGAAACCAAAGGGGTCAACAATCTCTTCAAGGAAGTAATAGCAGAAAATTTTCCAAACATAGAGCAAGAGGTTGATACACAGATCCAGGAAACTTATAGAACTCCCTTTAGACAGGATCAGAGAAGAGGATCCCCACGCCACATAATTGTCAAAATGACCAATGTGGAAGCCAAGCAGAGAATCTTAAAGGCAACAAAAACAAAGGGCCAAGTGACATTCAGAGGCAAACCAATTAGAATCACTCCAGACTTCCCAAACCAAGTCATGAGAGCCAGAAGGGCTTGGAGTAACATATTCCAAACTCTGAAAGAAAACAACTTCCAGCCAAAAATTTCCTACCCAGCAAAACTTTCTATCAAATTAGATGGAAAAATAAGAAGCTTCCATGACAAACAGAAACTGAAGGAATTTATGCCTTCAAAACCAGCGCTAGAGAAAATACTCAAAGAGATTAACTACAAAGAAGAAATAGGTAACACACACCAGAACCAGAGAAACAAGATTTTCCATCCAACAGACAACTAAGATTGGTTTTCTGTGGAGATTCATTATTTATGTTAGTCTTTTACCTATCTCTAAATTGTATTGTTTGCCTTTATTGTTGTTAATTTTTAGGATGTCTAGTTGGAATATTAATATACCTTCAGATATAGCATTTGGAAATATTTTATCCCATTCTATTAGTAACTTTTAACTCTGTTTACATTGTCTTTGGATATACAATTTTTTTTTATTTTTTAGGGAGTTTGTATACTCTTCTGTTGCCTGTGCCATTGAAATCATATCCAAGAAATCACTGCCAATTTCAATGTTGTGAGGTTTTATGACCCAGATTTTCTTCTAAAAGTTTATAGTCTTAAGATTTATATTTAGGTCTTATATCTATTTTGAGTGAATATTTGTATATGGGATTAGGTAAGGGTCCAATTTTATTCTTTTCCATGTAAGTATTATTTTTCAACAATATTTAGTTAAAAGATTATTATTTCCACCACCAAATGTTCATGGATACCTTGTCAAAAATAACTTGACAATATAGGGAAGAATTTAGCTCTAGGCTTTTATTTAACTCCAATGGTTTATATATCTGCCTTTAGAACAGTACTATGTGTTTCAATTATTGTAGCTTTATATGGTTTGAAATCAGAAAATATATATCTTCTAGCTTTGTTCTTTTTCAAGATTGTTTTGTGTATCTAGAGTCCATATTCCATATTAGGATAGATTTTTTTCTGAAAAATTAATATATAAATATATGATAGTTTCACCTAAAAAATAGAAAAAAATATTCTCTGGTAAGAAAGAAAGCAAAAAGAAATATTTAAATGTTATCTTTAAGTCATCAAAAGCTTGGTATCAGACAAATAAAACTGTTATGTGAGAGTATCATTTTTAATTTTGGATAAATTGCTATAATACTAGATGTCAACCACTAAGCCAAGCATGGGAAGGAGGGATGGGGAGAGAATGGGGTGGGTATCGGGTTGGGTCTGACTGGGCGATGTGTGCATGTATATCTACAAAAGTTTGTATCCCACTATGATGTATGAATACAGTGCACCAATAAAAAAAAACTATACTACAAAGCCATTATAATAAAATAGCATGGTACTGGCACAAAAACAGATACATAGACCAATGGAGAAGAATAGAAGACCCAGAAGTCCACACCCTTTCTGCCAGTTGATTTTTGACAAAGGGGCCAAAAACATACACTGGAAAAAAGATAGCTCATTCAACAAATGGTGTTGGCAAAACTGGTTAACCATATGAATAGGAAATAAATCCCACTTTTTTTTTTTTTGGTGGTACTGGAGTTCCTAGAAGCCCTCCTACCTCCGGGCTACACTCCCAGACCTTTTTTGAAACAGGGTTTCTTAAGCCAGCACGGCTGGCTTTGAACCTGCTCGATCCTCCTGTCTCTGCCTCGCAAGCACGGAGATTACAAGCGTGTGCCACCACGCCCGGCTAATCCTACTTTCTTACCCTGCACAAGAGTCAATTCAAGATGGATCAAAGACTTGGAAATCAAACCAGAGACCTTGAAGCTCCTTGAAGAGGGCATAGGTCCAACACTGTAACACATAGGCACAGATAAACACTTTCTCAACAAGACCCCAAAGACACAACAAATTAAAAGGCGAATCAATACGTTCATAATAGCCAAGTTATGGAATCAATCTATTAACATTAACAGATGAGTGGATAAAGAAAATGTGATATATACAAATAATAGAGTTTTGCTGAGTGATAAAGAACAAAAGTGTTATGTTATGTCTTTAAGATATAGATGGGCACTACCTTGAAGCAAACATCATGCAAATTGGAGGAATAAAACGCTGAAAGTCATGAGACAAATACTGTGCACAATTTCTTATGTTCTAAGCTTTCCATTGTGCCCCAACCATTAAAGTAGCAATCAGGTCTACTTAGATTGTGACAAGCTTCATCAAGTTGTAACTTGCCAGTGTCTCGTCTTGGACTTGGTGACATGTATCCTTTGCTTTCAGCTCTATAATTCCTCTGATGCTAACATTTGGAATTTCCATACATATTAGTTCAATATCTTCGGATAACAATCACGAAGAATAGGGGAGTTAAAATAAACAGGGCCACACTTGGCACATGGAAAATAGAAGCTAATCCATCTCTCTTTTGTCTTTTGAGCAGAAAGCGCTGACATACAGTTTGTAAGTTTTTTTAGGAAGTTCTGTAAAATCAAGTTCCATTTGCCCAAAAGCGGTGGCCAACACATCCGTTGGATTTTTTTTCTCTTTTTTTTTTCAGACTCCCTGTCTGTCATGTTTTCTCCTTGTTCACATTCTCAAATAAATTGCTTGAATTCAAAAGTTTATTTCAAACTCAGCTTAAAGAGGGAAACACAGAATTTCCACTGTGTTGGAATTATTTGATAATCTGCCTCTCTCCCCACTGGACTATAAATTACTTGAAGGCAAGTACCACTTGGTGATCAATAAATATTTATTGAATAAATGTATTGGCTAAATTATAGTATCAGGCATTCAACTTGTCCAATTGTGACCTTGTTATAATCTTTTTTACAATAGAATAAAACTAACTTCTTAAGGAAATTGAATTTTATTTTTCTTATTGATATATTATAGTTGTATAAATAATTTTTAAAACTTATCATCAAAACCCCTCTCAATGATACTATTAATAAATGAATAATTAAAATAAATTAGAGAGCTGGGCGTGGTAGCCCACGCTTGTAATCCCAGCATTTGAGAGGCTTAGACAGGAGGATCTTAGTTTGCAGACAGCCTAGGCTACTTAGTGAAGCCCTTTGTAACTCAGTGAGACCCTGTACCAGAATAAAGAATGAAAAATAGGGCTGGGGCTATAGCTTGGCAGTAGAATGCCCCTGGATTCCATCCCTAGTACAGCAAATAAAATAATAAATAAATAAATAAATAAATAAGATACACATAAAAAAGAAATACAAATGACCAAGAAATATATTTTTAAATGCTCAACATCCTTAGTGATCAGGAAAATGCAATCAAAACTGCACAGATATTCCATCTTACTCCAGTTAGAATGGCAATCATCAAGAATTAAAAAAAAGATGGGCATGGTGGCACAAACCTATAATCCTAGTACTTGAGAGGATGAGATAGGAGAATTGCAGGTTCGAAGACAGCCTCGGCAGCCTAGTGAATTCCTGTTTCAAAACAAAAAATAAAAAGTTCTGGGGGTGGAGCTTGGAGGTAGAATGCCCCTGGATTCAATCCCCAGTACCACAAACAAACAAACCTTATGCTGGAGAGGATGAGAGGCAGGGTAGGGGGAGGAACAGTTATACACTGTTGACAGGATGGTAAATTAGTAAAACCATTATGCAGATCAGTATGGAGGTTCCTCAAGAGACTAGAAATAAAAATTGTATTTTTTAAATGAAGATTACTTGTTAACTGCATTTACCATTGTAGCTGTCTTAATTCTGTTTTATATAAAGCAAGGGAAAGTTAGATAGGCCAAGAGACGATGTAATACTTGAAAACTATTATAATAGGTCCTCACACAGAAAATAATTAAATATAATAAAACTAATTAAAATGAGAGGAAAGCTGCCAATTACTAAAGTGATTTTGTCACACGTGGAGGAATGACTACAATTAGTAAAATTGTGACAACTACAATAATGGCTGGATTTCTTGAGAACCAGGTGGGAGAGTGCTTCATATTTATTCTTTCAGTTAGACCTTACAATCTTATTCCACAGGGACTTAAAATTTTATACATTGGAAACTGAGATATAAAGATAGTGAGTAACTCGCCCAAGTTCATGCACAAGAAAAGTGAGTCCGGAACCCCTTACTCTAGGATTCATGTCCTCTATCATGATAGTATAGAGAAAGTAGGCTATTTGCTCTGCATATAGGTCATATCAAAAAGCTTAAGTTAATGTGACTTTTAGATCTCTGACTCCACATTCCAGATTAAGTAAAATAATAATTCATATTAAAAGTTAATAGGTGTGAACCTAGACATAGAATACAGAAAAATTCCAGTATATGCTTTATTTTCTTTAATGTTAGCTCTCTGACATTAAAAGTACAAATTAATAGGGCAAAAAGAATTATCCATCCATCTGTCTGACTCTCAGCCTATGTTTTCCTTGAATCTTTTACATGAGTACAGTTTACTGGGAAGGACCAAGTCTGGGAGTTTAGAGACATTGCTTTTAAATTCCAGAAGAGTCATCAATATTTAAAACAAACTATTCAGCTTCTACGCTTTAGTTTATGGATACCTGTTTTCCATTTAACCACAGGGTTAAAATAAATGTGGCTTGAGAAAGTCAAGCTCTATTCAAGTGTTTAGTGCTATTAATCATTATTTTCCGTCATTGAATTTATTATGCATCTGCTATATGACCCATTGCTATTCACAGTATAAGATCATCTTTCCTGTATTCAAAATAATTCTTAAACCAAAAAATGTTATAATTACCATTGGGGTTAATGCAATATTTTTGGAGATGACACAGTGAAAGAACGCTGAAACCTCCGAGAATGCATAAATGTTTTCTTTTCCTTTCTTTCAATATTAAAGGAGCCATTGAGTGCCCTGGACAGATGCTCCTTTTGGGTGAGGTCCATAGCTTCAGGGGTTCAGTTTCTTTTCTCTTGGAAACTTTGCGATGGTTTGTGTAACCAGAATCCTTAGAACACTTGTTCATGATGTAGGGACAGCGTCAAGTCAAATTGGTCAAATTCCAATTTGTCTTCCAACCCAATTTTGCTACCACAAGAATGGCCAGGCTTTGCTGGAACTAATACAGGGGCAATTTCCACACAAATGGAACGAGGGATTCTCTGTCTCTGTATGTTCCTCACAGGAGAAAAAAGATGGTGAATGGACGAAATCACCCTAGTGAGAAACGATGCTTATTGAAAACCAGATCAGATCTAACACACAACACTGCAAACTCCAAAGTCCTCTTTATTTCTTTCTTCCCATGGCCAAACAAAGCACATTGGAGGCATTTAGTAAATGATCCTAAGGAAAGAATAAATGGGCATTTAGCCTACGAAAACTCATTCCTTCCCTCAATAAAGTGGAAGTTAGACAATCAGAATTCTGGTTTCTTCTCCTTGTAATTTGTACATTTATTAAATTTTATAAGCCTAATATTTCTCATCTGTAAAATGGGGATTAAACTATTTTGGGTACAAGTGACAGACCTATCAAAACTGAGAATCTGATCAAGACACTCTTGCTTAAAACCTTACTAGTCTCCAGGATTAAATCAGCTTTTCTTGTGAAGCACAAAACATCCTCCATTTTCTAAATTCTGGCTCTGCCTTAGAAAGAGCTCCATGGACACGCAAACTTTTAAGTTGCAAAGCAGAGACTGGAAGATTTACGAGCCATGAGAGTTGGCTGGAAGAAATGTCATGAATACGTAGGACGGAATTGTTCTCACAACATCAGGTCAGTAATGGGAGCTCCAGAGGTTAGGAGTGCTACCAGTGCAAGTGACAGGGCATTCCACTGCACGAACTGAGACAAAGGAGATAGGACATACAACACAGAGGTCCCGAAGAGGAAAGTAGTTTGGCGAGTCCTGGGAGAAAGTAACCTGCGAGGGAGGGCCAGCACCTCTTCAGCAAGGCTGGAGAGAAAAAGGCAAGGTCAGACCAAGGCCAGACCAAATCACAGGAAGTACTGCATGTCCATTTCAACGGCATGAATTTACTCTGGATGCAATAGCAAAAGTTTGAAGGAGCTTTATTTTTTATTTTTAATACTAAGGATTGAACCCTGGGGGCATTCTATCTCCAAGCGATACCCACCAGCTCTTTGATTTTTTTATTTTGAAACAGATCTCACTGTTGCTGAGGCTGGCCTCAAACCTGCCATCTTCCTGTCTTGGCCTCTCAAGTGCTGGTATCACAGGCCTGTGCTGCCTTACTCAGTTGGTTACAGGGTTTGTAAGAACGTCATAATAAATATGAGGTGAGAGACAGGAAGGATTCCGGGGCTTGGCTTCATAACTAAGTGAAAGGTGGGAAAGTTATTACATCAGAGAGAGATGAATTTTATAGGTTGTGGGGGCAGAGGGACGGAAACCAAGAATTTTATTTTAGACATGTCAATTTATAGATGCCTATTTAGCATTGCTATATACAGGTTGAGTAATTACTAAATATTGGAGTCTGGATCTTAGGAGAAAGTGCCTACCCCACAACCCCAGAAGTTCTCTGTCAGAGGTAGAAGCTTCTTTCTTTATTTTTATTTTATTTTTATATAACAATTTTTTATTGAACATAAATAGTATACATTTATACTATATTTGGTGCCCTCTCCACCCCCCCGCCCCCATTTTCCCTTCCCCCCTCCCGCCAATGGTTGTCCAGGTTAACCATGTCTTATTCATAATTTTACACATGTTCAAGTGTAGACCCTTATTAATCAAGACCGGCCTTCCTCCTCTCCTATCTTACCATCCAAACTTAGCTAGTATTTCCCCTTCAATATCTGGAGTCCCACTGGTATTCTTTGTGTTTCCTAGTTTGGGCATATTAGAGGAAACATATGTATCTTCTTCTTCTGTGCTTGGCTGATCTCACTTAACATAATGTTCTCCAGGGCTTCCATCTTCTTGCAAATGATATAGCAAGCATAAAGAAATCAAATAACAACAAATGCTGGCGAGGATGTGGGGAAAGAGGAACTCTTTTACACTGTTGGTGGGAATGCAAACTAGTTCAACCACTATGGAGATCTGTGTGGAGATTCCTAAGAAAGGTGGGAATAGATCCACCATATGATCCAGCTATACCACTCCTGGGTATCTTTCCAAAGGGGTTGAATTCAGAGAACTACAGCAACATATGCATACCTATGTTCATAGCAGCACAATTTGTAATAGCCAAAATATGGAACCAACCCAGATCACCATCAACAGATGAATGGATAGCAAAACTGTGGGAAATACACACAATGGAATTCTATTCAGCCATAAAGAAGAACAAAATTATATCATTTGCAAGAGGTAGAAGCTTCTTTCTGGGAAATACTGATTTCAGGCTCTTCTGAAATCCTAGGAATTCAGGCTCTTCTGAAATCCTAGGAAACCACACAGGACAGTGCAAAAATGGGTGGGAGGTTCAAAGGCATGGCGCTCAGGCCTCTTTGAACACAGCGGCCTTCGCTCACGAGCCCACTTTTTAAAATGGTCTCCCACATGTGGATTTCATGTTTCATTTAAAAGAATGTTTGTATCACATCATAATAGCTAGCTCACTGTGCCAGACACAGACACATCTCTAGCTCTACCCTAATATTTCCCATCTGTAAAATGGGGATTAAACTATATTGGGTACAAGTGACAGACCTATCAAAAATGAGAATCTAACATATATACACTTATATATACACATAGTATGTGTAACAAGTGAATGTATATACATATATGGCACAATAATATGTATTAATGTAAATATATACATATTAACACACACACACACACATACACACACACATATATATATATATATATATATATATATATATATATATATTATGTACACATAAAATCTCTTACTGAAATACTTGGGACCGGAATTGTTTCAGATTTTCTGATTTTGGAATCTTTTAGATTTTGAAATTTTTCATATATAAAGAAATGTGGTCTAAATGCAAAATTTATTTATGTTTCATATATACCTTATATACATAGCCCAAAGGCAATTTTTATATGATATTTTAATAATAAATTTTATGATGTATATTTTTTACTTGTATATCATGTCAATCCTCAAAACGTTTCAGATTTGGGGTGTTCACAATAGGGACACTCAGCTTGTAAAAACCAATTTAGACACAGTCGCCCTGCAGTGTGGATGCCTTTACTAGCCCTGTTTCATAATAAAAACTGAGGCAAGGAGGTTAAGTGACTAACCTGAAGTCACAAAGTGAGGAAAAGGTGAAGCTGGAATTTGTTGTCACTCCTAACCTCTGCCACAGAATAATACTGAAAACCAACCGGATATGCACAGCTTTAATCTACCTTCCTGCCTGTGGCTTATAAAAATACTCCAAGCAGCCCATGTGCCAACTGGCTGGGATTGTAGCTACTGTTCCAAGCCTTCCCTACCCATGCTTTCATGTCTTTGTCCATTTCATCCCTCCAAACTCAGATAAATATAAATGTTTCTATACAGCTTGCTTGGCTCCTCCTTTTCTGAAGGTAAAATGTATCATGAGCTCCCTTAGACTGGAAGAATGCTGTGTAACATTTCAACTATACCCAGTACGATTTTTGTGTATCTGAATGGTTTTTGTGTTATCTCCCTCTTCTACATCCACACAGAGGTTGTGAAAAAACTTTTGTGCAACAGCACTTCCCCTTGTTTAATTAAATCTCAAACTTTCAACTCTGTAAAGAGGTCAATGACATGGATACATTGACATTTGCTTTAAAATGGGTTAAAATAATAATCTAGAGCTTATATTATTATATTAAAATATGCTGTTATTATCATAATATAATTATACTCATGATTATGACATAGTTATATAGTATGTGATTATAACTTATGCTATATTTATTTTTTACAGGTCTTCTACATCTGGAATGATGGGACAAGGTGGATTAGTGATTTCCATAAATTCTGAAAATTCCATAAATTAGTAAATTCCATAAATTTTCTGCCCTTCTGGAACTGAGTCTAGAAATAGAGACACAGCAGCAAGAATAGACAACAAAGTAATTGCTATAAAAAGTGGCGTTTCGAAGATGGCAACCGAGGAAAGCGGGGCTAAAGAGCCCGCTAACAACCAGTCTCCATTGCCACAAACTCAGCGCCTTTCATAGCCAGAAAACACCATCACCAGAGGAACAAAAAGATCACCAGGCTCCAGAGAGAAAGTGGACTGAGAACAGAGCTCAGAGCCACAGAGGAGATACACTGGCCAAACGCCCGAGGACGCGGCAGCAGCGCCATACTGCCAGCCGCAGCGGCGAATTCACCGGACGGCCAAAGCAAGCTGAGGTGATCCGCTGCGGAACAGCCAGGCGGGATCTTTCGGCGCAGGGAGCATCTAAAGCTCCCAGTGGCTGAGCTCAGCACACGCTGCAGGGACTCAGAGTGGAAATCAAAACCAAGAAGAAATACGCCAGCCTCATGGCAGAGGGTATGACAGCGGCGCCATATTGCCACCGGCAGCAGCAGCAGCGAATTCACCGAGGCCAGTACAGCTACATCTGCGTACTCAAGAACAGTGAGTCAAATTGCGGGCCACAGAGGAGAAATCCCAGTACTGTACTCCCTGGGACTTGACCCAGTGGGGGAGTGGTGGTGGCAGAGATATCACACCATAGGAGAACGCCCAACCTGGCACCCCCCATAGTTTAAAGCAGCCTCTATAGACTCCCTGGGTCGGAGACTCTGTGATACAACCCAGTAAAGGAGTAGTGGGGTCCGAGATACTACAGACTCGAGATCCAGAGCACCTTAAGTGAAGTCAAAGTGACCCAAGGGAAGAACCCAGAGAAGGCACAAACTTCCGAAATCATGGGAAAGAGGAATAACAATGGAGCAATGAATGCCCACAACCCTACAACATCAGAACCCGATAAAACAGAAAATCAGAGATTTCTAGAAGATCAAATCAGGAAAATAACTGTAGAAATAATAGAGGTGCTTCGAAAAGAATTCAGAAAGAGCCAAAAAGAGATAAAGGATGCAATTAATGAAGTAAAGGCCTCAATTCAAAGCACAAACAACCGGTTAGACCACATGGAGAATAGAATCTCACTCTTAGAAGATGATCATTCCAAAAATGAACGCATAGTTTCTAATCTAGAAAAAAATATCCGACAGCAGGAATCTGATATTGAAGAAATATGGGCCCATTTTAAGAGAGCTAACCTAAGAATAACTGGAATAGAGGAGGGAAAAGAAAGTGAAACCAAAGGAATCAACAATCTCTTCAAGGAAGTAATAGCAGAAAATTTTCCAAACATAGAGCAAGAGGTTGATACACAGATCCAGGAAACTTATAGAACTCCCTTTAGACAGGATCAGAGAAGAAGATTCCCACGCCACATAATTGTCAAAATGACCAATGTGGAAGCCAAGCAGAGAATCTTAAAGGCAACAAAAACAAAGGGCCAAGTGACCTTCAGAGGCAAACCAATTAGAATCACTCCAGACTTCCCAATCCAAGTCATGAGAGCCAGAAGGGCTTGGAGTAACATATTCCAAACTCTGAAAGAAAACAACTTCCAGCCAAAAATTTCCTACCCAGCAAAACTTTCTATCGAATTAGATGGAAAAATAAGAAGCTTCCATGACAAACAGAAACTGAAGGAATTTATGTCTTCAAAACCAGCGCTAGAGAAAATACTCAAGAGATTAACTACAAAGAAGAAATAGGTAACACACACCAGAACCAGAGAAACAAGATTTTCCATCCAACAGACAACTAAGATTGGTTATCTGTGGAGATTCATTATTTATGTTAGTCTTTTACCTATCTCTAAATTGTATTGTTTGCCTTTATTGTTGTTAATTTTTAGGATGTCTAGTTGGAATATTAATATACCTTCAGATATAGCATTTGGAAATATTTTATCCCATTCTATTAGTAACTTTTAACTCTGTTTATATTGTCTTTGGATATACAATATTTTTTTATTTTTTAGGGAGTTTGTATACTCTTCTGTTGCCTGTGCCATTGAAATCATATCCAAGAAATCACTGCCAATTTCAATGTTGTGAGGTTTTATTACCCAGATTTTCTTCTAAAAGTTTATAGTCTTAAGATTTATATTTAGGTCTTATATCTATTTTGAGTTAATATTTGTATATGGGATTAGGTTAGGGTCCAATTTTATTCTTTTCCATGTAAATATTATTTTTCAACAATATTTAGTTAAAAGATTATTATTTCCTCCACCAAATGTTCGTGGAAACCTTGTCAAAAATAACTTGACAATATAGGGAAGAATTTAGCTCTAGGCTTTTATTTAACTCCAATGGTTTATATATCTGCATTTAGAACAGTACTACACTGTTTCAAATATTGTAGCTTTATATGGTTTGAAATCAGAAAATATATATCTTCTAGCTTTGTTCTTTTTAAAGATCATTTTGGTTATCTAGAGTCCATATTCCATATTAGAATAGATTTTTTTCTGAAAAATAAATATATAAATATATGATAGTTTCACCTAAAAAAATAGAAAAAAAATTCTCTGGTAAAAAAGAAAGCAAAAAGAAATATTGAAATGTTATCTTTAAGTCATCAAAAGCTTGGTATCAGACAAATGAAACTGTTATGTGAAATTATCATTTTTAATTTTGGATAAATTGCTATAATACTAGATGTCAACCACTAAGCCAAGCATAGGAAGGAGGGATGGGGAGAGAATGGGATGGGGGCTGACTGGGAGATGTGTGCATGTATGTCTACAAAAGTTTGTATCCCACTATGATGTATGAATACAGTGCACCAATAAAAAAAATAAAAAAAGAAAAAAAAATAAAGAAGTGGCATTTCATAGACTCTTGAATCAAGCTGCTTAGGTTAGAATCATAATCCTTTTACCTGCTTTTTAAACAAAGACAAGCTATTTAGCCTCCCTTTTCTTCATTTGTGCATGTGTAATATGCAGATAATAATGTCACCTATTTCATAGTGTTGTCGTAAGGATAAGGATTTCACAACATGCAAAGCGCTTGGAACATTACTGGCACATAATATGCTTCTGATAAAGGTTTGTTATTATTTCATTACCTTTACTATAGAAACATACTCAAGTGTATCTCAGGTGACTAAATTTTGTATTTCTAATGATTTTTTATTTTGAAAGACAGTATATGTTTTTTTGAATGAATGATTCAGTTAATGGGTACACTAAATCCACTGACTCGTTAATTAAATGAAAAAATATCTGTTGTATATCTACGACGTCCTGTTGATATGCTAATTTCTGAGTTTTATTGATGAACTACATAGACACAATTTCTATCCTCTCAGTCATTATAGTCTCAGAGGGCAAGGTGAGACTCAGTTTGTGGGGCAAACAGGTAAATACATCCTAGGATAGTGATGAGAAATATGGTAGGAGAAGTAAAGAGTGGTATGGGAAGAGAAAAAAGATCCTTTCTCAGATTGGAGAGGTCGAATTTAAGTTAAATGAAGCCCAGTAAATTACACTACCAGTAAATGAAGCTAACTTAAGCTATCTAGGTCAGTGGATTTGGGGAAAAGAACATAAGAGTAGATGTTTAAGTGAGTACGCACAAAAAGGTTTTGGAAGCCATGGAGAGCAAAGCCAACTTAAGGGACTTAAAAAGCTCAGTGTCACTAGATGCAAGACAGCAAAAAAGGGGTGATGGAGGTCATGAAAAAGATTACGGGGCTTCGGGCGTGGTGGCGCACGCTTGTAATCCCAGCATTCGGGAGGCTGAGACAAGAGGATTCCGGTTCACGTACAGCCTCAGCTACTTAGTGAGGCCCTCTGCAACTTAGTGAGACCCTGTTTCAAAATAGAGGGTAAAAAATAGGGCTGAGGGGGTAGCTCGGAGGTAGAATGTGCCTGAGTTCCATTTCCAGTACTGCAAAATAAAAAATAAAAAAAGATTATGGGAACTGAGATGGTGGCACAGGCCTGTGATCCCAGGAGAATCACAGCTTTGTGGCCAGATTTAGCAACTTAGTGAGGCTTTCTGAAACTTAGTGAGACCCTGTTTTAAAATATATAAAAAAAAAAACAGGGCTGGAGGTGTAGTTCAGAGGTAGAATGCCCTTGGGTTCAATCACCAGTATCACAAAACAAACAAACAAACAAACAAACAAACAAAATTAAAATAAAACAGGGGTTAGGGTGTGGCTTAGAGGTAGAATGCCCCTGAATTTAATTCTTAGTATCAAAAAAAGTCTTTTTGGTAATTTAGTTAGTTTGGAATTTATTATAAGAGAAGTGATCAGTCATTGGAAGTCTTTATAAATTTGATCAGAACTGTTTTAGCAATATTCTTCTAGCTTTAGTGTACAGAATAAATTGCACAAGGCCCAGACTGAGTGCAAGGAGATGAGTTTAGTGGCTACTGCAGAGGGTAGAAGAACAGAGGAGATGGAACATAGAAAGCAGAAGTCAGGATGAAGGGAAGAGTCCTGGAGATGTCATGGAGGCTTCAGTATGGGATGGAAACGAGGGCTGGCTGGGGAGATGGACAAATCTAGGTGATGTTTTGCTTTCTGGGACCATGAAATTGACAGTGGTGCTGTGTATGGGGGTGGAAAATATAGTAAGCTAAAGTTGGTAAGATAATGTGAGTTAAGTTTTGGATATAATTCATCTTGGTGGCTTATGACATTCAAAAGGAGAGCTAGTGTGTTGCCCCAGAGCTTGGGCGTGCCAGCCAGTGATTGAATAAATGAATGGCGTGATGACTGTGGCCCCAGGACACTGTCCAGGGTTTCTCAGAAGGGATGGTTTATGCAATCTGGCTGAGCAGAGAAGAAAGAGCAAGGAGAGAGTCTGGATAAATAGTTCAGAGGGAAAAATAGGTGGGTGAAAAACAAAGAGGCACTGTGAAATATGAGCACAACCATGATACGTGAGCCGGAAGAATGGCAAGGAAGGTGCGCTCCCTAGATGACCGCAGCTCACGATCTCAGCGTGACCACTGCAGCCAACCTGGGTCACACGAGTAGAAGCAGAAGTGGAGGAAAGGCAAAAGCCAGCAGAGGTGAGTGGCTCAGGACAGCAAGGGGAGGGGTCCTGACACACCACACAAGAGCATTTCACATACCTTGGCATGATAGTGGATGGAACTTGGGAAGGATTAGACTTCAAAATGCAGCGCAAGCCTGCAGAAAATATGTCTGTGCTTCGCAACACTGACAGATGACTACAGAGAGGGCACATCGAGAGCAGAAATAATAGAAAGCTGCCTGGGGCCAGGTGCTGTGGAGCACCCCTCTAAGCTCCCTACTCCGGAGGTTGAAATAGGATCGCAAGTTCAAGGCCAGACCCAGCAACTTAGTGAGGCCTTTAGAAACTTAGTGAGACACCATTTCAAAATAAAAAATAAAACAGGGCTGGAGGTAGAATGCCCCTGGGTTCTAGCTCTAGTGCCTCCCCACCTCCAAGAGAGGGGGGGGGGGAGCAGGCTGCTGCCTGGGCCTAACATCAGGGGGTTTCCGAGGGAGCTTAGCTACACTGCACATTTAAAATATTCATTTGGGAAGAATGTGGGTGGGAAAGATAATGAAGCTACTTAATGGCACTCACCAGTGGGCTGCATTCCCGGGAACAAAGTGAAAGCTGAGTCTTATCAGCTGGAGCAGGCTGCATCCACCTGGGGGCCTTCATCCGCCCAGGCAATTCATTTCTCCCTAGCTTTGAAAAATTGGCACAGAACATGGAGAATCGTCAATTGGAGGAGAGTGAAAAACCCAGGAAACTCCTAATAAGAATTTTTTTTCTGAAAGGCTATTTTTAAGATCATATTTTTTATTTTTTTAAGAAAAATATGGTTCAAAGCATTTCTATCCCCAGCCCCTTCAGAATTTAGGTTAAAGGAAATGCAAAAACAAATCAGTTAAAAGAAATGGAAATTCTCCACTCTCTTGATGTGTTCCAGGACAAACATCATGGGAGGTGTGGAAAACTCCACAAGCAGCGTTTCATAGGATCATAGAATTTTGGAGTTGGAAGGGGCGCTGGATCAGATGGAACAGTGCTTCATTTTAAATGAGGATCACCCAAAGAGGCCAACGGAATGGAAGATAGTCAGGATGAAACATTGCCCATTAGGAAAATCATTGCCTATTTCTCCAAAAGTGACCTTTTATAACTGCATTAAAATGATAATTCTAACAACTTTTATAAGAGAATCAGATAAATTGCACCACGGCAAGATAACTAATCAGAATTTTAACAAGAACTTTACTGTTAATAAGACCTTGTACACTCAATAGTTTAGATAAACTTGTAATGCAGTTTTAACTTTGGAACTTTGAAATAGCACTGTAACACTGCTTAATGTCCAGTGCTTCTAAATGCAAATGCATTTCCCTGTTAATGCAACTGGCAAACCAGAAACAATGCTACTAACTTCCTCTTGCTCTCCCTGTGGATATGCGAGTCTAGACTTTCCTTCTTTGGCTTACATGCTCCATTCATACATCCCTAATGTATGTACCTGATACAACACATTAGAGAAAAGAGAGCACCTTCTTGTCACTGGCATTGACGACAGAAAGGCTGGCAGAACCCGGCCTAACCTGCTCCTTTCTTCACCCTCCATCCAGTGTCTAGTAACAGGGGAAAACTTGCTCACTCCTATCTTTAGCCAAATCTTCCTTTGGCTTTGTTCTGGTATTCTAAGATTTTGTTTCAGGGTTTTTTTTTCCTTATAAGTAGGACTCTGCTCAAATGAAATCCTACCAACCATAATAGATAAACCAAAACAGATAAAAGCCAAAGTTCCAGTTAAAGTAATCATGAAACGTGGTCCACAGTGCAGCCCATGTACTTTTCCACTACCCAAATTGCCATTCCTCTTAACTTTAAAAGATTTTGCAGGTTGGTAACCAGTGCCATTGGGGGATCTTTAAAAATCCCAGATAAATATTTTTATGTTAGTTTATCTATTTGCATACACATACCCTAGGAACATGAATAGCCAATAATATGTACATGTAAAATTCTAAGGTGAAGTGAGACCTGGATATTTAGAAATATCCCTGTAGAAACCAAATAGGAAATATTATTTCTGATGTATTTGGAAACATTAGTGGAGAATGGGTTTCAATGGTTTTCAAGGGTTTATGGTACATAGCACCGTCTGGCTTACACCAATTGACACTGGCTTCTTTGGACCAAGAGCAGGATTTTATTTATATTCTGGTTGGAACTTTTGACTCATATGATCAGACACCCACATAACCCCTTTAGCTTAAAAAAAAACAAACCACTTGGATATACAAGAGGGAAGAAGGTAACGTATTTCCGTCCCCTTTGTGGATTGTGGTTATTGTAACAGGATCACGAACAAAAGGGTCACAAAACCACTCAGTTTGGGCAGGGAACACTTCAAAGCAGCAGCTGCCTTCAGACTGCAAAGGTTTATACAGGCGAATTGAACGTACGGTCAGTTAGTGTCCTAAGATGACTTGAGTGAAGACTGGACCCAAGGGGAAAGAGAAAGGAGTTCAAAGAAAGATCTGATCTTTGGCTGCACCCTACTATGTGTCAAAGACTTTACATATATAGTCCCCCACTTGTGTGTGTGTGTGTGTGTGTGTGTGTGTGTGTGTGTGTGTGTGTTTGCAGTACTAGGGATGGAACCCAGAGGCATTGTACCTCTGAACGACACCCCCAGGCATATTTTTATTCCTTATTTTGAAACAGGGTCTCACTGAGTTACAGAGGGCCTCACTAATTAGCTGAGGCTGTCCACAAACTGCGAGCCTCCTGTCTTAACCTCCCAAATGCTGGGATTACAAGCATGCATCACCACACCCTGCTCTATTTTTTTTTCTAATACACTCCTACTAAGTTTACCTCTTGTTTCCAAAAGTGGAGACTATAGTTAAAATAGGTTAATTTGTTTTGCAAAGGTTATACAATTTATATTTATTTTATATGGGAGACTCCTGTTGTTCTTCTGCATACTTTCCCAGGACTCTTCCACCTTTGCTAGTTGAATTTCCATCTGCATACAATTCCCTTCCAGCATATAACCTTGTGTCTCACTCTGATTTCACATAGGTCTTTGCTTATCTGCTCTTCTTAGGGGAGCCTTCTATGACCACCTTTCATGATGTATCACTTTTTATTCTCTCTTCTCACACTCTGCTTTACGTTTTTCATAACATTTATTGCTAGGTGATATATAAATGCTTATTCATTGGTTTATTATTTGTCTTTCACATTAGACTATAAATTCCAATGGAATAAAAACCTTGTTTGTATAAGTCACTGCTTTAGCCTCTGTATCTGTCACAATATGTTTCTGACACATAATAGATGCTTAGTACCTATTTGCCAGTAAATAAGAGAATTTATGCGTATTAAGAAATTAAGTAATAGAACAAAGGGTTGGACATGTTGTTTCAGTTTCAGCCTTTTAGTAACTTCACATTTTAATTTTTTGCTTACCTTTCACTTTCCTGGACTTAACCAGCACTTGCAATCTCTTGTCCTCTAGGCTGGGTGGTAGAATGGGAAGCTGTTGGAGATACTAGTATATATACCTCTTCTTTTATGGCAGTTGCCTCATAGTGTTCTTTGGGGGAAATTTCTCTTTCTTATTGTATTTGTTCGTTTTTCCATTGCTGTAATAAATACCTGGGGCTGGGTAATGTATTAAAAAAGAGGTTTATTTAACTCAGTGTTTTAGAAGTTCAAGACCATGGAATTTTTGCTGACTTGACTCTGGTGAGAACCTCATGGCAAATGGAATCATAATGGTGGGAATGTGTGTGAGAGATCACAATAGGACAGAAAACCAGGGTGCAGGGAGGGGGCCGTCTTGCTCTTTTATAATCACCTTCTGTGAAAAGTAATCAAAGTATCAGGAGGACTACCTTAATCCTTTACAAGGACAGTGCCTTCAATAACCCAGTGACCTCCACTACACCTCACCTATCAAAGGATCACCACTTCTCAATATTAATGCACTGGAAAACAAGTTTTTAATACATTAACTCTTGTAGAAGACACTTAAACTATATCCATACCATAGAACACATTCTTAGCACATAGATGTAAGTGGATTCTTCTTATCCCCAGCTCCATGGGTCTTGATTGGGTTGAGGTAATTAATGGTAATCCAATGTAATTGGCTCAGGGTGTTCATATGTTTTCTACAAGCCAATAAGATCAAAGAGGCTTTTTTGTCTTCTGGGAAAAAAAATCCTCATATTTTTGAAAAAGTTACTAACAGAGATAATCTATTCTTCTCTTGGAGCATAAACAAGTGTATGGTAAGAGGTTAAACAAAAAACCCTAGGGTTCACATAATACTGACTCTCTACAGTGTTCCAGGTGTCAGGTACTCTTTTAGGTATTGAGAATATGTAGTAAACAGTAGAGACAAGGCATCTGTTATCATGTAGAGTATATATTTTATAGAAAAGACATAAAACAATTTAATACAAAATAAGTAACAAATAGATAACTTTGGCTAGTGACATATAATGTGAAGAAAATTAAACCGTGTCACACAATGGAAAATTTACCATATGTTAACAGGTAATGGCTTTCTAAAAAGTGGTTCTGGTTGTTTATATACATGTCCCCCTTTTCTAAAGCAAGTAAATATTATATTTTTGTAATGAATCAATTTTATTATTTTGAATGAATATTGTGTATAAACCAGAAAAAATTAAACATGAAATTGTAAAAAAATATATAAACTGTAGTTGATAATATTACCACACAACTATCCTGAATTTTTAAAGTTTTTTTGTTGAATATGTCAGAAAGTGTCTTTCATCTTATTGACCACTACTGAGTGAATATGGTCGATTCTAAACCAACCACTCTGTCCAGGTTTATGAACTCCACTAATTTTTCTAAATCTCCTCAGGACTTGAGGGAGGGTTAATCATACTAAACTGTCAATCTCATTGATTGCAGTCGGGGAGGTTAAGCAATGTTATCAAGGACCCATCTGTAAAACAGCCAGAAAAATGAAGAGATTGGAATAGAAGAGACCATGGAAAATATAATCCCTCTTCCCCACTCTATGCTACAAACATACTGAACATATGCATAAGTATAACTCTAAGAAAACATATAATACCCCTAGTGTCAGAATTCAGAAGAAACACAGGGCAAAAGAGTCATGAAGTGATAACACAACAGTAAGAAAAATAAAAGCTATGTCCCATAAACTATGGGACAAAAGATAGTGTCTTAAGCCCATGAAAAGAAAATGTTGAGGCTAAGCTTCTACATAGATCTGGAAGTCTTTGAGTCCCACCTATTTATGGAAAAGGGATTAGAAAAATTCCACCTACAATTATGGAAATAAGAAACAACAACAAACATGCTTGCCATCCATATTGGAATGTGCTTAGGAAAAAACAACATCATCAACCTATGCTGACACTCTTTAGCTGTCAACAATCCAAGCTGATATATTACAATTAAAACAAGTCAGAAGAAATTAAATCTTTTGAGGTCGTTTTTTCTTATTGTTATTTATTATTTTACCAAAATCTTAACAGAGTGTAGAAAGGCTATGAGTGACCTAACTGAGGGGATGGGAGGGGAAAAGAGGGAAATTCTCTAAAGCACATGATGTACTTAAACAAACATATCAAAGTCAATCACTAAACCAAGCATGGGAAGGAGGGATGGGGAGGAAATGGAGTGGGGATAAGGGCTAATTGGATGATGTGTGCCTATATGTCTTCACAAGTCTTTTATCCATTAAGATGTATGACTACAATGAACCAATAAAAAATTAAAAAATAACAGCTATTGTGAAAAATCTGGGTGATGACATAATAAAATTTCTCATTGAAATGAACAAAACACAGGAAAACAATCCCCCCTCTTCCATCAGTTTATAGTATGATTTATTCCTATTTTTAAGTACAGGGAGCCCATGTATTTAAAGCCTAATCTGACATACACAAATATACTCTAGATTTATTACAATAAAAAAATTGATCTTTCTATACTGTTATGCTTTTGGAGTTCTTTTAAAGAATAAGATTCAAAGTATTTATGAAGGGGACACTTTTATAATAAAGGATTCATACGACCTTTGCAAGAGAAGGAAAAAGAGTGAAGATGAGTTGACAATCCAAAATTAACTAACATACAAAAAAAAATAAACCACTTTAAGGGAATGGCATCAAAGTCATCAGTCACTGAAAAATGACAGTAACAAAAACAAGTCTAGATTCTTAAGGGCCTGGATCTTATGGCTGGGAACCGAGGTGGGAATACTTAGAAGCAGGGCCAGTGTGGAATAAAGTCAAAGACCTACAGGCTTGGAGCAAGGGCTGGAGCAGCTAAGAGTGAGGATAACTAAACCAGAGTGACAGGGACTGTGTCTGGGCCAACAGGCAGTGGAATTTCCTTGAAGCCAGCCAGATTTCTATAGCACTAGGAGTGTGGGGATATCGGTTTTCAAAACAGCAAAGAGAGGGCAAGCTGCGTCTGAGATACCTGCGTTGAGCCAAAATAACTGAAGAGTACGAGGCTGTCCCTGTAGAGAGGAACACAGGGCTGACAGCAAAGTGGAAACTTGCTCAGAACAGGCTCAGAGTCAGACCCTCAAGGATTAAAATAAGCATGACCTCAGAAACCAGATGCCTAAAAACTGAGAGGTCAAGCAACCATAGTAGGGTTTGTCAACAGAGGCAAGATAGTCACTTAAGTATAAAAAGAAAAACAAGAAAGACCAACAATGTTAAAAATCACGTGTACCAAATGCAGAAAAATACTGTGAGATAATTTTTAAAATGAAGTATGAAATTACAATGACGAGCATAGCAAAGACATCAAGAATGGACACACCTTTCCCTATTCATACATCCTTATGATTTGTTGAGATATAATTGACAAATTAAAATTGTATATAATTACAATATAGAATCACCATGGTGAGAGTGTGTGTGTGTGTGTGTGTGTGTGTGTGTGTGTGTATGCTATGACATAATCAGCACATATCTGTCACTTCACATTGTTACTTTTTTCTTATATTCTGTGTTGCTATGACAAGTACCCAGCATGAACAATTTAAAGGAGGAAATATTCATTTTGGCTTATGGTTTAAGAGTTTTCAGGCCATGGTCAGCCAGCCCCATGGCTCCAGGGTTGGAGGTGAGGCAGAGCATTGTGGTGGAAGGCTGTGGCAGAGGAAGGCTGCTCAGCTCATGACATTTGGGATGAAAATAGGTGGGAGAAGGGGCTGAGAAGAGAAGAGAAACCCTCTCAGGGCACACTCCCAGTGACCCACTCCCTCAAACTAGGTCCCTTTTCCCAGGAGCCCATTCAGACATCAGTGGATCAATCCACCGAGGAGGTCAGATCCCTCATGATGCAATCACTTCCCCAAACCCCACCTATTAACACATGAGACTTTTCAGGACATTCCAGATCTAAACCGTAGCAATTCTATTCAACAACAAACAGATATCTTGGTTGCAGGTTTATTGATGATTCTTGATCAAACCAATGATCGCTATGCTGGTGGCTTAATGTTTTCACATCTCTTTATTTTAACTAGATCAGAATCTGAAAGGAAGGAACCCAACTCTCATTCTCAAACCCAATGCCTCGCACATGAGTGTGGAAGCCTCAAGAAATCAACATGAAGGATAGAATGGTGAGAAAGTGCTTTGGAATGGCTCTGGGGGATTACCTAAAATAGGTCTTGCTATCCTTTGAGTGTGTAGACTGTGGCAGTTGGTACTGTGACTAGTATCTGCAGCATGCCATCGATTTAAAAAATACTTCTGGATTGGGGAGATTAACAACTTTTTTTTAATCTGATATCTTTAAGTGTGGACCTACTGAGTACAAACATTTACTTTAGAGATTAAGATAATTATGTCCTCAATTGAGTGAGCAGATTCTATATTCAGGAAAAGATTAGCATTAAAAAGACATTTTTTTTAACTCAGGAGAATGGGGTTATCACTTGAGAATTTCAAAGTCCCTCAGGGAGAAGTACCTGCATAAAGGTAAAACAGATGACTTCAAAAGAGCTCCTGCAGGCACTCTGGTATCTACTATATTTGTATTGTTATTATTAATTATTATTATTAATTTTGGTGGGCACTGAGATTGAGCCCTCAAACATTTTTTTTCTCTGACCCACACCCTTAGAGAAAGAATGAACCCTTTTTGTTTTGAAACAGGATCTCACTAAGTTGATGAGGGTCTCACTAAGTTGCTGAGGCTAGCCTTGAAGCCAAGTACTTAGCCTTCCAAGTACTGGAATTATAGATGTGTGCAACCATGCCAGGTTTACTGTTCATTATTTTCAGAGTGATGTAAATAAGGGCACGGGCCAGCAATTGATATTTGCCTTTAATCCCTCTACATTATTTATTGTGTGTTTTTTTTAATGGTGCTAAGAAACAGACCTTTTTCAGCTCTGGTTGTGGATCATGAGAAATAGATGAGGAAAGTGAGTTTCGGACTATCATGAGGAAGTCATGTTTATTTAATACCTGGTAATTAAAAGTTAAAAGCTGATTTTGGAGGGAAATTATATGCCCTCGTTTTCTGGTTCTCATTGAAATTTTAAGGGAAACTCCATGAGCATCAACAGGAAGAATAGACAAAACTTCTATAAAACTAGTAGAAATGGTTGGCAAGAACATAAACAAAATGCTTGCCTTTCTATCATGTTTTTGTCTACCTTCCTTTTTCAATAGAGTATAAAACACAAATTACTTATGGCCCTTTCCTGCTCTGCTAGAGTTACATAGTCCAATGGTAAAGTGAAAATATACTAAAGAGAGGCCACTTGTTCTTGGTGTGTGTGTGTATGCATGCATATATTTATTTATTTATTTATTTATTTTTAATTAATTTATTTTTTAAATTGGTGCATTGTAGTCATATATCAATCACATTGGAGTACAAGACTTGAGAGGATATACAAGCACACATCATCCAATTAGCCCTCCTCCAGCCCCCATCCCATTCCCTCCCCCTCCCTCCATCCCACACTTCTTTGGTAATTTACTTTGATACATTTGTTTATGTACCTCCTGCGTTTTAAAGAGGCTCCGTCCTCCAGTATTATGTACCCTCTGATTGGTCACATTAGTTGCTTCACTATAGGGCCCTTTCTATAGCTCAACCTCTTCCTGTTGCCCTTTTCCTCCTAGTTATTGCAGATTAAGAGAAGAGTCTGATTTATATTTTCTGCGATATTTCTCTGTGCATGCTGCGTTGCAAGTACCAATCCCACTCTTGATGGTCCCAGTAGTGGCCTGGCTACTCAGTGGACTGATCCAGATCTCGCTGGCTCAAGCAGCGGCCTTGCCTCATGGGAGGCCCCAGTTCTGGTCTCGCTGGCCCCTGAACCGGTCTAACCCCTAAGCTGGCTTTGGTCCCGACCTTGGAGGCCGCAGGAGTGAACTTGCCTCACGCCAGACTCCGATGCTGGCCATTGGCCCCTGCACCGGTCTAACCCCTTGGCAGGATTCCAATCCCGGCCTCGGAGGCCCCAGCACCGGCCTAGCCTCATGGCAGGCTCCAATGCCGGCCTCGTTGGCCCCAGCACCAGCCTAACCCCTCGGCAGGCTCCGATCCCGGCCTCGGAGGCCCCCGCACTGGTCCTGCCTCAAGGCAGGCTCCGATGCCGGCCTCGCTGGCCCCAGCACCGGCCTAACCCCTCGGCAGGCTCTTATCCTGGCCTCAGAGCCCCAGTACCGGCCTTGCCTCACGACAGGCTCCGATGCCAGCCTCGCTGGCCCCAGCACCGGCCTAACCCCTTGGCAGGCTCCGATCACGGATTTGGAGGCCCCAGTACCCGCCTTGCCTCAAGGAAGGCTCCGATGCCGGCCTCGCTGGCCCCAGCACCGGCCTAACCCCTCGGCATGCTCCGATCCCGGCCTCGGAGGGCCCAGCACTGGTCATGCCTCAAGGCAGGCTCCGATGCCGGCCTCGTTGGCCCCAGCACCGGCCTAACCCCTCGGCAGGCTCTTATCCTGGCCTCGGAGGCCCCAGTACTGGCCTTGCCTCATGGCAGGCTCCGATGCCGGCCTCGCTGGCCCCAGCACCGGCCTAACCCCTCGGCATGCTCCGATCCCGGCCTCGGAGGGCCCAGCACTGGTCATGCCTCAAGGCAGGCTCCGATGCCGGTCTCGTTGGCCCCAGCACCGGCCTAACCCCTCGGCAGGCTCTTATCCTGGCCTCAGAGGCCCCAGTACCGGCCTTGCCTCACGGCAGGCTCCGTTGCCGGCCTCACTGGCCCCAGCAGCGGCCTAACCCCTCGGCAGGCTCTTATCCTGGCCTCAGAGGCCCCAGTACCGGCCTTGCCTCACGGCAGGCTCCGATGCTGGCCTCGCTGGCCCCAGCACCGGCCTAACCCCTCGGCAGGCTCTTATCCTGGCCTCGAGGCCCCAGTACCGGCCTTGCCTCATGGCAGGCTCCGATGCCGGCCTCGCTGGCCCCAGCACCGGCCTAACCCCTCGGCAGGCTCTTATCCTGGCCTCAGAGGCCCCAGTACCGGCCTTGCCTCACGGCAGGCTCCGTTGCCGGCCTCACTGGCCCCAGCAGCGGCCTAACCCCTCGGCAGGCTCTTATCCTGGCCTCAGAGGCCCCAGTACCGGCCTTGCCTCACGGCAGGCTCCGATGCTGGCCTCGCTGGCCCCAGCACCGGCCTAACCCCTCGGCAGGCTCTTATCCTGGCCTCGAGGCCCCAGTACCGGCCTTGCCTCATGGCAGGCTCCGATGCCGGCCTCGCTGGCCCCAGCACCGGCCTAACCCCTCGGCAGGCTCTTATCCTGGCCTCAGAGGCCCCAGTACCGGCCTTGCCTCACGGCAGGCTCCGTTGCCGGCCTCACTGGCCCCAGCAGCGGCCTAACCCCTCAGCAGGCTCCGATCCCGGCCTCAGAGGCCCCAGTAGCGGCCGTGCCTCAAGGCAGGCTCCGATGCCGGCCTCACTGGCCCCAGCAGCGGCCTAACCCCTTGACAGGACCCGATCCCGGATTTGGAGGCCCCAGCACTGGTCATGCATCAAGGCAGGCTCCGATGCCGGCCTCGCTGGCCCCAGCACCGGCCTAACCCCTCAGCAGGCTCTTATCCTGGCCTCGGAGGCCCCAGTACCGGCCTTGCCTCAGGCAGGCTCCGATGCCGGCCTCGCTGGCCCCAGCACTGGCCTAACCCCTCGGCAGGCTCTTGTCCTGGCCTCGGAGGCCCCCGTACCGGCCTTGCCTCACGGCAGGCTCCGATGCCGGCCTCGCTGGCCCCAGCACCGGCCTAAGCCCTCGGCAGGCTCCGATCCTGGCCTCGGAGGCCCCAGCACTGGTCATGCCTCACGGCAGGCTCCGATGCCGGCCTCGCTGGCCCCAGCACCGGCCTAACCCCTCGGCAGGCTCTTATCCTGGCCTCGGAGGCCCCAGTACCGGCCTTGCCTCAGGCAGGCTCCGATGCCGGCTTCGCTGGCCCCAGCACCAGCCTAACCCCTCGGCAGGCTCTTGTCTTGGCCTCGGAGGCCCCAGTACCGGCCTTGCCTCACGGCAGGCTCCGATGCCGGCCTCGCTGGCCCCAGCACCGGCCTAAGCCCTCGGCAGGCTCCGATCCTGGCCTCGAAGGCCGCAGCACTGGTCATGCCTCACGGCAGGCTCCGATGCCGGTCTCGCTGGCCCCAGCACCGGCCTAACCCCTCGGCAGGCTCTTATCCTGGCCTCGGAGGCCCCAGTACCGGCCTTGCCTCATGGCAGGCTCCGATGCCGGCCTCACTGGCCCCAGCAGCGGCCTAACCCCTCAGCAGGCTCCGATCCCGGCCTCAGAGGCCCCAGTACCGGCCTTGCCTCAAGGCAGGCTCCGATGCCGGCCTCGCTGGCCCCAGCACCGGCCTAACCCCTCAGCAGGCTCTTATCCTGGCCTCGGAGGCCCCCGTACCGGCCTTGCCTCAGGCAGGCTCCGATGCAGGCCTCGCTGGCCCCAGCACCGGCCTAACCCCTCGGCAGGCTCTTGTCCTGGCCTCGGAGGCCCCCGTACCGGCCTTGCCTCACGGCAGGCTCCGATGCCGGCCTCGCTGGCCCCAGCACCGGCCTAACCCCTCGGCAGGCTCCGATCCTGGCCTCGAAGGCCGCAGCACTGGTCATGCCTCACGGCAGGCTCCGATGCCGGCCTTGCTGGCCCCAGCACCGGCCTAACCCCTCGGCAGGCTCTTATCCTGGCCTCGAGGCCCCAGTACCGGCCTTGCCTCAAGGCAGGCTCCGATGCAGGCCTCGCTGGCCCCAGCACCGGCCTAACCCCTCGGCAGGCTCTTATCCTGGTCTCGGAGGCCCCAGTACCGGCCTTGCCTCAGGCAGGCTCCGATGCCGGCCTCGCTGGCCCCAGCACTGGCCTAACCCCTCGGCAGGCTCTTATCCTGGCCTCGGAGGCCCCAGTACCGGACTTGCCTCACGGCAGGCTCCGATGCCGGCCTCACTGGCCCCAGCACTAGCCTAAGCCCTCGGCAGGCTCCGATCCCGGCCTCGGAGGCCCCAGCACTGGTCATGACTCAAGGCAGGCTCCGATGCCAGCCTCACCAGCCCCAGCACCGGCCTAACCCCTCGGCAGGCTCTTATCCTGGCCTTGGAGGCCCAAGTACCGGCCTTGCCTCATGGCAGGCTCTGATGCCGGCCTCGCTGGCCCCAGCACCGGCCTAACCCCTCAGCAGGCTCCGGTCCCGTCCTCGGGGGCCCCAACACTGGCCTTGCCTCACGGCAGGCTCCGATGCCAGCCTCGCTGACCCCAGCACCGGCCTAACCCCTCAGCAAGTTCCGGACCCGACCTCGGAGGCCCTAGCACAAGCCTTGTATCATGGCAGGCTCCAATGCCGGCCTCGCTGGCCCCAGCATCGGTCTAACCCCTCTGCAGGTTCCAATCCTGGCCGCGGAGGCCTCAGTAGTGGCCTTGCCTCACAGCAAGCTCCGATGTCGGCCACTGGCCCCGGCGCCCGCCTGACCCCTCAGCAGGTTCCGATCACTGTCTCTGTGGTTATTATTTCAAAGGTTCCAGTTGTAATGTATCAGATCTCTGCCTCCCCCGAATATTGACCACTGGCATTGCCACTGCCTCCACCGTTTCAAATCCTTCCCAGGCTCTTTTTCCACTCTGAATGTTGTCCAGTGTTCCTAAGCATGCGTAATGGTAGCATTCGACATTTGGTGTAATTTCTCCAAAAAAATAAAGTTGGTAAGATCCGGTTTCTGCTTCTCCTGAATACAAGTCTCCACCACTATCGCAGAGAACTCTTTCAACACCGCATTTCTCCTTGGTCTCCGCTAAACTCTCTCCTTATATGTGATGTCTGAGATTCTTACCAATATAGAGAAATAGCAGTCCTCTTTCACGGCGAATTTTTCCATAAGTTCCAGTGCATTTAGATAAGTTTTGTCTGCATCTCCAGTGTCCTGGCATCCATAACGGCTTTCTTACCACCTCTCCGATATTTTTCTTTATCTTTTTCTGTTCTGGGCCCGGTTTCTCCAGGGGTCTGGCGTGCTACTCGCAGTTCGGCCCGGGGCACAGAGTCCCGCGACCCGGGCCCCAGCTGGCGTGCCCCACGCGCGACCCCTGCCCAGAACCCAGCATCTTACTGGGCCTGGTTTCTCCAGGGGTCTGGCGTGCTACTCGCAGTTCTGCCTGGGGCCCAGAGTCCCGCGACCCGGGCCCCATCTGGCGTGCCCAGCCCGCGACCCCCGCCCAGATCCCAGCGTCTTACTGGGCCTGGTTTCTCCAGGGGTCTGGCGTGCTACGCGCAGTTCGGCCGGGACCCAGAGTCCCGCGACCCGGGCCCCTGCTGGCGTGCCCTGTGCTCGGGCCCCCGCCCAGAACCCAGCATCTTACTGGGACTGGTTTCTCCAGGGGTCTGGCGTGCTACTCGCAGTTCGGCCTGGGGCCCAGAGTCCCGCGACCCGGACCCCATCTGGCGTGCCCAGCCCGCGACCCCCGCCCAGATCCCAGCGTCTTACTGGGTCCGGTTTCTCCAGGGGTCTGGCGTGCTACGCGCAGTTTGGCCGGGGCCCAGAGTCCCGCGACCCGGGCCCCAGCTGGCGTGCCCTGTCGTATGCATGCATATATTTATAAACATTATGTATATATTTTGCTGGGAAGTGGAGTCAATATTATCTTCTTAGGCACAGAGTTCATGAAGTAATTATCCATGGTGGAGAGTTCAGAGGGCCCCAGGAGCCTGGCTTGGTAAATTTGCAGGTGATTATAGTCAAGGAAGACTGGCATCTAGAGGCAAATTCTCACACAGCCAGTTGATTTTTTAACACAAGTATCAAAAACATACATTGAAGAAGATAGCCTTTCAACAAATGTTATCAGACAAACTGGATATCCATATGTAGAATAATTAAATTAGATCTCTATTTCTCACTCTGCACAAAAGTCAACTCAGGATGGATGAAAAACTTAGGACTCATACTAGAAACTTTACAATTACTAGCAGAAAAATACTGGACCAACTTTTCGACCTATAGGCACTGGTAGAGACTTCCCCAATAGGACCCCTAAAGCTAAAGAAATAAAATCAAGAATCAATAAATGGGATGCCATAAAATAAAAAAGCTTCTGCATAGCAAAGAAAACAATCAAGAGCCTCAAGAGAGAGCCTACAGAATGAGGGAAACCACTATTGAAATCAGTATACAGGTTCTTCAAAAGACTAGGAATGGAACCACCTTATTCCCCAGCTTTACCACTCCTTGGTAACTTTCCAAAAGAATTAATGGTTGAATGCTAGAGTGATATATGCATATTAATGTTTATATCAGCACAATTCACAGGAGCCAAATTGTGGAAGAACCCAGGTGTCCATCAACAGATGAATGGATAAAGAAAAGGCAGTATATACGCACAGTGGACTTGTACTCAGTCATAAGGAAGAACAAAATTATGTCATTTGCAGGAAAATTGAGGGAACTAAGAATGTTACGCTAAGCGAGATAAGCCAGTCTCAGAAAGCCAAAGGTTGTATATTTTTTCTCTTATATGGAACCTGGAGACAAAATAGAAAATAAAAAGACTTCAGATAAATGAGGAGAAACGCCTCATTTAGTGGTTGGAGGGAAGCAGGGAGGGAAGTTGGGAGAGGGAAAGTGATGCTTGAAGAAGGAAACTCTTCAAATAATGCCATGTTTATATATAAAGGTATCACTATCCATCTCACTAACATGTATGGGGAGGAAGAAGGGGTGTGGTGAGATACAGAGGGAAATACACCAAGTGTTGTGTGCATGTATGAATACATCAATTTGAATCTCTTTATGAAGTATAATTACAATGCACCAATAAAAGTATATATTAAAAAAGAAAGACTTGTGTTTCTTAGTCATTCTGCTAGGGCATTGTGTTTTCAGGCAGGATGACTGCTGAGTGAAAAGACAAGAGGCATTGCTAAGTGCCACACAAAGGGGCAGGCCCTGTGGGGAGAGGATGGAGCTGCCCTCTCATCCTGCCCATGTCTCCACAGGAAGATGACTCCATCTGCCTTTGTAGGTTCCCATCAGTGGAGCAGCTGATAGATGAAAACAGTACTGGACAGGCTGATCAGAGTTGCCAGAGCCTGTGGGGAAAGGCGTACGGCATGGGAATATCATCATGCCTCCACCTGGTGGCCAGAGAAAGGCTCTAAATCTTTCAGGAGGATCACCCATGACAATAATGGTAGAGTAGTAACTGTGGTAGACAAAGGCTCCATTTCTTATTCATTGAAGGAGGAAGACAAAAACATATGGACCAATAGATACAGCATATGAAAGAAAAAAGTAGGAAAGCAAGCTTACGTGGACAAGGAAGTATATAAAACAATAACCACTTCTGATGGCAACATCCCAGGAGAAAGCATAAGAGAGACAGTTGAGAAAATTGGAAGACAAAGTCAAAGTGCTGTGGCTCCGTATACCTGGCAATGGAGGGGGAGGAAGGGGCTCCACAGGGGTTGGATAGAGGAAGGGAATGTTGAACTACACCATGAGCTATTAATAGCAAGATTGTAAAAAAAAAAAAGCCATTGGATGGGACTGATGTTAAGTCTATGAAGCAGTGGTTGGAAAGCTTAAGTAGCCTCAAGGCCCAGTAAGAGCTCCACCACCCAAAGATGAGGTGGTAGACATTACTGGAAATATACCAAACCATCTAGGCTTGCAGATTGAGAAGCTGTAACTGCTTGATCAAACCTGTATCTTGAAGAGTCCAATGAGGCCAGGCGTGGTGGCGCACGTTTGTAATCCCAGCATTTGGGAGGCTGAGACATGAGGGCCATGGTTCACGGACAGCCTCAGCTACTTTGTGAGGCCCTTTGCAACTCAGTGAGACCCTGTTTCAAAAAAAGAATAAAAAATAGGGCTGGGGATTTAGCTCAGAGATAGAACGCCCCTGGGTTCCATCCCTAGTAACACACACACACACACACACACACACACACACACACACACACACACTCCAATGGGTCTCTGTTACATCCTCATGTGCTTAAAATGGTAATGTGTGGTTTGGAAAACACTGCTTTGTTACAGAGGCCACCCGTTACACCTTTTGGATTTTCTTGGTGCTTCCATAGTTTTATATATCTGATTTAATCTTTATTTTAAACTTGGTTTTATTAACATAACCTTATAATGTTATTAAATAAAATAATTTGTTTTGTTGAAATATCCAGGCTGGAGCTATAGGAAGAGCCCCAGTTCTACTCAGCTATTTAAGTGAAATGACTCTGGCAGAGGAAGAAATGGGGAAATAAAAATTTTAAAGATTTTATGATTTAATATATAAATGGAGAAATGTGATTTAATTTATGTTTTTTCCTTATCTCAAGGAATTTATCCCTGGTAGGGTGTTCATGTTCAAGTCTGGAGGCATTTTTTTATATTGCTGACACTATACTATTGGGATAATTTTTATAATCCTGTGGGATTATTATATAACTTCTGCTGAGCTATAATAATGGAGAAAATGGCTGAATATACTTTTCAATGGGAGACAGATCAAGGATCGTTGGATTCTTGTGCTGAGAGGTTTTGTAGGTACATAACATATGCCCTATTCTTATTTGCTTCATAGATAATTGATGTTGCTTACCATGATCAAAGGAGCAGTCACTGAAAATTAGAAGAACAAACACATAAAGGATAGGAGTGGTACTGTTTGATAAACTATGGGACCTCCAGTACTTGGGAAGCTAAGAAAGAGGATTGCAGGTTAGAGGCCAGCCTCAACAATTAAGCTAGACTCTCAGTAACTTAGTGAGATTCTGTTTCAAAATGAAAAGTTGAAGGGGGGACTGAATGTATAGCTCAGAGGTAGAATGCCCCAGGGTTCCTTCCCTAGTATAATAATTAATTAATTAAATAAATATAAATAAATAAACATAAAAATCACACAGCAGTCTTGAATGGTCTTATTGAACAAAAATGGCTGGGTATGGTAATGCATGCCTACAATCCTAGTATTTGGGAGCTGAGAGAAGAGGATTGTAGGTTCAAGACTAGTGTCAGCAACTTAGTGAGGCCTGTGGGAATTTAGAAAAACTCTGTTTCAAAATAAAAAATAAAATAGCCTAGAGTTGTAGCTCAAAGGCAAAGTGCCCCTGGGTTCAATCCTCAGGACCATTACAAAAATAAAGAAAAATATTAAAAGATAGGAGCATATACTCTCTGTCTGTGGATCTGTCTCCTTATTTTTATCTTAGTACTTGAAATAGGAATCTGTGCCATCCTAGGTACACTGGAAGGGAAACTTTTATGTCCTTCTCCACTGATCTCTCCCTCTGATGGCCCAAGGCTCACTGTACAGGAATGACTCATGGACTCTTCAGACCTCTTTAAGGTGCCTGTTTAAACCTGTGAGTCATGGCTGGCCCCATCCTCTCCTCTGCGCATGGAAGTCACCTGAAGAAGGCCTGGTAAGGAGAGGCTGCTGCTGGCCAGAGGTCATGCCTAAAAATGGCAGGTAACTCCAACACAGGCCAGAGGAGTCTGAAGCCCATTCTGGTCTTGGGTAGAGGCACTGATATCCAATACAGCAGACATGAGGACTTTCATTTCCTCTGGCTCTTGCATTCATTTGATCAATTGCCTCAGAATCCAAAAGAGACACCAGTCAGCCATTACAAGCGGCACCAATGCCCTCTGAGTATGTGTGTGTGTCGGGGGAGGACACACAGGATACTGTCATCCCTGGACCACTGATGGCCACACGGAGAGGCGTTGTGCTCAACACAGTTTTGGGAGCCGGGTGCTCTGTCCAGAGCTTATACCTACTGTCTTATTCACCACTCACAGAAACCCAGTGCAATAGATATTTTTATTCTCTCCAAAAAGAGGAGTTGGGCTTTTTTTTTTTTTTCAGAGTAAAATTGTATGGAAGAAAGCTTTCTGAGCCAGGAACATTCAAAGGTTTTTTGACAATTGCCCACAATAAGGAATATATTTTTCATTGTGACCTGGCAGTAGAATGCATATATATATATATATATATATATATATATATATATATATATATATATATATATATGAAAAATGTCAAAAAAGATACTAGTTGCCATTATTTGCAATACCAGCTGTTTTTGTTTCTTTTTCTTTTAAAACATCTGATTGGCCGGGTGTGGTGGTGCATGCTTGTAATCCCTGCGCTTGGGAGGCAGAGACAGGAGAATCGCACAGGTTCGAAGCCAGCCGTGTGTGCTGGCTTAGGAGACCCTCTTTCCAAATATAAATGTAAAAATAGGTCTGGGAGTGTAGCACGGAGGTAGAAGGGCTTCCAGGAACCCCAGTACCACCAAAAAAAAAAATCTGATTGAAACAACTAAAGTATTTTCAGAACCATTGACTATTCACAATATGTCATAAAAAACCATCAAAATTCTAAGTAGTTCCACATCGTGTGAATCTTGATTTAAATATTGCTTTTATCACTTATGAGTCAAAGGCCTTGCAAGTCACTTTCCAGAGCCTCAGATTCCTCTCTGTAAAATGGGATTAATCCCAGTCTTTGAACTTGTTCAGTAAAAAAGAAGTAATATGTCAGTAGCAGAGCAAAGCCAGGGAGCGAGCTAAGCCGCCAGGTATCAGAGTGACCAATAAAATCGTCAAGCCCAGATGAAAGTGGTGACCAAGCCCAAGGTTATTCATGTTAACCAATGTCCAAAAATAAATAAAGCAGTTAAGCCAGGCGTGGTGGTGCACACCTGTAACCCAGTAATTGGAGACAGGAGAACTGTATGTTTAAGACCAGCCTCAGCAATTTAGTGAAACTCTTAGTAACCAAGAAAGATCCTGTTTCAGAACAAGAAATAACAAAGGAATTGTGGATATACCATGGAGGTAAATTCATCTGGGTTCAATCCCAAGTACCACACACACAAAAAAGAAAGCAATGACTCCTTCATTCTATTTTCTCTGTGGACCCCTAGTCAAGAATCAGAAGTATAGATGCAGTCGTAGGGTGGTCTCGCTGCTGAGGGATGCCTCAACAAAAGACTTCTGTAATTCTGTGGACCAAGGGCCTGTGGGGAGGACAGTGGAGAGGACAGGAAGAAGAAAAGTACCATGTACTGAATGAGAGTGGAGAAAAATGTCTTCAAGGTTTCCCCCTTCTCTGCAGCTAAGGAGGCTTCAGCGGAGATGGGCTGAAGAAGGCCCAGGGTGAAGACCCCAAGGAAAGAGGTGCTGTGATTTGAATGTGTTCCCGCAAAGTTCATGTATCGGAACCTTAATTACCAGTGCAGCAGTGTTGGGAGGTAGGGCCTAATGGGAGTCCTCATGGGAGTCTCCAAGGCTTCACCCTCATGAGTGAGTTGAGGTCTTCTCCAGGGAGTGGGTGGTCCCATGGGGGAAGCTCTGATATGGTTGTGTTCTCTTACTGTCTCACCACGTGGTGCCCTCCACCAAGTTGCACTAAACCCTCACCAGATTTGGTCATCATGCCCTTAAACATCCCAAACTCTAGGATCATGAGCCAAATGAACTTCTCTTCTTTATAAATAACCCAGTCTGTGGTATTTTGCAACAGTAATGGAAAACCAACTGAGATAAGAGGTGTCCAAAGGAAGGCGCCTATGCTAGAAATGCAAACACATGTCAGAGCAGAGGGGCATGAATCTTTGACTGCCATTCCTCTCAGAGACTGCAAGGCACTGGCTTGGCCAAGGCTCCTGGGGAGGGCACCTGTCCCCATGAGGCCAGTCAGGGGAGGCCTTTATCATCACCGGTGGTTGGCCTTGAAAAATCATACATAGGAATGTAGCAAGGAGCCAGACTCCTTGTACATATATTACAAGGAATGACTTCTGTGTTTGACAAAAAGTATCTCCACTGGGAAGTGATGATATTTAATGAATTAAAGTGAACACTGTGCTTCTAATAGTGCCTGGATCAAAGTTAATGTCTTATGTGTTTAAAATTAAACAAACAAAAGATTAAGTGCTTAATAATGTTAACTAGTTTTCATTGTCCAAAATCTAATCAAATCTCTTGACTTATTCCACTCTGGTCTGGACCAGCCCTACCAGATTAAGATAAAGGTGGAAAATAGGCAAGCATATTCATCAGTGGAATCAAAAAATAAAAAAAAAGAAGGGTGATTTTTTTCCTCTTGAAATTCAACAATTTCCTCAACAAAGAAGGGATAATGGAATTTAGTTTGCAGAGCCCCTAGTAATTAATGGAGGCTCAGCACTGATCATCAGCATTTGCAACATCACAAGAAATAAGAGAGGGAGAGAAATGACGTAACCCTGAAGAAAGACAACGTCCTCTCCTACCTTGTCAAAAAATTGAATCTGCATCTGAAATTAACAGTCAATTTAGTTGGAATTCAGAGGAAGAGAAATACGTTAATTGGCTTCTTTAAGATGCAATCAGCAAAATCTAGACTAGAAACATCACAGCACAATCTCCTTCATTCAGCACAACTTTCAAGGTCAGGGATGGGGTAGGGACTTATAAATGAATGAAAAGTGATTTGAGAGACAGCTAATTACATTATGTGCTTTTATTTGGGTAATTATACAAGCAAGCTGTTACAAAGACAAAATGTATTTATGGTGTGCCCATGCATGTGTGTACACATAAACACACCCACACTTTCGTCAGCCTAGACAGAACATTACCTCATCCAGTCAATACCAAAATATAACACTATTCTCTCCTCTATCACCAGCAGCTAATTTTGTCTCTTCTTGACCTTTTTTTTTTTTTTTTTGTACTGGGGATGGAACCCAGAGGCATTCTACCTTTGAACTACATCCCCAGCTCTATTTTTTATTCTTTATTTGAAACAGGGTCTCACTGAGTTGCAAAGGGCCTTGCTAAGTAGCTGAGGCTGTCCGTGAACCATGATGCTCCTGTCTCAGTCTTCAGGATGCTGGGATTACCCCGTGTGCCACCAAGCCTGGCTTTCTTGACCTTTTTATACATGGAATGATATAACGCCTGTATGGTTCCTTTTGCTTAATATGATGTCTGTGAGATTCGGCCCTTTTGTTACCATGCAGCACTCATCCACATAAGGTAGTATATATAGTACTTTACATATCATATGTAGATGTGTATTTTACATGTATATACATACATAGTTTTGTATACATACACATGTAAAATATATACACTTTTTTTGTACTAGGGATTGAACCCAAGGGCATTCTACCTCCAACTTCTGGCCCTTAATTTTTTTTTTTTTTTAGATGTGCAGATGATACAGAGAATTCCCATCTATTTTCTTTTCCTCCTGCACAGATGATGATGATGATGATGATGATGATGATGATGATGTTTATTATGGCACTGGGGATGGAACTTAGGGGCATTCTACCTCCGAGCTACACCTCCAGCTCTATTTTATATTTTTATTTTGAAACAGAGTTTTACTGAGTTGTGGAAGGCCTAAGTAGCTGAGGCTGGCTGAGAACCACGATCCTCCTATTTCAGCCTCCCAAGTACTGGGCTTACAAGCTTGCGCCACCAGGCCAGCAGAGTTACCCTTATTATGAACTTCTTGCTTTAGTGTGATACATTTGTTGGAATTGATGAACTAATATAAGTACATAATTTTTAACTAAGTTCATAATTTATGTGAGGGTTCACCCTGTGTTTTACAGTTTGGCTAATATGTTATGTCGTGTGTTATCATATACAGAACAGTTTTATTGACCTGAAAATGTTCTGCTACACCTATTTATCTCTCCCTCCTCTCCTAGACAATCACTCTTCTATGGTCTTCATGACTTTACCATTTCCAGAGTGTCACACAGGTGAAATATTACAGTAAATAGCCTCTTCTGATTGGTTTCTTTCACTTAGAAATGTACATTTAAATATCCTCTATGTGTTTTTATGGCAAAATAGCTCATTTCTTTCTCTTTTTTTGTATGTGATTCTGGGGATAGAACCCAGGAGCTTTCTACCTCTGGGCTATACTCCCAGACCTATTTTCTATTTTATTTGGAAACAGGGTCTCACTAAGTTGCTGAGAGCCTCACTAAGTAGCTAAGCCTGACTTCAGACCTGTGCAATCCTCCTGTCTCAGACTCCCAAGTACTGGGATTACGAGAGTAACCATGCCTGGCTTCATTTCTTTTTTTAATCTCAATAATAGTCCATTGTTTAGATGCACCACTGTTTCTTTATCCACTCATCAATGGGAGGAGATTTTGGTGCCTCCAAAATTTGGCAGTTATGACTAAAATTGTTACACAGGTCTGTGTACAGGTTTTTATAAGTTTTCAATTCATTTGTACAAGGTCATAGAAATGTGACTGCAAGTCCAACAGCAAGAGAGGAGAATTCCTGTGGCTCCATATACCAGCCAGCAGTTGATATTGTGAGTACTTTGGCTATCTGCCATCGTGGCAGGTGTGTAGTGGTATGTAGTTGCCTTGTGAATTTACAGTTTCTTCAGAGAAATGATGTGGAAGAGCTTCAAATAGGCTTCTTTGTCATTGACATGTCTTGTTTGAAGAGACATGCACTTAGATCTTTGTCCATTTTTGCAATCAAGTTTTTTTTATTGTTGTGCTGCAAGTGTTCTTTATACATTTAAGGTACCAATCCTTTATAAAGTATGTGTTTTCAAGTACTTTCTCCCAGTATATGGCTTGTCTTTTTTTTTTTTTTTGGTGGTACTGGGTTTCCTGGAAACACTTCTATCTCCAGGCTACACTCCCAGACCTATTTTTATACTTTTTTTTTTTTTTTTTTTTGGAGACAGGGTCTCTTAAGCCAGCACAGCTGGCTTCGAACCTGCGAGATCTTTCTGTCTCCGCCTCCCAAGCGTGGGGGTTACAAGCGTGCGCCACCATGCCTGGCTTATGGCTTGTCATTTTATCCCATTAATAGTTTATTTCAAACACTGTTACATTTTCTTTCTTGCATGTCTAGTAAAAAATTTTTTATGCCATATATTGTCATTTTACCTGCTTGGATGGTGATTATTTTTATATTCCTATAAATATTGTTGAATTCACAGTTTCATTTGTTTCAAGTTTCCATTTAAACGTTGCCTTATATAAAACTGGAGAAACTTTTAATCTAAGTCAATGTTCTCTCCACTACTGTAGCAATAACCTTCTAAACACTCTACCCCATGACCTTTGAACTGTGAGGTTGTCCATTCTCACAGTGGAGACAGGTCCTCTTCTTAGCCCCATGTGAGCTCAGAAGTTTGTCCCCCTCCTTAGTTTCTGTAGTCCTTTCCCCAGTCTTTGGTAATTTCTTTGTATGTATATGATGCCCAGTATTGAACAGAATAAAGTATAACTACAAAGCCAGGAGGCCTCTGCTGCCTTTTGGAGTCTCCTTACTGTGCAGCCCTTTTCTTTATGGCACGTTGCCTGAGAGCTCTGACCTCTTTATCTTTCTTGGAATCCCAATTCTGTCTTTTCTGCTCAGGAAAATCACTAGGGCCTTCCTGAATTCTCCTTTTCCTGTGCAGGGATCTGGAAACCCTAGATGGGGAAAGTATAGGGTCACCTGACTTATCTGTTTCCTCTCCAAAACCATCGTACTGATAAGGCCCAAGGTCTGAAAACTTTCTATTATATTTTTATATTCTTTTGAGTAATTTTAGGTAGAGGAATAGATACGATCCCATTTTTACATATTTGCAAAAATGAAAATCTTGTTAATTTTTAATTGAGGAAAGGTTCTCTCACTTGCGTAACTCAAGTGCTGTGTGCATGGATGTCTTTGTCAACGTGATTTTCATTATGATGTGAGTCTATAATGTACCAATAAAAAACGTAAAAAGTTACTTGGGGGATTTTCAAAATGCTTAATTCTGCCAGTCCATGATGGCTAACTCCAGACTGGCATGGTGGCACATGACTAAAATTCTAGTACTTGGGAGGCTGAAACTGGAGGATTGTAGGTTAGAAGCCAGCCTCAGCAAGTTAGTGAGATTCTGTTTCAAAATAAAATAGGGCTGGGTGGGGGTATAGCTCATAAATAGGATGCCTCAATCCCTAGTACCACCAGCATCATCAGACACACACACACACACACACACACACACACACACACACACACACACAAAAGCTAACTCCTAATCTCCACTCTGTAGAGATTTACTTAATCAAGCTATCTGGTAGGAGGTGGATATCTGTATTTTTTATGATTTTCTGAAGATTCTGCCACAGATTGACAAAGGATTAAAATTTCAGAAAGTCTTGAACAAGTAATTTGAAAGGAAGTTAGGCCAAAAAATTCAGAATCCCTTCATGGCAGTTTCTATATAAGTATCTGTGGGGAGCCATTAAGGTTTTCCCCTAAAGGAATACTTCTGACTGTCCTTTGCCCAGAGTCAATAAGGTTTGGGGTTATGGAAAGTTCAAAGTAAAAGGTCTCAGAGAAGCTCAGGTGGTGATGGCACGAGGGATTGATTGACCTGGAACTGTATAAATAGGACAAGAGAGATAAACCCGGGATCGGCCAGTAGAGATATCGACCTGGGAGTGGACTGGCGATATCCTTCCATGCTTGAATTAAAATTCTTTGAATTAAATTCTTAGAATTGAATTCTTTCATCCTCACTCCTCTCTTTGGAACCTGTACTTTTGCTGGCTGGCTCCGGCAAGTATCATGGTGTCGTTTCAAGTTTTCTTGGTATCCTTGAGAAGTTTTATCAAGTTAATCTGCAAGCTTTTCAAATTAAGGCCAATGTTACCCAAGTGTATATCCTTTAACTCTAGATAACAAGAAACCACATTGTAAATGAAAGTTCAGATGAAACTATTCATGTAAACTAGAGGCATATTAGTGGCCCTTTGGTTACTTGTGCTGCACAGTCAAGAGGGGGCGCCACTTTTGTTGCGCTTCATTTTCTAAAATGTCTGGATAGTATAGGTGCTGTTAATTAGGCTCTTCTTTTGATGTTTTTTTTTTTTTCTATATTCGGTTTTACTTTTCTATTACCAGTTCTTATAAAGAGCAGAGAAGTTTAAAAACTCTGATGAAGACAAAAAAGATAAAACACATTCAATATTTGTTACTAATCAATTATAAGGATTATTAACCTAAGCCCAAACAATTATGAAATACCTAAAATACACAGATCATACTTTGTTTCGCGGATCATGTCAGTGAGTCAATGCCCTGTGCAGAAAGGGAAACTGAGAAACTCAGAAGGAGGCTCTGGTGACCCTCATCAATCAAATGCAACATCTCTGCTTCAACTCGATTACTCAACATTTACCTTTCCTCTTTCAGTCTGTTTATTTCAAAATAAACTTTAAAAGAGTTGACAGATTCTAACAAAACTTGGAATATTCCAAAATTTACTCGTAAACTTAAGTTTGATTTCTGGTTCATTCGTGAAACAAAAATGGCTTTTTGACTCTTGTGTGCTGTTTGTGGAATTATAAACTAGCACAACCAGTATACAGATCAGAGTCCCTCAAAAGACTAGGAAGGGAACCACCATATGACCCAGCTATACTACATCTTTTCAAACTAATTAAAAGGTAGAGTACTATAATGTTACATGTGTGTCCATTTTATAATAGCACAATTCACAATAGACAGGTTACAGAACCAATCTAGGTGTCCGTCTTTGACAACAGATGAATGAATAAAAAATATATGTGATACATACACACAGTGAAATTTTGCTCACCGATAAAGAGTAACAAATGATGCCATTCTCAGAAAAATAGGTGAAACTAGAGTATATTATGCTAAGTGAGATCAGCCAGACTCAGAAAGTCAAAGGTTTTTGTTTTTTTTCACATGTGAATGCTAGAGCAAAAATAGAAAATAAGAAAATAATGGATTTCAGATAATTTCAGATAAGAAGAAAGAACAATAAGATAGTGAAAGGATATTATAAGAGGATGGTGAAGAGGGGAAAAAGAGGATTGAAGAAGGGAACAGTTCGAATAAAGCTATGGCAATATATGAATGCATCACTACCAATCTCACTCATGTGTTCAGGGATGAGGGAGAATGGAGTGGAGTAGGATGGGATGCTCTGAGTGCTGTATACAACATGTATGTTAGTATTACTTTGAATCTCACTATGGTGTACAGTTAAAATGCAATAATCAAAGTTTAAAAATAAAAATGGTAAAAAAGAAAGAAATGAACTTTTGGTAATATCTCTTAACAATGCCTTCTAGTTTTCAGATTATAAACTCTTTGCTTTCTCTTTAAATTTTTTTTTGTATTGCTGGGAATTGAATCCAGGGATATTCTACCTCTGAGCTCCATTCCTACCCCTATTTTTTATTCTTTATTTTGAAACAGGGTCTCACTAAGTTGCAGAGGACCTCACTAAGTTCTTCACTTCTTTTTTAAAATTTCTTTCTAAGTACTTTGTTATCTTTTTAGTGTAATACAGTATTTTATTTATTCTGTCCATTAAAAACAATTATTTGAACACCTTTATAATATTAATTGAACTTAATCTAAGAGAAGATCAACTTTAATATTTTATAGCTCAATACTGGGCACTAATAAGAGAAATAGCCAAAATAATCTATGGTCAAAATTATTGTCAAAACTTATAAGTATATGCTTAGTTTCAGCATATATACACACTCAATTTTTGGTGGAAAGTTCTTTGACTGAAAGAAAGAACATTTATTTGGTTTACTTCACTAACATAAATATCTCTTATTGCTGGAATGACCTCTTGTTAATAATTCTTCTGCTGCTCATTTTCAGCATAGTTATCTGTGACCGTATGAGTGGAGTTGAGTGGGAAGGTTCTCATCATGTTAATTCCAAATAAGAGTACATAACATATTACTAGAGTAATAGGAAGGTAGATCTGTCATGCAACTGCCCAATATTTTTGAGACCAACAGGTTAAGCCTAAAAAAAGTTTAGCCAAGATTCAGAAATAAAAGGTCACACAAGATAAAGTTAGAAACCAAACTAGGAGGTTAAGACAAGAACAAAGACATTCATTGCTCTTTCTGGCAATGGTGATAGTGAATTTTCTGCCATTTTCCTTGTGGCTTTAGTCAACCTTAGATCCTTCATTTGGTCATGTGGGTCCCTCCCAACCAATCAGCTACCTTGGCAATGGGTTCACATGGCTGACAGCAAAGCAGATTTGAGGGCAAGGCCTAGGCACAACTGTGCCCCCAGCCCAGGACCAGGCATCTTATTTTGTTATTTTGATAAAATTATTAAATAAATTATTTTCTAAAATTTTGTTTTTATATTTTTATTAAAGATATAGAGAAATAGAATCTATTCTTTATGTGTTGATCTTTATCCTTGAAAGTTGCCAAACTGGTTTGTTAGTAAGAGATTCTTTTGAATTTTCTATATGGAAGCCTAGCTCATCTATAAATAAAGATGATTTCACTTCTTTTCTTTTTCTTTTTGGTGGTACTGGGATTCCTGGAAGCCCTTCTACCTCCGGGCTACACTCCCAGACCTATTTTACTTTTATTTGGAAACAGAGTCTCCTAAGCCAGCGCAGCTGGCTTCGAACCTGCGCGATCCTCCTGTCTCTGCCTCCCAAGCGCAGGATTACAAGCGTGCGCCACCACGCCCGGCGATTTCACTTATTTTCAAAAAAAAGTTTTTAATGGAGACAACATCATCATTTTATAAAATATTTCATTAAGCCGGGCGTGGTGGCGCACGCTTTTAATCTCCACGGTTGGGAGGCAGAGACAGGAGGATCGTGCAGGTTTGAAGCCAGCCTCACTGGCTTAAGAGACCCTGTTTCCAAATAAAAAAATATAAAAATAGGTCTGGGAGTGCAGCCCAGAGGTAGAAGGGTTTCCAGGAACTCCAGTACCACACACACAAAAAAGATATTTCATTAAAGTTTTGTAGTTACATAGAAGACAGTTAAAGAATCTTGTGTGATATCGAGTCTACAATATTTGACACAAGTAATATTTCAAATAAACTGTTATTTGAAACATGATCTCTCATCTTGATCCTCCATCTCTACTACTAATTAGCTTGCTATCTCCTTGACAACTTAAAAAAATTGGCCAGCTGGTATAAATTTTCCAGAGGCATTAAATTTTACATGAGTTGAAGTCCATGGCTCATTTTATTTTCTTGGTTCAAAATTGCAATCAATATAATTTGTCAAGTGCTTGTCATTTATATTTTTGAAGATATTTTCATTAAATTTGATATATTAGTAAAGTGACTAGATTATAAAACCAAATACCATCAAGAAAAAAAAGCCCGGTCTACAAATAATGATTACGTGTATCGGCCTGAGGCAAAAAAATCATTGCTAATGAACATCATAAAATAATTTATGATTTTTCAGAAGACTCCTGTAGAGCAGATTAAAGTCCTGCCAAAACAGAAGTTTCAGAATCAAAAGCACCTCAAAGAGGACTTTGTAAAATCTGATCTTTAGATTCCTCGCACTACATCTCTGTTTGGCCGTGGCCGTGTTCACTGATCTGTAACTCACTCCTTTTGAAGAAGTCTGTTCTACCTTCAGCTCGCTTTCAACTAACATTGAATTCAAGTTGATTTCTCTGTAGCTTTAGTTCATTGATCCCACTTCCCTATTGGGTTAACAAAGCACTCCTCTTATCCTTTTTCCACATGAAAGTCCTTCTCAAGTTTGTAGGAAGCACTGTGCTCCCTGTGGATTCTTTTTGCAGAGCAAAACATTCCCATTTCTTTCAACTGTTTCTACCAAGTATCATGATTTTCCATCCTGCTTGATTCCTTTTGATTTGTCAAAATTTAAAATATGAAGTTTTTATTAGTCTTAAAAGTAATATTTTAACATTTGTTAAATAAACAAATTAGTAAGTGAAATTTACTACTAAAGAAAACAGTAAGGCAAATAAGTTAGCTTACATATAGAATATTAATGCTAATTTTAGAAAAAAGGTTATCATCTTTCAGATTTTTACTTCTCGGGACAGATTTAGGAAAAGCTATGAACAGATCTGCATCTTATGTAACACGTGACACAGTTATAATTTCTTAATCCTCCAAATTCAAAACCGTCTTTTTGATTTAGCAGCCTGAATTAGGCCTTCAAAAGTGAAAAATTGACAAAAAATTTCAAATTGAATAAGTTTCTAGTCATATATCAAACTTATCAAATCTTCTATAATAAATATACAAATAAGAGCTTTTAGTTGTGACATTAATGTGCTCTTCAAGAAATGTACAGTGCTTCCTGATTTGGAAATTACTGGACCCCTTAGACTTCAAACCATTTCCATTCTTTCGTCTGAAGTTTGATCAATGGGAAGAGCTAAATAGCTAGAGCAGAACTATCTCATAGGACTTTCTATGATGGTGGAAACACTTGGTCTCTGCCTTACCTAATTTGGTAGCCTCTAACTACATGTGCTATTGAGCACTTGAAGTGAGCCTGTGCAATAGAAAACTGATTTTTTAACTTAAATTTAAGCTTAAATTTAAGTTAAATGATAAATTTAAGTTAAATTTAAGTTAATGATATACAGGATGCCACTACCATCCTGTATATCATTAAGATGTATGATTACAATGCATCAGTTAAAAAAGAAAACCTGCAATAGAACAATAAATGAATAAATAAATAGCCATATGTAGCTAGCCGCTGCCAAATTGAACACAGCATCTTTAGTTGGTAGAATCTCAGATACCGCTGCTCCCCAGGAGTGTGCTCCAACCCAAACCAGTCCTGCTTGGATTTCTTTCCTCTCCAGCTCAATATGTTTTCTTTCAAGATGCTCTCATAATACCAAAAAACAACTTCAGTTATGAAATTAGGCATTATATACCCAGATACAATATATACATTACTTTTAAATTAATGATCTTTGCTTGTATTTCATGCATTTTAAAATTCTGTCTTATAATGTTTCTTTTGATACTTTAAAAGTAAGATGCTTCCTTGAGTATCTTAGATCCTGAGTATGACTATAAATTAATAAGTAGTAAAGTGAGTATTTTCAAGATGGAGAAGAAAAAGACAAGAGACAGAATTATTTTTCAAAGGTCATACATACAGTAAATATTGCCTTTTAGTTTCAGAACCATTATCTTAATACAAAAACACAGCAACAGTTGACATATCTCAGCTATCAAGTCCTGGGAAATATGTAAGCTTACTCTTGATTCAAGGTTGATTTCTGCTATTTTGTCAGTTAACACCATATATAAAAGACTAAGCAGAAAGAGGAATAGGCATTTGCTAACTCTTTATTACAAAGACTTTTGTTAGAGTTTACTTTAAGAAAAGTCTCTGAAATAAAATTAAGATTGCAGGGCGTGGCGGTGCACGCTTCCAGTCCCCTGCTTGGGAGGCGGAGATAGGAGGATCGCAGGTTCAAAGCCAGCCATGCTGGCTTAGGAGACCCTGTTTCCAAATAAAAAAATGTAAAATAGGTCTGGGAGTGTAGCCCGGAGGTAGAAAGGCTTCCAGGAACCCCAGTTCCACACACACACAAAAAGATTAAAATTATTTTTAAAACAATGGAAATCTCAGCTGTGGGGATGAAATGTTGTCAGGAAAAAACCCCTGGGCAGTGGTGGGCATTTTCAAAGGCTTGTTTCTCTTCCTGGCAGGATTGTTTGGCTGGATCATTGATTAGTATCTTTTTCTTTTTTGGTGGTACTGGGTTTCCTGGAAGCCCTTCTATCTCTGGGCTACACTCCCAGATCTATTTTATACTTTTGAAACAGGGTCTCTTAAGCCAGAGCGGCTGGCTTCGAACCAGCGCGATCCTCCTGTCTCCGCCTCCCAAGCGCGGGGATTACAAGCGTGCGCCACCACACCCGGCTATTGATGAGTATATTAACTTTTTTTTTTTTTTCTTGTGGTACTGGGATTGAACCCGGGACATTCTACCTCTGTGCTACACCTCCAGCTCTACTTTTTTTTTTTTATTTTGAAACAGCATCTCACTAGGTTGCTGAGAGTCCCAGTAGTTACTTGGGCTATTCTCGAACCTGTGATCCTCTTGTCTCAGCCTCCTAAGTACTGAGGTTACAGGAGTGCACCACCAGGCTTGGCTGAGTATCTTTTACTTTAAGTAACAATCACTAATGACCAGAGAGGAGTGGGAACCCCAAAAGTTGACCTTCAATTGCTTAAAGACTTCACTATCACCGAAACACACTTCTCACTTTCATCTCTGACTCTTTGCTTATATTTCTTCTTCAAATCAAAATCTTTCCTATTGTTTAATATCAAGCTCAAATGTCACCACCTATATGAAGCCTTTTCTGGTCATGTAAATTAAAGCCATCTTTTTCTCCGCAGTCCTATGGTTCTTTGGTTATACTCTTTAGAATCTCTTCACACTCTATCTTCCCCACAGCCACCTTCTCAATCTGTCTGAGATATTCTTGTAGCAGGGCTTACATCTCAGACAGCTCTGTGTCAGTCTCTGATACTCACTTAGCACATGCTAAGTATCTGAAGCTACTCTTCACCTATAAAGTAGAAATAATAAGTTAGCTTCAGCACAGATTGCTTTGGATACTAATTCTGCACAGCAAATCACTCCAAACCTTACCTGGAAGCAAACACTCACCGTGCTCCTGATCTGTGGCTTAGGAATTCAGGCCAAGCTCATCTGGGTCCTTCCCACTGAGGCCACTCCAGCAGCTGGAGTCTGATGGTGGATGTCAGCTGGGGCTGCTGTTATCTCAGCTCAGCTGGGCTGGATGTCCACGCTGGACCAGTTACATGGCTGGTAGTTCACCTGAGCTGAGCCCTGACAAACTGCCAGCCGCATGTGGCAATGTAAAGGGATCAGATTTTTTTTTTTAACAAGAAATTTCAGATCTTCAAATGCAAGGATTTTAGCAGCCAAGGTGGAAACTGCATTGCCTTTTATGATTTGGCCTAGAAAATCCATAGAGTTACTTTTAATGCACTCTTTTCCTGGAAACTGTCATTAAGCCTACCTAGACTCAAGGGGAGGCTTACAATACAATACAAGGGGAGGCTTACAATACAATACAATACAATACAATCTTCCACATGTAAGTCAGAAATGGAGCCATGCAAGTAGCACATGCCTGTGATTCTAGCACTTCAGAGGCTAAGACAGGAGGATCACAGGTTCAGGCCAGCCTCAGCAATTTAACAAAGAGAACTTCATCAACTTAACAAGACCCTGTTTCAAAATAAGGGTGAAATAGGGCTAGTGTGTAGCTTAGAGGTAGAATGCCCTTGGTTTCAATTCTCAGTACCAATAAATAAGTAAATAATCGGATGTGTGGGACACTTTGGATTCTCCAGCATTATGGCTGCATTCACTTACACCTTTCCTTCTTTTGAATCATACAGCCTCTGACCTTTCTTTGTCCTACTGAGTTCTGTGTCAGACCTAAAACTTACTCAATGGGTTTAACTTATGATCTGTAGCATAAAATGCTAATATGTGGGGGCTGGACTCAAGTTCTCAGTCTGGTATTCCACTCTTCTGTCTTTACTCTTTGTGTCTTTTTACTGCTCTTGCCTGCTTTGTTGATCGTTTATTAAGATGTTTTGGTGTGCTCTATGTGTCTCCTCATAGGTGCTCTCAGAGAATTCTCATTTCTTACCTCACCACCACTAGGGAACAGCAGAAAATACTTTGGAACTTGAAATACTGGAGACATGAGTTTGACTTTAAGAAAATCCTAATAGATATTCACAGTATCTAATGATTAATATAAAGCAATGGATTTTCGATGGATAGGAACATTTCATCCTTCCCTTCTTTCTATAACCACTAGTTCTCTAGGTAAAATTTGTTACTTTAGGTAAATGGTAGGGGAGCAGGAGGGAAGGAGAGAAGAAAAGAGGGAGAGAAAGAAAGAAAAAGACTCTCTTTTGTTCTGAGGATGCAGGTGAATTCCATTCATAGTACCCAACAGTAGGTCCTACAAAAATATTTCTTATAAAAGTTGATGAGTATAATCAACATTTACCTAGAGCTGTCCATCTACCAGCTAGAGATCACCAGTTAGTGGGTTCAAAGAAGTATGAAGAATCAGTAATCAAACAAGTTGGAAAGAAATCACTTAGTCACAGAAGTAAGTAACTAACAAAAAATTTTGTTTTTTGTAAGATCCTATAGTAGTAGTGCTACAACTAAAATTTATGATCATGGAAAAGGTGAGCTGGTGTTTAGGACACCCTCTGCTTGAGTCGGTGAGTTGCCATATCTCACTGAATCCTTATAAGAGTGCTTCAGGAAAACTGAGAGATGGAAGCTGAGTGGGTAGAGAGGGGCATGAAGGGCCCAGGAGCCTGTGTTTTGCAAAGGGCAGAGGCAGAACAAATCCAGATGTCTAACAATCAGTGCCAGCTTTCTTTCCTCAGCTGTGACACAACCTCAGGATAGTAAGACTCCCTTTCTTCTTTTTCAAGATTCCTTTCAGATCAATTCTAGATGCTATTACATGATTGGGAATAATTAGTAGATTATTCTGTGATGTTGACTGTACCTTTCCCGTGGACGCTCTGGTATCAGAACACAGAGTTCAGTTTTTCCAGCGGCCACTGGAGGGCCCCCAGCCCTCAGCTTTATAGACAATCACCAGGTGTTACTTAAACCCAAATTGGTTTTTGGCTTCCTCTGAAGTTTGATTGATTCCAGGCCTTTGGGAGTTGGTGAATGACTATGTCACTTTAAAAAATGAAGCATGAATAACATTTAGCTGGAACAGATTGAGTCGACTTTGGACAGAGGTCATATAAGGATCTTGCCACACAGTTCTTTATGTACCCTGAGGCCAGCCGCCCACACTTTGCTTGCGGGCATGTCCTAAGCCCACACACAAGTCAGTCAGTCCACCTGCGCTTCTGACCTACAGCACTGTGTCTGCATTAGGCCCCCTTCACTGACCACCAGCTCCTTGCTGTCCTCAACCTTAGGCTCTGCTCCAAGGACTGAGGTCTCAGACAGAGTAAAAGTAGAATTTGTTCAACATTGGAACCTTGAAATCCCCTTCACAGTGGGCCTCTTGGCTCTTCACCATTGTGCTGTCTTAAAACAGGCAGAGCCCACCAATGGACCAAAAAGGTTCCAGGTTGACCTCAGCCAGAACGGGTTCTCAACATTCTACAACTTTCCTCTGCTGGTTAATAATACATTACCCTGCCTGGTGCGTTTAAAGTTTAAAATGCAGAAAGAATGAAATGCTGAACAGGCTTGGTACAGGCTTTCAAGATCAGAACTCCAATGCGAGTTGACCAACCAAATGCAAATAGTTTATTCACATGGAGGCCTCTAGTGTCTTGAAACATTCAATATTTCTGCAAGCTTAAATACGTTTTCACTATAGCAATGAAAGGATAGAAGCTTAGAGTAAGCAGGGAATTCACTTAGGTTTGCCCATTTAGTAGTTAATAGTAAGAAATTCATTGAGCTCTTGTTTTCTGCTTATATAAACACAATGTTGAGTAAATAGGTCCCATTGATATTATCTATTCATCTCTCAAGTTCAGAACTCCTTCAACCTCAGATACCCAAATTCATGGACATTCTAGTCCCTGATAAAAGATAGTGTAGTATTCATATAACCTACACATATCTTTCTCTGTACTTTAAATCATCTCTAGATTACTTACCATGCCTGATACAATATAAATGTTATGGGAATATTTGTCATTTTGTATTATATAGAGGAAATTGACAAGAAAAAGGTTATACATTTCAGTGCAGACAGATTTTTCTGATTATTTCTGAACCACGGTTGTTTGAATAGGATTCCGAGCTTGCAGAGGGATGACCGTCCGTTTTCTCTTCATTCAATCCAGCATCGGGGCTATAGATGGTTTTAGAAAAATATCTGTATGGGTCTTGCTAGGTTAGATAGAATTTTGTCCTCTGACTAGTGGTTAATGTTATGAATGATCAATGTCAGAGATAAAACCCTGGAGTAGACAGATTCTCCTACTAGCCCAGGTTTGATCAACCCAATCAGAATTCAGTCATATACACACCAATCTATAGGCCTCAAGCAAATTTTCACCCTAATCTTGTCACAAAAGCAAGATAATTCAGTGAAGGGTCTTGAGAGGTTCCCAGTGGGGGAGAGAGGGGAACTCTACTCACAACAAGCTGGGTCCTTGGCTTATGGGACAGAAAAGAATTTCAGTATGAGCCAGTTGAAGACACAGAGATTTCTTTAGGAAAGCAAGAAATACACATTCAAGGGAGAATGCAGGCCAACTCCAAAGTGCGAGAGGCATTTGGGGGTGCAGGGATCTTCTTTTATAGGCCACTTTTGTGAGGGGTGGGCATGAAGAGGTATGTGAGGATCACATCAGTCTGACAGTCGTGAGATGATTTAGGGAGTTCCAGTTATCTTCCAGGTCAGGACAAGGCCTTCCCTGTCTTATCAGTAGGTGTCCATTTTGCTTAAAATGTTCAAGGATAGCCAACAGTGCCCAAGGAGGAGATTGCAATTTCCTTTAGACTTTTTATAGATGGGACGGTTCTCTGTGTCCAGGGAGATTCCTCTTTTGTGTGATCTCTGCTGTCTGAACAACAGACACCCCCCCGAGGATAGTCACAGCATTCAGGCTAGTGAGTAAAGGCTTGTAAATTCCTCAGATACTTTGGGACTAACAGGCCTGGCTGAGGAATAAAAGTATTGGGGAATTTTGCCACAGACTTTCATATTATAGTGATATTTCCCTTGTTCCTCCTTTATGTCTGCTTTCTACCGCTTCTACTTTTTTCTAGCATCAGTAGAAGAGAAGTAACCAGCAATATCTGTCAATGTGATTTGGTTCTAATGACATTAAATTGCTAACACCAATCTCTGCAGCTTTTATCTCAGAAAATTCCACCTTTGGAAGTCCATGGTCTGAGGTTCCACCCATGGCCTGGATTCTGGGCTTCTGCTTGGGTGGCAGGAAGAGTAAGTTCTCCCCTGGCCAGATCCCATCTACTAGATGGTCCACCGCCACGGCCAAAGGCTATGGCGGAAAGGCTGGTAAGACACGGGCTACTGAGTGCCCAGGCAGCTGCCTCTGCACCACTCAGTATTAATGACTTAATTGACTAATGGAGGAAATAGATACGTAATACCCGGAGAGCTCAGCCTTATCCTCGGTTCAATTTAAGCAGATCTTCAGTACTTCTGGAAAATGCCAATGTGGGTTTTTCTCAGTCAGTGCAGTCAGCAAGTCTGAACAGAACCCTCCTATGCCGTCTGACACAGCTATATTTGGACTCAAGCTCTGCGACATTGCATCACCAGGAGGGCTTTGGCGGTGCTCCGTGCCAAATGAAATTGGCCAAACGGCAAACACATGCCTTTAGGAAGAAAGTAGGGACTTCTCAGATGAAAATAAATCTGAAAGAATGGGGAAAGAAGGAAAGATTGGGGCACTTTATCTTGACACTTTTAAGAAATTAAGCATCATAAACATATGCTTCCCAACCATTAGCAAGGGATACATTTGTAAAGAAAGATAGAAGGGACAACATGGGCTTATGCACACCTGGACAAATCAGAATAGTTTCTGTTGGCTTGTGCTACTGCCTGATCATAGCATGGGTGCAGGATTTTGCTGGGTATAGAGTCTGGAATGCACAGAAGACTAGAATAATGCAGAAGAGCCTCTCAGCACACAGTTCACAAAACTCAGGGAATGCGATATAGAGTTAACAATCATCAAAGTGAGTGCAAAATAAATACTAACCCTGAGCCCAACATCTAAAATCTGGCAGCAGAGTTGTTGTCAAATTGATTAAAATACACCACCAGGTAGGACGAATAGCGTTTGTGAATTACATGATGTCCTTTGCATTTCCATTAGAGGGCATTCTTGCTTCACAAATTTCCGGATTTTCTCATCATCAGAGAGCCTTTTCTTCCAAGGCAGGTCTGCAGTATAGGTGGTCTAAACTGGCAGACTCCATGCCAAGCAAGGTAAGAGAAGTTGTAAAGAAACAATATGGCATTTCTTTTTTTTTTTTTTTCTGCTTTCAAATCAGAAGTGCATACCCAAGGTTAGCAGAAAGCAGCTTGGGCCAAAACTGTGTTCCTGGGATTTTTTTTTTTTTTTTTTTCATTTCACAGACCTTGTACACAGTCCTTCCATGGACTGCCAGAGCCTTCCCTGGGGAGGCTGAAAGGGGAGAGAGTTGATTTTTCAGAGAGATTGTGCAAATGCAGCCAAGCAAACAGGAAGGTGCCTTGAGTCCTAGACGGAGGCCCTTCCTCTCCATGTGTAGTCACTGGGGCCTGTGTATGAGGACGGCGGCCAAGAAGGCAAGCTGAGCACGGTCTTCAACCTTCCCTGTTACCAGCACTGCCTCCAAGCCAATGGCTTCCTCAGTCTCAAGTAGTCCTGGTCTATATACTTTGTGTATGTATCCATGTTGTGTGTGTGGAGTCAAAACATACACGAACCCCCAAGTGAGTACTTAGAGCATGAACGTGGTACTGGCGTTGTTTTTAGAGTTCGTTTTGGAGTACGGAACATGGAAAACGATATTAACAAAGATGCTAATACTTTGCTGTGTCCCTAAATGAAGGAGCTCTGATGCATATGGAAAGTTGAGGTTTCTGGTAGGTGGTGAACCACTTCGTGGACAGTACATATATTTCTGAGTTGTGGGGATGAGAAACACAAAGAAGTTGTTCTCCAGCATGGGAGGAACTGGCAGCACTCGATCCTAAAGACAGAGGCTAGTCCCTTGCTGCCCCTGGGAAGCTCAGCCTCTACAGCTACGGGAGAGCTCAGTGGGGTGACGAGCTCATAGGAACCGTGGTGCTCTCACTTTGGTCCTCAGGCATCTTGGCCTAGGGCTTTGTGCACCTCTCATGGCTTCCTCGTAGACAGAAAGATGAAGCTGGACAGCAGTGAGGAGTCTTTATCAAGACCTCACATGGGGAAGCCAGCCTATAAGAAAGGGCACAAACATGGGAAATGGGGTTCTTCTTCACTCTGAGCCTAGGAGGACTGTACCTGAGATTGCCCTAGACTTGAAAAGGGTAACATAGTAGTATTTTATTATTCTGAAAAAAAATTAATTTTGAGTGGCTGTAGAAAATTATGTCAAGGCAGTAATAGGAAGGTAGGTTTTATGAGATTCTTAAAGTACAATGCTGGCAGAAGACTGATGAATGTTGGGAGAAATCAGATGACTTGACTTGTCCCTGATGGGCTTAAGTTAAGAGACCATGGGCAGGAAAACAAAGCCTTCATCAAGAACACAAGAAGGCAGGGCATGGGTGTAGTGCCCTTGGCAAGACCCTGAAGTAGAGTGATAGTAATTATGGTTCTGGAAGGAAGAAGCCTTGTTCTCCCCAGTGCAGCTGTAAAGCCCTGGTTTTACAACTGAATCTCCTGGCCCTGACTCTCATTCTGGGCTTTGCAGCAACAAAGCACCTTTGGCCCAAACCCCTCACTTTCTATTTTTAAAATGCAAGGACTTAGGAGTAGTGGAGAGCCTATAATTTACCCAGCACTTCAAACAATCAAATCCACCCCAAGGCATGGATGAAGCTCAGACCCTCCTGCACAGGTTTTGATGGTCCTACTAAAGCACTTAAAGTTTTTGTTTTTAATGTGCAGCATAAGCATCGTAGTTTTCTTGCTCAGTACATTTGATATCTCAAATAATGTAGAATAGAAGTAGTGCTTGTGACTTAATGTGGGGACCAATACTTGGTATTTTTTATGGGACTTCTGTGCAAAACATGGGGTGGTTTGTCAAATTTAGAATCTCTGGGAACCTATGGACTTGGAACAGATAGAATGCTTCTTTTTTTTTTTTTTTAGGTTCAAGTTCTTTTTAACTTTTGGCACAAACTGTTTTTTCCTGTTTCTAAGAAGAAAAAAAAAAGCTTTAAAAGATTCCATTAAAAGAACTCCTAAAGAGCACTGGACATTCAGTGGTTTTTTACAAAACAATATTTTGATGAGTTAAGTGTAAATGTATCAGAAACATATGGATTAAATATCCTTTGAAACACACTGGGGTTTGAAAAAGGAGGGGAGAGAGGGTTTTGCGGAACCCAAAACATTTGAAAAGTACTTTGAGGTGTTTGAGGAAATCCACATCTACAGTGCTGGCCCACCCGGGGAGGGCAAGAGCCAGCTCAAAGCCAGCCAGACGCCCCTTCTCCAAACCCTGGTGGTGTTTGCACACTTTTGGAAGCAAGCAGCTCAGCAACTGGAATCAGAGGGGTCGCTGTGCAAACCCTCAGCCCTCGCTCTTCACCTACCGCCCAAGTCCAGCTGCTCTGCTCTGAGCAGGGAATGGCCAAGCCATTGATGTTTTGGGGAGCCTTATTACAAAGTACGTTTTTATATAAAATATTGTGACTACAAGGATTCAGATTAAATGAGAAACAACTGAAGCTTCTATTCTAAAATTAAACTGAACGTTTGGCCAAGGATGGATGCTTTCCCCACGACTGCATGTCCTTCTGTCTTCCTCTCCAATGCAGCTCCTGCTTTTGTCTCATCTGATCTTAGCTGAAATCTGAAACAAGAAGTTGCATACTACTACAACAACAACAACAACAACAACAACAACAACAAAAACAACAACAGCAACAACATCCATACCCCTAAAAAGCCTTTCTAGGAAACGTGTTATCACAAAATTTCTGATTCCTTTAAGACAGAAATTTGAACACAGTTCACAGAATCATCACTGTGTTGAGAGGTTTGGGGAGAGGGCAATAACCTTTTTTGGGGAAGGGGAAATCGTTCACTTGCTAAGGTTGACTAGGGGCATGTGGACCAAGGAGTAGAAAGAAGTTGCCTTGGAAAGGGAGTAAGAAGCCCAAAGCAGCGTGGCAGCCCAGGAATTCAATTTTTCCAGTAAACTAAGAATCTCCAGAGACATTAAAGACATTTTCTCTCTTTTCCCACCCTTAGCTTTCTTAGAAGATGATGTAGGTCTTCTCCCTTTGCTTCTAAAGCTTTTTTCTTCAGCTGTGTATTATGTTCTTGGTTACCTAATTTTGTAGATAAATAAGGAAATTAAATGACTGAGAATGCTTTCAATCTTTGTAGTGTAGATTGGTTCAGCTCAGGCCTTCTTAGTCACACAAGCTTCTGTCATCTCTTTTCAAGTCTTTTAGAAGATTTCTAGCAGTGGGACTATTCACTGGTGGGCAAGCCCAAATAATGGCAAAGCTAGGCTAGGATGTGTTGGTGCACCCCTGTAATCCAGATACTCAGAAGGCTGAGTCTGCAGGATCAAGGCCAGCCTCAGCAACCTAGTGAGACTCTATCTCAAAATCAAAAATAAGTTGTAGATGTAGGTCATTGGTAGAACATATGCAAAGCCCTTTGTTTAATCTGAAAAAAGGGAAGGAAGAAAGGAAGGAAGGAATCAATCGGAGGTTCTAAGACCTTCAAAGGTGAAAACAAACTTGAACTAGCTTGAAAGAAGAAGTGTATTTTAGTTGAAAGGATATTTGGCTGGGCATTAAAAGAGAGGGGTAGAAGACTTGGCTTTTTTCCTAGTAATTAAGTTCATTGTGCCTATTAGCTCCTCAGTTTCCACATCTTCCAGAAAGGAAAGGATGGATTTATGTATTTCCAGAGTAACTGCTAGTAGGATAACTCTTTGAGGGCAAGGATGCCAGATTAATAATAATAATAATAATAATAATAATAATAATGTACATTATAAAACTATGGTGGAGTCAAGCATAGCACTGAATGTATTAGAAAAATTGCTTCATTCTTTCTTCCTGGTAGCCTACCACTAATAATAGTAATTATTGATGTGCTGCCTGCTGTATGCCAAGTATTTCTATGTGTTTTGTGCATATTAGCTAATTCAGTCTCCACAACAGCTCTAATAAGTAGGTTCTTTTATTATCCCAATGGGGAAACCAAGGCACAGATAAGCAATTTGCACAATTTGCCAACATAACTTCAGCAGAGCCATACTTTGAACCAAGGCAGTAAACTCTGGAGACGATACAGAGGTTGAGACTTTTACCTTCAGGCTAGACAATCACAGTCCTACTTCTGAGTCAGTTCTCTGATCTTAGAAACTTCCTCGTGAATTTCTCTTTCTCTCATGTATTTCACAAGCAAATAATTATGTTGAAATAATGTAAAACACACACAAAAAACATTTCCCTGTAATTTGCCATCTCAGTACCCACTGCCAACCGAGACATCTTCAAACAGACACTCTTTGTCTTCATGTGGAAAAAACAACTGTGTAGGTTGATATATAAAAACCTAAAATGTTCAGGAGAGGGAAAATGGTCTGTCTCCTTTCATTAAAAGCAAGTTTCTGAAGTCTCTGGAAAAGGAAGGAAAGTTGACAGACAGCTATTGAAGTTGGTATAGAAATCAATTCTGAGGAAAATATCAAAGTAAGCTTTAAGAGAAAGAAAGGAAGAAAGAAAAAAGAAAGAGAGAGAAGAAGAAAAGAAGGGAGGAAGGGGAGTTCCAGAAGGTTCTGCATCGTCAGGAGAATTTTGCTTTCTGGTGGATGGGCGAACGTGGAGATGGGCTTTCTTATGTGATTGGGCTGTCTCCCAAGGCTTCTCCTCTTGCTGCTCTGGCCCCAGCAGAAGCAGGAGGAAGCCAGAGGACACTGGAGGCACTGCTAGTGCCCGCAGCATAGTTCACATGTAGGTGTTGCTCACAGGGGGAAGAGAGTGGGTTGTCAAACTGCACTTGAGCTTCAAAGAGCTGATGAGGCCATGTATCCCTGGAAGGCTATTTTGACTTTAAGGAAAGGCTTGCGGTAAGTTTTGTTTCTATGGAAATAAAGCAATTAGGTTAAACAGCGATTGAAAGCTATTTTATGAAAAAGATACCAAACGACATTTCTTTTCATTTTACATTAAGTTGTGTGTTATTATTCTAATTAGCAACTAGAAAATGCTGTGCATTTCTGTTTGCACTTATTTATAACGAGAGTTTATTTTACTTTTAGAAACGCAGAGTTGATTGGACTGGGTTGCCATCAGGGGAGACCCAGTTACATCGCCTGGGGAGAACCTCCCTGGGGGATTTTTGCAGTTGAATAAAAAAAAAAAATCATGGTACTCCTGGAGGCAGTTGTTTGGATTTTAGATAAAATTTCTAGGATGTTAATAACATCTTCAGACTTGTCTTAAAAACAAAGGGAAAACGTGTTGGTTATTGTCCTACTTTTCAGTTCTTTACAGTTCTGACTTTGGCTAGGAAAATGCTTGTCTGAGTCTGTGGGAGGACGCACTGTGCGATGAGGTTGTAGAGCACACAGAAAGAGCGTGATTCCTGGGTCTGGTACCACAGAGTTGCCCAAGGGACTGGCTAGAGACCACGCTGGGGTAATCTGGAGGTCATAGCAGGCCCTTATAGTTCAGCACCTGAGCAAACTCACGTCCACAAAGTATCAGGGGCACTACCTGGGCCATCCCTGCAGAACTTGCTGTGGACACTGAGAGCTGGCTGAGATCTCTGGGGAATGAGCCTGGCCCCAGGCCCAAGCCTATGCTCAGATAGTCCCTCTCTTTTGTCCACAGAGCTGGGGACACAGTTCTCTAACCTGGTACCATGATCACAGAGCAGAACCAGCGTGCTCCCAACTTGCCTCACAAATGATGCCAGAACTCCTGTCTGGTAGATCTTTGATGATTCGAATCTGCAATTTATCAAGAGGATGAAGCTGCTGTGGACCACAGCACCCTCAGCATAGATCCCCTATCAGGAGGGAGGATGCTGGTAAGCATCAGTGTGAGGTTTCTAATTCAGTCAGTTCCAGCCAAAGTGACCATCCCAGCCTAGCTATGAAATATGGGTGGCCATGTTTCCTCCTCCAAGTTATCATACCCTAAGTCAAAATTTTCTCCTTGGTAAAGGGGTGGTTATGATTCACTTACCTTATCACTTGATTGTGAATAGTTTATGGCAGAAGTTGGAAAGATCTTGTTTCAGACTTGTAGTGAGTCAATAAACAATTAAAGCTATAGAGGCACAAGCCTGCAATTTTAATGCTTGGGAGGCTGAGGCAGAAGGACCGCAGGTTGGAGAACAGCCTCAGCAACTTAGAGAGACCCTCCTTAAAACAAAAACAAAAACAAAAACAAAAACAAAAACAAAAACAAAAACAAAAAACAACATGAAGGGACTGAGGGTGTGGCTTGGAGGTAGAATGCTTTTCAATCTAATTCTAGTATAAATAATAAAAAAGAACAAATAACTAAATGCTCTTCCTGCATTTAATACTCTTTTTCCCCCCAGTAATTTGCCTCCTTTCAATTCCATTAAATGATGCTCCCTCTGCCCCTTTCTCAGATGCTTATAGGGTAGTGTGTCTCGAATAACTCACCTGATTTCATGTACAGACCAAGCCTGTAGGTCTAGGGGCTCAAGGTTCTGCCTTTTTAGCAAGTAGCCAGGTAAGATCCAGGATTCTGGCCCAGTTATCAGCATTTGAATGGGGAGGAAAAACACAACCAGCCTCTGTGTGTTTGTGGCATGTGTATGAATGGTTAGAAATTGTGATACTTGGCCAGTTTTTCCTCTGCTTTTTAAATAGTCATGCATCACTTACCAACAGAAATACATTATGAGAAATACATTATTAGGCAATTTCATCAATGTGCAAACATCACAGAAGTGTACTATGGTAAGAAGGCTATGACATCACTTGGGGGAATAACATTAGGGGACCACTCTATGCAGTCCATCATTGGCTGCAGTATGGTTATGGTATGCATGACTGTATTAAAATCAATAGCTGAAATTTTAACGGAAAACAAAATACTCCACAACTTTATTTTCTTGGTCCTAATCCATAGGCACCAGTGGACTAGAGCAGTTACCCACAGCAGAGGGAGAGGAGCCTGAGAGAAGTGAGCTCTGGCCTTGCTGGTGATTATGAACACGTGCTGGTGCTTTCATGTCTGTTTAATGAGTGATGCTAAGAAGGTAACACATCTGTCAACGTTGCTGATAGCATTTGCGGCACAGATTCCCAAATGCTTTCCTGGTATTTTTCTTCCTATCTCATCATTAATTGTAATAGCACCCACTTCTAGAAATCTTGCCAACATGTCTCAATATGGAGCTTGGGATAGGTGACCTTCTTTGTTCTCAAAGACTTTCATGTCCCTCCCTGTCCTCATAGAGGAAGTTGCCTTAGTTCTACCCCATGAACATATACTGGCTCATTCTGACCCAATTATGTTAGTCCTTTCTATGTTGTGTAAATTCAGGGGCTCAGGTAAAAGTTCAGTTCCTCTTAATTTCTGGTAGGACTGACTGAGGAACATCTACTTAATTTCTCCATCATAGCCTTCTTGTTCTTATTCTCAATCCACTGTCAAAACAATTGAGAGCATAAAAATAATCCATGAAGAAGGGAGACCATCAGGGTCCAGAAAAGGGATCAGGAGAGGGGGAGAGGGGAATGGAAATTATTAAGAAGTAAAATTGATTAAAGTGTGTTCTATACATATACATATAGGAATATGCCACCATGAAAATCATATTCAACATAATTAACATGTTCCAATAAAAATAATCTGTACAAATAAATATTATTATTCTTACTGGGGATTGAACACAAGGGCATTCTGCCTTTAATATGCACCCCCAGCACTTTTTATATTTTAGTTTGAAACAAGGTCTCATTAAAGTTGCTGAGGGTTTCACTAAATTGCTGAGGCTGGCTTCAGATCTTCACTTCTCCTGTCTCAGACTCTCAAAGCTAGACTCATGGGCATGAGCCACCACACCCAGCTGAAGGCATTATTTTATATTAATGTCACTAGAGAGGCAGACTGTTCTTTACCTAATTATTCTGGAGTAGAGCTAAAAGGGACTGAGGGAGTAAATCTTCCCTGGAATTCCTAGGCCTTTTGGTTTACTGGTAGTTTACTTAAGATCTTGCCTTTTGACAAATGGTCAAAGGAGAGTGAGGCCATAGGAGTGGGTAGTGGGGGAAGAGAGATACACTGAGGTGCTGGACACTGGGAATGAAATGGATGAAAAGATGGCCCAGAAAAGTGACCAGAGAAGGAAAGAGGGACAAGTATGGAGAAGGAAGAATTACAACTTGTCCCTCAAATCAAGCTGAGTTTAAACATAAATTTTGGTTTGAGATCAGTTATATAAAGAGTTAAGTCTTTACTGCTACTAAGGCCACAATTAAAACAATGAATATGCTAAAAGAATGGAGTTTAGACTAAGGATTCCTTAAAGGCCCCTATAGTGTAAAAGGGAAAAGTGTTTCTCAAAGGAGCTACAAAACTGACTTGTTGGGGTCCTGGAAAGGAAGGGAAAACGTGGAGAAAGATGGAGGATGGGGATGCATTTTGGAAGCTAGCTTCTACCCAAAGCTTGGCAGACTTGTAAGTGACACCCTTCTTTTCTAACATTTCTTTTGTTTCCCAGAAGCTCACTCCATAAACGATACTACCGTAAATGAACCCTGAAAGCCAAGGCAGCGAAGGCAAGTCCATTTCCTTAAAATTCCAAGATCTCCTTGCTAGGTCAGATTGAGTGCATTTTGGCAAATGAGACAAAAGAAGAACCATTTGTTCACAGGCTTTGCTAAAATGAACAGTTATTTTGAGCTCTTTAATAATTTGGAAAACCATAAAAAAAACTTTGGAGGCAAAAGTGTTTCATGCCCTTATTTTATAGGAGAGAGAGGGAAGTAACTTGCCTCTAGTCACATAGCTGGTAAGTAATTTGATTAGAATTTGGTTACTATTACATTAAAAAAAACTCTCCACATAATAGTCTTTTTCCTATGCTTTAAAAACATGTAACAGCTTTCTTTCAGTAATATTTTCATTAAGAATAGAATGAAGTCTTTTTAAAACAAAAGAAGAGGGTTAACAAATGAAGATCTACATAAAGAATGTTTCAACATATTAATATTGCTCCTCAAATAGCAATGTCTTGAGGGGACACTTCGGGACCTCTACCAACTTTCGGAACTCCAGCTGGCTTCCTGGTCATCCCAGAACTTAACTAGGAAATGATAGAGAAGGAATTCTGGCATAGGTTTGGCTTCGCTTCTAGTGACTTAAACTCTCTTAGTGCATTAGGACCTTCCCGCCAGTCACTTCTGCCTTCAGAAAGGATTTGAGCTTGTGCGCTTTTTATTGGTTTAGATTTTCATTTGTAGCCAGTTATATATGAGGCTTCTGTGGGACTCACTCCTGATTAGGATCATATCTACCAGGAGAGGACTGAGAAATTACAGACACACTGTCCTCTGACCGGGACAATAAAGCTCCTGGGAGCTCAGTTAGTGTTTCAGCTTTGAGATCGCTTTGCTGTTTCAAAGCAAATTCTAGCAGCAGATACAATCTTTAGAGCCTCAACAGTCAGGGCTGGAAACCAAAGGACAATTTGGCTGTCGATATTTTGGACTTGAACCTGCTTTAGCATGGGGGCGGTTAAGATGACCTCATAGGTCTTTTCCATATCCAATTTCTGTGAAGCATTGTTCTTGGGAATAGATGATTTAATAGGCTGATACATATTTGTATTTGCCCACTCTGCTGCTCCTTGTATTTGTTATATTTTACTTGGTTACCCTGGGAAGAACAAATATATTATGTAAGTCCAGAACTCTCAGAGGTCAAATCTGCAAAGGGCAGAGTTTGAAGGGATGTGGTCAAGAAAGGCAGAGATGGTGGTGAATAGGAAACCTGAGCTCACAAGTGCTTTCTAGATGTTTCCAGAGCAAAGGTTGAGGAAAAGTACCAAGATGTCATGTCTTCTGGTACAGTGGAAAGAATACAAAAATGGAAAGAGAAGACCAAGATTGATCTCTGACTTTCTAGTTAATGAATCTCAGCTTCCACATAATGAGTTCCACAGTAATTGTCTTGCTTACTTAAAGATGTTGGTTGGTTTGAGAATCATATGATGTATTTGTGTATTACAGTGTAAATGAAAATGTAAATTAAGAACATTATTGTTATTTAATGAAGTGATTATTATACTCAGCTGAGTTCTGTGTAAGAGCTAAGCCAAACCAGTTATGTTTCTTTAAAGTAATTGTGGGAGAAAAGACAAGAAACTGACAATAGGAAATTAAAGTTAATCAGTGCGCAGGAGGAAAGAGTAGAAAAACCTCAAATGTTCCTGTCTTTGGGTTTGCTCAGTGTATAACCCAAAGCACTCTTCAAAATTAGAGAAATATTCAAAGTCACCATTGATTTTTCCTTTATTATTATGAATGACTTCTAGAAATTTTTGAATAATATTCTAAAAGTCTAATATTTATGAAGCGGGTGAAAATAATGTAATTCAGTAAGAATTTTTCTGAGCAGCTTCTGTGCGCAATATAAAAATTTAGAGGGAAAAATAGTAAAATATATGTCTTATTTTCAAGAGGTACAGTTTAAGAGGGAAAAACAAATTCACAAATATATTCAGTATCATCTAAGGATTAAAATAGATTTAAAATGATTCTTACAAAGTTTTTCTTTGGTTCTATTTTCTCTCACATTACTCATTGGCACACGTGTGTTCATGTATCAGTAACCCATTCACTAATTGTTGGACACTATTGTGCTTTGTGTTTAGAATTTCCCCAGAAAAGCTCAACATGGTTAAAAACATGGTTACCCATGCAGGAAGTTTCAAAGGTGAAGTATGGCTAGAGGAGGCGGGTCATTGGGGGCTAGAAATACATATATATATATATATATATATATATATATATATATATGTATGTATTTTAACTTTTAACTTTCTTTACTTTCAGCCACCATAATGTGAGAAACGTGTCCCTCTGTCAAGACTCATCATCTTGGAGCTGGCCAACTATGGACCGAACACTGTGAGCACAAATTTCCTACTCTATGTTGTGCTTGTCAGGTGTTTTATGAGGAAAACAGACAACATATTGTGAACACTATTTACTATTTTCTTTCTATCCTATTCTAGTCCATTGGGTTAATGCCTCAAAATCTACTGAAGCCTCTGACATCACCAGTTCTCAGAGGTGTCTTATAGATTGGCCCCTGCTCAAGATGCCACTACTGTTCGTGAGTGCCACTAGTGTACCAGCAGCACAAGTAGCATTAAATGTGTAATAAGTCAGGTAGTAAGTGAAATAAAATAGTTTCCTAGCATGCAACTATTGATTCTGCTTGGCTAGGAAAAAGTGGAGGGGTCACAAAATGCTCTCCCTGAAAGAATATGAACAATGAATAAGATATCATTAGAGAAAAAGCAGAGAAGGGCATCCCAGGATTATGACTACGTATGAACAAAGGTACAGAGATTTGAGTTCACAACATAGTCTAAAAAAGCAAAATAACACATCCTCTCAGAGACAGAACAATTAGACAAAAGGGATTAGAACAGATGCCCTTATTGAATATGAAAGATGAGATGTATATTTCCACTTTTCATTTTTCTACCTTTCTACTGGAGAGTGATAAATAGAGTTGGTAATATTTCCCTTCTTGTTAAAAATTAAAATAGAGCTGGGCGTGGTGGAACACACTTCTAATGTCAGTACTTGGGAGACTAAGACAGGTGAATCGCAGGTTTGTGACCAGCCTCAGCTACTTGGTGAGGCCCTCTGCAAATTAGTGAGTATCCTGTTTAAAAAAATAATCATAATAAAATTGGGCTGGGGGGTGTAGCTCAGAGGTATAATGCCCTTGAGTTCCATCCTCAGTACCAAAAACAAACAAACAAACAACAAACAAATAGAATTGGAATTAAAATTTAATTGAATTGAAATTTTAATTACATTAAAAATGCATAATTCAAATTAAAATCCCTTTGAGTGAAGTCCTGCAGTGAAGAAGAGGGTAGTGGTGGATCCAGAGATTAATGGTGTATATTATCAAAATGCCTGATGCTTCCACCAATAGGTAAATGGGTAAAGAAAATGTGGTCTAAACACACAATGAAATTTCCTCAGCCATAAGAGAGAGCAAAATTATGCTCTCTGCAGGAAAATGGATGAAACTAGAGAATATTATGCTAAATGAGATCGGCCAGTCTCAGAAAGTCACAGGTCATATGTTTTCTCTTATATGTAGAAACTAGAATGAAAATAGGAAAAAAAAAAAAAAGAAGACTTCAGTCAAATGAGAAAAGAGATTAGTAGAATTGTGGGAGGAGATTGGGGGAGAGGTGAGAGGTGAGCAGGGGACTTACGAGGCTTGAGAAAGGGAATAGACCAAGTAATGTTATGTTCACATATGAAGGTATAATACCAGTCTCACTAACTTGTATGGGGAGGGAGAAAGGGACAGTGGGGTGAGTTATGGAAAGAAATACACAAAGTTATTGTGCATGTATTTATGTATAACTTTAAATCTCACTATGTTGTATAATTAAAATGCTCCAATAAAATCATTAAAAATGTAGACACCTAATTTCTAAGGGCTCAGAAACTGAAACTATAGTCAGAAAATGTCACTTAGAGATAGAAAATATAAAATAAATTGAGTTGCCTGACTTTAGATCTGAATTTCTTTACTGTAATCCTAGACTAGTAATTAGTTCATTTGGATTTCAAATATCACTCACTACAATTGAGTAGCTTCAATCAGTGGACCAGATTAAATCCACAAAACACTCACGTTTTGTTCTAAGGTATAACCATTTTTGTTGAGAATCATGATCCCGCACACCCATACAACCTTTACACAACGTAACAATGTAGCTTCGTGACATTATCACCTGACATACCAGAAAACTCAGAGGCCATCTTTTTTTAAATCAATAAGTGTATTTCCTTTTATGAAGATGTATTTACACTTCCTCTCCTACCTCCTTAAACCACTCAATAGCAAGCACACTTATTTGCAATCACTGCCACCTACTCCAGCAATGTTCTGGTTTGAAGTTTCATCTTACTTTTGAGTACATATGATATTCATTGTTCTTCATATTATATTATGAGCTCTTATAAGGTAAGTTCCAACATGGCACTGTTCGAACACTGCCTGTGAGTTAACCTTGAAGTAATGGTAATCATACCAAAGCTATCATATGTTCCATATCATCCACTTTGGTTAGTCAGTGTCGAAAAATTGAAAATCTCCCACAACTTTCAGAGGAAATCAAATTTCTTTGATTTTATGCCTTCAGAGTTTCTCTTTGCCATTAAGCCACATATCTGGTTGAATAATCACATTCTTTCTACAATGAAGATCAATGTGTATAAACCTGGCTCTGGAGACACATTGGTAATTGCTGGCTTGACCAGCAAAAGTCTCCTAATTACATCCTCTTTTAGTGTTACCCTTCTCCATCCTTTCCACCAGACCTGCATATTCTCCTTACACAACACTTTACACACAGGGAAAGAAGAAGATGATAAAATCTTGGTTCTGGATGTACTGTGTATTCAGGTATGCACTAGACAATTTTGACAAGATGGCATCTATTCATCACAGTATTTAAATGATCTCATGTTAAAGACACAGTTTGGGATAGGTTTGATAAATTTACCAAGGCCATATGGTAGGCAGGTATCAGGGCTGGGATTCAAATTTGGGTCTGCGGCCTCCAAAACCCATAATCCTCAGCACAAAATTCTCAGGAATCTCTGCTAGGGAGATTGGGACTAAGCTTTATACTATGGCTTTGGGGACTGCCATTACTCTCCTAGTCAATAATATCAGTGATCAATAGAGAAAGTCAGTAAAAAAAGGTATCTGGATAATGTTAATATATTGATCATAATATCTTGGAAGAGTATGTTTGGGAGGGGGAATACTGGGGATTGAACCCAGAGGCACTCTACCTCTTGAGCTATACCACTAGCCATATTTTTCTAAAAATGTTGAAACAGAATCTCGCTAAATTACCACAGTACACTAGCTTCAAATTCGTGATCCTCCTGTCTTCGTTTCCCAAGTACTGGGATTACAGACAAGAGCCTTTATGTCTGGCTGGAAGTTTGTTATTTAAAAAAAGAGAGAAAGATATAGTTAATAATGTAATAAGGGATAATAGGAAAAGTTCAAGGATTTAATCCAAGCAATAAAATCTGAAATAAGGAACAAGCTAATCTAAAATGACTTGAATAGAAAAGTGGATCTTTTTAAGAGAAAGTGTAAAACAATCTATAAAATACGATTGAAAAGAGAGAGTCTAGGAAAATGAGCTATTTTCATACACTCAGAAATAAGCCAAGGCTTTACTAATTTATTATGTTCAAATTTGAGTTCCACTTTAAAAATGGAGAAGTTAAAGATACTTTAGAGAAAACTGCCAAACAACAGGTAAAATCGATGATAGAAATTGTGGGTTAATAATTACAGCTTTTTATATTTTCAGTTGAGAGAAAAATATCAAGAGTAGCTCTCACAGTTTACCTAATATCATTATAAAATTAAATTTTTATTGACTTCTTTTCAGAGGATACCATAATCTACTTATTCCTCATTATAGGCAATGGAATTTTCCTTTATGAAAAATTACATGTAAATCAAAAGTCTTTGCTGAAATAAAACTATGAGCTCAAGAGCAGGGGGAATTACATTAATAGGTTCAAGTCTGAAAAGAAGAAAATTAAACCCTGAATTATCCTTTCTTAAGGCACTGTGAACAAACCACAGTTTTCCCCTAGTCTCAAATGACCTCCTTCCAAAATCCTCTGTGAGTCAGTTTGAGCTATGACTGACACTATAAAATTTTCTAAAGCATTTGAAATGGAACAAAATCAGAACATCAAAATATTCTCCAAACACAATCTGACCAGACCTGATATTTCACTTGGTTTGAATTCCTGGTGTTAAAAATAATTGAGTCATACTTTAATGCATCAGACAACTCCATTTTTAAAAGAAATCCTATGGTCGATGTTTTGGAAAAATAAGAACTTTTGTAAAATTAGTAATCATCCACTGATCTAATCATTTTTAAAATGTTTTGAGGATCATATTTGCTTAAACTTCTTGAATATTTATAGTTTGGGATTGTGATGATATGGCGAAGCTAGGTATAGCTAATATTAATTTGGTCCTCAGAGCCTACAACCATATCAACACAAACTTGCTGATTATTAGTATTACTGTTGTTCTTGTTATTACTATTTATGGTACTGGGGATTGAACCTAGAGGAATTATACCTTTGAGCTATACCCTCAGGTCTATTTTATTTTTTAATTTTGAAACAGTCTTGCTAAGTTGCTGAGGGCTTATTTAAGATGATGAATCTGGCTTTGAGTATGTGATCTTCCTATCTCAGCCTCTCAAGTACTGGAATTATAAGCATGCACCACCACACCAAGCTCTTGCTGATTCTTTTAAATTAAAAATCAAGCAAATTTCAGTGAAAATGGTAAAAATTTTAATTCTTTTACAGAAAATTCAGTATGGAGAAGTTGACATCATTCACTTTCCACACTTAGAAAGTTTAGGAGCTTTAAGAAACACAAATTAGCTCATTCATTTATACAGTTCTATGTCAGTGTTAATTAGGGTTATACTTTTGAGATATGAGTATTTTTTCTCCCTTCCCCTTTTTCACAAAGAGACAGGGCATCCCCATCTGAAGGGCAACCCAAAAAAGGATTGGCACATGATTGATTTCCCTGTACCCTAGCTATGGGATACTTCTGTATACTTTATAGAATTTGTTCCCTCAACCTTGCATTCTCACTTCTCATAGAAAAAAAATAGTGCAGAACATACTTTCTTGGTATTGGCTTCTGATTCTTTGGCTCTCTGGAAGGGTCCTGAATATAACTGCATCCTATTCTTCAAGCTTTAAGTTGGATTTAGAGGCTAATCTAAGTCAATCTTCTAAAAATGTCAAAGAGGAGAGTCTTAGGAGGTGTGGTTAGGTAGGTTCTGGTGTTGATGTTGGGATGATAAGTGCAACTTCTTTTTGCAAGATGTGAAATCATGTACCCTCTCACCCAGAGAGCCACTAGTAGAATGTCCATGCCTATCTATTTCATCCCTCTACTTATTGATCTGATAGTAGATTGGGATCAATAGGGAACTGACTGAGAGTTAGAAAGGAATGGGCTACTCAGATACTGATTAGGTAAGAAATGTAAGGCCAACTGAAGAAACGAACTCAACATTTATCAAGTCCCTTTAAGGGCAGGTCATGTAGGTTACTTTATATTTGATAAGGACAGATACATATGAAGAGGATATTATTCTCACTGCTATAATCCAAAATGACTAACCACACAACTTAGAGAGAGGAAGATTCATTTGCTTGCAGTTTTTTTGGAGATTTCTTATAAGAAACCTTGAGATATCTGATAATCTACAAAGCATATGGTCATTTCCTCTGGAATGGCCTCACTCCTAATACTATATCATAATTTAGTTTTACCTTGTGTGTGTACATAAGTTATACATATATCCTATGTGAGATAGTTTCCATTCTTTGTGTCCAACTTTTTTCCTCAACAATGTATTTGTGAAGTTTATTATGTTATGTATATAATTATAGTTCATTTGTTTTCAGCGATAGAATTCTCTGGGATGAACATATGAACATATGATAACTGATAGTTTTCAGTTGGGGGTTATGATGAGTAATGAAGTCAGTGTGTGTGTGTGTGTGTGTGTGTGTGTGTGTGTGTGTGTATTTAATTTTAGAAGGGCATTACTGATTGAACCCAGTCGTGTTTTCCCTCTGAGCTATACCCACAGCCCTATTTTATTTTTTATTTTGAAAGTCTCACTAAATTATTGAGGGTCTTGCTAAGTTGCTGAGGCTGGCCTGGAACCTGTGACCTTTCTGTCTCAGCTTCTAAAAACCTGAGATCACAGGAATGTACCATCACTTCTGGCTTGCAGTCAATATTTTTACTTGCCTTTCTGTTTACATGTGCATACATTTCTGTTGGAGTAGAATTCCTGGATTAAAAAAGTATGTGTCTCTTTGGCTTTAGTAGATACTACCAGTATCCCAAAACTATGTTCTTTATACTTTGAGCTCCCATTGTTCTACCTCCTCATCAGCAACCATTACTGATCCATTCTGACATGTGTACTATATGGCATTACACTGTGATTTCAATTTGTATTTCCCTAATGACCATGAAGTTGAACATTTTTCATAATGTTTATTGGCAGTATGATATCCTCTCTTGTGAAGTCTGATTTTCAGTCATTTGTGCATCCAATGAACTATCTCTGATTTGTAGTACTTCTTTATACACTCTGACAATAAGCCCTTTGTTACTTTCAAGGATTGTAAATGTCTTTTCCCTCTTTGTGACTTGTCTTTCTTACCTTTTAATTGTGTTGAGTAATGAAATTTTAGTTTTAATATCCTCCAATTTATTTATAATTTCTTTCAAGAATAATGCTGAATGTTTTGGTTAAAAGTCTTTCTCTCCAACCAGGTATGGTGGGGAACTCCTGTAATCCCAATACTTTGGAGACTAATACAAGAGGATGACAGGTTTTAATCTAGCCTCCGCAACTTAGTGAGACTCCAGCAATTTAGCAAGATTATGTTTCAAAATAAAAAATAGGGGTGGGGGTAGCTCAGAGGTAGAACACCCCTGAATCCAATGAAAAGTACTAAAAAAGTATTTCCTTCCCTTAGTTAATGAATATGCTCACTAATAGGCATTAGAAATTTCATAGTTTTGACTTTCACAAAGATCCATAAAAGGGAGTCTATATATGTGAAAGCCACATTTAAGACAAAGTAGCACATGTGATTTTGTTTATATATACATGTGTATATATAATACATGCATATATGTATATATGGTTATGTAGCTCATTCACATATATAGACTTATTACTTTTTTCCATTAGTTTGTCAATCCTGGAGACATTACACTATAAAATCATTACACTTTAGAATCACACACTTGAGATACCACTTATTTATAATGTCTTGATAAGCAAACCCTCTTATCCAGACCTTTTTCAAGTAGGTCTTGATTTTTATGCTTTACTTATATTAATTTTTGTGTGAAAGGTCTTAAAAGGCTTTCTTCAGATTTATTCCTAGCAATTTGATATTTAGCATATGACAAATAGTATCTTTAAAATTTAATTTTCAATTTTTGTTGCAATTGGATGTCATGCTATTGATTTTTAATATATTGATTTTTATCCCACAATTTAAATAAAAGATTAGTTATTTTGAATTTATCATGTAATCACATAATTTTTGAATAATACAAATGTAGTTACTTTTCAGTCCTTTCACTTCTTACTAATTTTTCTTATCTTTCAGCATTTCCTTGAATTTTTGTATAGAGGGAGCAATAGTAGACATCTTACTACTCTTTCTCATATTAAAAGCAATGCTTCCAAAATCTGTTACCAATAAGTCGAATGTTTCCCAAAGGTTTTTGTAGACAACCATCATCAGATTAAATGTTTCTTTATATTCCTAGTTGGCAAGGATTTTTAAAAATCATGAGTATAATTGAATTTTTGAGTTTTTAATATAAATATTGAGATAAATATTATTTTCTCCAAAATTAGTTTAATGTGATGAAGTGCACTGAATGATTTTCTAATGTTAAATCAACTTTGCCTTCTTGGGATAAATCCAAATTGGTCATGATATATTAACCTTGGTGCAGCTCACTAAGGTAGTGTGTAAGATTTTTATTTCGTTGTCCATGAGTCACATTTGCCTGTAATATTTTTTATTCAGGTTATGCTAGCCTCATAAATAATGATAGGAAGTTTTTCACACTTTCTGTTCTCTATAAGTATTTGTATAAAAATGACATATTCCTTTCTAAATGTTAAAATTTACTTGTCACCTTTCTTGTTCTGGAGTTATCTTTGACTGAATATATTTGTTTATTTAATTATCATAGGATAATTTATATTCTCTAGTCCTTTAATTTTTTATAATTATATATTTTCAGGTAATTTTTTTGAATAATGTGTTTATGTAAGTGTGTGGGGGGGTGGGATTCTGGGGATTAAACCAAGGGTCTTTCTACCTACAAGCTATACCCCAGACATTTTTTATTTTTGTTTTGAAATAGGGTCTCACTAAGTTGTTGAGAGTCTTGCTACATTGCTGCAGTTGATCTTGAACCTGTAATCCTTCTGTCTCAGCCTCTCAGGTACTGGGATTACAAGCATGCACCACCATGCCTGGCTTGTTCATTTAAATTTTGAAGTTTATTTTCTTTAAGTTGATTCTAATTATAATGATAATAAAATTTATCTCTCCATGAGCCACTTTTAAAAGTGATAGGGGTGCTATAAATAATTACATTGTGCAATCTTCAACACATTTATTTATTAATATAATACTGATTTTTTTATTTTCTGGTTTCTACAAAATGGTTTAATTGAAAGTCAATTTCCCTAAGTAAAAGACATGGTATAAACTATATTACATATCTATATTTATCAGTGCAGGAAAATGTACTTACATTGCGTATGCAGGCCTAAAATTGTCTTTAATTTTTATTTTTAGTAGATATTCATGTAGTTTAATTTCTTGGGCAGTATTTATCACTGTTACTTACTGTATTGATGTTATTCTGTACATTTTTAAAATATTATCTTATTTAAAATTTTTCTTATAATTGATCATAGTATTCTTCAAAATTAAATTTTACTTTTCTAAATTTGAAATTGTTGACATTTCCAATTGACTTTTCTTTATAGATCAAAATATTTTTAATTGAGAGTATACTCTTTTTGCAGGTCATTGAGGTACCTCAAAGCTCATAGTAAGTTCCTGCAATAAATTTTGTAACTTTTTTCATAATGAAATGCATAAATATTTCAGACTAAATATTTTCACAGGTTCTGTCTTTTTTATTCAATTCAGAGTTCATTTCTTTGAAAAAATATTTTTGCAAGGCAAAATTCATCAACGAGGTTGTTATGATTCTTTTGAGTATTCACTAAATTTATATTCTACAAAATTGTAGGCCTTTCCAATTTTGTTCCACTGTAGCTCAGAATATAAATTTATCCAATTAAAAATAGGAGTTCTATTAAAAGATTCGTATGACAAGTTAAAACATCACAAATCTCAATTATAATGTTTTTAAAGTTCTCCTAGTGTATTTCATCAGTTCCTCCTGATTCTAAAATAAATAAATAAATATATTCTGTCTGAAAGCTTTATTATACAATTATAATGAATAAATCTGAGTTGAGTTTTCATTGTTACTTTTGTTGAATATTTTCATCAAAAGCTTCCAATAGATTTTGAGAATAATAAAAACAAGTTTTAGAGATCTTGTTTGCAAAGAACTTCAAAAGCATTGTTGGATATTGAGGTGCATTTACCTATTGGTGTCATAATGCATTAAAATGTATAGTTTTATCACAAAATAATTTTTTTAAAGTTGAACTTTTAAATTAAATTTACAATATAGTCACAAAAAATGATTCACTTTGACTTTCAGCAGAATGAAATCCCGAGCATTTGGCTCTACATAAATGGATTGGATGTGAACAACCGAGACATCATTGGGTTACATGATTGTCTATTTGAAGCATCAGATGACACTAGTACAAACCATTACTTGGTTACAAATGGGAAACATGGCTATGTAGCAGGTATACGACTGCAAAGACTATATTACAGATATGAATACGGAGCCTTCTGAGAAAGTGCTTTATTGGAAAACGTGAAACAACAGTGTCACGTGGTGAGGGTAGGTAGTCTTCTGTTCCCTTGGATTATCACTGCCTTCCCTGAATCAATCTGATCCTCTACTGGACGCTTGCTTGAGTCCAGGGTAATGATATATATTATAAACCAACAAGCACTATTTTCACTGAAATATCTGCATAACATTGAGAGGGAAGCTGGAGTTATTTTAGAATTATTTTATATTATAATCTAAAAGGGACAGAGGGGTGGTTACTCTGTTTTGAAATGCAAATGTGGTACTGCTTTGAAGTATTTTGTGATTCATGACATAGAAAATCACTGCAGTGATCACTGCCAGGAATGGGTAGCGGCATTAACTACTTCCATGGAGGCACTGGTGACCAGCAAGGGTTAGATATATTCAGCACTGGTGGTTTTGTGAACTGTGTAGATTTAAAAAAAATATGAACTACAAAGGAACTGCAGATGATAAAAAATTCACCAAAGAATGAAAACCAAACTACCAAGCTAATGTAAGAAAGAAAAATTAATTTATAGTTAATAATTACTTAATAATTTAAAAACCTCAGTTAGTAAATGCATCCATATTATCTGGAAAATGAAAGTAATGCAGGTTTTGAAGCTTCATTATGACATTCTAATTTAATAAAACAGGCTTATAAGTGGCTCAGATGTTGTAAAAGTTGTAGAAATAGTGGAATAGAGCTCCCCAGTGGTCACTATGGTCATGCCAATATGCTTAGTACATGAGGATGAATAATCTACCTTTTCATCAACCAGGTAGTGACCTCTGTAGAGTGGACTTTATTCAGAAAAATACTTTATGAAGTAAAGTAATAGACTTCTTAAAGTAACAGACTTAAGTCAGGTCTATAATAAAATCAATTCAGGTTAAGACTCAACTCAAGATCTTACCCCATGAAAAATAATTACTTATAGTTAGGGTCTTGTTTTGGACTATCCTCCCCAAAGCTTGTGTGTTGAAAGCATTTCCCCAATTCAGCATGGTCCAGAGGTGGCCATGGCTGGAGGAGGGGACACTCAGGACATGGCCCGGGCCTCCTCTTTCCATTCTCTCTGCTTCTGGTGGCCAAGGCTGAGAGTTGCTTTTTTCCAACATGTGCCCTGCCACTGCAGTTTCTGCCTTGAAGACCCTGGAACCTCTGAAACTGTAAGCCCCAATAAATATTCTTTGCTCTAAGTTATGATTTTCAGGTAGTTTGGTCACTGTGGTGAAAAAGCTGAGTAAAACACCTGTGTTGAATTTAACCAGCAGTAATTGTCCTTTTCTCTTATGCTATTTAAATGATTGTGACCCAAACTAGGTGGCTGTTTTGATATTGTTCTTTTTTAATAATGTGCTTGTATTGGTGTATTTTAGTCTCACGCCATAATGTAAGCCATGTTGACAGTGACATACATGCTCACAGCACTTGGTGCCCCCCCGCCTCTCCATTTCCCCCCCTCCTGATACAGAGCACTGAGATTGACATTGGTACATTTACAATTCTACACACCGTCGATGGTATATTTTCATTGATGAACCTCGCTCATCACCCTCCCCTTCCCTTAGCCCACCTCCCTGGCTCCACTGAGGTTTCCCCCCCATTATCTGGAGTCCCTCTTGCACCCCAGTTACTCCCTATCATCTTAGAGAAAACATATGACCTCTCACCTTCTGTGACTGGCTAATCTCACTTAACATAAGTTTCTTCATGTCCTTCCACTTTTTTGCAGATGACATATCCTGCTCTTCTTTATTGCTGAGTAGAATTTCATTGTGTATTTCCCATAATTTTATAATACATTCTGTTGATTGACACCTAGGTTAGTTCCATAATTTGGCTATTGCTCTTTATCATCAATAAAACAATGTTTTCATATATATATATATATATATATATATATATATATATATATATATATATATATTTTTTTTTTTTTTTTGTGGGTTTGGGGATGGAACCCAGGGGCATTCAACCTCCGAGCTATACCCCCTGCCCTATTTTCTTATTCTTTATTTTGAAACAGGGTCTCACTGAGTTGCAGAGGGCCTCACTAAGTAGCTGAGGCTGTCCGCGAACCGCGATCCTCCGGTCTCAGCCTCCCAAATGCTGGGATTATAAGCATGCGCCACCACGCCCGGCTGTTTTCTTATATTAAAACTCTGTTGGGTATATCCCATGTGTCAGACGTTGGATTAGCATTGTGCATGTACTTTTTTATTGATTTTTTTACCCCAGTTTTATGGAGTCGGCACAGTGAGGAAAATGAAGCAGACATTAACTCCACCTACATTACAAAGGTAATGACAATACCAATGTTTGAAGTTAGGTTTTCCTATTGCAAAAGATATGATTGCTTTAACCTTCAATACCACCTCTACTAATCATGAGACTTTAAATTGTTTTGTGTTTATTTTGAAGATACACCTCATATTAGTACTACTATGTATTAACCTTTACCTCTTATATTCTTCTGAGAATAGCACCTTCCAGTTCTTAACAGATTTATGGTATTTTACAGGCAAAATTAGGACCTGATTTCACATCATGCACAATAACTGGAGTCTTTCATACATCAACTATTTTTAGAAAGAAGGAAGGAAGAAAGGAAGGAAAGAAAGAAGGAAAGAGGGAGAACTGACTCAAGTTGTAAGAGAAGCCAAAATTTAATCAATAACAGGAATCACCGGCTAAGCTTGGTTAAGAAATGAGTAGACAGTTTTTCATCTTTCTAGCCTTATTATGTATTAAAAAAATTAGCAGTCATCATGTCCTTTGAATCCTGCTTTTATGCTGAGTTATGTCTTGATGGCGTGATAGGAATACAATAAATCAGCTGTTGGGTTCAACTTGCTATTGCTACAAGTCGCAGTGGCAGGTGTGTCTGGCTGGGCAGGTGTCCAGAAGTTAGTCGGATAATAAAGAAACTGAAGGAACTAGGGAAAAGATAAAAATCCCTAATTCTCAGGCTGAGGAGAGGCTACAGGTCAAGTTGACCCTGGCTTGGCCTACCTTGTTTTACCTTGGTTCTAGGGATCAAGAAGGCCCATGCGTTTGTTTCTTCATTTTCTCCAAGCTGCTAACCCCCACTGAAACTGGATGACGTTAAAACTGTCAGGTATTTCTTGAAGATTTCAGAAAACTGTGGCTCACGGTTTTTCCAAGTGTCTCAAATGGGAATGCCAAGGGTGAAGATCTCTCAGGGAGACACGTCATCAAAATTTTCTAGTTCTCAGTCACACCTTTTAATGAAAAAAGAAGCTCCTCTCCTTCCACCCCACCCAGCCTCTGCTCTTACAGGGAACTCTAAATAAAACAAACAAGTTCTCAAAGCTCTCCAGGGTCCTTCTTACCCATCAGGACTGTGTTGCCCACTTTTGGCAAGAAGACCTGGTTTTCTTCCCAGTGACCTGGTGGTCTTGGCAAAACCTCCGGCAGGTTCCCATGCCACACATACAGAGATTGTGAGGCTTGGTGGTTACAGGGAACAGGCCAGAGAATCTTGAGTTTTGGTCTCTGCTGAGCAATTCAACCCTCTGACCTTGTTGATGAGTCATTTGGATACCATTGACCAAAAAGGAGAATTTGGAACATTGCAATATAGGAACCTCTGAAATCCAGATGCTGTTTGTGAGCTGTGTTTTCCCAGATCAAATAAACAAGCATAAGAGGCAGTCATCCAGGCCCCAGAGAAAAATATTATGTGCCCAGATGCTTCTGTGGCTGGTGGGTGGCTAAATTAGGTTCTTGTTTTGTCTAAAGGCATTTGAGAATATATAAAAATTATATAGTAAGAAATCTGGTGTCCCGAATCTCCAATTATGCAAACTACTAGTCTTATAATATGTCAGCTGCAAAGCACAAACATGAATTAAAAACCAATTTACCAATAAAATATGTTGCTTATATACTGCAGTCAAATGAAAAGCATCAAGTCAAAACCTTTAGGCATCCTGAAGCATTACTCACACATTCTATTCTGGAGTCCAATAGCAGCATTATTAGTAGTTAAAAAGTTGAAGACCCTTAGATTTCATAGAAAAATAAAAGTCCTACATGATTTGCGACTATTGGGTATGATATTCAATCTTGCTAAGGAAAAAAGTTTCAGATTCTGTTGAAAGGGTAGCTGGCATTTAAATTCTTTATCTAGGGATGTTTTCTTTAGAACACTTGTTGGGGTTGGGCGTTGACATCTCTCCATCTGTGAAGTTCTAGAATAGATGGTTTGGAAATCCCCAAAGAAAGTCAGATTCAATCATCCTAACCTTTTCTAATTCCTGGTTCTTCCCCTTTCATCCTTTCAACCAAACCCCCGAGGAATGTTGTGATGAGCCCCATCTGGGACCTCTTACCCTTTTATATGGAAGAAATCTGAGTTCTGAGGATTGCTTCGTCCTCTCCTCCTCCTCCTCCTCCTCCTCCTCCTCCTCCTCCTCCTCCTCCTCTTCCTCCTCTTCCTCTTCCTCCTCTTCCTCCTCCTCCTCCTCCTCCTCCTCTTCCTCCTCTTCCTCCTCCTCCTCTTCCTCCTCCTCCTCCTCCTCCTCCTCTTCCTCCTCCTCCACCTCCTCCTCCTCCTCCTCCTCCTCTTCCTCCTCCTCCTTTTTCTTCTCCTTCTAATCCTCCTCCTTCTCCTTCTCCTCTTCCTCCTCTTCCTCCTCCTCCTTTTTCTTCTCCTTCTAATCCTCCTCCTCCTCATCATCTTTGTCTTCATTGTCAGAGAAATTCCTTGGCTAAAACTTTTTTGTGTCCCTTAGACACCAGCTAGGGTATTCCCTTCTATCCCTTTGGGTATCTAACACCTTCTCTGAAGACCTCTTAACACTCAGCCAATCAGTGTGCTATTACCTGAGCAATAATATTAATGGAAGATAATTTGATGTGGAAGTAAAACATTTATGAGGAATTAGGAGATAGAAGTACAGGAGGATAACTGTGGGTCCATACTAAGCATGCAGAGGTTAGTGTCTCTCTCTGAGCTACTTTCTCTATTATAAAATAATGCAGTTAGATAGGATGCTTACAGAATTTTCTGAGTCCATATTTTAATAATTTAATACTTTTTTCTTTCCACATTTTTTTGTATGAGGAATTAAACCCAAGGGCATTCTACCTCCAAGCTACACCCCAGACTTCCTATTTTTATTTTTCAACAAGGTCTCACTAAGTTACTGAGAATCCATCCTGCTAAGCTGCTTGAGGCTGGCCTCCAATCTGTGATCCCCTGTCTCAGCTTCTCAATTGCTGGCATTAAGGCATGAACAACTACTCCTGATTCCTTTCCACATAATTTTATTTTATTTTATTTATTTATTTATTTTTTGTGGTACTGGGGTTCCTGGAAGCCCTTCTACCTCCGGGCTACACTCCCAGACCTATTTTTACATTTTTATTTGGAAACAGGGTCTCCTAAGCCAGCGCGCACGGCTGGCTTTGAACCTGCGCGATCCTCCTGTCTCTGCCCCCCAAGCACGGGGATTACAAGCTTGCGCCACCATGCCCGGCTTCCACATAATTTTAAAAGAGGTCCTCAGGAAAATTTTCTTTAGAGTTTTGCTCCCTCTAGGCTTTAAATTCTTTATAGTAAGATTTTTCAAACTAGGTAGAAACTCAGTTAAACCAGGGGAAAGATTCTTGTTATGGTATGGCCATTTAAACTTCTATAAACCATTACATAAAATAGTAACTTAACATTAATTAAGCACTTCACATGTGTAAAAATTGTCCTGTGATTTTAAAGTGTGCTAACTCATTTCATTCTTGCTATGACACTGAGAAAAACAGGATTGTAACAATTTTAAAGATCAGAAAGATAAGCTGGGTGCTATGGTGCAAGCCTGTATTCCCTGTACTTGGGAGGCTGAGACAGGAGGATCACGGGTTCAAGGCCAGTCTCAGCAACTTAGCAAGACCCACATGAACTGAACAAGTATTTTCAAATAAAATATTTTTTTAAAGGATAGGGGTGTAGCTGGGAGGTAGAATGCACCTGGGCGCAAGCCCCAGTACTCCCAGGCCCCAAATCATAAAGCTAAATAATAGAAAATATGATTTTTTGTTAGTTATCCTGATAGTCACAGCTATCACTGTGACAAAATTACTTAAGAAAGAAACCAGCTTAAGAAAGAGAATAATTAGTTTAGCTCATGGTTTCAGAGGCGTCAGTTTATGGTGAGCTTGCCCCATTGTTTCGGGGCCTGTGGTGAGACAGAGCATTGTGGCAGGTGCTTTTTGGGCAAAGTGCTCTCCTCCTGGTGGCCTTAAAGAAAGGAGGAGGGAGGGGCTGATGTCCCCTTCACAGGTCACACCCCCACTGACGTAACTTACTTCTGCCAGGCACCACCTCCTAATGCTTCTCCCCTTCCAGTAGCACCTCCGACTGGTGACTAAGCCTTAGCACGTGGCCTTTCAAAAGACACTTAAGATCCAAACCATAACCAGGCATGGAAGTACAGTCCTGGAATCCCAGTACTTGGGAGGTTGTGACAGGATGATTGCAGGTTCAAGGCCATAATTTTGTGAGACTCTCAGCAACTTAATGAGACCCTGTTTGAAAACAAAAAATAAAAAGGGCTGGGGGTGTAGCTAAGAGGTAGAATGCCCCTGGATTCAATTTTCAGAACCACACACACACACACACACAAAAAAAAAAAAAAAAAAAAAAAAAAAACAACCCAAACCGTAATAGAGAGGTGGCATACATTGACCCAGGGTACACACCTGGCAAATGACAGAATTGAGGAATAAACCCAGGCTGTCTAGCCAGGGACCTATGTTCTTTAAAAACTGTTATGCTGAGGAAGTTCTCACAGAGGACTCATACCTTTTCCTGACTTCTCCTCCATAATCTCACTATAGGGTCAGCTCTTCATCTGTAGACTCCACAAATTTACTATTGGTACTAAAATCCTCCTATAAGTTATGTTCTTCTTGATCAAACAAATCTCCATCCAGCTTTCTCCCATCCTCTGTCCATGATGGACAACTCAGCTGTGAAAATCCACTCATTGTCCAAACTCAAAAGCTTCATGTCCCCAATGCATTCTTGCCCAGCTCTCTTTCTGTACTTGCAGTAGCTGCCCTGGTCTGCTACTAAGATGAAACCCACTTTTCATTGTGTTTTCTGATTAAAGCATATAACACTCCTATTCACATATTTGGCAAATAGTGAAAGGATAACCAAAGTTACTTGGCTTTTTCCCCCCAATATCTAGCATTCAAGGTATTTTCTCTCTCAGCTTAAAGTAGTTCTGGGGCCTGGGAGTGAGGTGAGGCCTTTCTCTTCTGTATTCTCTCACTGCATTTATTCATGTCTGCCTATCTGCCTCCTTTGGTGAAAATGAGGTACTAAGAGCCCAGCAGTGCCCGGCACATGACAGGAACAGCACATACGTGAACAAATGAATGAACTGAATAGATGGCTAAAGGATTGTTAAATGGCTCCTTTACATTTAAAAGAGGTATGTGGCTTCCTTTCCAGGTTTTCAGTTAAAGACCCCCTCCAGCCCAGAAGCATATGCTGGGAGGAGGAGTGGAGGGCCTTGTACAACCCCAGGTTATGACAGAGTTAGAAAATTGCACGTGGCGGTGGACTGTAGCCCTTTAGTGTTAGCAAACCCATCCTGGAGAATGGGTTTGTAGCCATGACAGCCTCCTTCCCAGAGTCTGGTGGTAGGTGTATTTTTTATACTATTGTCAGTGTATTTTAGTTATACATCAGAGTGAGATTCAAAGAGATACATACAACACGCACATAGACGTGGTGTGTTTCCCTCTGGATCTCGCCCTGCTCCCTCCTCCTCCCCTTATATGTTAAGGAGCTTGGTAATGATACCTTCATATATGAACACGGCCTTGTTTGAAATGTTTCCATCAATTCTCTCTCTCCCTTTTGCTTCCTCCCCCAAGTGTCCTATTGGTCTCTGTCCTCATTTATCTGAAGTCCTTTTTCTTGCTATTTTCTCTCTAGTGTCCACAAATGAGAGAAAACATACCACCCTTGACTTTCTGAGACTGGCTGATCTTAAGATATATCATATTTTTAAGTACAGTTGGCTCTCATAACTGAGGAACGTAACCTGAGTGTTAGCCAGCTCTAGTCTTTTTTTTTCATCTCATAAATACCTACTGATCAGTCATTCTGCATAGCATTCAAACACTGAGATACACAAATTACAAAGAGGGAAAGTCTTGCCTGGAAGAAATTTATGCTATAGGAGGACAATTGCTCATAGAAATCAAATATTGCTTAATATCTACAAGTAGTAGTGGATCATCTTACTTTTTTGTATCTTTAAATGCTGGAAAATGGTTTTGTATACTGAGCAGAATGATCTAAAGATAAGGGTTTCAGCACAGGATCTCCTACTGAGGGGATAACCCAGCTTTGTGCTTATTTACCTGCTATGTAGTTTAATTAAAAGTAAACAAAGGTAGAAGATTTCTCTGATGTAATTATTTAGTTGCTGTGAAACTTAATAAAAACAATTTTTAAAAATACATGCAAAAGGTTTCCTTCTCATCTTGAGTTTTACCTAAGGGATTTTTTATCCTTCTAAATCCATCAGGAAATGGCTTTTTTCCATTTCTGGTAACTCTTATTATCTATGATGGGACAAGATGGAAAATCTACAGGTAGAACTGGAAATACCCATTATGTTCCAGGACTAAAGGCAAGTCAATGCACTTTGCCCTTAGGCTTTCCCCAATTTCACAATTAAAGGGGGGCACTTCATTTATTCCATGCCTGTGAATTGTGTGTTTCTGTCAAATGATGGTAGGAGGCTATGTGGAGCTCCACAGGTCACCGGTGGGTTGTCCTCAGGTGTCTCACTTCTGTGGGACTCAGTTTCCTTCTTTGGCACATGAGTAAAGTAAGCAGGGTGACTGTGCTGGTGTGGGCCAGGTCCCCCAAGATCTCTCCAGCCTCGTCAGACTCAGGTAGAGTGGTCAGATTGGGATCTCATCTTTCAGGATCCAGAATTTCAAGGTCTTGGGAGGCAGCCCAGAGTCAAGAAGCTGGGCTTTGGGCCCAGAGAGACCTGTCACAAGGGAAGTTATATTCTGAGAATTTGTCATTGGGTCTGTAAAATGAAAATAACTATGTCCTCACAAAGTTGTCCTGACAATTTTTTTAAAAAAATGAATAAATGTCTCAGTTCTCAACAGTCATGTAAGGCTTACCTCTGTGCAACCCCTAAAACACACACACACACACACACACACACGCACGCGCGAGTACACACACACACACACACACATATACACACAAACACACTCCACAGGTACAAACACACCCCTCAACCAGCAGCTAGCAATTATGATGACAGGGAAAAGCCATGTCTCAAAGGAAACCCTCAGGTCTCCTGTTCCCTGGATCTCAAGCAAACACCCACGACCAAGGGAACAGACCCTCCTGGACTCTGACAAGTTAAAGGTAGGCTTTCTAAAAGTGGGAATCGATGAAAAAGGAAAGGAAAAAAAAGTCTCATTCAAAGAGACTTTGGTTGGAAATCCCCATTTCTAGGCATCAGCGATGCCAGTCATGGCTGGCAAGGCCTCTGTTCCAAGAGGGGAACTCCCTCCATGATGGCTTTGGGAAAGAGTCCAGACTTTTTACTCTGTCTGCTTTCAAAACACAAGAATCTCTCAGTTTGTGTTTATGAGAAAATTGTCCTTCTTGCTCCAGCTGGAGGTGTTGAGCACCCACAGACTGTGCTGAGGTGTGTGTGTGTGTGTGTGTGTGTGTGTGTGTGTGTGTGTTGCAAAGCAAGAGTTGTATTGGAATAACTGTCTCAGAGATGGAAATCACCTCCTGCACTTACACAATATGTATTTTGTGCATCAAGGGCTGGAAGATGGGCCAGAAATAATTCCCTATTGGGACAAAGCAGGGTAGTTCCTACTGACTTGGCCACTGGGAGGCTCTCCTTCATCTGCCCTAGAAGAACTGCTCTTGGCAGATGTCTAGGGCCCTTTCATCCCACACCTCCAGGTTGAGAATACAGAAAGAGAAGAAGGTCCCCTAGATGAGAGTTCACATGACTGCAGTGGATGGCACAGACCTGCTGCTGCCTGGGGCCTTTGCCTGCTGCCCAGGACCATCATGCTAGGGTGTGTACATGTGCGAGTGTGTGTGTGTGTGTGTGTGCAAGGTGGATGTTGGTGTAATCTGGCATTATGATGGAGTTAGAACACAGTAGCAGGCTTCTACTACATGTCGCTTGCTGGTCTGTGACCAGTGCTACTTTGATTAGTTCATTGGGCTTCTATCCCAGCAGGAATATGGCTACTCAAACCAGTTATGGGCAGAGGAAGTGAGACTGCTGGTAGCTTCCACCCCTGGCTTAGAACAGTAGAGCAAGGAGAAGTCATGGAAAAGAGTAAGCCCCGGTGAAGACATGCACTCTCTGGGTGAAACTACTTTAAGTCCATGGACCAGACTCCAGTATGGACTCCTAGGCAAATTGTGTGGACCTCATGTTGTACAGTCATCTCCGTCAGTTGTCTTCCAGCAATTGCAGTGCCGGGTGTTACCCACTCCTCTACCGCATCACAGGATCTCCGTGCAGTCTTGCTGGGCCAAACTGAATCCTGCCAGGTCAAACAAGCGTCCTTGTTGTCCTCTTTAGTTACTATCTATTTATCCAAACCTGAAAGTAGTGAGCATATCATGGGGGGATAGTAATTTATTTTACCAACAACAACAACAGCAACTGGGTGGGTGGCTCACACCTGTAATCCTGGTTCTTGGGAAGCTGAGAAAAGAGAATCTCAAATTCAAGGCCAGCCTTAGCAATTTAGCAATACCTTGTTTCAAAATAAGTAAAAAAAAAAAAAAATAGAACCAGGCTGGGGGTTTAGCTCAGAAGTAGATCACCCTTGGGTTCAATCTCTAGTACCATAGAACAATTGCAACAATAACAATGATGATAAGAGAGCCATTACAGGACTGGGCTCTGGCTTCTTATTTCTGTGCTGGTGGGGCTCCGGTTTGGCTGGTCTCCTTGGCTTGGAAAGCTTGACTCACTTCATCTCCTGCTTCTCCTCTTGGCTCATCTCCAATTCTCCTGGCTCCTGTAGCTCCGTTCCTGGCTGGCTATGCTAATCCCACATAATATTTTATGCAAATTCATTTGAACCCCAATACAAAGCTTAGCAAGGAGGCACTGTTTCTTTTCCTCGATAGAATTAATCATTTCTAACTTGGCTCTAAGAAGCCAGTCCAACTTGTGGGTCCTTCATTTTTGCTCATAAGAGACATTCCCAGCCCCACCTCAAAAGAAAAAGATTTCCTATTTCCCTGCCTTGCCCTGGCTCCCCCAAAGTGCCGTCTTCTGTGGAAATTCCCACCAGTCTCATTTAGAACCACACTTACACAAGTTGCCTGGGAATTTCTCTCAGAAAGCTCCTGTCTCCCCTGCCCCTCGGGGTTCGACTTCCCACAGACCCTTGGGTGGTTTAGACTGTTGTCTACATCAACAACATGATAAACTTCTTGTGGCTGCCCAGGCTTCTCCAAAGAGTTGTGGGAAGCATTGGTGAATTACTTCTTTGATTTTTCTTAAACAAAATTCTCTTTCCCCTCACGCTAAATGACTTTTCCCAGACTAGGTTCTTCAAGTGGCATCATGAAATGAAAAAGGAAGATTTAACCCCTAGTTCTAACTGAAGTCAATGAGGGTACCAAGCTCTGGATTCTTAATTAGGATAATTAAATTTCAGCCAAACAGCATCTCTATCTGCCCCTGGTGCCTCATTAATAAGGAAGGTGTTTTCCTCTGTAACTTTTCAACACGAAAGAGAAAATCTAAGGAATAGGGTATATATTTCTGCATATAAATACAGTCTATGTACACAGACTTTTCTAGGCAAACAGAATAGAATTTCCCTGCTCTTGTTTTCTTTAAGCAAGACTAACAGCAGTAGAGTGTAGCGTCTAGCACCTCAAACTTTTCAACAAATGACAAGGAGTGGAAAAAATCATTGGGTCACTTTTCTTAAGCAGTGTGGGTGGTAGCAGCCCTTTCCCTCCCCCAGGCTGGTGCTAGTGGAGATTAGCTGTCTGAGTGTATAGCTCCAGGTTTAGAAATATAACCTCTGCCTTATATCTAAACATCCCACTCCTCATTTTGTAGCAAGGAGTCTTGGCAAAACACCCATTCAGGGAAGCCTTCTTGATGTCTGTAAAGGCAACTGAGAAGGACTGAATGAGTGTCACTTCCTAGGTAAATGATCAGAATTCCAATGTCACATCTTAAAGTATCTAAAGCTCAGACATGTGGTCAGACTTGTCCAAGTCACCCAGCAGCTTATCAAGATAGGACTAAAGTCTAATTCTTCAGATTCCTAATCTAGTGCTTCTTTCTTAGCTTATCACCCTCTGTCTAAAGTGCTTCAAACAGCCTTCTGGGTTCTAGAGCGTGATATTATTAGAATCCTTGCCCGGAAGAAATTTGTATCAGATTGTTCTCAGTATATTTACAATATTTACTTAGTGGGGAGGGGGTAAACTACATACAAGTGGCATCTGCCAAGGAGCCTAAGTTATTGTATACAAATCTTAGTAACTACTTTATATGTGAGACAAGATATACACACACACACACACACACACACACACACACACACACACACACACACGAACCAGAATTCAGGATTCAGTAACTCAAAAAGAAAAGATCTATGTGGCCAAACCCTACAAATGGTAGATAAAGAAGTATTTTGTGTAAAATTTGCTTGAAGAGATCATGCCATTCTTCTTTTTAAATGGGTTTTAAATTTTACATTAGGTTTTGGTATCTAGAAAGTTAGTAAATATTGTAGAGAGCGTCCCACATAGTCAGCATCCAATCTGCTAAGATCTAACGTTAATATAATGAACTTGTCACAACTGAGGGGCCACTATCAGTATGTTATTTATTAACCAAAGTCTCTACTTATACTCCCTTTGTTTTTACTTATTATTCTTTCTCTATCCTGGATTCCCATCCTGGAAACCACATTACCTTTACTGCTCATATTTTCTTATTATTTTCTACACTAGGACAGTGTCTCAGACTGTCGTTGCTTTTGATGACCTTAGTGTTTAAGGAGGAACAGTGAGGTGTTCTGTAGAATACCCTTCAGCTTGGGGGAGTGGGATGGTTTTCTGATTAATGGAGTGGGCTTGTAGATCTGGGGGAGGAAGATCACAGAGTTTAGTGACATTCTCATTACATGGTATCAAGGGCACACATTCTGGTGTGTTTTACCATGGTAATGTTAACCTCTGTCTTCTGGATGAAGCAGCATTTGTCAGATTTCCCCCACTGTAGAGTCACCCTCTTTATCCTTCTCCGTAAGGTGTTCTTTGGAAGAACGTCAATGCACACCCTATCCTTGGGGGATGCTGCACCTCCTAGAGAGGACAGCAGCTCTAAAATTTATATAGATCCCCCCTTTGCTTTTAAATCACAGTGTATATGCAAGAAGAATGTGCCTGTAATCATAAGAAACAGCAACAGTAGCATTATAACATACAAACAAGATAAGATGTGAAAAGGTCGCATAAGATTCCTAGCTCTATTTTCCTGATTAAATGAGAATTGAGTTTAGTGATTAGCATAATACACACCCATGTGTATCAGGTTAGACTTTTTCTTTATATTGGAGATTGAACACAAGGGCATTCTACCTATGGGCCATACCCACAATTCTATTTTATTCCTTTTTTAAAACAAGGTCTCATTAAAATGTGGAGGGCCTCACTAAGTTACTGAGGCTGGTCACAAGCCTGGGATCCTCCTGTCTCAGCCTCCCAAGTACTCCCAAGCGGGCACCACCACGACTCACCCAGGTTAGATTTTTACATCCATTATTCACTGGGCAGATATTTTGAGGTACCTATCCTTTATTAAGCCCTAGATTTCATCATTGAATCTGTAAAATCAAACTATCAATATTCTGAGGGTGATTTAAGGTAAGCTAAAAGCCCATCTTCCTTAAAGTTTTACAAGCAGAAAATATCCAGATTCAGAGAATCGTCACACATTTATTTCTAATACAACATATGTTCAGATTTTATAGATTCACTGTGTGGCAGGTAAGGAAAGTTCCACCGCTCTCCTCTCATTCCGTTTTCAGATGGGAACATCATGACAGAATGGTGATCCTGGATGTGACAGCTTGAGCTGCAAGGAATATCTAGATTTATGGACAACAAGTGCAGTTCTTGACTGGACTCAAGCGTGGAGACCCTAACCCCACTACACAGAAACAGAACCAGGCTGCTTTTAGTACATACTTCCCAGGATCATCCTTATTTACTGAGCCATACCTGCCACTAAGAAATCAAGGATTCAGCTTAAAGTTTTCTTTGGCATATTCGAGGATCCCAAATCCTCCAAACACTGCCTCCTCCCTCATTACCTCCCTCCTGTAAACTATTATGCTTTTTATGTCTAGATTCTTGCTACTGAAAATAAGTAGTGTGCAGACTAGTCTTTGAATACTACCTTTTTTTTTTTTTTTGGTGGTACTGGGGTTCCTGGAAGCCCTTCTACCTCCGGGCTACACTCCCAGACCTATTTTTACATTTTTATTTGGAAACAGGGTCTCCTAAGCCAGTGCGCGCGGCTGGCTTTGAACCTGTGTGATCCTCCTGTCTCTGCCTCCCAAGCGCGGGGATTACAAGCGTGCGCCACCACACCTGGTTTGAATACTACTTTTTAAAGGTATTATCAATGTATTACATGGAATTGTTGCTGTAAGATTTGGGTGCTCCATTAAGAGCTCGATTTATTCTGGCACTTGACTAATCAGTCCAGTGCTTTTCCTTAAATCTTTTTTTTTTTTTTTTGTGGTACTAGGGGTGGAACTTTCTACCTCTGGGCTATACTCTCAGACCTATTTTATACTTTATTTGGAAACAGGGTCTCACTAAGTTCCTGAGAGCCTCACTAAGTAGCTGAGGCTGGCTTTGAACCTGAACAATCCTCCTGTCTCAGCCTCCCAACCGCGGAGATTACAAGTGTGCGCCACCACGCCCGGATTCCAGTGCTCTTTTAGGAATTAGGAATATCTAATATGCACATAGCATTCTAGTTAGACATCACAAATGCGGTCAGAACAAAAGGAAAGGAACACAACGGGATATCTGGGACTAGACAATTCTAGTCCAAAACTGATCAAGAAAAAGATAAAGATGGTCAGCAGGAGTAAGTATTGAAGAGAGAGACTCTGAGGTGAACTGAGAGGGGCTGAAATGAGCTGAGAAGACAGATTCATTGCCTGGAGCCATGATGACCCTCAAATACTCAGACCTCCTTCATCTACCCAAGGCTTCTTCTGAGTTTTCCGTAATAGTACATTTCTATAAAGGATTGACACCAGGCATAATGGTAGCCCTGTGATCCTTTTGAGAGTGACTTAAGGTACACTAAAAATCTATATTCCTCAGGGTTTTTGTGTGTGTGTGTTTGGGGATGGAACCCAGGGGCATTTGACCTCTGAGCTACACCCCTTGCCCTATTTTTTTTATTCTTTATTTTTGAAACAGGGTCTCATTGAGTTGCAGAGGGCCTCACTAAGTAGCTGAGGATGTCCGCGAACCGTGATCCTCCAGTTTCAGCCTCCCGAATGCTAGGATTACAAGCCTGCACCACCATGCCTGGCTTATATTTCTCAGTTTTAGAAGTATCCAGATTCAGAGAATCTCTCTCTCTCTCTCTCTCTCTCTCTCTCTCTCTCTCACACACACACACACACACACACACACACACACTAAGAGGCATTCTACCTTAGAACTAAAACCAACCCTCATTTTACATTTTATTCTAAAACAGAGTCTCAGTAACTTTCTGGGGGGGGGGCCTTGCTATATTGCTGAGGCTGGCCTCAAACCCACCATCCTCTTGCTTCAGCCTCCAAAGTACTGGGATTACAGGCATTTGCAACTACGCCTGACTCATTTATTTTTAATACAACATACATTTAGCTTTTATAGATCAGACATATACCATTCTAATTCTTTTCTTGAGCCCTCCCAATTTTCATGCTACTTTGGCTACTTTTGGTGAGATAGAGTCCCCTGAGCAAGTTTAAACAGTATGCAAATACCTGCTACAAGGACATTTCCATTATTCTGTTAACCTTCTTTTTGCTCCTCCTTTGGATATGGAGTTTGGTGATCTTGAAGGTAAGTAGTTTCATAAGATTGAAGGCAAAGAAAAATTTCCACCAAGTTTTTAAATCCTTGCCCCATGTAATATATAGCAGAAAAGGAGAAGTGATAAGATCAAATTTCAGACATAAAACACTGCACTGAATATGTCCCCTTTCCAACACCGCCTTTGGATGGAATGAATGGAACCAATTAAAGGACCTGGCCATCAAATTGAAAATCCTAAGTCACTGTGACTCAAGTCTAGGAAGAGAGAAAACTGGTTTGAACAAAGAAAAAAGACTGTAACAAAACGATATCCATCACCTTTCTTTCTACAGAACATATTTCAAGAAGTGTCTCTGGGGTGTGGCCTTAAAGATTATATATATATCTCTTCCCCTCTTGCTTTCTCTTTCTTCCTTCTAGGCTCCACGATGTGAGAGCAGAGCCTTGCTCTCTCCCTTTTTCTGCCGCCATGCCCTGAACTCCGCAGACCTAGCCTGACATGAACTGAACCCTGCAATCTCCCAAACTGAGAAAATAAATCTTCCTTCCTTTACATTGTGTGTGGTCAAGTTTAATATGTCACAGCAGTGAGAATATTGGCTGAAACACCATATTTTAAGACACCTTTATGGTTAAAAATTTAGGAAACAAATGAATGCCTTCAAGATTAGGTTGGTTTTCTCTTTTGAGTACGACCAGATACACTAAGCAAAATTTATTATTTTCCTTGGGCCTTAGGCGGATTCTAGTGTGAATGGATGCAAAACTTCCAGAACTAGAACCTTTCTGGCAGCCATAGAAAACACGGTAATTACTATGCCCACTGGATCGGATCATAGAGAGCTTTAAGAAAAGTTTACTAGAAAGCCAGATTGCATGTTAAAGTCCTGAAGGTCATACCATCAAAACCAGCATTAATGAGTGGATACTCCTTCTGAATTAGGATTCCAGGGTTGGAGAGTTTTTTCTAACTTTATTAGCCAAGAATATTTGACAAGCTTTTCAGGACCCCTACTCAAATCATGAGTCCTGTTAATAAGGGATGAGGTAGAAGTTAAAAGTTTGACTTTTAATTTGTATTCTCTACCCAAAACATTCATATATTTATATATTATCCACATAGGTTTCATCCCTCTGCCATTAAGATTTCTTTCATTTATAGTCTGTGCAGTTCTAGGGTTTTCACCATTCATTTCTGGTGAGTTGTGGTCAAACAGAGACAACCAGATTACTTTTGCAAAGTGGAGGTGGACATTTAAGCCTGTTCTGAAGTCCTTGTACTTACATCCCCTTGAGGGTGATGGAGGGCCAGGGTGACTGACATCCACTCCTGATTCTGTTCCTTGTTTGAGGCAGGTTCCACAGGTTGGTTGTTCTCTGGCAGAAACATTGAAAATATACTTAGGAGTGGTAGTAAAAGATAAGTAGTAGAAAAGATACTAAGGTAGAGCTGGGTCATATGGTGGCTCCATTCCCAATCTTTTAATCATATTGGCTGTACTAATTAGTAATCTCACCAACAGTGTATAAGTGTTCCTTTCCCCTCCACATCCTTGGATTCATTGGTATTTGTATTCTTAATTACTGCCATTCTAATTGGAGTGAGATAAAATCTCACTGTAGTTTTGGCTTCTTGGATTTTAAATGTCCCCCAAAGGCTCATATGCTAAAGGTTTCCTTGTCAGCCTATGGTGTTATTGAGAAGTGGTGGAATCTTGGGTGGCTGGGGCCTAGTTGAAGGAAGTTAGGTCATCGGGTATGTACCCTTGAAGGGGATATGAGGACCCTGACCCCTTTATTACTCTCTCTTTGCTTTCCCACCATGATGAAGTGAACAGATCTCCTTCTATCTCAGGCTTCTACCATGATGTACTATCACCTGAAGCCCAAAGCAATAGGGCCAAGTGACCACAGGCTGAAATTTCTGAAACCATGCGCCCAAATAAACCTTTCTTCTTTATAAGTTGTTAATCTCAGTTATTTGTCACAGCAAAAGAAAGTTGACTAAGATAGCATTCTTATCTAGTTGACTAAGATAGCATTCTTATCTAGGCCCTGAATTTTTGTCACATTTCAATGAGACAATATAACTGAAAACAATTTTGAAAAATCATGATTCAAGTGTAAGATATTTTTATCATCAGTTTATCAATCCTTTTTTTATAATGTAGAATGTAGACAGCCACTCTAAATAATAATGGGGTGGGAGGAAAGCCTCTCTGGCCTGTAATCACACACACACACACACACACACACACACACACACACACACACACACGAAAACCTCTTCAGTGTACTGATTTAATAACATAGCCAAGTTTCACGCTGTTTTTACAAAATACAGCTCAGGTTTGGAAATCTTTAAACATCAAAAGGTGCACAACTACACCTTTTTAATTGGGGGCTAAAAAGTGAGCAGGAGAACCAAGGAATTTCAAAGCACTGTGTGTAAGACAGTCAAGCTCTGGTGAGCAAAGCATCCAGGCTATAGATATTTACACAATTTTACTAGTACAAACACCAAAGGTACCAATGCTTTCATGGAAACGCTGGCTGTGAACCTGTGTTAACTTTGGCTTAGGGTTGGAGCTATTTTAAGAACCTTCAAGAACCTACAGGAAGTTCCTTCCCTTTTTATTTACATTTGGTATTGTTGTTTTTAAGTACGTATTTCACATGCAGGAAGGCTTTTTACTTTTGCCTCCACTTATACTCATGTTTTTAAAATCACATATGTATAAACAGCCACAAAGACACACACGTGTCTTTTGGCTGAGCCCATCTCGAGAAAATAGAAAAGAAAAAAGAAAACACCAAAACTCTTGCCCAGTTAAGACACTAGACTGGACGGCTCTTTCTAGCAAAGCTCAAAGACTTACAGACTTGGTCAAGGAGACTAAGCCTCCCTGGGCTCCAGTGTGAGCTGTGGCAAAATCAGTAAACAAATAAATAGAGTAAAGTAAAGACCAGGCTCCGTGGAGAGTTGGGGCTCCCTGTCTCTTTCATGAGTAATGAATGTGGCAACCACAGAGACTTGGAAAGGACCAGGATTCTCAAATCTGCAAGCTGAATTTCAAGGAAGTCAGTGCACTATTATAAGGACTTTTGTAGGGGGTGGAAGGGTTAAGGAATAATTAAGAAGTACAGGATCAGGCAGAGCAGAGGGGCTTGGAATGAAAAGTGTAAGAAGAATTGCTGGGGATCCATTCTTCCTCCCTCCTGAAATTTGCACGTATTGAATTGGAATGTCCAGGACCTGTTGTGCAGTATGTCCAGATTTCTCAGCCAGTCTCTAGAAAAGTATGACAACTTGTGCCCAAAGTGCCCCACCTGAGGAGGCCATCTGTCTCAAGGCTGCTTCACTGTGCTGGGTGGTCCTTGGCTCTTGAAAAAGAACATCTTTCTCTTGAGAAATACACATGAAGTAAGTGGAACAGAAACTGGCCCTTACACATTGGTTTCTCCATTCCGTCCCTAATCCTCCATGTTTTTCTCCAGCACAGGGTGACGGGGGCTTTTGTGTATCAGTTATTTTATGCCAACTTCTAAATGCCAGTTAAGAGAAGTGGCAGAAGAGAAGAAAGGGGAGACACAGGGGCCCAGGGAGCACTTGCAGGTTCAGATATGAGCAAATAACTACAACTATCTTGGTGAGCCTGACCTCTTCCTTCACAACTCAGTGGTGAATTTTCAAGGTCATAGAAGGTCAGAAAAATAGAAATGCAGCACTTTGCTCCATGCAAATTAGTTGCTATTCCACAGACAAATTTGTTGTTTAACATGGAAATACCTTTGTAACACTAATATGGACTTTAATTTGAATGAAATTTCCTTTCAGTAATTTGTTCATAGAAATTAGGAAGAACAAGAGAATTGTCATTCTCTCACATCTTCAGGAAGAAATTCATGCTCACTTCCATTTAGAAGACATGAATGTCTCCCTCACAGGCCACTCCTAGCCTACTCTACATATATCTAAAGTATGTGATGATTGAAAAGCAATGCCAATAGTCCTCAAAAAACACCTCTAAGAGACAGTCAGAAGCATCTGATTGGCTTAAAAGTCAGGGTGAAACTGTAGAGATAGTTCTCTTTACCTCTTCTGAAATAACCCAAACCAATCAGAACTTTGCTAATAGCCTGGGGAAAGGAGCCTCTATTTATTCTAGTCATAAAAAGTCTGTCTCTTATTCATCTAACAAGAGGAGCTGTGACAGTTAAGGAGGGAAAATAAAAGAAGAAGCCACGTTAAAACTTTTCAGTTATGAAGTTAGAGAGGAGCGATGAATATTGGAAGCTAAAGGAGAAATGATATGAAAACCAACCACTGCATAATGTCTCAGCTAGCTCTTTTTGTTTATTTTGTTTTTCTACTTAAAGGTATTGAGATGAAAATGAATTTCAGCCTCTGCCTCATTAAAAATTTGCCTCTTTGTCTTGGCAACTAGGTCCATTTTCTAGAACACATATATTTTTAATCCATAAACAGTGAAATGTACTTTGTAAAAATTAAGCTATTTCCATTCTACATTTGGTGCAATGTGTTCCTCCATTCTTCAGAGGTGACCAAAAGACAGACTCGCTCATAAGAACCAAACTAAAGAGCACATCTCCTACTAAAGGGTCTTCCAAGGTCAAGTCCCACCCAGGGAAGAAAGAACTTCAACAGAGGAAGAACAGGTGTCTGTCACAAACCTGGGGGACATACTCTTAGAGAATCCTCAGGTACAGTGTTGGGGAGGATAGCAAAATTTCATTCTGTGAAAGATGAGCGATGTTTGCCATGGTGCTAGAGGTTGACTGACAGGGAGAGACAAACGCTGTTTATTCACTAGCTCTGGATTGAATGATATGATCCTAAGGTACATAGAATACATAAGTACACAAATAAATACAAAATAGAGCAAAGATTAGTTTTTTTAAAAGATCATATAAAATTGGCAAGCCTGCACCAATACTATTAAAAGAAAGGGAAAAAGAGAGAAACTAATATAAAAAAATGAGAAGGAGCAACCATCAAAGCAAATCCTATAGAAATGGCAAAGAAAATAATAAGATATTACTACCAATTTTATGCCAATAAATTTGAAAAGGTAGAAGACATGGCCAAATTCTTAGCAAAACTCATATAATAAAAGAAAGCAAAAAGCTTAACGATCATCTATTAAATCGAAGGTACAATTCAAACTCCCAAAAATAATTCCATGCTCACTGAGATGGTTTCACCAAATAAAAAAGAACTAACACTGATTTTTACATACATAAATGTTTCCAGAGATTTCAAAACATGAGAATATTTTTTTATTTCATTTATGGGATCAAAATAAGCTAAATCCCAACACATGATAAAAACATTACAAGAAAGAAAAATTTTACAGCAGTCTTACAAGAACCTAGATACAAACCTGTGAAATGAATAATAAGCAATGACATATAAGAAGAATAACACATCATAACAATTTGTGTTTGTTTCAGGAATACAAACTTGTTTAATATTAATAATCAATATATTTTATCACATTAAGAGAACAAGAGAGAAAAAATAATTACTTTTTAAATGCACATAGCACATTTCCTCTAATGGCAGTTCAAACTTCCCAGGAAAACAGAAATACACAGAAACTTTTTAATCTGACAAAAAGAAATGTGCATTTAATGGTGAAAGGAAGTTTGGCCTTGAGATTGATAATGCAAAATGATACTCACTAGCATTAACTTTTATTCAGCGTTGCATTGAGTACAGGCCTATACCACTCAGGAAGCTCATGCAAAATACTGGAAATGTTTAGAGGCAGAAATAATATTATTCAGAGATGACATGATTATGTGCATATAAAATTTAAAAACATCTATTTAGAAACTACAGAAGAGCAAATTTGGCAAAGTTTCTAATTTGGTCAATTTGCAAAATTCAACTTTTATATATTAGTAACACATGAAAAGAAGACAAATATAGCAGTTTTACACTGAAAGCTATCTGTATGGAAAGAAATTAATGAAGGCTGAAACAAATGGGGGGTATAAAATGTTCAGGAATCACAAGAGTCAAGCTTAAGAGGTGTTAATACTACATTAATCCACAGCTTTAACAAAATCTGAATTGAAACAATAGCCTGCTTTGCTATAAAATAAATAATCTGATTTTAAGATCAATATAGAAATATCAAGAACCAAGAATAGCTGTAATAATATTGAAAGGGAAAAGAAAAAATGTAGAGGAATTACTAGTAGATGGCTAGACCATTTATGGAGCTAGAGTAATCAAGGCAGTATAATAGTAACACAAGGATAATATACTTACCAATATAATGGAGTCCAAGGAAATATTTATGAATCCTATTACATTAATGACAGAGGTGACAATGCAGTGTGATGGGGATTATTTAAAAAAATATTAGACTAAATAGACACATCCAAATACATATGCAAATATATCTTAACCTTTATTTTCATAACACCCATAGATTACAGATGGTTAAAATATGCTTTTAGAAGAAAAAAAGAAAAAGACTTTAAAAGTGCTAATCATAAAAAGATAAAGTATTGTTATTTTAATATTAATATTTTCATTCACCAAAATACATTAAGAATAAAGAGGTAATATGTACAGTGGACAAAGATAATGTAATACCTCAATCTCACAAAAGACTCACACGTACATATATAGTTAATTAATATATACATTAACATGCAAAAGTGTTAACAAAGAAATAAAACTGACTACCCAATATAAAATGAGCAAAAGCTTTGAACAGATATTTCACAGAGGAGGATTCCCAAGTGTCCAAAGGCAAGAGTCATGAGGGAATTCTACATTAGTACTAGCCTGACTCAAGTAGAAAATATCAAGGGCTGGAAAGGATATAGAGCAACTGGATTTTTCATATACTATACATCAAAATTTAAATTGGCACATATATATGCAGAAAACCTATTGCAATATTTTATTAAAGAAGAACATACACATATTCCATGTCCCAGAAATTCTATTCCTAGGCATATATCCAATAAAAGTGTACATGCCCCCAAACTAAGTGTACCAGAATGCAAAGAGCTACTCTATTAGTAATGGCCCAAACTTGTCCATCAATTTAAAAATGAGTTATTGAATAGTAGTATAATTGTACAGTGAAATACTATGTAGTAATGAGAAAGAAATATTGAACTTCACAAAACATGAGTTTAATATCAGCATGGTGGCACATGCCTGTAATCCCAATAGTTGGGAAGCTGACACAGGAGAATCACAGGTTTGAGGACAGCCTCAGCAAGTAGTGAGACTCTCATTAACCTAGTGAAACCCTGCTTCAAAATGAAAATAAAAATAAAAATAAGGCTGGGGATGTAGCCCAGAGGCAGAATGTTCCTGGGTTAAATCACCAGTACCACAAAAAGAAAAAAAAAAAACACATAAATTTATCTGAGAAAAATCATGGTGACCAAAAGGAGCCAGGAGCAGAAGAATGCTATATTAACCCATTTATATTTAGTTCATTTACATAAAGTTCAGAACAGTCACAACTAATCAATGTGGTTGGAAATGAGAAAGTTGGTTGCCTTTGGGGATGGAACTGATGGTGGCAATAGCGGGGAAGGAGCAAGACACAGCTTGCCTTCTCAATTTCTGCTCATGTTTTCTTTCTGTGTTTGGACAGAGGTTTCAAGGGTGTAGTCAATTATGAGTATTCACTGGAATGTATACTTAAGATTTCTTCACTTTTCTGTATGTGTACTATACACTATTAAATTAGTGAATGATTTATATTTTATTCTAAGCTCAAATGAGGATTTTTATATTCATTGAAGTGTTTTTGGATAAGTTAATTAAAAGAAAAGTTGACTGATTTATGCGTCAGTTTACAAAACCTTTTTGCTGGACCTTTAATGATGAAACCTATTTCTTCTTTTCTGCCAAAGCAGTATTTTCCATTACTGCCTCCTGCTATGGCACAAGAGTTGCCATTTCAAACACCACTGAAAGATTCCATTTCTTCTTGAAGCCTGTTTAAATGACACGTTTTGAACTTTTTAATTACCAAAAGTCCCCTTGTGCCCTTTAGAAGCATTTGTCAGTTCTCACTTACCACCTTTAAATAAAGGTAAAGATGCATCTTGAAGCACTGAAAAACGGGCCTAAAATGTTCCCCACAGTCATATGCTTGATAGCGCCTAAAAGGAATTGTTCCATAGACTCGCGTATTCTAGGTGAAATCAGGAAGGCTGAAGAAAGAGGGCTGGAGAAAATGGAGATCATATAAGGAAAGATTGATTCTCTCTAGAAGTTGACTTTTATGAAAGAAGCAGAGTGTGTAGAACACACTGAGAGTTTCCCTTTGGACCTTACAGAGCCACTGCGCCAGGGCTGCTCCCAGATGAGGAATGCCACAGCCAAGGAGAAAGGACCAAGGGTGGTTGAAAAGCTCCCACCTTGATGAAGCATTTCCAGTTTTCTCAACTCATAGTAGTTTTCTTTGCACTTTAATTCACTATATTTGTTCCTGTTCATTCTTAACTTCACTTTTGACCAAGTGATATTTCTTCCTCTTATCACCAAAATGGTCTCATTTTTCCTTTTCTTAAATATTGGGTTGAGAGTTTTAAGGGTTGTAATAGCATCGTGCTATTACATTTTTTCTAATGTTTCCCAAATCTTCTCTAACTAGCATGATATTTCAACTTCCTCCTACAGTGCTGAGAAAGACTTCCTTAAACTAAAACAAATGTTGGTACACTCGTGTTCTTAGTGGGATTATTCACCATAGTCAAAAGGTGGGTGCAATTCAAGTGTCCATTGATGGATAAATGGATAAGCACAATGTATTATATGCATACAACACACAGTATTGAGACTCAAAAATAAGGAAATTTGACACATGCTTCCACACAAATGAGCCTGGAAGGCATTATCTTACATAAAGTAACTCACTAACAGAATGACAAATACTGCATTATTCTACTTTCACGTGGTTCCTGGGGAAATAAAATGCATGGACAGAGAAAGGAGAATGGTAGTTATTAGTGGCAAGGGTAGGAAGAATGGAGAGTTAGTGTTTAATAGCACAGAGTTTCAGCTGGCAAAGATGAATGTTCTGGAGTTCTGGGGATGGGTGATAGGGTGGACACACAACAGTGTAAAGTTCTTAATGCCAGAGAACTGTATGCTTCAAAATACTAAAAAATCAACATTTTTATATGTATATTTCACCACAATAAAAATATTTTTTAATTCTAAAAGTAATTTTTTTTCTCCCAGCAATTTCTGTCTTGGGTCATTTCAAGTCCCTCCCTCCTGGTCCCAATTCTTCTGGATCATTAATCAGCCAACACATTTGACTTTGGACAATGTTTTGATAGATTCTCAAACACAAAATGCTAAACACATTGTCTAAGGAATCTAGAGAGGCATTGTTGTTGCAATGCCTCAAAGCAGAGAGATTTATTATGAATCAGTCCCATAAAGAAGCTGTTGGGCTGGGCACAGTGGCACACACCTGTGATTCTAGGACTTGAGAGACTGAGACAGGAAGATCACAGGTTTGAGGCCAGCCTCAGAAACTTAGCAAGGCCCTCTTTCAAAGTAAAAACATAAAAAGGGCTGGAGGCATAGCTCAGAGATGAAATGGCCCTCGGTTCAATCCCCAGTATTCACAACACTCCAAAAAGAAATTGTTTTTCTCTATTGGGCCTTTTGGACAATGGATAGAGTATACTGAAACAAAGAAATAATGGCACTAATATGTTATTAGAGTCAGAGGAGGACACCCAGCTCCCTGTTTTAGTGAGCAAATATATCTTTTGAAATTAAAAGATGTCTCATGGAGATGCATGTTAGTTTAAAAAAATAGTAAATTCAAGTTGAAAAACAAAAGCGATATTTCCTACTGATGACTGCATTTTCCTGTTCCCTTTCTTGGTTTTCTGTTAGGAAATAAGCACTATCTTACTTTCCCATCCAACAGCTCACTCAGCTTCTGGCTTCTCTCTCCTTCTTAAACTCTCCTTTTCATGTATAGAGCTCTTTAAAACTTACAGAATAAAATCCAAATTCTTTATCATAGAATATAAAGTTCAGCACAGTCTGGCTGATTTGTCTGTTGTTTGTGTGTTACTGTGGTTGTTACTGTTTTGACCTTAGCTCTTAATACTAGCCTAGAACACCCTTGAAGCCCTCCAGTCGTTTCACACCACCCACCCTCCAGAATGGTCCTTTCCTTAGTCATGCCTTATCCTCTAATCAGAATACCTCTCCACCCTCTCCATGTAACAGATTTCTATTCATCATCAAAGAATCCAATTACCACCTTCTCTGTAAAGCATCCTGTACTTACCTTCCCCCTCCAGCACATTTAGTGACCTACACCTCTTCAATGATACTTGGTGATTCAAGGACCTTGTTCATGGTTCTATTATGGTAGTCATACCACAGGGACTCTTGTATACATTTTGCTTCTGCTTTTAGGCTAGAAAATTCCCTTAAGTGGGGTCAGGATCATGGCACAGGGCCTTCAGCAGACTCTCAGAACCTTGCTTGAATACATGAATGAATAATCAATGAAGGAATAAATAAAAGTTAAGACATAAGCATTCATGATTTTGGATTTTACCGATAGGACACAGAGCCGTATGTGTTTTGGGGACAGGAATGAAAGTAAAGATTATTTCTAACAGAGAAGGTACAGTTTTTGTAGTTAACCAGTTGGATTTCAACCTCACTTACAACTCTAAATCACCTACTTGGCTTTGTACGCAGCGAGCAGAGCTCACTAACGTTACACGGGAGTTTTGTGAAAATCAGTTCACATCAGTTCAGTACATCAAAACTGAAAAGTAGTAAATTATTTTCATTGTATAAAACAAAAATAATTTTGTCCTCTAGCATCTTTTAAAGGTAGAAAATGTGTGATAGGAAAGAAAACAGAATTGTTTCCATGTACAATGCTTTTTAAGTTATATCCCTGGAGCCATTTGGCTTGGGATATAAAGGTGGAAAGAAACTTAGTTTTATGCACATGCACGCTCACACACAGTACACTCTTATGTAAACCAGGCAGTGACGAGTTACTTGGATAGCTAAACTGAAGCTGGTTCCCCAAACAAAATTGTGTACTGTGTTGGAGAGCATTAGGGCTTCTGGGTTTTAAGGTTTGCCTTGGCTTGAATTCATTGTAACACCACCCATCTCTCTCCAGTTGCAATATTCTAACCAGGTCACCTAGATGCTCTGAAACAGATGTTCATTGAAGAGAAAAGGAAATAGGTGGTGTCCGCTGAAAAGTGATAGCCAGGGCAGAGAAGAAAATATATTTTTACCTACAACACAAGTTGAATATTATAGAAGGTTGATAGCACAGACATTCCTAGCTCTCCAGGAATCTGCAGCATTTAGTTAGCACTTCTGTATACTGAGAGGCAGGAAAGCAGGGTGTGAAGTGCTTAGGCTTTGACGTTCAGCTCTGTGCTTACTGGTTATGTGACCTTGGGCAAGTTGCTTATTCTCTTTTTGGTTTTGAACTCTATAACACTGGGATAGTAATAATAATACTTCACACAATTCCTGTGATGATTTCATGAGTCTACATGTGCTAAGTATTTCAAGTAGCGCACAGCACAGTTTATTATTATTTTATTATTTTATACAGTGATGGACTGTAGCGGGATACCATGGCTAATTCTTGTTGGCAATGGATTAATCTAGAGTTCTAACAAGGAAAGATCAGTGACAAGGGTCTCATCAGCGGGCTGGACGATTTGGTTAGTTTTCACACTAAGACTTGCACTTACGAAAGATAGTCAGGAACATGGCAAAAGCAACTAAGGATAGAAGCTCAAACCATCTTTGATATTCCTGAAAATACACTTTACGAACAGCACTCAGTGGCTGTGAACTAATGTAAGCCCTTTCCTTGAGATAGAAAAGGCATATTTTAGTTGTCCCATACAGCTATTACTCAGTAATGCTTGATCTCCACGTTCTTTCTTAAATATTTCTCCATAGCTTATACATAGTAGGGAGAGCATATGATTTTTAAATTTTTGTGACTGACTAATCTCACTTAGCATAGTGTGAGATATCTATCTGGGACTCCAGATTCCTTCCTTGAATATTTCTCCTCTGTGCTTTCATAACCTTTCCAAACTTTCACTCAGCACTTATTTGCTTACAAAATAATTTCTACTAGTGAGGATTTCTTATCTGATTGAGGTGTCCCTCTGTTTAGTGATTCAGGGTGTGTGCATAGTGCAAATAGACCTTTGATGTCGCCTTGAAATGCCGAATAAACTAAGTGAATAATTGGCAGGAGTAGGAATGAGCAATGTGAATCTAGGAGAGTCTATATTTATGAACTTTTAAAAATGAGTTTTCATTTGAGTTTCCTTTTTTGTGAAGCATCTATTTTAGGACAATAAATGTATGAAAAAATGCTCAAAATCATTGGCAATCAGAGAAATGCAAATCAAAACTACCCTGAGATTTCACCTAACTCCAACTAGAATAGCAATCATTAAAAACACAAATGACAACAAATGCTGGCGAGGATGTGGAGAAGTAGGAACTCTTAAACATTGTTGGTGGGATTGCAAATTAGTGCAACCACTTTGGAAAACAGTATGGAGGAGCCTCAGAAGAATGGGAACAAATATACCATATGATCCAGCAGTACCACTTCTGGATATCTTCCCAAAAGATTGGAAACCAAACTACCAAACTAATGCATGCACATCTATGTTTATAGCTGCACAATTCACAATTGCCATACTATGGAACCGGCCAAGATGTCCAGCAACAGATGAATGGATTACAAAACTATGCAATAAGTGGAAATTTTACTCAGCCATAAAGAAGAACACAATTATGTCATTTACAGGGAAATGAATAGAACCATAGAACATTAGGCTAAGTGAGATCAGTCAGTCACAAAAAGTAAAAATTTGGATGTTCTCCTTCGCATGTGGAAGCTTCATATGAGAGAAAAAGGGTCATAGGAAAAATGCTAGACACGTAAGGAGAAACCATAGATGAGCAAAAAAGGCCACCTGAGGGGGATGGGAGGGAGAAGAGGGAATCCCCTAAAATACATGATGTACATTCACAATCATATCAAAGTCAATCACTAAGCCAAACATGAGAAGGCGGAAGGGGGAGAGAATGGGGTGGGAACTAGGGAAGGGCTAAATGAGTGATGTGTGTATATATGCCTCTACCATCTTGCTCCTCATTAAGATGTATGACTACAATGCACCAATATAATATTTTTTAAAAATATGAGTTTTTATTAATGCAAAGAAAGCTACATGACAGAGTATTGTTTCTGCCATCTCTCTGTCAAAACAAACAGCAATACAAACTGAGCTTCTCCAGACCTTGCCTCTGACATGATTGAGTTTGTGCATGTTCTTACATGTCTTAAGAAAAATACTAACTCTGCCCTATCCAGTAAATATAAAAGCAGTGAGGTTCAAAGTACTGGCTGCAAAAGGAAGACAATATTGACATAAAAATAAGCGATCTCTTCTACTATTGGGGTAGTTGGTAGCACTAACTTTCACACTGTCAACAGCTAGAGAATGGAAGCCTCACACTTTAGAAGAAGACACGGTCCAGAGAGAGTGCCAGATAACAATCTCAAAAGAAAAGAAACCTGTACAGTGAGACTTGTAACTGTCCCAGTCCTGAGTTTTCTGAGTGCAACATAGGCTGGTGGAATCCAAATTCCCATAGGTCTTTGGCTGGGTAGAGGGGCACTTGACAACTACACAGGAAGTTTTTTTTCTTTCAGGTTGGAGGATGGAACCCAGGGGCATTTGACTTCCAAGCCACACCCCCTTCCCTACTTTTATTCATTTTGAAACAGGGTCTCACTGAGTTGCAGAGGGCCTCACTAAGTAGCTGAGGCTGTCCATGAACCGCGATCCTCTGGTTTCAGTCTCCCGAATGCTGGGATTACAAGCTTGCGCCACCACGCCTGGCTCAGGAGAAGATCTTTGATAGTTTGAATGTTTTACAGCTCATTCTCTTATTAATTTCTTTAAAAATATAGAAAATAAAGCCAGGTGCAGTGGTGCACCTCTGTAATCCCAGTACTCAGGAGACTGAGGCAGGAGGATTGTAGTTTGTGGCCATCCTCAACAACCTTGTGAGACCCTCAACAACTTAGTGAGACTCTGTTTAAAAACACAAAAAATAAAATGAGGGTGGGGGTGTCGCTCAGAGGTAGAATGCCCCTGGGTTTGAAACACACACACACACACACACACACACACACACACACACATCTAGAAAATTATTCTATTGGAATATTCTCTCAATGTCCCATGTTAAGCTTCTGAAGTGTCTTTACCTGCATGTTGCTTATAATATAGCCTTTCTTGTACTCTCATTTTATTAAATATGTAACCAGGTCCTATATCTAATCCTGTGTGTTTCTTTTCTTTTCTTTTTTTTTTCTTTCTTTTTTTTTTTTTTTGGTGGTACTGGGGTTCCTGGAAGCCCTTCTACCTCCAGGCTACACTCCCAGACCTATTTTTACATTTTTATTTGGAAACAGGGTCTCCTAAGCCAGTGCGCGTGGCTGGCTTCAAACCTGTGTGATCCTCCTGTCTCTGCCTCCCAAGCGCGGGGATTACAAGCGTGCGCCACCACACCTGGCTTGTTGCTTATTTTTAATGTACAATATCTCACCGATGTCTGGTATTTGCTGAAGAGTAAGGTAGGAAGAGATAAAGAGTCATTCTTTTCAGCAAGAGTCTATTGTCAGGGCACCCTCTCTCAGAACATTTGCTCTGTATTTCCTGTATTTCTCTGGGGAAAGTCTCTGCTCGTCTTGTCATGTTTGGCTTAGTGCTTGATTTTGATATATGTTTGTGAACATACATCATGTACTTTAGGGGACTTCCCTCTTCCCCCTACCCATCCCCCATTAGTTAGGTCACCTTACTGGCTTAATAGTAGACACTATGGAAGTCACACAGATTACTAGGTACAATAGAAAAGCACAACAAGGCAGTAGAAAAAATTAAAAAAAGGAAGAGTGGATCAAGGATTTAACTATGCAATTTATTAGAAGAAAAAATTATCTAGTAAATATATTAGAAGATGCTTGAGTTCATTAATAATCAAGAGAGTTCAAGTTAAGATTATGATGTCAGATATCAGTGTCTGGACTGCTTGTGGTTTGAAAGCAGTCATTTTGTTGATGTTATTCTGTTTCCCAGTTGCTTATAGTGAGGGGGTAAGTCTGGCCCTTTTACTCTATCTTGGCTGGAAAGGGAAGTTCCTATAGAATTTAGAGAGAAGGAACAATGTAGGAAAAAAAGCTTTGGGAATTTGCAGGGAGGTAGCTTGAAAATAATTTGCTAATATCTTATTCATATAAATTATTCATATAAATATATGCATATCTCATTATCCAATAATTAACTCAAGAATCAAGAAAAATCAAGGTAAGTTCAAAGAAAACACATATGTAATTGTCTTATCAGATATCAAGACATATAAAAAATTTCATATTACATGTATGCCAAAATATTGTGATATTTGTGCAGAAATAAAATATATAGCGGAGAAGTTAAAAGCAGTTCCCTATGTATATGTGAAATAAAATATAATGGGACTAATTAGCATTTCATGAAGAAATAATAATCATTATATATAGTACACACATATGCAAGTATGTGTGGTATACTTACAGAGATCTTACTACATAATTATAAGCCACGTTTTAAAAATATTAGAACATTGTCCTCATAACCAGGCACTGAAATCAGATTACTAAAAAAGTAGTGATTTCAAGAAGTTTTTTGTGAGGGTCAAGATAATTTATCAGATTATTTAAGTACAATATTAAATATTTGGGGCTCATGAGAAAGCTTAAAGTAAAAAGTTACACTTATGGTTTTCTCAGAAAAGAAAAAGTAGACTTAAAGAGACTTTAAAAATATAATTTTCTCTCATAAAAATATACACACAATTTAGTAATTAGCGAAATTTTGTTAGGAATTTCAATGTAATATATGAATTATGTTGAAAATAAGTAAGCAATTGGTAAAAAAAAATTGGGTATCCTTGCAAGTTAACATAAATCTTAAGAATATTATAGTTATTTTATTTAATTAATTTTTTTGAGGTACCAGGGATGGAACCCAGGGGCATTGTACCTCCAAGTTACAACCACAGCTCTAGTGTTTAGACTTTTTATTTTTGAAACAAGGTCTTACTGAGTTGCGAAGGGCCTCACTAAGTGGCTGAGGCTGTCTGCCAACCGTGATCCTCTGGTCTCTGCCACCCAAATGCTGGGATTACAAGTGTGTGCCACCATGCCTGGCTTAGAATAGTATAGTTATTTTTCTCAACCATTTTTTATATGCCAGGCACTTTCTTATGGGTTATCTCATGTCTTTGTTATTAACATTATCTTCAATACATGTTACCCAAAATTCATATTTGGGTGGGTAGATTCTATTATTAGGAATTCTCAATCTCTGGAAAAGAGCATAGGCAGAACACAAAAAATTAATTAACTATGTATGTTTCATCATTAACCATGAGTTAGGGAGATACTTGGATGCCAAGAGGGTATAGGCTAAGTAGATCTAACCAACCACAGAGGATGTCCTCAGGGAGATGAACTGTGATATTTTTTTAGTAGTAATGATCAGTCTGTTCTAAGCATATGTTAATGCTTTAGTGAGACACTGGATATGGGGGATCATCTTCCTCCTTAGGCTGGATATATGAGCAAGATTGACTAGGAGGTAACTACAGCTGTACAACTAACCAGGATAGTATGAAATAATAGAATTTTAAGATAAAAACAAGCATTGATTAAGTGCTTACTATGTGCTGAGCATTGTTATAATTTCTATAGCATAGATTTGGTAAATTTTCATAATAGCATTTGAGATAGATATCAATTCCCCCTTTTTCTGTTGAATAAACTCACAAACAAAGAAGTTATGACTCTTGCTCATAGTCACACACCTACCTAATGGTACCATAATTATAATTCTATAATATGACCTGCATGGTGGAGCATGCCTGTAGTCCTAGTACTTGGGAGAAGGATCACATGCTTGATACAAGCCTTAGCAACTTAGTGAGACCCTGTTTCTAAACCAACAACCAACCAACAAACAAACAAACAAACAAGGCTGGGTGTATCTTGGAAGTAGAATATCCCCGGGTTCAATCTCCAATACCACAAACAAATAAATTAATTAATTTAATGAGCCATGATTAAGATCTTATATTTTTAGCCAACTGGAAAATATGGTATTCTTAAGACTCAGAAGAGGATTACATAGATGCAGCCAGAAAGAAGGGCATTGGAAATCTTCAAAGAAGCCACTGAGCTTGAAAAAGAGTAGTTATAAGAACACAGACTCTGGGGTCAAATACAGAACTCATATCCTGACACTACTATTAATTAGATGTGGGACTATGACGTGTGTCAGTTTCACAGAAAAAATGGAGTATTGATACCTATTTCACATGCTGTTATGAAAATTTAGTGAGAGAATCTATGCTATAGCAATGATAACAATGTTTAGCACATACATAATTATTTTTATCATTTTTTTGTTTTGGTCCTCCAACAAAGGAATGTTGATAAGGAAAAAGACTGCCCTAAGTTGTAACTACAATCTAACTATAATTCTTTGAGATACCAACTATAATGTACATACGCATAAAAGTGCAAGCCAAAAAACGGTGATAATTATGACAGTGCAGATATGAGAACTTAGTAAAGATTGATAAGAGAAAAACATATGTACATCTTTGGAAGCTTATTTCAGTATTCAGTGATTCATGAATCAGGTTAGCACCAGCCTGCAAGTGGTTCGCACTCCCCAGGGAGGGGCAACTTTTATAAAGTGGTTGCAGAAGCAAGACAAAGAAAACAGTTTTGATTGGTTATAGTGGAAAGTTCCTAGTTAGAGGTTAGTTGGTGGTTTCTGATTGGTGTAGTTTCTAGTCTCATCTTACTGTTTATGTTGGGCTTTCATTTGCTCTCAGAAGAATTTAAAGTGCTAGAGCTGCCCCAGTCTGATGGCCTCCCAATTAGAAGTTTTTAAACAAAGTCATTGGAACTTCATATTTGTACATATTTATGTGTAACAATATGATGATTTGATACAAGTATATACATTATGTAATGAACAAATCAAGGGAGTTCACATTTCCATCATCTTGTACATTCATTATTTCATCTCTGCTCACATGTGGAATCGAGAGAAGTTGACTGCAGAGAAGTACAGAGCAAAGTAGTAGTAAACAGAGACTAGGAAGAGGAGGATAGGAAGAGGTTGGACCATCTTGTTCTAATTGCACAGGAGGCACAGTAGAATAAGCAATAGTGTATATTCCCATTTAAATATATATACATACATATGAACATATATTTCCATTCATTCATATACATATTCATTATATATATATATATATATATATATATATATATATATGAGTAAACAAGATCTTATCTGTAGGAACAGAAGGACCAGAATGAGAATATACACACATCCACTCAGCAATGAAGAAGAACAAAATAATGCCATTCACAGGAAATTGGATGGACCAGGAGAACATTAAGTGAGAGTGTCCAGTCACAGGAGGTGAAGGTCATATGTTCACTCATATGGGGAAGCCAGGGAGTAATTGGGATACCATAGGAACTTTAGAAACTGGAGGAGAAACTTCAGTGGAGCCATGGAGGTGGTCTAGGGAAGAAAGGTGGGGAGAGAAAGACCAATGAAGGAAACACTTCCATCAACATTATTTATATATGGAAGAATAGCAACGTTAGTCTCAATACCCTATATGGGAAAGGAGAAGGGTGATTTGAGGAGGGAGCAGGAAAGCCCACCAAGTGCTATGGACATGCAATATCACCATCACTATGAACTGCATTATAATGTGAGACTGTAATGCACCCATAAAATTATTTTTAAAAAGGACAGACAAAGCTTAATACAATGACACACTCCAGATTGTACTTAGAAGTCCAAGACAGGAGGATCACAGCTTTGAGGTAGCCTCAGCAACTTAGTGAGACCCTCAGCTACTTAGCAAGACCCTGTTTCAAAATTCATCTTTTACAAAAAGGGCTGGGAGTTTATCTCAGAGGTAAAATGCCCTAGAGTTTAATTCCTGGTATTAAAATAAGGTAAAATAGCCGGGCATGGTGGCACACGCTTGTAATTCCCATGCTTGGGAGGCTGAGACAAGATCGCACAGGTTTGAAATCAGCCTTGCTGGCTTAAGAGACCCTGTTTCTAAATAAAATATAAAAAATAGGTCTGGGAGTGTAGCCGGGAGGTAGAAGGGTTCCATCCCCAGTAACACACACACACACACACACACACACACACACACACACACACAAAGATTAAATAAAGAAAAATAGCACAAAGAAGCTCTTATTAATTCATTTTGTATGTTTCTTTTAGCCATAGACCTGGAAGATTTGAGGCTAAAATAAAGACTTGGAGTTGAATATGTTCTGGAAATGCTTCATACTATGAAACTTTTAGAGTTTTGGGTTCAATGTTAGCATTATAAAGATTCAGAAAACTTGCTTAGTGAAGAGGGGTTCATTTGACTAAGAAATACTTGTGTATGAGACACTACCTGACATTTCAGGGAATTGAAGTTGCTAAGCTGGAGAGAAGAGCCTAGTAGTGCTGGAAGACAAGCTCTAAGGTCCAGGAGAGAAGCCCTCAACAAGATGGAGATTAGAGCCTTCATCACATTGTAAACAAAGAGAGGTTTGGGCCTCTGTGGTGGACCATTCTACTGCTTTCATTCCACCTAGCTTCAAGAGGCCCAGTGATCCTTTTCCCTGGCTCTTCTTGTCCCTCAGAAGAACGTAGAGGACAAGAGATGTAACCACCATTCTAGGAAGACAGCAGCGTAAGGGTGACAATTCCTGGCCCCGACTGGCATCTTCTAAATGGTGCTCTCCGGAGGGTTGTTTGTGATAGAGAACATGACAAGCTCCTCATTCCCACAGATAGCTGCAGGTAGCCTGCAAGGCACAGCTGAGAAAGTATAGTTCTTTCTCTAGAATGACATAGAAGAAAGATATATCATTCTTAGTTTCTGCATTTCCCCTGACTCTCAGAATGTCTGTTTTTATTGATTAGAATGTAAAAAAAAAACACCCAAAAAACAAAAAAGTGGGGGGAGATAGTCTCTGTTTGATTGTTGGCTTTGGGGGTAGTTGGCATTAGGAGAAGCTGGGTGGGTAGATGATTGAGGAGGCTTTGCCATTGTAAGCCTAGACTGACAGCTGCATCTCCATTCCTCCACTGTTTGTGCTGGGACTGTGGATCATGAGAATTTCAAGGCATGCTTTCATTTTTCTGATTATGCAGGGGTTATGTCATCCAGCCAAGCTACACGCTCTGCCCCAGCCTCATTGCCCGAGAGCTGACCCTGTCTTAGGAGGACCACCCTCCTTCCAGCATAAACTCAAACCCTCCTGTGTGCTCATCCATGACTTCTCCCACACTCTAAGAGGTCAACTGTGTTTCATTACCAGAGATTAGTTTGTAATCCAATGGCCTGCCACCACCCTGCAGAGACGCCCACTGAGATCACAATGTTCGTTGCTTTGTCAGAAGTCTGTCCTGATGCAAATGCATGTTGCCTCGAAAGAGAGGAATTCAAGGTTTTCCCCTTAGCTTAGATTTTAGATCTTATGCTGCTGACAGGATGCTTCTGGCAGTAGCAGGAATCATGTTCCCAGATTCCCTGGAACAATATCTTTCTAAAAAGCTCTTTCAATTCCTAAACACATATGTACCCCATCTATTCCACCTTCTCTGCCTCTCTGCTTTCCCTTCCGCTCTCTTTGGCAAGTGGTGGAGTTACACAAATATTCCTTTCATGGAGGTCCAATTGAGAGCAAAGAAAATGGGAGCTGGGTGTGGAGGTGCACATTTGCAATCCCAGTGCTTGGGAGACCGAGACAAGAGGATTACAGGTTCAAGACCGGCATCGGCAATTTAGTGAGATCCTGTTTAAAAATAAAATGGCTGGAGGTGTAGCTCAATTCCCAGTACCAAAAATAAAACAACAACCACCACAACAACAAACAGATAGTACAGAAAAATGGTGAGTTAATGAAGAAAAAATTGTGTCTGGCAGGTGGGATTCAGTCTCAAGAGGCACATCTGGGAGCAGGAATTAAAACAGCAAAATATAACAATGGAGTAAAAATGCAGCACTCTGGAATCTACAGTTAAAGCAGAACTAAACAAATGTCTTAAATGTAAATGTCTCTAACACAAGAGCAAGCAATAAAAGCAGAGAAAGGAGAATGAAAAAGGACAACTCCAAAGCCCTCACACTAAAAGAAACTTCTAAAATATGAAAACCAGTGGCAATATGAGGTTGTAGAAGAAAATTGGTCCTAAAATGTAAAGAAGTGTTTTCAAGATATTGCCCTCCAAATGTTGTCTGATGAAGACGGCAATAATAAATTACCTTGAGCTGAGCATTTTCCTCACACTGCTGGAGGAGCTGTAGGCAAGACCCACCATCCTTGAGTGCCTCATTCTCCGTAACCTCATGGATTGACCTTAAAAGAAAATGCAAGATTATCCATCCTATCACATCATAATTTTAGCAAGTTTAAAAATTTATATTTTTCAAACATTTCATATATTTTAAAATGAAGTTGTGAAAAGTGTTCTTGGTCACAATATTCACTTATTTAACAAGGAAGGAAAAGGGATATGTTATATTGTTTGTATAGAATTAGGATTTAGTATAGAGGAAACTAGGCCTAGGGAGAAGAAAATTATGATTTACTTTAGATTTTTAAAAAAAGAAAAGATATAATAATTGAGGAAGGGATCAACTTCTTAAAAAAAAGAAGTTGTTAGTGGAACATATGTATCAACGATCTATAGAAAGTGATAAACACCATTTGAATAGAAGCTTATTCAACACAAAACTCTAGTAGTGCTGTCAGGACTCCATTTAGCAGAAAGCCTTTTCTTGGAAAGACAAACTTTTTTTCTGAGCATTTGAGTGTCTTAAAGGATCACATCTTGGTCTCAGAAGAAACAAAATCATTTCTTTTTATGTTAACTCTTCAGGCAATTATTGGAAAAATCCTAAAATTCTTCGCAGTAGAAAACGAGAACCATCTTATCCTCTGTACTTCTACAAAGTGATAGATGGTTTTATTAGCTTAAGCCATTAATAGGTTTGTCTTTGCCAAAAGCAAAACAGCAACAATGACAAGAAGTACAGATGGACACAAGTCCTCAGTGGTCCAATTAACCTGGAGGAGTCCATGTGTCCACCAGGAGCCTTCTGATTATTGGCTTCTCAGCTCACACTTGAACCCCATTCCTCACCAGTGTCAAAGATGAGAATCACCTTAGTCAATAAATATTGGCTTGATGAACAAAACAATAACAGTAGAATGCAGATATAAGTAAAAGGGCTTATCTTCCTTGAAGACTGGCAAGTAAGGAGGCCAAAGGCAAAATGTCTACAGGATGAAATTTGTCACTTTGATTAATTGTTTGAGAGGTGTCAGGATACTCTTATTTTTCTTTTTAAGTATTTAGATGGAGTCCTGGAGATGGAGTCCTGGAGAATTCCTTGGAGCTACAGAGGCTGATGCTGTGAGTCACCAGACCAGAGGCCAAGATGGTGAAGGCCAGAAAGGATAGAGCTCATGTCAATGTGCCTCATGAAAGGAGGTCAGTCCCTGAGCTGACCTTCCTGTGTCAGTAAGGCAGAGGTCTTTCTGCAAAGGATTCAGGGGAGAAACCTGACCCTAAGGACAGGAAGGGACTCTTTGGGATAATAAACAACTAATGGGATGAAAAAGAGAATTTAAAGGACAGCAGAATATCTGGTACTCCCCTCTTCCAGCCTTGAATATCTTTGTGTCATTTAAATTTTAGCATATGTGCCACCAAAACATATGCCCTTCCAAGTCCTTGCCACCCTGATGTAGGGATTGGAGCAGTTATGTGGAGGAAAAGGCCTACAACAGATGGAACTCTATAGATTAAATTGCTATAAAATATCTGAGTTTGAGAGGATGCTTTTATGTCCTATTGTAACAAAATGAACATAAAGGATTTCACTGAAAGAAAATATAGAATAGATTTTTATAAACAAGAAGTGACAGAGGCTATAGGCTACAACTGCCTGCACCAAGACCATAGCATTCCAGTCTTCAAAATCCTCTAGTGGACTCCCACTATACCCAATAAAGCTGAAGCTCTTTGACTTGGTGAACAAAGTCCCATGCAATGAACCTTCCCTTCCTCACCCCCCAGCCTCCCACTCTCCTGCCTTCTTCCTGTTCTGCCATTAAGAACTTCTTGCTGTTTCTCAGGAAAACCAAACCTACTCCATCCTCTGGGCTTCTGTGTTGGTTTTTCCTGCTGTCTGTCCTGCTCTTCCCATACCTTCCCCTGGCTTCCTCTCTCATTCCATCTGGAGTCTGTTTAACTGTTACCTTCTTAAAGAGGTCTTTACTTACCCTTCTCATCCAAAGTAGTTTCCCACTCTTAACCCTATATCCAGGTACCCCCTGTTGCTTTATTTTGCTTTAATTCAGAGCATGTATCATTGCCTAGATCAAATATGTTTATTTTCATATTGCTTGCTTCCTACTACAATGTAAGATTCACAAAGACAGGTTTAAGTGCTTGTTCTTTCTTTCTTTTGAATACACAGTACCCAAGAAAACAGCTCACTCAAAGTAGTTTCTTTCTCAATATATATTTGTTGAATTAATAAATGAGTGAATGAAGTCCATAAATAGAACCATTAAGATAATCTCCAAATTATTTTTTGAGCCCCAGAGCCAATGTTGGCAGCCAAAGAGAATGATCACAAAATAACAATGGGAAAAGAGGGTGGGGTATTTCAAGAATGGGGGTGGGGATTTGGGGTAAGCAAATATCCCAGCCTGAAAACAGAAGGCCTGCCCAGGGGAGAAAACATGAAGGTTATGAGATGGAAACCTACGTGACTCACTGCAAGAGTGGAAAAAGAGGACACCATCTGGTGATTATGAAAGTAATATTAGGAGGACAAGCAAGCCCACTTAGGGAGTCCAGGAGCCTGTAAGGAATAATTAGAGTTGGGCTAGGCTTTTTATATTCTGAATACAGAGGCTGAATCAGAATTATACTGATTAACACTATTCCCATTATGCTCTGATCAATGTGGCCAGGAAACACAGTCATCACAGATATATTCCAGGTTCACATTGTGACATGTTTTTTGTTTTTGATTTTGTTTTTTTTAAATTACAAGACAGTTCACCTCCATGATTTGAAGGTTCTTTGGACTACTGTGATTCTATGTCAAGCTGAATGTTAGACAGTGTGTGTTCCAATCAGCATTCTCACTAATGTAATCCAAAATGCCTGACCACAGCATAGAGAAGGAAGATTTATTTGCTCATAGTTCTGGATAATTCAGTAGTTTAGTTCAAGTTAGACCAGGTAAAGTCTGTTGAACTCAGAATAGGATGTGAACAGCAGATAGAGAAAAATAAATAAACTGCAAGGGCTCTGCTCTTAAAGCATGAAGACCAGAAGCAAAGAGAAAGAAGAGAGAGAGAGAGAGAAGAGAGAGAGAGAGAGAGAGAGAGAGAGAGAGAGAGAGAGAGAGAGAGAGAGAGAATCCCAAAGGCTGAATTCCCAGCAACCCCTCCTCTGCAGCCAAGACCTGCCTTCAGCATGGTTGCCTTATCTATGTGAAGTCTAGGGTACATTCTAGATTTAAACCATCACAGTACTCTACTAAAACTCTTAGCAACCATAAGAAAAACATTAAAATATGGTAACCAGATCATTTCAAACATTAATTTTTATGAGATATGATGACCTTTGCCAAGCCATATAAGAAGATCAAATAGTGAGATTAGGTTGTAGAATTATCATATGCAATCCAATACAGTAGAATAGGGATGGACTCCCTGGATGTTATTTATCCAATGATCAATGAGTCTAAAAATAAGTCATATGGCATCCCGAAGTTTGAGAAACAAGTATTCATGCCTAAATTTATTTTCTCTACAAAACAAAATAATAAAAAACGGAAAAGGGAACTGAGAATGAATATTCTTAACTTCCATAGTTTCAAATATGATGAATGAATTATTTGCTGAGAAAAGACTAAATATACATTAGACAACAACTTATTATCAAATTTTAGCCTTAAAACCACACTTTTAACTCTGGAATGTTTATAGGCAAGTTTGTTTATCTAAATCACACCCCAGTGAATTTCTTAAAGTGAGTACAATGCTAACTCATTTAGTACCAGGCATGACTAACTCATATCAGTTTTATAAGTTTTGGCAGTATGCAAGTAGATGAGATGAAAAGAGATACTATCACAGTTTATAAACAAAAAGAGGGATGACTGATGGTACATGAATCCATTCACACTTGAGAGTGCCAAGATTTTTTTTAAGTTACATTACAGATCTCCATGATAATTAAATAACAGACATAAGCTGCCCTGGGTTTCATTCATCAGTACAAATGAGGTGGAGTTTCTGCAAGTGCAGGTGTGTGTGGCAGAAGTGTACACATGCCCACAATGTACATCCTCACTCTGCCCGTGCAGGTGAGGTGCATAGGAGGGGAAATACTTTGAATGCTTTCCTCAAAATTCATAGAGCATAAGCCTGGGAAGAGACTTTCATCACCACAATATAACCATCCCAGGTTATTTCAGTCAGTATTCTCACTGCTGTGACACAAAATATTCGATGACAACAACTTAGAGGAAGGAAGACTTAGAGGTTGGAGATTTAAGAGGTTTCAGACCATTGCTGGATGGGCAAAGTCTGCAGCATTCAAGGCATGGTGGAAGGAAGAAGAAGTAGAGTACACAGAAGCAAAGGGGTTCTGCTCTCACATTATGGAGGCCAGAAGGAGAGAGAGAGAGAGAAAGAAAGGACATGTATATAGTTCCCAAGGCCACACCTCTAGGGACCCCTCCTCAGCAACCAAGCCCCACTTCCAGCATGGCTGCCTGTCTATTAAATATCTGAGAGACCTCAATCATAAACACATAGAGATTAGGGAATGGGATGGACCCCAGAAGTGGACTCAAATAAAACGTTAGTGCTTCATCTAAGACTACAGTTTCTAATTTAAGAAGAACAACTGTTTATGTTTATCTCAGATATCTCTTCTGAAGCCTCTACCTAGGCAATGTCAATTCATTACTATAATATGTGCAATGTCAATTCATTACTATAATATGTGCCTTGAAATATTCTTCTTTAAAATACACATTTCTTGGAGAAGAGTTCGATTCTAAAATTATGACAGGGAAAACCCAAGGTGAGTCAGAGCATCTTAAAGCACAAGTAAAAGGGAAGTTCTTAAAAAGCAAAAGGAGCAGTTGGATGTTGGGTAATTTATATTCTTTTTTTACAAATCTGAATCTTCAGTAAGTACCCAGGTGATGCTAAAATCATCGATTCTGAACCACACTTTGAAAGTATGCCCTTAGAACCACTACCAATATTTTGCCTTTTAGTAAATGTGTGAAGGGTAAAAAATGGTATCATTTTCTAAACTAAAGTCAGATTGGCTGCACTACCAAGAGCTTTTAAGGAAAATGTCTCCTTAAGTTGACATTTAAGTCTCCTTTAAGTTGTCTCCTTAAATCATTTGTCTAACCTATGGACCATTTATACATAAATAATGCTTCTTGTAGTTTATCAGATTACTGAGTGATGCTCCTAGATGAAGATTGTGCCACGATAAACAATGGAGGCCACACGGCACTGGTTGTGTTCGAGAAACCCCTACAGGATCTTGATCCAATAACCATTACCCTACCCTAAAAGCAAGTAAAGCCAGAGACCTTGGCCAGCCTCTATTTCCCTCCAGTGTTGGATTTCCCCTTTTACTGGTGTTTTCCTTTTTCATAGCTTAAACCCTCATTCTAGTGATACATGTAAACTAGAAGGCTCTTGAGAAAGAATGAATGAGAAGTAATATGCAAACTTACAAACCTGAAAATGATTTTTTTCTTTTACCCATATGTTGGGTAGATAGTTGAAATAGCAAACATTTTAAGCTTAAATTACTTATTTATAAGCATAAAACCCTCCTCACAATTTTAATGTATTATCTCCCTGTCTTCTATTTATTACATTTACTAGACTACAAGCCATGCTTATTTTCTCTTCTTTCCTCACAAGATAGTACTGTCTCTGGGACTTTTTAGAATTTCCTTTTATATATTCCCGTTATTCTACAAGTGCTGTTGTGATTGTACCTGTTGTTCATAATCTTTACTTATTTAGCTGCAATCTGATGTTCTTTTGTTCTGGGAAATTTCTCGTATTACTTCTTTAATAATCTACTCTCAGTGAGACACTGTTTCAAAATAAAGAATAAAAAAATAGGGCTTGGGGTGTTGCTCGGAGGTAGAAGGCCCCTGGGTTCCATCCCCAGTACCCAGTATCTCATAATAATAATAATAATAATAATAATAATAATAATAATAATAATTTACTCTCATTTATTTTCTTTGTTCTTTTTCAGGATTTCTAGTCATTCTGTGCTGGCCCTTCTAAATTGATATGTCTGGATATTTTATAGCTTATCCCGTGTATCTCATATGGTTCTTTGCCTATAAATAGTATAGACAAAGTATATATTTGATTTTTTTATATCCTATTCCATTTCCAGTGCTTTTAGAAATTCACATCCTGGGTAATTGTCCAGCATGTGTTATCCTTAATTTATCTTTAGTTAATGTGCATCTATATTGAATTGTTTATTCTTTTACCTAGGAAACTAGAATTGGAACACAAAAAAAGACTTTTGTCTTCACAATCTTGGTGGAATAATTTCGATTGCAATTCTATTGATATTACTTGTCTGGGTATAATCTCAATCTTAAGTCAGTTATCTGATAACAAGTGAAAGACTAATTCAGTGTCAAGGCCATGTTCTGAATGATTCTAATGGTGTTACCCAAGTGTTTATGTCTTTGATTTGGTGACCCTGAGCAGGAGCAACCTTTGACTTAACAAAAGTGGTTTCTCTGGGTTAGAATGATGGTCAGAAATAATATGGCAGTGAAGTTCACTTAGCAGCAGCATTTCAAATATGTCTTTAGGAAGCAGATAGTTAATTTGCTCGTTAAGTATTGTGACAACTTTAGAGTTAGGAATCTGAAATGTGGAATTTGTAATATGTGTGAGTATTGACTTTCCAGCACAATGCTAAACACGGCTTTCCTTACCTTCCTATGTGTTTTTTATGCCCCATGAACCTCACATTTCTTATATACTATCCTGAGCCTACAGTAGGATTTGCCTTCAATCACTCACTAGCTCAATGTCTTCTTGGAAAAATTTAGGATATGACAACACTTTAGAAGGGTTTGAGTATAATTGTTTTTACATCAAAAAACGCTATTACCTATCATTCTTTTTTTAACCTATGATTCTTGATTACTATGTCTATAATAATTTTCTCTGGGTGTCTTATTTGCTCCTTTCTTCCTAAACATTGATCATTTTAGTAGTTTCTGGACCTGAGTTGCAATAAAACTCTCTAAAAGGCAGAAAAATATTTATTATTGCTATAAGGACAATCAGTAATATCTGTTTTATAATAAATTTTTATTCCATGTTATTTATTTTTCATTCTTTTATCATATCTTTTCTGTTCATCTTCCTGCAATATGGTTTAGTGAAACTAGCCTGGACTTGGAAGTCAAACAGAATTGGATTCAATTCATGAATCTGCCACAGGTACTGGCTCTGTGACCTTGATTGAGCTTAATTAGTCTTCTCAAGCTTAAATCTAAGCTATAACCAAATATACTGATTTCATAGAATGGTTGTGAGGATTATATAATAAAATGAATCTCATCTTGCTAACACATAATTAGTATATGTTGTGAAAAATATGATTTTATTAATTGGCTTAAGCAAGTGTGTTTCAGATCTTGTTGTACACCAAAATCACCTGGAGCACTTAACACACACACACACACACACACACACACACACACACACACACACACACACACATCTGGCATCTGGGCTTGTGATTCAACCAGCATGGGGTGGGGCCTGGACACTAGTAGTTTTTAAAGCTCTCCAGGTGATTCCAATGGGTGCCCAGTGATGAAAACTGTTGAATGAGTGTGCAGTGAATGTTAGCAGTCATCATTCTAGGGTGATGATGAATAGCCTCTCCTCAGGAAACTGAAAATAGTAACAATACTTCAGCCTCTGTGGGAAAGACAAGAATCATGAGCCTCAAAAATCATCCATTTATTCTCACCTGCTCTTGTTTCACAGTGCTTAAGGAGAGATCATTCTCTGCAGATTTCTTTCTTTCCTGCCTTCTGCAACTATAAAGGCCCATGCATGTGGTTTTATGGATTCTGTGGAGAAAGAAGGGACCAACATTTTTAATACTAGCAATTTTTTATACTAGAGATCAAAGTTAGAGGTGTTCTATCTCCGAGCTACACCTTCTGCCCCTTTATTTTTTTATTATTTTGAAACAGGGATTTGCTAAGTTGCTTAGGGTCTTACTAAATTGCTGAGGCTGGCCACAAACCTGAGGTCCTCCTGTCTCAGCCTCTCAAGTACTAGGATTATAGGCATTTGCTCCCATGCCTGGCTATAAGACTTTTAAAAAAACATGATATTTTAAGGGTTATTACTCAAAGATATTCTACTCTACTTGTATACAAAATTTGATGAGAAAATAAATAAGGGGGAAAGTCTCTTGAAAATGAGTCAATTTTTATACATAAATATCACCATCGCTATTTGCTATATTATTATGTGAGACTATAAGACTATAATGTACCAATAAAAGTATTAAAATTTATAGGTATATTATGCAGATTTTCAAAAAAGTTTATATTTATTTCTTTTATAATACTTTAAAAGAAAAATTAAGTTAGGAAAGCTTTAATATATGTACTGAGGAAGGTTTCAAGCTTTTGGGGGATAAACATTAAGTAAGGTTTTCTATGATCTTACTTAGAAGAATGCGTACAATGCTGGTTTTTGCTTTTTAATCTACAAAATATCCCATAAATCTCATAACAGTTTGTTACTACTATTGGGGGATCCATAATTAAGTTATTTTATACTTAAAAGGTAACTCTAGAAAGTAAGGCAGAACAAACATTTAATATGCTAACAGCACCAGAATAGGGGAAAGGCCACCAGGGGAGAATAAGGTTCTGATTTCTTTTGTAGCTTGCCCAGGGGTCTGGAAACAAGGGGAATTAATGTACATTACTATGTCAAAAGTAAATACATTATTATTACCAATAGTAATACATTTATTCACTGTACTAGAAGAGACTATATAAACAACCAAAAATAACTGCTTAAAGGAATTATTGCAATGCTTGGAAAGGTAAAATAGAAAAATTACAATAGGATATTTGTTCCTGGACACACATACAATTTCACATCAGTGTTATATGGTATAACCTTGTGGGGTTTTTCATAAACTGTAACTACTGTGTAGTATTAAAACATTTTATATGATTACAGAACACCTACTAGTTGCTAGGCACTGTGCTCAGCATATCATTTCATTCCATCCTCACAATAACCTAACCATTGTCATCACTGGTCCACAGATGGGAAAACTGAGGCTCAAAGAGTTTAAGTCCTCAATATTGCAGGTGGGGTCCAGGGAAAACAGCAGCAGTAGTGTTATTTGATAGCCTGAAAGAAATGCAGAATGATAGGCTTTCCCCCAAAATCATGGCATCAATATCAGCAATTCTAAAGGTCTCCAGATGATTCCTGTTGGAGAGTAGCACTGATTCAGTGTCACCCAGGGTCATGCCTATGAGCCAAGTCAAGACTTAGCTTAGTCACTGCTGATGTGAAGCAGGCTCTAAAGTGTGGATCCTATAAAATAAATGATATTGCTTGTTATAAATAAAAGTAAGAGGCAAAACTGGTTGGACATAGTGGTGCACACCTGTAATCCCAGTACTTGTGAGGCTGACAGGAGGATCACAAGTTCAAGAAAGCCTCAGCTACTTAATGAGACTATCAGCAACTTGGTGAGATTGTTTAAAAAAAAAATTAAAAGGACTGGGATGCAGCTTGCAGGTAAAATGCCCTTGAATTGAATTCTCAGTACCAAAAAAAAAAAAAAAAGCAAAACAAGAAAAAAGAAGAAAAGAGAAAGAAAATAATAAAAGACTGTGAAAAAGACCACGTGCAGGGTACACATAGTTTAACACAGAATGAAGAAGGAGAGCCAAGTTTGTGTACCCAGAGCCCTCTGCATTCACAGTGATGGTGGTCTTCTGCCCTAACTCCAAGGAAAATGCTGCGTCAGTTTCTCAGAATCGTTGCCCAGAGTGTCTACTCCTCAAAGCATCTGCCCTTGCTGTAGCTGTCACTGCTGTCTCTGACTGTCCTCTGTGCTTCGCTGTTAGTTCATGCTCCTATGCGGAGCCCCTCATGGAAAGCACCACCTGTGGAATTCCCACTTACTGAATAGCTACTACAGTTCTCCAATCTCTTGCAAAGGCATAGCTCCTCACTGGGTTCTGGGAATCTCTGTGGTTAGCTCATATGTGTTCGCAGCTAGGTTCTGTCTCTTAATACTTGGTACCCTCTGATTTTCGCCCGCCTTCTCTAGTTTGTCTATTTCCAGTCCACTTTACTGTACCCACAGACACTACTCTTCAAGCAGTCAAAAATGCAGCCTTTTCCTGAAAACTCCTCTGTCCTCCAGGCAGCAGCCTACAAAGGGGTTTCTGGAAGTGATTTCTAGCTAATGCCTGCTGTAATGTGTGCAGTCTGAAGGAAGAAAGGCACTGCCCCTTCAGGGTCCTTCTGGCCACATCTCTGGGGAGCTCATAACAAAATTAATTCCACACAACCAAAACTTGCAGCCTTTTTCCCCCTCATCTGATTCTTCACCCTTGCCTGCAGGCTGTCCTCCCCTGCCACAGTCTGTCTATATCACCATGTATGGGGGCTCTATTCAGCACAGAAAACATAAATATTGATTGTTTTGAATAGATGGTGAATTTCTATCCTTAATTCTTGATGCAAATTCTGGACACCAAGTCATCAGACATGCTCAGACATGTTCGGGACACTTTGGTGGAGATAGCTGGGGCTGTCACCAGCGATCCCTGTCTTAACAAGGAGAAGAGATTCTGAAAAGATCAATGCAACTAAAAATTAGAGAGGAGGCTCTGGTATGCTCTTTTCTCTCTGAATACCTGTGTGAGGCAGGGTGTTTTCTGGTTTTCTCAGCTCTGGGCAAAGTCAGCTCCCTGACTTTCTCTGTGGTTCCTTGGTCTTAACACAGTAGGCTCCCTCCTCTTCTGAGAAACTTCACCTGGGATTTCAAAGCTACACAAAGTCAAGGCCTCCACCTGGCTTCTCTGACACCCAGGTGATATGGCCAAAAAGGGATTATTGAGGCTGCCCCTCTTCAGCTAGGGCCTGTCCCTTCAACAGTCCACACGCTTCCTGGTTGTGCCCTCTTCTTGGCCTCTTGTCCAGTGGATTTTAAAGAATAAAGTCCAAGGACTACAGAAGGGTATAGAAATAAGAAAGTTTATTTGTAAGCCAAAGAAAAGATAAAAAATAAAAAGACAGGATAGGTCCTGCACAGAGGAAGGGCTTTTGGAAGAGAATAGATGCTAAAGTTCTTTGGAGGCTGATGGTGAGCTTGTATCTCTTCTCATGGCTCTCTACCTGCTCATCTGTGATTGGTTAGAATTGGGTCTGGAGGGCTCAGTGTCTTTTGTCCAGTTCCAGTCCTTGATTTGAATTGTTATCTTGTGGGGATGGTGGACTCCTGGGTCCTAGCACCACTTGTCTGACCTTCCTCCTTATTTATGGAGGTTTTCTTCAGAATGTGGTCCACAGAAGGGGCTGAGGCTTTGTTTTGATTTCCATAGTTCTTGCCTGGTCATTGTTACCTTTATATGTTGTTAACCTTCTTAGTTTTTGTTCCTTATATAGGTGATTTTTTTTAACTTTTCTTGTTCTCAGGTCCTCTGTCTTGCCTCATTTGTAGCTGCCCCTGATTGAGGACATCAGACTGTGTCTGCCCTTAGCTACTCCGCTTTACAAAGTGTATCGAGTATATCTGCTAAAGCAGAACGACTGGATGACTTATCTGGGCAAACAGATAATGACCAGATATTGAACATGCAGAACTTATTGAACATAATAACCTCCAGCTACACAGCACCATCATAAGGTACCAACTGATAAATAACCATGCTAATAAAAAGTATCACCTGTGAGTGTAAATCAGAAGCGCATAGGTGGGTCAAAGCCATATCAGGGAAACCTGGCCCACAAGCTTATCAAACATAGCAGATGTAACTGCTCACCTGAAATTCATGAAAAGAGAGGCCCCTAAAATAGTAGTAGAGTGGCACACCACAACCAGCCATCTTATGGTCCCATAAGGTGAATATCTCAAGAGTTCAACAGCCAGGAACTTTCAACTCTGTCCCAGGGGCTTCAGCTCTGCCCAGGTTCCCTATTTGACCTGGCCCACTTCCAACCTGCCTGCCATACCAGTGTTGGCTTTCACCTCGAGTAAGTTCTGACACCCAAATAGCTGTGTACACAGAAAGTCTTTACCTGGCTCCTGATTTTACCCGATCACTTGCAGTGACTCTCTTGCATCTATATCAGGTCTCCGCCTTTGCTTCCAGTTCTGCCTCTTAAACCCTATGGCCACTGTCAACCTTTTCTTAGCCAATCTGTAACTTCTGTGTCATTGTGTAAAGTGTGGTGTGTGTGACTTGAGTGATACAGATATTAGTAGTTATACTGGGATGAAATAATAATTAAAAACTTCTGCAATTACCCTGTCCATGTCTACCAAGTAAGCGGTATGTACACAGTGATAGAATGCTGATGAAAGCGATGGGGCTCATTAGTTTATTGTTATTAAAACTGACATTGTGGGAAGACGCAAACATGTCCAGCTATAGCGAAGACTGCTCAGGACACCAGCCATTACCAAGAGTCAGGACTCTTCCCAGTGATCCTCACCTACTGACACCTTTCATCTCAGTCTTAGGGGATATATCAATTAAGATAGTCATGAATTCTTATCTTTTGGGGTTCATTTCTTTCTCTTAGAAAAAGGAATATGTAATCAGAGATTATATATTGAGTTGGTGTAAAATTAATTTGGCATTTAATTTAATCCTTACAGTCACTTTATGAGATAAATATTTTTTTAGGGGCAAAAACTGAGGCTGAGTTAGGTGGGTAAGAAATAGCCCAGTCGATCAGTAGTAGAAGTGAAATTAAAACCTGTCTACTGCCTCTAGGTCAGGTCTTTAGTCAGAGAGCTCGATAGACTTTATCTGCTGGTAGACCATCCTTGTGAGTGGGTATACACATCCTATACCAAGAAAGAATTGGGGGTCTAGCCTAAATGGCATTAAGTGGGAGAAATTCTCTATGTGATGTTACTTGGGTTGGCCCCGTGGCATCTACAGAACCTGCTACGAGGTCAGTTAGACGGGCGTGGAGTCGCTGTTCCCAACACGCTCAGCAGGGTCCCTGACACGGGCAGCCATCCACAGTGGCACTTAACTGTTCTTACTCGTCAGCAAGAGACCGACATAAAATAGAAAATAGCGTGGGCCGTGTGAATGGTGCTGACAGAAGAATGTGCTGCTGCCCCTGCCAGCGGGAAGCTGTGCCAACAAGAGCCACCATCCTTGGGACTTGGTGATGAGACACACCCAAGAATCCATCCCCATCAAGTGCTGCCTCCACCAACTGGAAGTTGTACGGAGGCTGCCCACTGTCCCCACCCCTGGGAGACAGTCCAAGGCCACCGTCGGGAGCCCCAGATAACATGTAGCCCAGGGAGACCTGGCTCTCCTCGCCATTCCCAGGGTGAGTCACATTTGTGAGGATAGGGTTTGTTGATCCTTCAGGAAACTCCTCATGAGAACGAATAACAAACTCCCAAACGAAAGGCCTGGCAGCATTAGAGGCACTGAAATCTGAGGTTTGGGGAGCCTTCAACAGAGAATTTCAGTTCTGCCTGGGTTCCATCGTTGGGGGCGGGGACTGGAGAAGGAGGGTTACATGCTGTCATCTGCCATTTGCTTTGGGACATGTGGCCAGCAGCTGTTTATAGAAAAGAATCTCTTTTAACCTGGGGTGTGTGTGGGGGGGGGTCGTCGTCATCACTGAGAATGCTTCCCTCCCTTGGAGCTGATCTGAGTCTTCTGGCACCTCTACCTTTCCAACATCTATTTTTGGGGTGGAACCTAATTCCCTCTTGAAGTTTCTGGATGTTTTTCCGAGGCTCTCCCTTCCCAAACACTTTTCTGGGAGTTGTATTTACATGACTTTGTTAAGGGTCCCCAGCTTCCTCTCAATCAACTGTGTGGGCCGATGCGGCCTATTCTTTCATCATTTCATTCCTGTTTGGGGCTCATCTTGCAGTTCCCTAAACGTCTCCTTCATGTCCTCACCACCCAACCCTTCACTCTTCACTCTTACACAAAAATACCCTTAGCAATGTCTACAGCTAATAAGCTACCTTTTGCCAGTGCTTGAAAAATTCTCTAGGAAAAACTTAGTCATTTGTGGGGGCTTCTTTAAACTCTATCTCTCTGCTGAGTTTCCAGGTAATTACTGCTCACTGCGATGCTTGTGGCCTCAGAGCAGCCTCGGATTACCTTCTCCGAGCAGGCCAAGAACATTCCCATGGCACCAGACAGAGTTTCCGAGGGTGGGAGGTCACTGCTAATCCCTCCCTCACTGAACATGTGCCACAAAGTGCTTCTTGTCCCACAGCTTGATGTGGAGGCTGAATGACGTAATGCGTCAGTGTGTGTTCCTGTGCACAGCATTTTAACCCGTTCCCGCACAAGGCCTGGCTCCTGGCAGTATATGTCTTTGATGTGAAATATCTTGGGAATCCTTTCAAGTCACGTTTACATCTCACACATAGTCCCATGTGACCAGCCAGCCTTAGGCAGATGACCCATATGAAACTCAAGGGTTTGGATGAGCTGTTTTCTTATAGATAAAGATTTTCCTAACAAACTAAATTTATTTGGTTAACTAGTAGCCAGATCATTAAAATTTCTGAAGTTTTATTTTCCTGATTTGTTTTTTCCTTTTCTTACCCTCAAAAGATTGCTGGAAATAATATAATGAATTCTTATTAGAGATAACACTCCTCACATACTACATTTTCAGGTGAAGATGCTATAAAAACATTACTATATTTTCAGTAAAATAATTAAGTTATTTGTTTTGACCTTTAAAAATACTTTTAAGTTTTTTCTTATTACAGGTGAGGAAATGTTATAATTTCTGGTCTTATTCAGACTCACCATTTTTTGTTAAGTATAAAAGCACTCTAGATATTTATGACTTAATACTGAAATATTTTCTTGGAAATATTTTAAAACAACAAATTTCAATTCTTTTTCCCCCTTCACTTTAATTTTGAAAATGGAAAATACGCACTAAACTCAGTTAGCAACTGGATTGCAGCCATAAAAGGGCATGTAAGAACATCAAAATGCCAGAGATATGATGAGTGGTGTTTATCATTTAATTTGGTCAATAATTTAATTGTTTTCCTGTATCAAATATACATAAACAATGATCAGTCATTTAACCCTTTAGTTACAGTGAATGTGCATAAAATAACAGATCAAGTAACAAAGTCTCTTCCCTTTAAATCAGGCCTATTAATTTGTATATGGAGAAATGGGCTTTTGTAATTTTTGGATTTTTAAATCACTGCTAAATATCAGACATGAATATCTGATAGACCTGTTAAAAAAGAGTGGAAGTAAGATTAAAAATGAAGGGTATAAATAGGACATGGTGGTATATAGCTGTAATCCCTGTACTTGAGAAGCTGAGACAGGAGGATCACAGGCTCATGGCCAGCCTCTTTGCAACTTAGTGAGAACTTCAGAAACTTAGCTAGACCCTATTTCAAAATAAAAATAAAAAAGGATGCCTGGGGATGTAGCTCTGAGGTAGGATGTCCCTGGGCACGTTCATGTGCACACACACACACACACACACACACACACACACACACACCACAAGAAAATATACCTGGACAAAATTAAAATTGACAAAACAACCATTTCTTATTGGTTCCAGAGAGACAACAAATCGAGAGGCACTTGCTGTTGAAAAACTCTTGGAGTACCAGGTAAGAATGTCTGAATGTGTGGTCTGCTTGCTAGGGGATTTCCTGTTCTCTTTCCTCACCCACTGCCAACTCAGTTGGTAATAACTACAATTTTAGCAACTTGGAACTGGTTTCAAAAACCTTCAGCTCTGCCACTGGAGGAGGTTGACTTAGTCTGAAGCAGGGAACAGAAACTTCCAGCTTCGCAACTGTACTATGCTTACTGAATTAGGTCAGTATTAACCCAAAGATGATCAGAGTATGATTGCCATAAAACAAGATTCATTTTACAATCCTCAGAGCAAAAGCAGAACAAAACCAACAAAAAATAAGTTGATAAAATAGCAGAAATTAAAATTGCATACTAAAAAGTATTTGTTAACCAAAATAAGGGAGTAAAGGAAGGACAGAGGAACAAAAGAGATGTGAGACACATAAAATACAAATGCCAAGGGAGAAATTGGGATGTAAGAAAGATGCCAAATAGCGTTTGCAAGAAGATGGAAGGAACTGGAGAACATTGTGTTGTGAGATTATCAAGCACAGAAAGAGAAGGGGCATATGTTTTCTCTAATATCCCCAAGCTAGGGAGCAGTGGTAATACCAGAGGGACTCCAGATGATGGAAGGGAAATCTCAGCAAAGCTTGAATGGAAGGATAGGAGAGGAATAAAGCTGAGATTGTTCAATGGAGGAGCTACATACGAATATGTGTAATAGCATAAATACAACATGATTAACCTGGACCCTCTCTATTGGGAGGGGGGAAGGGAAATGGAGGGGGAATGGCATGAAGCACAATGTAAATGTACACCACTCTCAATATGTTCCACTTATAAAAAAATAAAATTAAAATAAATAAATAAATAAAAAATTAAAAACGAAGAAAAATCCCAGTGAAGCGATGGAGGAGGTTTAGGAGAAGGAGGTGCGTGTGTGGGGAGGGGGGGGGGCTTGATGAAGGAAGTTGTTTAAATGATGCTATGCACATTATGAAATTATCAATGCCAAACTCAGTATCTCTCAATATCCTGTAAAGGAAGAGGGGGAGTTGAGTGGAACTAGGTTGAGGGGAAGATCCCCAATTGCTGTGTGCATTGATGTCTCTATTGCTCTGAACTACTTTATAATACGCGATTATAGTGCACCAATAAAAGTACATTAAAAAATACAAATGCCATCATGTAAATAGAATAAACACACCAGTTAAAAGACATAGAGTTTCACACTGGATAAAAAAAAAGCCCATACATTATATTCCCCCTACAAGAGATGAACTTTAGATTCAAAGACACGAAGATGCTCAAAATAAAAATATTGACAAATATATGCCAGAGGAGCAGTGATGTGAACAGTAATCACAACCATAAGAGGGCTGCAGCAGCTGCCTTAACTTTCTACACACGTATCTCAATTTTTGGTCAGGAATCTGTGCATGTCTTCTGCTGAGGGTCTCAGGAGGCTGCAAAAAGCTTCAGCAAGTACAAAGTCTCATCTGAGACTTAGTTGGAAAAGGCTCTACTTCTAGGCTCACTTAGATCCTTGACAGTCTTGACGTCCTTGGGATTATTGGACTAAAATAGTTCAGTATCTTGTAAATTGTTGGCCAGAGGCCGCTCTCAGTTCTTCAAAATGCCCATTGGCAGCTTCAAAGTTAATAGGGACTGGCCGATCTCATTTAGCATGATATTCTCTAGTTCCAAGGGAAAACAGCAGACCTGAGGAAGGAAAGAGCTCAAATAATGCTCTGAATAATGCTATGTCCATACACGAAGGTATCACTACCAATTTCACTAATATGTAAGGGGAGTGGGGGTGGGGGATGGTGGGATCCACAGAGGAAGCACACCAAGTGCTCTGTGAGTATATATTTGTATCACTTTGAACCTCACTATGATGTATAACCACCAAGGAAAGTATTTAAAAAGCAGCAGGGGAAAATAATGAGAGGCTCTGGAATGACTGTGGGTCAATATACAGATTATATATATATATATATATATATATATATACACACACATATATATAAATATATATATATATACATATACATACCACTTCAAGAATATCAGAATCCATATTCTTTTCAATAGCATATCAAACACTCTTAAGATAGCAAATATTTGTTGCCTTGAGGTGGTACTACGTTTGTGAGAGCTTATTATGAAGCCATAATAAACTAACAGAAAGAAAAACTTTGACTTGATAACAAGGTAACCACTCTAGCTAATGTGTTAGCATTCCAGGGCTCTGAGAAAGTACCTGAGGAAATCACCTTGAAGGAAAGAGTATTTTAGGTCACAGTTTCAGAGTTTAGTCTGTAATCACTTGGCATTATTTTTGTGGGCTTGGGTGAAAAAGCTGAAGCTGTCCATGAACCGCAATCCTCCTGTCTCAGCCTCCTGAATACTGGGATTACCATTGTGTGCCACTATGTCCAGCTATTCTCAGCACTTCTAAGCTATTGTACTGGAGGTTCTAACTAGGGCAGTAAAGCAAAGCAAAGAAACTAAAGACACTGAAATATTGTTGTCTATGTAAAGAGTCATATGAAATCTATAAGAACATCCCTTGAAAAATAGGCAAGTTTATCAGGGTACCAGGATATAAGGTCAATGATCAATATATGGCTCAATTATATTTTATATTACTAAAATTAGACATTCAACAATAAAATTAAGAAAATGATTTCATTTAAAAGAATATTCCTAAAATTGTGGATAAGAATATTCCTCTCAGTCCTGAAAGAAGGTTGGAGAGTGAGATAAAGTGACAGGCCCTACAGGAGGGCTGAGTCATGAAGACCTAGTGGTGAGAGAGAAGCTCTGATTTTATTATCCATCATGAAGGCCATGACCCCACTCTTATATAAAAAGACAACTTAAAGAAGAAAAGCATAACAATTTTTTTTAGCCAGAGATGAATATCTGAAAACCCAGCAAAAGCATTTGCAATATGATTGGACATAAAGGTCTAAATTAATGAACAGACCAAGGAGGAGACAGTAAGGCTTGTATGCCCAGATTCTTTTCAGCCTCTGCGTAGTATCCCTGACACTTGGGTATGGGACAGAATCCATCTGGAAAGAAAGTTTTCAGGGAGAAGGGAAAGAGTAAACTTTTTAGGTTTAAAGGCTTGCTTTCAGAGAAAGAGGCTTTAGTTAGTATGATTTCACTTGGGGAAGAATATTCAGATTTTTATGCATTACATTTGGGGCACAGGCAAGAGGCAGGAGACTAAAGAGACCTTCTGAGGGTCTCCCAGTATCCTTTAGCTTAAAGTACTCAGTATGCCACAATATCATACTTGGAAGTATCATTTTCTGAGCATTAGTAAGGTCCTGAGAGCCTCCTTAAGAAATTTAAATGTTAGAACTGGGTGTGGTGGCACATACCTAAAATACCAATACTTGGGAGGCTGAGACAGAAGGATGGTAGATTCAAGGCCATCCTAAGCAACTTATTGAGGCCCTTAGCAATGAAACCCTGTTTCAAAATAAAAATATAAAAACCGGGTGTGGTGGCACACACTTGTATTCCCAGCATTTGGGAGGCTGAGACAGGAAGCTCATGGTTTGAGAGGAGCCTTAGTTACTACTTAGTGGGGCACTTTGCAATTCAGTGAGACCCTGTTTCAAAATATATATATATATATATATATATATATATATATATATATATATATATATATATATATATGGCTGGGAGTATAGTTTGGAGATAGGAAGTCCCTGGGTTTCATCCATCTCCAGTACCAAGAAAAAAAAATAAGTAAAGAGGTCTGGGGATGTAGCAGCTCAGAGGTAAAATGTCCCTAGGTTTCACTTCTAGCAGCAAAAATAAAGAAAGAAAGAAAGAAAGAAAAAGAAAAAGAAAGAAAGAAATTTGAACTTAAGCTTAAAAGTAGTAGAAAATACTTGAGGAAATTTATATATTTTTAAAACTTTTTATTGTGCATTGTAGTCATACATCTTAATGGGATACAAGAAGGTGGAGGCATACATGCACACATCACCCAATTAGCCCTTACTCAATTCCCGCCCCATTCCTTCCCCCTCCCTCCTTATGTTTGGCTTAATGATTTATATTGATATGTCTATTAAAGTACATCATGTGCATTAGAAAATTTCCTTCTTCCTCCCTCTAATCCCCTCAGTTAGGTCGCCTTATTTGCTCATGTATAGTATCTTTTTCTTCCTCTACAGTTTCTCCTATGACCCATTTTCTTCCTCGCTTCTGCATATTAGGGAGAGCATCCTATTTCTTACTTTTTGTGACTGACTAATCTTACTTAGCATAATGTGCTCCAGTTCCATTCATTTTCCTGTAAATTATGAAATTATGTAATTGTGTTTTTCTTTATGGCTGAGTAAAATTCCATTGTGTACATATCCCACAGTTTCGTAATCCATTCATCTGTTGATGGACATCTTGGCTGGTTCCATAGTTTGGCTATGGTGAATTGTGCAGCTATGAACATAGATACACATGCATTAGTTTGTTAGTTTGGTTTCCTTTCTTTTAGGTAGATACCCAGAAGTGGTATTGCTGGATCAAATGGTAGATTTGTTCCCATTCTTCTGAGGATTCTCCATACTGTTTTCCAAAGTGGTTGCACTAATTTGCAATCCCACCAACAATGTCTTAGATATTGAGGCCCTTAGCAATGATCCAAGTCTTTGATCCATCTTGAATGGACTCTTGTGTAGGGTGAGAAAGTTGGATTTACTTTCATTTTTTTGCATATAATTAACTAGTTTTACCAACACCATTTGTTGAACAAGATATCTTATTTCCAGTGTATGGTTTTGGCCTCTTTGTCAAAAATCAATTGGCTATAAGTGTGTGGATTTGTTTCTGAGTCTTCTATTCTTCTCCATTGGTGTATGTATCTGTTTTTATACCCGTACCATGCTGATTTTATTACAATGGCTTTGTAGTATAGTTTAAAGTCAGGTATTGTGATTCCTCCTACATTGTTTTTGTTGATGAGAACTACTTTGGCTATTTCAGGGTTTTTGTTGTTCCAAATGAATTTAAGGACTGATTTTTCTATGTCTGTGAGGAGTGATCTTGGTAATTTAATGGGTATTGGGTTGAATCTGTAGATCACTTTTGGGAGTATGGCCATTTTGATGATATTTATTCTAAGAACATTGAAGATCTTTCTATCTCCTAAGGTCTTCCTTGATTCCTCTTTTCAATGTTTTATATTTTTATTTTTATTTTTGGTGGTACTGAGGTTCCTGGAAGCCGTTCTACCTCTGGGTTACAATTCCAGACCTATTTTATACTTTTTTTAAAATTTGGAAATAGTGTCTCTTAAGCCAGCGTGGCTGACTTCGAACCTGTGCGATCCTCCTATCTCCACCTCCCAAGCACGGGGATTACAAGCGTGAGCCACCACGCCCGGCTTCAATGTTTTATATTTTTATAGAAGAAAGATAACATAGTATTTTTTTAGAAATATCCTTCTGGCTGCTGAGTAGATTGGAGAAGTTCAAAATGGATTTAGAGAAATAGGATGTTGTTGTATATGATCTAGAAGATCTTGAGATATTAAGAACCTATGGACAAACTGATAAAATGCTGAGAATAAATGAAGTCAAGACAGAGGGAACACTTTAGAAATGAGCAATTAATAGGACTTTCTTGTGTGCTTGCAACGTGTCAGGAACTACTTTGGGCATTTAGGACATGAAAACAATCAGTAGGTACCATTGCTCTAATAAACTTCTTCCTGTGAGGAAAAAAACACAATAAAGGGATAAAAAAAACTGAGAATGGTAGTAATATATCCCTGTAATCCCAGTACCTAGGAGATGAGACAGGAGGATCACAGGTTCATGACCAGCCTCAACAACTCAGTGAGACTCCCAGCAACCTAATAAGACCCTATTTCAAGAAAAAAAAAAAAAAAGGTTGGGGGTTTATCTCAGAGGTAGAATGCCTCTGCATTCAATTCTCAGTACAACAACAACAATAAGAACAACGAGAGATAAACAGATGATCAGTATGACTGCAGAGGTCCTGAAATTCTTTGAAGGATATGGGCTTAGAAATGTGGTAGAGAAAGGGTCTGGAGAGGGAGGTGTCTTAAATATGGGGTAACCAGCAAAGACGGCTTTAGGAGAATGGCTCATGCTCTGAAATAAAGAGATTCCCAAGACATCATTATATATTACAGTTTTAATGAATAAAAGATTGAAAATGGTGAGGATGTACTCATATTCTACTTATGTCTAAAAAAATATTGTGGGTAGAACCACTGAGTCATTTGATAAGTTGGAATAAGCAAGCTGACACATATTTTGCTGTCTTAAACTTTTTTCTAAAACCCCCAACTGAGAATAACAGGAAATAAGTACAAACAAATTCTAAGAAGAAACTTTGGCCATATCCGCCTTATGTGTTATCTCCCTCACTAAGTACAGTCTATAAAAAAGAAGACCAGATAGTTGAAAGAATGATTTGAGAGTGCCTTTAAAAGAATGAATTGTGAGCTGAGGGGTGAATAACCCCTCTTCTCCTTCTGGAGTCTTAATTGCTTTTATTGTCTAATACTTAAGTTTTGCTGAGAGCAATCCTACAGGACCCAGAAACAACACAGTGAATGAGAATGAGCATTAGATCCCAGAGGAAACAGGAGAAGAATCAAAGTTGTTAGATGCAGGTCTTTAAGCTTGAGCTTGGGGTAAGGAAAAGTTATCGTTGGAATTAGAGAATGAAACTTGCATACAGCTTGGGTTGAGATTTTTGATATCTGAAACTTGAAAATATTTGTTGACTTAAGAATGGCCTGGAAAAAAACCTAAGGAATCAGCACGAGATTTTATCTAAGTGCATTTAGGAACAACTCAAACGAATGGGCTTGAAAAGGAAGAAATGTACTTTCTGCTTGTAACTTACTGAGCCAATGCCTTTAATTGACTTGTTTCAGCAAAACAGGATGGCTTCTTTTACACAGAGATTGCAAGAAACTTGCAAGATTAAAAATAGTTGCTATGGTTTAAATATCCCCTTTAAAATACATGTGGACATTTTATTGCCATTGTAATATCATTAAGTGGTGTATCCTTTAAAAGATGTTTAGTTCCTAAGGACTCTACCCTCATGAATGGTGTGATGCCATTATTATGGGAGTGGGTGAACTATCACAAGAGTGGGTTTGTTATGAGTTTGACCCCTCCTGTCCCCTCTCTCTTATGTGTGCTCACTTGCCCTCCCCCCATGCTGTGACACAGCACAAAGACTCCTGGCAAAATGGGGTACCATGCTCTTGGATGACCCCACCTCCAGAACTATGAGAATAAACTTATTTTTTAATAAAATTTCCCAGTCTATGAGTCTATAATATCCTTTTATAACAGCAGAAAATCAGCTAAGATAATAGTCACAGGGCAGACCACGAAGAGCCATAGATAGTGTTATGGAGTTATAGTTGGTGGCATAGTTACAGTGTTTGGTTAGATTTACCTTTTAGGAGGTTATTCCTTGAGCAATATGGACATAGACTGGGAGTAGTTAAATATTGAAATAATAAAATTTTTAAAGCCTATTGAAATTTTCTAACTAAAAGCTAAGAGGGCTAAAACTAAGGCAAGAACAATTGAAACAGATATAAAGAGAAAGTTCAAGAGATATTTGGGGGGCAGAAATTGATTATAAATTTAGTATAATATATGAGAAGAAGACTTAAGCATCATACTAAGAAATCCATCTTAAAATGTTTGCTAGGATAGCAATGTGGGCAGAAGGATAACTCAACTTGCATTGGATCTGTGGTGCTTGAGGAGCCTCTGGGGCAACCAGGTAGAGGTAGATACATAAATATGAATTCCAAGAAATAATGAGACAGAGAGGTCAGAGCTGAAAATACAATTGCATTTGTTTTAATCTGCCATAGAGCCATGGATGTCAAGTGGCACAGTTTTAATTAGTTGTAATTGGAAATTTTCCTGGTGGAGATTCCAGGAAATCTTTATTTTAGTCAGCATTCTCACTGCTGAGATCTAAACATCTGCCATGTAACACTCAGAGGAAAGAAGATTTATTTGCTTAAGGGTCTGGGGATTTCGGTCCATTTACACCAACTACCAAGCAGGAGCAGGGGTTATAGTTCCTCAAGTCATGATGGGGGAAACAAGAGAAAGATTGTTTTTAGCTCATGGTGGCAAAAGGAGAAAATAGCCAGAAGCTGAAGCAACCTGCTGGGGAAATGCTGTCCTCGTCCAAGCTCCAGGAAACCCCTCCCCAGCAACCAAATCCTGCCTCCAACCAACATGGCTGCCACGTTTATGGCATAAGGTTTGGAGACATTCTAAATCCATACCATAACAATGGTTTTATTTATTTATTTATTTATTTTGTACGGGGTATTGAACACAGGGCCATTTTACCACTGAGCTACACTACCACTATAGCCATTTTTATTTTAAAATAGGGTCTTGCTAAATTGCTGAGGGTCTTGCTAATTTGCTGAGGCTGGCCTTGAACCTGTGGTCCTCCTGCCTCAGCCTCCCAAGTACTTGAATTATAGCTGTGTACCACCATGCCCCTCAGGTCTTCAATCTTCATTAGAAAAGATATAGCCTCAGCTGTCAATTTTCTTATCCTCTGTCTTTTCTTCTCCTAAATAGAATGAGACCATGCGGCCTGCAGGTATCATAGCCATTTTGTACCCACTGGCAGCACTGGAAAGACATGCCCTGACAATTGGAGATAGGACAGCAGGGAGCTGAGAAGATCCCCACGGGCATCACTAAAATATCCTAGAATGACAAACTCTATATTTATTCTTATATGCTATAAATTAATGCATTATAAATGAGATTTTATGCCATTAAGAGCTCTTCATATACTCAGAACTGATACAGGAGTCATTAGGACTCCATTTAATTAAGATTATGACTATAAATACTCAGGGCACTGAACTAAGTGTTTGGAAGATATTAACTTATTTATGACATTCTGCATGTGTTGCAATGTCTTATAAGCAGAAAATTCAGAATTTTGTCACAAAGGAACAAGGGAACAATTAAAGCTAATAAGCTGAAGAGGTCAAGTAAGATAGCCTCAGTATTTTTGTTGTTGTTGTTGTTGTTGTTGTTGTTGTTGTTGTTGTTATACTAGGGGTGAAACCCAGGGGCTACACTCCAAGACCTATTTATATTTTATTTGGAAACAGAGTCTCACTAAGTTGTTGAAAGCCTCACTAAGTAGCTAAGGCTGGCTTCGAACCTGCATGATCCTCCTATCTCAGCCTCCCAAGTTGAAGGATTACAAGCGTGCGCCACCACGCCTGGCTTAGCCTCAGTATTTTTACTAAATCCATTCTACAGCTATGTATCAGACACAACTCAGTGAGGGACCTCCTTCAGAGCAGATAAAAATGTTGGCAAGTGTGTGTGTGTGTGTGTGTGTGTGTGTGTGTGTGTGTGTGTGTGGTGTTACTGGGGACTGAACACAAGGTCATTAACTTCTAATCTCCACCCCAGTGACCCCCATTTATTTATTTATTTCTCTATTTACTTACTTATTTTTGAAACAGGGTGTACTTGGGTTGTTCAGGGTCTTGCTATGTTGCTGAAGCTGTACTCGAACTTGCAATCTCCCGTCTTAGTCTCATGAGGTGAAATTAGAGGTGTGCACCACCACTCTCAGCTCTGGTGGAGATTCTCCTACATAGATTTTTTAGTCACTGTATTTGTCTTCTTGTGATCTTTCAAAAATCCACTCCAAGTCTCCATCTTTATTTTTGTTGTTTTATGTTCTCGACCTTCTTCACACTTATGGGGTTTTCTAGTCACCTAGTCAATCCCCACTGCTATGTATGTTTCAAAGCCACACAAAGGACATGAATTCAATATAAAAGTTCTGCTTTGGGTTGAATTGTATCTCCTCAGAATTTATATGTTGAAGCCTTGACTCCCAGTACTTCAGAATGTGACTTTATTTGAAATAGAGCCATTACAAATATAATTAAGTTTATGAGTCATGCTATGGTGGAGTAAACCGCAGTACAATATTAATGGTGTTTTTATGGAAGGCAGAAATTTGAATACACACACAGACACACACACACACACACACACACACACACAATGCCCTGTGAAGATAAAGGTAGGCATCATGGTGATATTTATACCTGCAAGAAAATGCCAAAGATTGCCAGAAAACCACTTGAAGCTAGGGAAGAGGCATGGAACAAATTCTTCCTCACAGCCCACAGAAGGAGTCCATGTGTTGTTACACCTTGGACTCCGATTCCCATCCTCCAGACCTGTGAGATAATCAGTTTCTGTTGTTTGAGCAGCTCAGTTTGTGATACTTTGCTATGGTAATCCTAGAAAACGAATAAACTTCAGTTTCTTTCTCTTAATATTGCAAATTTTGTATTCTTTTTTCCCATTTTCTCCTCAGAGTTACTTCTAAGATTTTTTTGGGACCTTCCTTTCTAATCAATGCTCCACAAGATATTCTCTGTGAGGCATTTTTTGATAGGGTCCTTGCTGCATTTATATTTCAAAACCAAGAGGTCATTCAGGATCTTCCTCATGGTGCTTGTGTTGGGAAGGTTGACTGGTTCCATTCCTTTAGAGTGTGATTCAACACTCATTTATCTCTCTTACTTATTCTCCAGGATTGGCAAAGAGCATGTAAAAATGAACTGCCATGGAGATTTTATGGTTTTGATGAAACATTTATATTCAGAATTAAAAATGAAACATGTAGTTTCAATGCCATCCCTCTCCCATTTAAAGTGAGTAATAGGGTTTAGTTACCCTCAACTTAAACTGAACAAAGGCTATATTCCAGAAGAGGCCTGGTAGAGAAGCTTGTGTTACATTTTGGAGTTCATGATGAATACTGTTTTAGATCATGGAGAGCTAGATGCAATTTGGAAAGGATGAGAAAAGAACTGAAAGGTGGACTCTATACTACACTTTATTCCAAGAAAGGATATTCTGTCCTCTTTACAGAGCCGTATGATTGAGGGAGGAGTTCAGCCAATGGCCATCTGCATTAAAGCAATCCCCAAAACAACCTGAATGTGTACACCCTATGCAGGACCCTGCCAGGCCACAGAACTACCTTGGCCTGTTCTCATATGGATATTTCAACTATGCATAGAGTGGTATTTGAGGAGAGTAAATGATCATCCATCTTTGCTATAATTCAACTCAATCCAAGCCACATTTATCAATGCTTCTACATGGCATATACTGTGCTAACTCTGCAAAGTTGAAAGAGGCTTGGACAATGCTTTATTTAGCTCACATGCTAGTGAGGGAGATAAAAAATTCTTCCAACTTGTGATATATCAAGAACAGAGATCAAATCATATTTGTATTAAAATCTCCAAAACTTGTACAGTACTTCACATATAGATCTTTAGTAAAAGTTAAATAACACAGATATTTGTAAGTTGGCTCTAAAGACCCAGACAAAAAGTAACAATGAATTCTGCCAAGGAGACATTAAGGAAAGGCTTAGAAAGGAAGCTAAAATTAGATTGAGTTTAAAATCTATTTACTAAAAAGAAATTCAGTTGGTAAAATGTAGAGAAAAGGCATTCGTGGTTGAGAGACTGATATTAGTAAAGACAAGAAAGTAAGTAAGCATGGCTTCATTAAAGCAAAAGTAATACTACTTTTATTAATGCATAATTCATGCTGGATGTTTTACATGAAACATTCCATTTTACAGTAATTCTTACAACACTGCACTGATGGAGGTAAGGATATCTCCAGTACACAGATGAAAACACAATGGTCACACAGCCACTAAGTGTCAGAGCCAGGATCTGAGTCATTTACCCCTCATTATACAGTCATCCTCAAATTTAGAAAGAAGAAGTATGGTCTGATGGGGGTTTTGTTTGTTTGTGTTTTTTGTTTTTAGTGATACTGAGGATTGAACCCAGGTACATTTTACTTCTGAGCTACACCTTAGCCTATTTTATTCATTTATTTTAATTTTGAAACAAGGTCTCACTAAGTTGTTGAGGCTGGCATTTTACCTGTGATCCTCCTATCTCAGTGTCCCAAGTACTGGGATTGCTGTCATGAGTCACCAAGTCCAGATGGCCTAATGGGTTTTAATCAGGAAAATGGCATGTCCTGGACTGTTTTCATCTAGGTTAAAAAAAAAAAGGAGTAGATGGTAGTAACTCCCTGCCAAGAGTACATGGACCAAATTCAATAGTCAACTTGGAAAATATACATCTCTTATGTTCTAATTCTATTAACTGATTTTAAAGGAGGAACTTTATACATTCTGAAAGTAGAAACCTTTAAAACTGAATGTAGAAATGTCTATAACACATATATATATTTGTATTTTAAATTAACATTGGCCCCATATACGTACAGAAGTAGGGTTTTCATATAGTCTACTTCACTTTATGTTTCTATTTTCCAAGTCCTAACTCTAAAGTCAAGAAAACAATTACATGATCGTTCAAGTGCCATTTTAAAATTTTTTTAATTATATTTTAGTTAAATAATATGTTTTTTTAAATAGTTATAAATAATTTGGGGATACAATGTTATGTTTGGATCCATTTATACTTACAGAAAGGTTAAACTAAGCTAATATATTGGTCACCTCACTTATTTATCTCTTTTCTTGATAAGAATGTTACATATATTTTAATAATTTTTTAAATTTATTTTTTCCACTTTTTTGGTGCACTGTATTCATACATCATAATGGGAAAAAAAAAACAAAACTTTTGTAGACATACACACACACACCACCCAGTCAGCCCCTACCTGATCCCCACCCCGTTCCCTCCCCATCCCTCCTTCCCATGCTTGGCTTAGTGGTTGACATCTAGTATTATAGCAATTTATCCAGAATTAACAATGATAATCTCACCTAACAGTTTCATTTGTCTGATACCAAGCTTTTGATGACTTAAAGATAACATTTCAATATTTCTTTTTGCTTTCTTTCATACCAGAGAATATTTTTTCTTTTTTTTTTTAGGTGAAACTATCATACATTTATTTATTTATTTTTCAGAAAAAAAACTATCCTAATATGGAATATGGACTTGATACCCAAAATGATCTCAAAAAAGAACAAAGCTAGAAGATGTATGTTTTCTGATTTCAAAACTTATAAAGCTATAATAACTGAAACAGTGTAGTACTGTTATAAAGGCATATATATAAACCACTGGAATTAAATAAAAGCCTAGAGATAAATTCTTCCATATATTGTCAAGTTATTTTTGACAAGGTTTCCACAAATATTTGGTGAAGGAAATACTAATCTTTTAACTAAATATTGTTGAAAAATAATAATTACATGAAAAAGAATAAAATTGGACCCTTACCTAACACCATATACAAATATTAACTCAAAATAGATAAAAGACCTAAATATAAATCATAAGACTATAAACTTTTAGAAGAAAATCTGGGTCATAAAATCTCACAACATTGAAATTGGCAGTGATTTCTTGGATATGATTTCAATGGCACAGGCAACAGAAGGGTAAACAAACTCCCTAAAAAATAAAACAATATTGTACATCCAAAGACAATGTAAACAGAGTTAAAAGTTACTGATAGAATGGGATAAAATATTTCCAAATGCTATATCTGAAGGTATATTAATATTCCAACTAGAAATCCTAAAAATTAGCAACAATAAAAGCAAACAATACAATTTAGAAATAGGTAAAAGACTAACATAAATAATGAATCTCCACAGAAAACCAATCTTAGTTGTCTGTTGGATGGAAAATCTTGTTTCTCTGGTTCTGGTGTGTGTTACCTATTTCTTCTTTGTAGTTAATCTCTGAGTATTTTCTCTAGCGCTGGTTTTGAAGACATAAATTTCTTCAGTTTCTGTTTGTCATGAAAGCTTCTTATTTCCCCATCTTATTTGATAGAAAATTTTGCTGGGTAGGAAATTTTTGGCTGGAAGTTGTTTTCTTTCAGAGTTTGGAATATGTTACTCCAAGCCCTTCTGGCTCTCATGACTTGGTTTGGGAAGTCTGGAGTGATTCTGATTGGTTTGCCTCTGAATGTCACTTGGCCCTTTGTTTTTGTTGCCTTTAAGATTCTCTGCTTGGCTTCCACATTGGTCATTTTGACATTTATTTGTCATGGGGATCCTCTTCTCCGATCCTGTCTAAAGGGAGTTCTATAAGTTTCCTGGACCTGTGTATTGACCTCTTGCTCTATGTTTGGAAAATTTTCTGCTATTACTTCCTTAAAGAGATTGTTGATCCCTTTGGTTTCACCTTCTTTCTCCTCCTCTATTCCAATTATTCTTAGGTTAGCTCTCTTAAAATGGGTCCATATTTCTTCAATGTCAGATTCCTGCTGTCGGATATTTTTTTCTAAATTAGAAACTATGCATTCATTTTTGGAGTGATTATCTTCTAGAAGTGAGATTCTATTCTCCATGTGGTCTAATTGATTGTTGATACTTTGAATTGAGGCCTTTACTTCATTGATTGTATCCTTTATCTCTTTTTGGCTCTCTTTGAATTCTTTTTGAAACACCTCTATTATTTATACAGTTATTATCCTGATTTGATCTTCTAGAAATCTCTGAATTTCTGTTTTATCAGGTTCTGATGTTGTGGGGTTGTGGGCATTCATTGCTCCATTGTTATTCCTCTTTCCCATGATTTTGGAAGTTTGTGCCTTCTCTGGGTTTTTCCCTGGGTCACTACGACTTCACTTAAGGTGCTCTGGATCTAGAGTGTGGTATCTCAGTCACCAGTACTCCTTTCCTGGGTTGTATCGTAAAGTCTCAGACCCAGGGAGTCAATCGAGGCTTTAGACCATGGGGGGGGGTGCCAGGTTGGGCGTTCTCCTGCGGGGAGTTGTGGCTATGGTGTGATATCTCTGCCACTGCCACTCCCCCACTAGGTCAAGTCCCTGGGAGTACACTACTGGGATTTCTCCTCTAGGGGCCGCAATTTGACTCACTGTTGTTGAGTATGCTTATGGAGCTGTAGTGGACTCGGTGAATTCGCTGCTGCTGCCGCCAGTGGTAAAATGGCACTACTTCCATGACCTCTGCCAGAGGCTGGCATATTTCTTCTCTGTTTTTGAGCTCCACCCTGAGTCCCTGCAGGGTGTGCTGAGCCCAGCCCCTGGGAGCTTTAGATGCTCCCAGCGCCGAAAAATCTGCGGAATTCCACCCAGCTGATCCACAGCCGCTCACCGCAGCTTGCAGTCCGCTGCTCCTCTCTGGAGCCTGGTGGGCTTTTGAGTGTGTTGGTCTGGTGCCGCCCAGTGAGTTCGCTACTGCTGTCAGCAGTATGGCACTGCTGCCACGTCCTCGTGCGTGAGGCTGGCATATCTCCTCTCTGGCTCTGACCTCTGTTCTGAGTCCCCCTCCTCTCTGGGGCCTGGTGCTTCAAGGGAAGATGGCACCCACACCATTCCGCACTGCAGCTCCGGCCACAGCACTGCAGTCTGGTTTCTTTCTGGTGCCTCATTTTTCCAGCCCTCTTTTTCTTTGTCCCTTGTATTTACATTTTTTGTTTCTCTGCTGATGGTGTTTTCTGGCTATGAAAGGCGCTGATTTTGTGGTAATAGAGATTGGTTTTTTAGCTGGGCTCATAAGCCCCGCTTTTCTCTGTCGCCCATATTTTAATAATTTTAAAGTATATAACACATTAACTGCAGCCACTATGCAGTGCAATAGGTCAATAATTTTTTTCTTTAGTCTTACAAAAATTTTTTCTCTAGTCTACCTTTTGATCAACATCTTTCTTTCCTGATCCCTCCTTTTCCCTACCAGCCTCTGACAACCATCTTTGTATTTGTTTCTATTAGTTCAATGTTTTTTTTAGATTTTGCATATACATGACATCTTTTAGTAATTGTCTTTTTACACATGGCTTATTTCATTCAGCATAATCTCCAATTTCATTTTGTTGTCACAAATGATATGTCTTTTCCTCCTCCTGCTCCTCTTCTTCCTGCTCTTCCTTCTCCTCTTTACTCTCTTCTTTCCTCTCCTCCTTCAATCTCCTATCCTGGAGATTGAGCCAGGATCCCAGGCACCTTTATTATTCTATTTTGAAACAGTGTCTTACTAAGTTTCCTAGTCAGCCTCCAACATGTGATCCTCCTGCCTCAGTCCTCCTAGTAGTTGGGATTACAGGGTGTGCCACCCCACCCAGCAAAGACTCTTTTTTTCAAAAGTTTTACAATGTTCCATTGTGTATAAGATCACATTTTCTTTATCCCGTCTTCTATAATGGGTACTTGGGTTGCTTTCTGTCTCAGCCTCCCAAGTACTGGGATTACACACATGTGCCACCATGTCTGACTTTTTAGTCCTTCTTAAATCAGGTTGAGTTTTTATTATTGAGTTTTTAAGATTCTTCACAAATTTTAGCCCCTTACCAAATGTGTGGTTTGCAAATAGTCATGTACCACATGACAATATTTGCATCAACAAACAATTTTATATCACCGTAGTCTTATAACATTTTAATGGAGCTAGTGACATCAGGGTCTTCAGAAAGTCCTTGGAGCCCTGCATTACTCGTGTTTGTGGTGATCTGGTGTAAACAAACCTATTACACTGACAATCTGATGAAAGTATCACACATACAATGATGCACACTGCATAGTGCTTGATGATGAAAATAGTAAATATCATGGTTCTGGAACATGCCTGAACTTACATAAAAAAATGTTATCTCTAAACTATCCTCAGGAGATCCTTCAGAAGGAGGGGATCCTGGGAAAGGCCATTGTTGTCACAGGAGGTAACAGTTACAACATATTATTGTCCCTGAAGACCTTTTAGTGGAATAGAATGTGGAAGTGGAAGATGGTGATATTGATGATCTGACCCAGGGTAGGCGTAGGCTAATATGTGTCTGGGTCTTAATTTTAAACAAATGTTTAAAAAGTAAAATAAAAAAGAAAAAAAAGAGAAGAATTAAAGTTTAAAATTAAAATTAGAATTTTTTATTTATTATTTTATTTTATTTTTTTGAAACAGGGTCTCACTGAGTTGCAAAGAACCTCACCATGCAACTGAGGCTGTCTGAGAACCGTGATCCTCCAGTCTCTACCTCTCAAATGCACCACCATGTCCGACTGAAATTTAAACTTTCAAAAACCTTACAGAATAAGAATATAAAGAAAAAGATATTTTTGCATAGCTATATATTATGTTTGGGTGTAAGGGTGGTGTTTTGTTTTTGTTTGGTTTCTGTATTGGGGATTGAGCCCAGGGACATTATACCTGAGTCAGACCTAGCCCTATATGTGTGTGTGTGTGTGTGTGTGTGTGTGTGTGTGTGTGTGCATCTTTTTTCTATTTTTTTTAATTTTGAAACAGAGTCTTACTAAGTTGCTGAGTATCTTGCTAAGTGTCCGACATTGGCCTTTAACCTGTGACCCTCCTGTCTTAGCCTCCCAAGTATCCAGATTACAATCATGGACCACCATGTGAGGCTGTTTGTGTTTTAAAATAAGTGTTATGTCACAAGTCCAAAGTCCAAGATTTTGGAATTGGACTTAAGGTAAAAAGTTACAGTAATTTAAAGTGGGTTTATTATTAAATCAATTAAATATGTTTATCAGCTTAGGGTAGTCTAAGTGTACAATATTTGTTAAGCCTATGGTAGCAAACAGTAATGACCTAGGCCTTCACACTGGCTTACCAAACACACTGAATCAACATCCCAAAGCAACGGCCAATTTTACAAATTCCATTCATGGTAAGTACCTTATATTGGTGCACTATTTTATTTGTGCAGCACTGGGATGGAACCCAGGGGTGTTCCTCCTCCAAGCTATACTCCAAGCCCTATTTTTTATTCTTCATTTTGAAACAAGGTTTCACCAAGTTGCAGAGGCCTTCACTAAGTAGCTGAGGTTGGCCTTGGATCCCTGATCCTCTTGTAGGTGTGTGCTACCATGCCTAGGGGGTGTACTTTTTTTTAGTCCTTTATATATTTTTACTGTACCTTTTCCATATTTACATAGAGTATATACATCATATTACAATTTTTTACGGTATTCAGTAAAGTAACATGGTATACAGGTGTCAGCCTAGGACCAATAGGCTCTACCCTATAACCTGGTGTGTATTGGCAGTACCACCTGTTTGAAGTAAACTCAGTAACTTTTGCACAGAGACAAAATAGTCTAATAATCTGTTTCTTAGGATGTATCTTGTTAAGTGATCTTAATGATTTTTCTCCCGATACATGGGCTACTGCATGACTCTTGTTTCTTTGCCATATATAAAATTTTTAGTTTGAGGTATTCACCTGTCTTGATTTTAAAATGTGTTATAAAGCTATTTAATTAAAACAGCATGGCACTGATATAAAAACAAACCTACGGACCAATATAACAGGATATCTCTAAAAATAAAACCAAGACTTTAGTCAGTAGAGTTTTGACAAAGGTGATAAAAACACACAATGGGGAAAAGACAGCCTCTTTGATAACTGGATATGCACAGGAAGAATGAAAGTAGACCCTTATTTCTCACCATATATAAACATCAACTCAAAATGAAATAAAAACTTAAATATAAGATTGGCAATTGTGAAAGACTGAGAAGAAAATACAGAGGGACAGTTCCATGGGCAGTGATTTCTTATATAGGACGCTAAAAACACAGGCAATAAATGGAAAAATAGTCACTTTTATAAAAAGAGAAGGTCTAATAAACAGCAGAACATTTAAAGTCTGTATGTTCAAACACAAAATTTTCCCCTCTGAAAAACACCTAGACTTTAATGCCCTAAATGACATTTTGAAACAATTACTATACCCCACTTCTGTTCAAATGTCTCAAACTCCTATATAAAAGTGGTGGTTCCAGAGGACATTTGTCTTTTGCATGTCAAAAGCTGCCAAAGAAACACTGTTTGGGTTGCTTTCAAAATGTTGGTAAAAGGATAAATATTATCAGTTCCTTCTCTGCCTTTTGCCTTCAGCTCACCATGAAGTCAACTTTATTATTCCAGCTGAGCAGCTTCCTAGAAGCTGTTATGGCTCACCCAGGTCTTCAACAATAAAGAGAAGACAAGAGGAATTAGGAGTATTTACAGGTAAAGAAAATGAAAAATATGTTGAAATATATTTGTAGTAGCACTATCATCAAGTCATGACAACATTTTTCCAACAGGTAAACTTTATCATTCTGGTTACTTCTTAAGTCATTTGTCTTCTTTCAAAAATTATGGTCATGTTTATTTTCTTGCTTGCTTGCTATTTGTATGGCACTAGGGATTTAATTCAGGGGTGTTCTGGCATTTTACCTCTGAGCTTCCTCCCCAGGTCTTTATTTTCTCCCTAAGTTGCTGAGGTGACCTACCTTAACCTCCTGGCCTCAAACCTACATTCTCCTGTCTCAGCCTCCCAAGTACTACAGGGGTGGTATTATAGGCATGTACCACCATGCCCAGCTCTTTTGAGGGACAAGAAAAGAACACTACAATTCATAAGTCTTCCATTACTTTCAAAGTCAATTGATATTCAAGTTATATGAAGGTACTTTTCATATTGTTACTACTATATCATTGTTGGTGACAAAACTTGCCTTTAAGCTGATAGCCTTTAAAATCACACCTAGTAGAGATCTACAGATGAACATGGAAGGATAGAATGGATCAAAAGTTCTAAGCACTAACTGAGAAGCTCTAACCTCCCATGAGGGGGTGAATGGGAGAATGGAGGCTCCGAGACTTGGATCTGGGTAATCAGTTATTTTTTTTCCTTTGGCAAAAATATGTGATGTAAATCGTGTAAAGAACATCAGAAGTGTGTTATTATTTCGTGCCAGTCTAATGATATTTTGGCTGCATAAGGAAACCTGCGGCCACTTAACCTTTCATTTTCACAAGGGGAAAGATAGCATTTTCTGGAGCGTGATCTGTAGAAAAATGGTTCCATGGGATAATAGATGTTATAAGGAGAATAGAATAGATTAAATTTTTGTAAAGGCTTTAACAAAGTTAAATGAGTCTTTTGGGGACAGGACTCTCAGAGTTTTTAATATACTAATACACACGGGAAGAAGAGGATTTAGCATATAGCATTTCTAAAATTTATCTTACTTTCTTGAGGAGGAAGTTTGTTCTGAAAAGCAAGTTAAGTGCTTAGAGCAAAAGATATTTCATTGTAGTATAAGAAATGACTTCACACTCTCTTGAAATAAGGGCATTATTATTATTATTAGTAGCAGTAGTAGTAGTAGTAGTAGTAATCTTTAAATTACTCTGGTTATTAGCATATAAATATTTTTCATGGTCTTTTCAGAATCATTAGTTCCTAATCTCTAGGAACTAATGTTTCTATAAAATTCAGAGGGTGGAAGACATGACAGCTGGTAGGCTCTTAATTTAGCAGAGTGCTGCAGAAGTATTATTGTATCTACAAACATAGTTTATAAATATCTAAAAATGTTGCTATGGTCTTTTGCGAGCAATGGCCCTTGGGGGAAAGGCAAGAAATAATTATAGCATGAGGTTTTAGAAAAATTATTTTAATAAAAAAGGAAAGATCATTTTGCTAAAGGACTGTGTGTATTATGTCAGTAAGGGAGGGTTGTAGTTCAATTTAAGTTACTCTAAGGTCTCACACTGTAATTTAGGTAGAGGTTTAGGTTTGCTTGAACAGAAAATTAGGACAAATGATAACTGCTGAAAATCTGTAAGAATAAGGAGTGCCTCATTTTCTCAAAAGTCCTTCCAGTAAGTTGGAACCCTGGCCATTCCAAAGGCAGAAAGCACTGTGGTAAAATAAGTGGGGAGACTTGTTATTTGATGTCCTTTTTTCTTAGACCTTCAATAAAAATATATCTTATTATTTCAGCTTTCAAAGACCTGGTATGTTATGTATGCTATCAAAAACATTATGAATTCAGACGTTGACCCACTCCCAAGTAGTAACTGAATTTCCCAGTGAAATACTCCCAGAGTAAACATCTCACTGCCCAAAGCATTCCACAAAGCATCTTTAGAGGCTTTTAAAGTTTCATTCCAAGGTCCTTGATGAAATAGCTGTATATAGTGTTGAAATCTCTTTAGTGGGGTGGCGGCCTGAAGAATAGTTCTATCTCAGAATCCAGACCTCTCAGACATGGATATTTCCATGATATTGTCTTCATTCTTCTAGGGTGGCTCAGTACTTTAAATACGTCTTGAAAAGCAAGTGAAATATTTAAATGACTGCTACAATAGACTGATCTTTCTTTAATAGTACATGCATTTGAGAAGAGAGATACTCAATAATTTTCTTCTTTTCTTTTATATGAGGCAGTGTGTGTGTGTGTGTGTGTGTGTGTGTGTGTGTGTGTAGTACTGGGGATAGAACCTAGGGGCAGTGTACCTCCAAGCTACACCCCAAGTCCTATTTTTAGTCTTTTTAGTTTTTTTTCTTTAAAAAATTATTTATTTAAAATAATAGCGGAGTTGATATATGCATCTAAAATCTAATTTATATTGTATACTATTTAGATTCATTTTTATTAATTTTTTATTGAACATAAATGGCATACATTTAAACATAAATGGCATACATTTAAAAGAGGGAGGGGAGGGCCCTCCCCTGTTTCCCCTTCCCCCCTCCCATCAATGATTGTCCCGGGTAACCAATGTCATTTTAGTTTTGAAATAGTGTCTCGCTGAGTTGCAAAGGGCCTCACTAAGTAGCTAAGTAGCTGAGGCTCTCCGCAAACTGCTTGCGATCCTCTGGTTTCCATCTCCTGAATACTGAGATTACAAGCACGTGTAACCATGCCCAGCTCTATGAGGCTGTTTTGAGAAGCTTTTATTTAGGCTTTATTGTTGACAAATTTATTCAACATCTTACTCAACAATATATGTTCACTGCCTGCCACCTGGTAGTTCTCCACTACCTGTAGTATCGTTACTTCATCATCAGTAAGACTTACAGATCATCTGTTTTTATCTTTCCACTTTTTTCTCACAAGTATTTGATGGCTTAGATCAGATACATACTCACAAACTCTAACTCAAAGGCTACAGTCATCCAATGTGAAAATAAGCCAGGCCTCTAACTCATCCTGCAGTTAACCATGTGTCCAAGCATAAATGCAAGAAAATTAAAAAAATATATCATAGACTTAGTGGGTGGAATAACAGTTAAATGCAACAAAATAATCAAGCTTAGATTTCAGGATGTTGGAGCTAGAGAAAAAGTAAGATATTAGATAGTTCAACCATCATTTTACAGCAAGAAAGCCAAGTATTCCTAAGACTAGCAAGAATTACACAGTTACTGGAAGAAAATTCTTAATCTACTGGATTTTCTGTATATCACTTTACTTGTTATCATATTTTAAATATAAAATAACCCTAAAAAACCCATGTGTTGAAGGATTGGTGCCTGTGGCACCAGTGAAAGGTAGTGTAACCTTTAGGAGTAGGGGTCTAGTGGAAGGAAGTTAGGTCACTGGGGTGTGCTCTTGAAGAAGATATTGAGATCCAGGCCCCTACTTGTTGGCCACCATGACATGAGCAGTCTGTTTTATCACACACTCCCTGTCACAATGTTCTGCCTTTCTATAGGCCCAAAGCAACAGGGCCAAGTGGCCATAGGCTAAAAATTCATAAACTGTGAGCCAAAATAGGCCTTTAATCTCTTTAAGTTAATTTCTCTCAGCTATTTTTTACAGTGATAGGAACACATGTGTTGTGATATTTTTGCCTTAGAACTATTCTAGCTGGATATCACCACCCCACTACAAAATTTCCAGAAGTTATCACTCCAAAAAGCAAATTTATTTGATTATTTAACACTCTAATATAGGGCTTATTGGCATAAATCTGTGTTATGCTTATAGTATACTGATTAAGCTTGGAGAGAAGTTATATCCATACACAGGTCATTTTGATAAATCCTCATAAGAAGAGTTCATATTCTACTTTTAACTTCTTGCCAGTAAAATTCCCAAGAAAAATGTTATTTGATTCACTCAAGTGCAGATACCATTTACTAAAAACAAGTGTGGTTAGGTTTATAAGACTTTATATGAATATAAAAAGGACTAAAGAACTCTTTGTGAAATATTCTACTAACCATAAACATACACAGACATTCGTTAACTTACGATAGGGTTATGTCCCAATAATCTTCTCAAAAGTTGAAAATATTGTAAGTTGAAAACATACTTTGCCAGGCATGTTGGCACATGCTTGTAATCCCAGCATTTGGGAGGCTGAGACAGGAGGATTGTGGTTCCCGAACAGCCTCAGCTACTACTTAGTGAGGTCCTTTGCAACTCAGTGAGACCCTGTTTCAAAATAAAGAATAAAAAATAGGGTGGGGGTGTAGGTCAGAGGTAGAATGCCCCTGGGTTCCATCCCCAGACCCGCAAAAAGAAAATGTACTTAAATCTATCTAAACTATTGAAATACTATTTATTTCCAGCCTGGGAGAATATCAAAATTAAAATTCAAAGCACAGTTCCTACTAAATGCATAATATTTTGCATTATCCTAAAATCAAAATGGTAAGTCAAGCCGTGATAAGTTGGGAGCCACCTGAATAAGCATCACTGGCATGAGAGTTTATCAATCACTATCATTAGAGAAGATAAGATGCTTACATGGGAATGGGAAAATGGCTTTCCAAGTTTGAGTCTAACCCTTCTCAATCATTTCTCTTGTTAATTATCTATCACCTATGAATTTCATTTTGTTGCCATAAATGTTAATTCAACACTCATACTGAATCACTGTGTTAGATAGCAGATCCCTCATAATACTGTCATTCAATAAAGATATCACAGGGGCCTCTATATGTTCACATTGGATTAGGTAATAAGAATGAAATGGTAAATGAGTTAAACATGGTCCTTACTCTCAAGGCACTCACATTCCAGTGATTTTTGTTGTTTTATTAGGTATCAAGAATTGAACCTAGGAACATTCTACTTCTGAGCTACACCCCAGCTCCTTTTATTTTTTAATTTGAAATGAGAGTCTTGCTAAGTAGCTGAGGCTTGCTTTGAACCTACGATTCTTCTGTCTCAGCCTCTCAAGTACTGGGATTAAGAGCATGTGCTACCATGCCTGGCTCAGTGAAAGTATTCTTTTATTAAAAATTCAAACATTTGCAGGGCACTTTTTTATTAAAAAGGAACAATTCAAGAATATTTAATGATAATAAATGTTTATGCCCCAAATGTGGGTGCATCCATATTTATAAAACAAACCCTCCAGGACATTAGATCTCAAAAAGACCCAAATACAATAATATTGAGAGACTTCAACACACCACTCACGCTACTAGATTGAACTTCAAGAAGAATGATGAGTAAAGATTCTTCAGGACTAAAGAAAAATATAAACCAAATAGACCTAGTAGACATTTACAAAATATTTAAACCATGAAGAGCAGAATACACATTCTTCTCAGCAGCCCATGGAACCTTCTCGAAAATAGATCACATCCTGGGCCATAAAGCAAGCACCAGCAAATTCAAAAAATGTAATATAATTCCCTGAATCTTTTCAGACCACAGTGGAATGAAAGTAGAAATCAACAACAGGAAGACCAAAAGAAACTATTGAAATACATGGAGATTCAATGATACATTATTGAATGATGAGTGGGTAAGATTAGAAATAAGAGGAAAAATAAAGAAATTTCTGGAATTATATGAAAATAGAGACACAATTTATCAAAATCTATGGGACACTTTTTTTTTTGTTTGTTTTTTGTTTTGTTTTGTTTTGGTGGTACTGGGGTTCCTGGAAGCCCTTCTACCTCCGGGCTACACTCCCAGACCTATTTTTACATTTTTATTTGGAAACAGGGTCTCCTAAGCCAGCGCGCGGGGCTAGCTTCGAACCTGCGCGATCCTCCTGTTTCTGCCTCCCAAGCGCGGGGATTACAAGCGTGCGCCACCACGCCCGGCTATGGGACACTTTTAAGGCAGTGTTAAAATGAAAGTTTATAGCATTGAGTCCCCACATAAGAACAGAGTTGCCAAGTAAACAACCTAATGACACTTCTCAAGAACCTAAAAAAACTGCAACAGTCTAATCCCAAAGTCAGCAGATGGCAGGAAGTAATTAAAATCAGAGCAGAAGTAAATGAAATAGAGAATAAAAAAAATTCAAAAAATCAACAAAACAAAAGCTGGTTCTTTAAAAGAATTAATAATATTAACAAACCCCTGATGAACCTAACCAAAAGAAAAAGAGAATCAATTCAAATCATTAAAATCAGAAATGAAAAAGGAGACATTACCACAGATAATGGGGAAATTTAAAGGATTATCAGAAACTATTTTGAAAATTTATACTCCAGTAGACTGGAAAACATGGAAGAAATCAATAGATTTCTAAGCACATATAACCTACCTAAATTGAACCAAGAGGACATAGCAAGCCTAAACCAACGAATAGCAAACAAAGAAATAGAGACAGCAATAAAAACTCTGCCATAAAAAAAAAAAAAAAAAAAAAAGTTTAGGCCCCTGACGGGTTTCCAGCTGAATTCTACAAAACCTTCAGTAAAGAACTAATCCGAATACTTCACAATCTGTTCCAGGAAATCAAAATAGATGAAATTCTCCCAAACTCCTTCTATCTTCTATGAGGCAAATATCACATTAATCCCAAAACCAAATAAAGATACTTCAAAAAAGAAAAATTGCAGACCAATATTCTTTTTTTTTTTTCTTCTTTTTTTCCGGGTCTGGGGATGGAATGCAGAAGCATTTGACCTCCGAGTTACACCCCCTGCCCTGATTTTTATTCTTTATTTGGAAACAGGGTCTCACTAAGATGCAGAGGGCCTCACTAAGTAGCTGAAGCTGTCCGCGAACCTGTGGTTCTGTCTCAGTCTCCTGAATGTTGGGATTACAAGTGTGTGCTACCACACCCAGCTTCAGACCAATATCCTTGATGAACATAGATGCAAAAATTCTAAACAAAATACCAGCTATATGCATTCAAACTATATCAAGAGAACTGTACACCATGACCAAGTTGGTTTCATTCCAGAAAAACAAGGCTGGTTAAACATATGCAAATCAGTACATGTTATTCACCACAAAAATAGAACTGAGAACAAAAACCACATGATCATATCAATAGATGGTGAAAAGCATTTGACAAAATCCAATACCCATTCATGTTAAAAACACTGTAGAAAATTGGAATAGAAGGAATGTATTTCAATATAATTAAGGCAATATACAACAAACCCAAAGCCAACATCATACTGAATGGGGAAATACTGCAATAATTTCCTCTAAAAGATGCCAACTATCACCACTCCTTTTCAATATAGTCCTTGAGACTCTTGACACAGCAAGACAAGAGAAGGATATAAAAAAAAATTCAAATAGGAAAAGAGGAATTAAAACTATCCTTGTTTGCAAATGACATGATTCTTTATCTAGAAGACCCAAAGAACTCATCCAAAAGACTATTGGAACTGATTAACCAATTTAGCAAAGTTTTAGGATACAAAACCAACGTAAAGAAATCAGTTGCTTTTCTTTATACTAATAATGAATCCACAATGAAAGATATAAGGAAAATAAGTCCATTCACAATAACCTCAAAACCAATAAAATACCCAGAAATAAACCTAACCAAAGATGTAAAAGACCTCTACAATGTAAACTATAAAACATTATAGAAATTAAAATTTAATTTCATGGGGATGGGAAAATGGCTTTCCCAAAAAGAAAGATCTCTCTTGCTCATAGATAAGCAGAATAAATATAAAAATTGCCATTCTGTCAAAAGTGATCTACAGCTTCAATGCAATTCCTATCAAAATACCAACAATATTCTTCAGAGACCTAGAAAAATCAGTTATAAATCTTACATGGAGAAAGAAAAGACCCAGAATAGCCAAAGCAATTTTCAACAATAAGAACCATGCAGGAAGCATCACAATCCCTGACTTAAAATTACACTACAGAGCAATAGTAGTTAAAAAAAAAAAAAGCATGGTATTGGCACAACAACAAGTATAAAGACCAATGGAACAGAATAGAAGATATAGAAACAAACGCTTACACTTATTGTCATTTGATCTTTGACAAAGGGGCCAAACTCATATGCTGGAGAAAAGACAGACTTTCCAACATATGGTGCTGGGAAAACTAGCTATCCATTTGTAGAAAGATGGAACTAAATTCTTACCTCTCACCATGCACAGGAATCAACCTGAGATGGATCAAAGTCTTGGAAATTAGACCAGAGACTGTGAAGCTATTAGAGGTGGGCATAGGTTCAACACTACAACATATAGGCACAGGTAGTAACTTTCTCAACAAAACCTCCAAAGTGCAGGAAATTAAAGCAAGAATTAATAAGTGGGATGGCATCAAACTAAAAAGTTTCTGCTCATCAAAGGAAACCATCAAGAACCTATAGAGAAAGCCTACAGAAGATCTTTAGCAGCCGCCACTCTGATAGGGGGCTAATATCCAGAAAATAGAGCTCAAAAGATTCTACACTAGCAAAACAAATAACCCAATCAAGAAATGGTCAACTGAACTGAATAGACAATTCACTAAAGGAGAGATACAAATGGCCAATAGACACCTGAAAAAATATGTTCAACATCATTAGCAATCAGGAAGATGAAAATCAAAACTATGCTGAGATTCCATCTAACCCCAATCAGAGTGGCAAGCATAAAGAAGTCAAATAACAACAAATGCCTTCAAGGATGTGGGGAAATAGGAACTCTTCTACCCTGTTGGTGGGAGTGCAAACTAGTTCAGCCACTGTAGAGATCAGTGTAGTGATTCCTTAGAAAACTGAAATGGATCCACCATATAATCCAGCTATATCACTCCTGAGTATCTTTCCAAAGGGCTTGAAATCAGAGTACTACAGTAACATATGCATACCCATGTTCATAGCAGCACAATTTGAAATAGCCAAAATATGGAACCAAGATAGGTCTCCATCAACAGATGAATGGATTGCAAAATTATGGGAAATACACACAATGAACTTCTACTCAGCAATAAAGAAGAACAAAATCTTGTCATTTGAAGAAGATGAAAAGACCTGGAGAACATTATATTAAGTGAGATCATCCAAGCACAGAACGAGAAGGGACATATGTTTTCTCTAATATGCCCAAACTAGGGAGTATTAGGAATACCAGAGGGACTCCAGATATGGAGGGGAAACCTTGGCAAAACTAGAAAGGAAGGGTAGGAGAGGAAAAGGCTGAGTTGATTAACTGTAGGAACTACATTTGAATATGTGTATAACTGTAAATGTAGCATGGTCAACCTGGGTACTCATTGTTGGGAAGGGAGAAAGCAGAAGCAGGGTGGGCACCAAGTACTATGTGAATGTATGCCATTTTCAATATGATCCTCATAAAAATAAAAATATCAACATTTTTTGAAGATTGTAGAGAATTAACTAGCTCTTACTTCTTCAGGTGCTCAGTGTTTGGTTATAATCCATTCTCTTTTGTTGTTTCAATCATTACTCTTCTTGTTTCACACTGCACAGGCATGCTCAAGATTGAGATATTAGAGACACTCTCTCCTTGTGGGAATGCAGCATACAATCTCTATGATTAGATGCTTCCTGTGCTCAATTATTAAGATGAATAAAATTTGCAAATCTTCCTTTTACCAAAAGAGAACAATCCAAATTCAATGTTCCTTAAGCCATTTCTTTCCTCACTTCATGGAAATTCTTCATATAATAGTTACCCTGTTTCCTAATATTACATGTATTCCTGACTGCTTTTTTATTAGATTTATTATTATTTTATAATGTTAACATTAATGTTACTATTCTAAATAGGTGTCACTACTGTTTATAATAGTCTATGTCCAGACTAATCTCTCACCAAAAAAAAATAATAAAATAAAAGATCTCATCAAATAATGTCGTTGAGAGGCTAGAGTTCTAGAACATCAAACTAAATTTTACCTGAAAATAAACTGAATTTTTATCTCTGTACATAGAATAGAATCATAATTTTCCTTTATATAAACCTAATTCATGTGATATATTTGGTTTATGGATTCATCTCATCAATGCTATTTATGAAGCTGTCTCATCACAAAATCAGACAATCAGAAAAGCAAAGAACAGACCTTAAAATACCACCAATATATAAGCCGTGTGTGGTGGCTCACAATTGTAATCCCAGCATTCGGGAGGCTGAGACCTGGGAGATCACGGTTCGCCAACAGCCTCAGCTACTTAGTGAGGTCCTCTGCAACTCAGTGAGACCCGGTTTCAAAATAAAGAATCAAAAATAGGGCAGGGGCTGTAGCTCGGAGGTCGAATGCCCCTGGGTCCCATCTCCAGACCCGAAAAAAAAATACCACCAATATATTTATTTTAAAATGATTATTCTAAAGTTTTAGGTTGCCATTTTTGCATAAGAGTCAGCCAAGGACAAAGATTATCCATCCCGAGTTTCTTATAACCATGAAAGCAAGCAAATTACTTTCATTAATCATGGCAAAAAAGTGCAAAGTTCACTCATGCTTGATTACAATTAAAACTTTATATAAATTTATGTGCAAATTAAATGTGGCCCTCAGGCTTTTGGCTAGTTGCCAATGTAGGCCTTGAAGTATTGAACTTAGGCAGCTCAAAATTTATAGCTTTTTCCACAGAGATCTGTTTCATTGACTTCTGCTTTGTTGTGGTCTTCTGGAGACTTGATGCCTGATTCAAAAAGTACATTTATGATTTTATCGCTTCTCTTGGGCGATCCAATGAATGTGATGATAAAACAAAAGAGTTATTAGAGTTTGGGGGAATTATTTTGGACTCATGTGTTCAAGACATTCTGTTAAATTCATTGAGAGCTTTTATTTGCTCATAGTTATGTGAGTAGAATGCAAAGAGGTAGACAAGTTCTCTCAGATTTAAGCTTCCTATTAAAATGTGCCTTTCAAAATGGTTGACTTAGGGGACGTAAATTGAACTTCATTTATTCAAAGATTATTTAGTCAATTAATGCTGCCTGTTGGCTTTCAAGTACCTGGAAGAACATCTGCAAAAATGGTCAAAACTGATTCTGTAGTCTCTGTGCCAAAGGCCATGCACTACACTCCTAAAAGGGATTTCAGTAATCAGTCAAAATCCATTACAGTCATACTTTTTCCTTAATTCTTATATATTTAATTAATTTGTTTGTTTCTCAATGCAAAGGGAAAGGCAGAACTAACAACAACAAAGAAACAAAGTCTGGCTTAAGAGTGTCAATCTAAGGACATCTGTTGCTGCATGATCAACAGCTCTATCTTCCACAGACCATGAAATGATCATGGCGTTAAGAGCATACTGAGGAGGTGGGTTCACTCAACACACACTTTAAAAGAACCTAATGCATGCCTGGGGTTAGGCAAGCAAAGACAAGTAAAAGGTAATTAATACCACAAAAACATTACAGTGGAGATGGAAATGCATAAACGTAAGTAAATATACCAAGACAGAAAGTGAAATTAAATACAATGAAGGGAGAAGCTGATTTGTCTTGAAGGCTTCATGGGTAAGTAATAAAGTTGATCTCAAAAGACAGGGGTTTTACCCTCCATTATCTGGAGTCCCTCTGCTATTCCTAATACTGCCTAGTTTGGGCATATTAGAGAAAACATATGTCCATTCTCTTTCTGTGTTGGCTGGTCTATCTCACTTAACATAATGTTCTCCAGGTCTTTCCATCTTCTTGCAAATGACATGATTTTGTTCTTCTTTAGAGTTGAGTAGAATTCCATTGTGTAATGGAAGGATAGGAGATGAAGAAGGCTGAGGCTGATTAATGGAGGAGCTACATCTGAATATGTGTAAAAGTATGAATATAGCATGGTTAACCTGGACACTCATTGTTGGGAGGGGGGATAAAAAGTGGGGGGAGGGCACCAAGTACAGTCAGAATGTATGGCATTTTCAATATGTTCCACATAAAAGTGTAAAAAAATAAATTAAAAAATGACAGGGGTTTTCCAAACTGATAATGGAAGAATGGATATCACAGGAAGAAAATTATCTTGACCTAATTGTGTGACCTTTGCCTTTAAAAGAATCAAGAGATGTGAAGAAAGCACTCTCCCCTCCATTACCACTGTCGAGCCACCATCATGGACACAAGTGGTATGCAGCCCATCAAGTTGGCCAGGGTCACCAAGGGGCTGAACAGGACTGGCTCCCAGGGACAGTGTGTATGGAATTTATGGATTACCCAAGCTGCTCCATCATCTGCAATGAGGGCGACATGCTCATCTTACTGGAATCAGAGCAAGAGGCGCAGAGGCTGTGCTGAACGTGCTGCTGGGTTGTGGGTATCACGCCCATCTTGGCTCACAGGGATGGCCTGCAGCTGTTGAATAAAGTGTTTGTATTGTGTAAAAGGAAAGAAAAAAAAAAGAAAGGACAAAATAAAGAAAGAAAGGAAAAGGAAGGAAGGAAGGAAGGAAGGAAGGAAGGAAGGAAGGAAGGAAGGAAGGAAGGAAGGGAGAGACTCTCCTGTTGGAAATGAAAGGGAAATGTTCCACCATGTGGAAGTCTCATACACTGATGGTGTGGCATGTGGCTGGGATCTGAGCACTGCCTCTAGGAATTGAGTGTGGCCTGACTATAGTTTGGATCTGAAACGTTCCCCCAAATTGCATCTGTTAAACATCTTGCTATTGGAAAGAGTTGGAACCTAGATATTGCGGCTCAGTGTATAAGGGGGGCTTAGGTCACTGGAGACATGCCCTTGAAGGGGATCTGGGGCCCTACCTCTTCTGTTTTCTGATCATGAGGTGAGCAGCTGGGCTCTACCATGTGCTTCTACCATGATAAGCCACCATAGACCCAAAGCAATAGGGCCAGCTAAATTATGAGCCAAAATTAACCTTTTCTCTTTAGAATTTTATTGTTTCCAGTATTTCTTATAAAAGGAAGCCAACACAGGCCCCAGTCAATAACTAGCAATACAAGTTACCCCCATTATACAGCTACAAAGAAATATATTAAATCTGAAGGAATTTAGAAGTAGATACTTCCCAAGTTTCTTATTTTTATTTTTATTTTTTATTTTTGGTGGTACTGGGGGTGGAACCCAGTGGCTTTCTACTTCCAGGCTATACTCCCAGACCTATTTTATATTTATTTGGAAACATGGTCTCACTAGTTGCTGTGAGCCTAAGTAGCTGAGGCTGGCTTTGAACTTATGCGATCCTCCTGTCTCAGCCTCCCAAGTGCAGGGATTACAAGCATTTGCCAGCACACCCAGCAATACTTCCCAAGTTTCTATATGAGGATGCATCTAGATAACACCTTGATTTCACATTAATGAGTTCCTAAGGGGAAGATTCACATAAAATGTGCCAGAACACTGGTTCACAGAGACTATGAAATCATAAATTTGTCATATTAAGTGGCTAAACTTAACTTGAGAAAGATCTATTTCCAGACTCTTCCAAATTTATCTTGAATTTATTTCTTTGCAGCTATGTAACAGAGGTAACTTTTACTGCTAGTTGTTGACTGGGGACTGTGTTCATACACACACTCATGAAAGCCAATCACTGTGTCGAGCATGAGAAGGTGGGGGAGAGAGAGAGTGGGGTGAGAAGTGGAGGAGGGGTCACTGAATGCCATGTGCCTCTAAACCCTGAACTTCATCAAGATCATGATTACAATGCATCAATAAAAGAAGAGACTAAACTTACATTAATTTTTTACTTACACATAGAAAAATGTTTACAGATTTTTAAAATATTTTTATTAGTGCATTGCAATTATGCATCATAGTGAAGCTCAAGGTGATACGTGTGTGTGTGTGTGTGTGTGTGTGTGTATACATGTGTGTTTTGTGGTGTGTGGTGTGTGTTTAGATACTGAGTATTTTCCCCAGGGGCACTCTACCTCTGAGTCGCATCCCCTATTTTATTATTTCCTTTTGAAATACAATCTCACCAAGTTGCTGAAGGACTCGCTAAGTTGCTGAATCTGCAATCCTCCTATTTTAGCCAAGTACTGAGATTACATGATACAGCATTTTTAAGGAGCAGAAAGAATTTACAATTTCTTGACCATGAGGTAGATATATAAGACAATAGGAAAAATGCAAGTGGGAAAATCTAATTAAGGGTGTAAGACACAATGTAAAGAAAGCTGAATTTATCCTGTGGACCATATGGAGTCACTAAAAGTAGTTAATGGAAAGGGTGCCAATAACAGGCATGGGCCTTGGCAAATTTATGCTGCCCAAAATAACAAAGATGGTTGAGTAGGAGAGAAAAACCAAGAGAAGATTGCCCTGAAATAAAATAAATAAAATAAAACAAAAGGTGGCTATGGAAGTTTACTGAAAAGCCGTGAGTGAGATCAGTGGGGAAGTAAAGTAAGAGATTTGAAAGCTCTTTAGAAGTTAAGATTCACTTGATGCCCACCATGAACAGAAATGAGATCAATGGATAGGAGTCCAAGCTTCTCTGCATCAATGGCAGGAGAACACAGGAAGATAAATAATCAACAGACGTTACCTGGGAATTTTGAAACTGGTATATTTTAACTGTTTGCAATATTTTTCAGTGATTAGAATATAACTTCTCTTAGGCAGTTAAAAATATAAGCCTAGACCCTGGAACAAGGTAAAAGCTGGACATTTACTTGGGGAGTCATCAATTGAGTTAAGGGCATGAAATAAATGAGATAATTGAAGAATTTGTGATCTGAAAATATGATGAAAAACTAAAGAACATCAAAATTTAAGTGTTAGAATAAGTGGGGTAGGGAAGAAAACTAAGTAATTATAATAAGGGCAAAATCCAAAGCAAATTATATCATGGGAACTGAGGGAGAATTTTTCAAAGAGCTGAAATTGAATATGGCCAAAACTCAATTGGAAAGTGAGTAGACATTAAAAAAAATCCTTTGGATAATAGGAAGAACTTATTAACCCTAATGAGAAGTTTTGCTTTAATAAGATAGTTTCAAAGAAATGATAAGTGTTAAAGCCATATTGTAATGAGTTTTAAAATTGAATTGAAGCTACACCCCTGTTATTCCAGTACTTGGGAGGCTGAGACAGGAGGACTATAGGTTTGAGGCCAGCATTAACAACTTAACAAGATGTAGAATGTCCCAGGGTTCAATTCCTAGTAGCACGTGCGCACACACACACACACACACACACACACACACACACACACACAGGAATGGATGAATGAATAAAAGAATGCATAAATAAACAGACATAGTAGACTACAAAGAGAGTCCTTGTGGACCACAAGAATCTTGGTTTAAATATCTAGGTAATAAGAGAAGTCAGCATTAAGAGGGGAGAACAAAATTTTTAAAGTATAAAGATCATCCATATAATGGGAGAAAATACTTGTGAACCATGTTTGTAATAAGAGACTTGTATCTAAATTATATAAACAATACTTCTAACTCAATAATAAAAAGGCAAATAGACGAGCATAGTGGCTCATGCCTATAATTTCAGTACTTAGGAGACTGAGACAAAAGAATCTCTGGTTCAAGGCCAGTCTTAGCAACTTAGCAAGACTGTCACCAACCTAGCAAGATTCTGTTTCAAAAACAAAATCAAAATAAGTTCTGGAGGTGTATCTCAAAAGTAGAAGGCTCCTGGGTTCAATCCCTCTTACCATCAAAAAAAATAAATTAAAAAAGAGAAAAACCCAATTAAAAGTAATAAAGGCTCTAAGTAGACAGTTATCCAAAGAAGATACATGAATGGCCAATAAACACACAGAAAGATGCTCAGTACCATTAGTGATTGAAGTAATGCGAATCAAATCACACTGAGATATCACTTTATATGGACTAGGATGACCAGACTCAAAAAGTCAGATAACAACAAGTATTGGTGACCACGTGGGGAAGTTAGAATCCTTGTATACTGCTGGTGTACTATAAAATGGTGCAGCCAGTTTGGAAAATGATCAGGCAATTCCTTATATGATTCCACAGAGAATTACCAGATGATCCCACAACTTCATTTCTAGGTATACACTCAAGAGAAATAGAAGTTATATCACAGAAATGTGTGTGTGAATGTTTACAACAATATTATTTAAAAGAGCCAAGGGTAGAAAAATTTAGTTAGCAATGGAGAAATGAATTTTTAAGATGAAGTGTGTTTGTACATGGAATATTATTCGGACATAAATAGGAATAAAATATACATGCATATGTCTTGAAAACATTGTATTAAGAGAAAGAAGCCACACACACAAAAAAGTCTTCACATGCTATATGATTATCAGCATATAAAAATTCAGGATAGAGAAACCAAATAGAAACAAAAAGTAGGTCAGCGTGGCTTTGAGCTGGGAATTAGAAACAATGCCAAAAGACAGGGTAGTGATAGCTAAATGGTCAGATTTCTTTTTGGACATGTTCTAAAATTGACTATGGTAATGATTGCACATATACATGCATATTATAAAATAATTGAATTGTTTACTTTACAGAGGTGAATTGTTTGAGGTAGAATTATATCTCAATAAAGCTGCTTTGAAAAAAAACAGAGAATTGAGAGAAATTCAAGATAGATAGGGTCAACAGAAACAAAATTTTAGCTTGTGAGGGATTTTAGTATGTTTGTACTCTGAGAGGAAGGAGTTGGTAGCTATTTCAGAGTGATTGATGGCCATGATGATAACTCTGAATCATCAGAAAAGGTCAAATTCTGTTCAACATGTAATATCTTTTACAAAGAGTTCCAGAAAAAATACCTAAGTGAAATTGACTTCTTTGAACACTGAACTGGCTTTTTCTTATTGGAAAATTAATTTTTGAAGAACATATGATCTCTCAATGAGGATGGACAAATGAGGTGTTGCTCTAACTAGAGAAATAATGGTTACTAAAAAAGTGTCTTTTTACAAAATTGTTATTATTTTATTTCTGAAGTTTTAAGGAAATTTTCTGGGCTATGAAAAAAGAAAAGGAAAAAAAGTTAGATCTCATGATTCCCATACAATTCTTAGTAAGATCTGGATCAATATTTAGCCGCCTGGCTCATAGCAAAACAGGTTATAAAGTTAGGCTAAAATCTAGCCTTGCTGGTAGAGTAAGAATGGAAGGCCCCAAACCCTCAGGTGTCCAGCTGGTAGATTTTAAGCAGCCTAACTTCTGCTATTCCTGTGTTTTAACCAAAACATTTTCTGTCCCAATTTTGTTTCTCTGTTGAATTTGCATTAGGCATTATTATTGTTTCTTTTTATTTTTTACAAAGTTCATTCCTCTTTAATGCCTGCAGTTGTACCATATTGGCTAGCTATTAGAAACAGATTGTTAAACTTGTTAAACACTTGCTGGCAAAACCCCAGAGAATCTGTGCAGATTTATTTGTTTTAAAATGTATTAAAATTCTCTGGACACATATTAATTTTGCTTGCTCAATATTTTTTATTGTTTCACCTGCTATTGAGTAGAAGCTACAACTGGGAAGCCTTTTGTTTTGTTCAAGTTACCAAGTTCTATCAAAATTGTTTGAAAGTGCCTAAACATTTTTTTCTTTTTACTGGAGTGACTCAGTTTCACATAGCCCACCACCCTCAGGAGCGGGTTACTCACACAAGGTATCCACATGCCTTGAGTAACCAGCATCTTTATGGAAGGGCATCTTCATGGAAGGGCAAGAGCACTTTGGAAGTTGGCAGGAATTTAGCCCATGAAGTGAAGCTACTCTCCACTTCTCTGTTAATGACCAAAGAAAATGGTCTGTTGGATGTTGAATGTGAGAAAAAACAGCCGAGCCTTCTCTTCTATTTGATGGACCACGCCAGACAAAACAGTTTGCCTAGTTCTGCAAACGTGCGCCAGATCAGAGCATCCTGTGAAAGGAAGTCAGAGCGGGACAGGGATTCGGTTCTGGGAAGAGCATCATTAGAGAAAGCTGCAGCATAAATAAGAGCTTTTCTCTTGATTTGGATTTGAGCTTCATGCAGAGATCAAGTAGTTTCACAAAAAATAAAAGAAGGGCCTCTGATTTAAATAAAAGTGATGAATTTCAATCTTGTAGCTATTAAGCAAAGAAGGCCTTATTAGGTTCTTTAAACCTTAGTTTTTTAGTTTCACCTGTTTCCTCATCTGTCTGACATTGTTCAACAACCGACATAAAAACTCTTTGCAATTATAAAACATAAATTACTTAATGTTAATTGGTGAAAGTTCTTGAGTAATTCTCACCAAATTTATAGTAAAAGTTGAACATAGGACTATATTACTCCAAAGTTTGGTCTTTTTCCAAAATTATGTTGTTAGTTAATCAACTATCAATGAATAGTATTGACACAGAAGGTATTTTTCTTTGAGAGATTCCAAATGACATAGGATATCCTGCATTTAAAGAGTTAATAGTTTGTTATGGAAGACAGCATAGATGCAAATATCTACTCCCACAAGCAAGACAGTTACAGGTTTTAGGAGATTTTAATTCAATAATTGATGATCACCTATTAATGTCTACAGCTGTCAGATATTGTGCTAGATCTCGGGGTAAATAAAGATAGGAAAAAATAGATATGGTTCCTGTCCTTTGGGAGCTTATAGTTTAGAGGAAGAAGATAGATGTTGATCACATAAATGCATAACCACAACGTTTCTAAGGGCCACAAAGTAAAGATTGTTATAAAGTGGAGTGTGATTCAGAGAAGAAAGACTTCTTCCAAGAGAAGGCCTTATCAGAGCTAAGATTTGAAGACTGTCTATGTAATAAGAGGAAAAGTTGTCTCCAATAAAGGATGCATATAGTATAAACCTAAGAACGAGTTTAAAAGTGACTATCCAAAAGTGTTTAAAGGAACTGAAAGTAAATCCATCTTCCTGAAACAATTTCAAAGATATAAATTGACAGGTATGTTGGGGCCAGACTGTAAGTTTGGAATACCAGAGTCGAAAGCTCTGCGTCTATAAAGAATCCCTGTAGCTTTGTGAATTGTATAGACATAATTGGATCCATTCCTAATAAAATAACCTGTCAATACTACAGAGGATAAATTCTGGTTAAAGAGGTTAAAAAAAATGAGCCACTTAAAAACTACTTCTGCAATTAACTGCTTCAGGAACAAGACAAAAAAGGTCCAAACCAGGTTGTTGTCGGTGAGAATGCTGGTATCTATAAAACGAGGAGAATATATTAGCCACACAGATGGAAGAGTCATCGCAAAAAAAAAAAAAAAAATTTTTTTTGCAGTACAGGGAATGGAACTCAGGGACATTCCACCTCTGAGTGACATCCCCCAACCCTAGTTTTTATTATTTATTTTGAAACAGGGTCTCACTGAGTTGCAAAGGGCCTCACTAAGTAGCCGAGGCTGCCTGTGAACTGCAATCCTTCTGTCTCAGCCTCTCAAATGCCGGGATTACAAAAGTATGCCACCATGATTGGCTCCAAATATTTAATTTTAAAGAAGCAAATAGATGCACTGAAGTCTTTGGTAGAAAATGTATGACCTAGATTCACCTACCCAAGTACGAGTGTTGGGTTAGATAAAATCTCAGTGATCTGACAAGTTAGGAAGCTGAAGTCCAGAGAGTTTAAAGGACTCAAGAGAGGCCAAGCAACTCATAAGACGCAAAGTCCAGATGTCCAGCTTTCCAGGCCAGAGCTTTTCACCACTTAATGGAGCGTCTTACTTTTCACACTGATGTTTACTTAGGAAAGTGATACTCTCATTGCAGCTGGGCTTGCCCAACCCATAACGGCCTTCCGTGGTTTAACAGCAGGCAGCGAAGGAGAGATTCCTTCTTACTTTGGATGAGAACAGCTGGGTGGAGCTGAGTCAGGCTCTAGACAGATCTTCCGCTGTGACTGTGTCCATTCTAGAATGTTGTTCTGCATGTGAGAAAAACTAAATAACAGCTGGGAAAAAGACTACAAAGTACTGAGAAGACACTCAAGAAGGACTTCCTTCCAAAAATAAAGAGCCGAGATGTTCTCCCTTGGAACTCATTGTATAAACCAGGTCTGAGGGAGAAAGCCTGGGCTCTGGCCTTTCCACTTTTGTAGTCAATCCACTTAACAGACCCAGTGAAGGGGCAGTACCCAAGAATGAGTAAGAGTTGGAAATCTCTTTTCCTCTGTCATCCTTGTGGGACATTGAGAATGTGAGGGCAAAGTGGCAGGGACATCAGCAGCAGTGACCCCAGCAGCCTCCAGGCCAGCAGACTGGGGTGTATGGGTCACTTGGCTCAAGATGCCAACACTTGGTTGTCAACATCAGCTCATCTAGCGTCAGGCACCAGCATGGTCAATTCAGGCAGTAGCAACCTTAACATCAGCAAATAAGATTTTCTTGGCATTTGGTAGCTTGTCATCCTTACTTTGGCACTGTGCTGGGAAAGAAGTGAGTACAGATGATGACATGTATTGGGAGGAATTACCTGGGGGACTTTCAGATCATAGGGACTTCAGATGATAGAAGTGAAACTCCAGGGGAGCCAGGGAAGTGGTGTAGGGGAAAAGGGTGGGAGGATCAATGGAAGAATCACTTCCACTGACATCATTTACCAATGTGAGAATATCAATGTCAATCTCAATATCCTAAATAGAGAAGGGGGTAATGAGGAAGGAAAGCCCACCAGGTGCTGTGTGTATGTCACTATCACTATGAACTGCATTCTGATGTGAGTGTACAATGCACCAGTAGAAGTCTTTATTTTAAAAGCATTATGGAAGTTAGGGGGATGGATTTCTTACGGACTGAGGTAGACATGAGCTGAGAAAATAATGTTTTGCCATCTAACAGTTTTTTCTATAAGTAAAAAGAACCCAAACTTATTGTGAAAAATTATTTGCTTCTTCTTTTGAAATAGCCTCAGTATCTGGAACCATGCAGGGAGCTCGGTCTATTGGTGGTTTTGTATTTCTGAGTAATCATAGTCTCTGCAGGAGCAGATCTCTGAGAAGTTGACCCTTTGTTTTGTAACTTCTCCTAGTGAGCCTTGTGGAAAAAGTTTTAAAATGCTGTTTCAATAGACTGTATTTCTTTTGATACATCTCAAACAAGCTTTTTCCCCATATGCTCACTGGTAGAAAAGATACCAAACTAGGTGTCAAAGCCCCAAGTTTTAGGCATATTGTAAATATGGCCTTAGGGAATTATTTTTTCTGTCTGATAGATTTATGTTTAAAAGAAGATATTGTCACTTCTAACACAACTTATGATTCTCCTGAAATACTTATCAAATTTTTGTCCAGAAAGATAGGATTTGTTTTAAATTCATCTAACATCAGGAAATCTACTTCTCCGTGCACATATAATATTATTTCATAGCCTTTAAGGTAGGGTTTTCTATTTTTTATTATTTTGTTTTTATTTTCTTTTTTTATTTATTTATTTTTTTATTGGTGCACTGTATTCATACATCATAGTGGGATACAAACTTTTGTAGACATACATGCACACATCGCCCAGACAGCCCCCACCCGATCCCCACCCCATTCCCTCCCCATCCCTCCTTCCCATGCTTGGCTTAGTGGTTGACATCTAGTATTATAGCAATTTATCCAAAATTAAAAATGATAATCTCACATAACAATTTCATTTGTCTGATACCAAGCTTTTGATGACTTAAAGATAACATTTCAATATTTCTTTTTGCTTTCTTAGCAGAGAATATTTTTTTTAGGTGAAACTATCATATATTTATATATTTATTTTTCAGAAAAAAAAACCTATCCTAATATGGAATATGGACTTTAGATACCCAAAACGATCTTGAAAAAGAACAAAGCTAGAAGATATATATTTTCTGATTTCAAACCATATAAAGCTACAATAATTGAAACAGTGTAGTACTATTCTAAAGGCAGATATATAAACCATTGGAGTTAAATAAAAGCCTAGAGCTAAATTCTTCCCTATATTGTCAAGTTATTTTTGACAAGGTTTCCACGAACATTTGGTGATGGAAATAATAATCTTTTAACTAAATATTGTTGAAACATAATAATTACATGGAAAAGAATAAAATTGGACCCTTACCTAACACCATATACAAATATTAACTCAAAATAGATAAAAGACCTAAATATAAATCTTAAGACTATAAACTTTTAGGAGAATATCTGGGTCATAAAACCTCACAACATTGAAATTGGCAGTGATTTCTTAGATATGATTTCAATGGCACAAGCAACAGAAAAGTATTCAAAATTCCTAAAAAATAAAAAAAAATGTATATACAAAGACAATGTAAACAGAGTTAAAAGTTACTAATAGAATTGGATAAAATATTTCCAAATGCTATATCTGAAGGTATATTAATATTCCAACTAGAAATCCTAAAAATTAAAAACAATAAAGGCAAACAATACAATTTAGAGATAGGTAAAAGACTAACATAAGTAATGAATCTCCACAGATAACCAATCTTAGTTGTCTGTTGGATGGAAACTCTTGTTTCTCTGGTTCTGGTGTGTGTTACCTATTTCTTCTTTGTAGTTAATCTCTTTGAGTATTTTCTCTAGTGCTGGTTTTGAAGACATAAATTCCTTCAGTTTCTGTTTGTCATGGAAGCTTCTTATTTCTCCATCTAATTTGATAGAAAGTTTTGCTGGGTAGGAAATTTTTGGCTGGAAGTTGTTTTCTTTCAGAGTTTGGATTATGTTATTCCAAGCCCTTCTGGCTCTCATGACTTGGTTTGGGAAGTCTGGAGTGATTCTAATTGGTTTGCCTCTGAATGTCACTTGGCCCTTTGTTTTTGTTGCCTTTAAGATTCTCTGCTTGGCTTCCACATTGGTCATTTTGACAATTATGTGGCGTGGGGATCCTCTTCTCCGATCCTGTCTAAAGGGAGTTCTATACGTTTCCTGGACCTGTGTATCAACCTCTTGCTCTATGTTTGGAAAATTTTCTGCTATTACTTCCTTGAAGATATTGTCGATCCCTTTGGTTTCACTTTCTTTTCCCTCCTCTATTCCAATTATTCTTAGGTTAACTCTCTTAAAATGGGCCCATATTTCTTCAATATCAGATTCCTGCTGTCGGATATTTTTTTTCTAGATTAGAAACTATGCGTTCATTTTTGGAATGATCATCTTCTAAGAGCGAGATTCTGTTCTCCATGTGGTCTAATCGGTTGTTTGTGCTTTGAATTGAGGCCTTTACTTCATTAATTGCATCCTTTATCTCTTTTTGGCTCTCTCTGAGTTCTTTTCGAAGCACCTCTATTATTTCTACAGTTATTTTCCTGATTTGATCTTCTAGAAATCTCTGATTTTCTGTTTTATCGGGTTCTGATGTTGTGGGGTTGTGAGCATTCATTGCTCCAGTATTATTCCTCTTTCCTATGATTTCGGAAGTTTGTGCCTTCTCTGGGTTCTTCCCTTGGGTCACTATGACTTCACTTAAGGTGCTCTGGATCTCGAGTCAGTAGTATCTCAGACCCCACTACTCCTTTACTGGGTTGTATCACAGAGTCTCCGACCCAGAGAGTCGATAGAGGCTTCTTTAGACTGTGGGGGGTGCCAGGTTGCACGTTCTCCTATGGTGTGATATCACTGCCACCGCCCCTCTCCCGCTGGGTCAAGTCCCAGTGAGTATAGTACTGGGATTTCTCCTCTGTGGCCCGCAATTTGACTCACTGTTCTTGAATTCGCAGATGTAGCTGTACTGGACTCGGTGAATTCGCTGTTGCTGCCGCTGGTGGCAATATGGCGCCGTTGCTACACCCTCGGCCGTGAGGCTGGCTTATTTCTTCTTGGTTTTGATTTCCACTCTGAATCCCTGCAGCGTGTGCTGAGCTCAGCCACTGGGAGCTTTAGATGCTCCCTGCGCCGACAAATCCCGCCTGGCTGTTCTGCAGCGGCTCACCTCGGCTCGCTGTAGCCGTTCAGTGAATTCGCAGCTGCCAGCAGTAAAGGGCTGCTGCCGCATCCTCTGGCATAAGGCCGGTGTATCTCCTCTATGGCTCTGAATTCTGTTCTCAGTCCGCTTTCTCTCTGGAGCCTGGTGATTTTTTTGTTTCTCTGGTGATGGTGTTTTCTGGCTATGAAAGGCACTGATTTTGTGGTAATGGAGATTGGTTGTTAGTGGGGCTCTTAAGCCCCGCTTTTCTCGGTCACCATCTTCCCGGAAGTCGGTAGGGTTTTCTAAATTGTGCCCATCATACTGATCTCCATAGCGGTTGTACTAATTTATACTCCTACCAACAGTGTATAAGAGCTCCTATTGGCCTACATCTTCACCAGCATTTATTATTGTTTGTATTCTTAACAATTGTTGGTCTAATTGGAATTATTAAAATCTCAAGGTAGTTTTGATTTGAATTTTCCTGATTGCTAATAATGCTGAATATTTTTCATATATTTGTTGGCCATTTTTATTTCTTCTTTTGAAAAGTGTCATAAGATATCCCTTCATAAAATCAGTTATGAAAATTCTGAATTAAACAAAGTTAAATGAGTCAAATTACTGAAGGACTTCTCAGAACATTTAATATACATGTTTGTAGCTCAGGTGAGGAAGGCTTGGTATGGTTGTGGGCATGTAACACACACACACACACACACACACACACACACACACACACACGCCTGAGTCATGCTTACTGATAAATATATTTGAATGATGAGATTGTGTAATGCTTCTTCTTATAATGGTATTCTGGGATATTCTGGTATTTTTAAATTGTCATTTTAAAGTGACATTTTACAATGTCATTGACTGAACAATGCAGGGGCACATATAAAAGGAAAGTACCTTCCCCATCAATTTTTGAATTTTTGGCAAAACTTGGCTTGAAGTTTAAGACGAGACAACAAATCATCCTTTCCACATTCCTTAGTTTTGAAATGGATCCCATGGGAAAAACATTGTAAGCCTCTTAGAAATTGAGTCTATCCCTTGCCATCTATCAATATCCACTCAGTTCCTAAAGCAGGCATAATACGTGTGTACCACAGGTATGGAGTGGATTTCATAATCATCTCCTACAAAAGAAGATATCTTGGCAGTGAGTTCTTGGGGCTTTGATTTGTTCAACATGACCTTGGCCCCTGAGACAAAGTTGATTAGTTGGGGATATGGGCCCATGACTTAAGCAAATAGGAATCCTTTCTCTAGAAATTTTGAACTGGAATAAGATTCTGAATTCACTTTCAGTTTGTCTCTTAGTTGTTGCCATCTAGGTATAGTAAGCTTGTCTGTTCACTACCAAATGAACTGGTATGCAGATAAAACCTGTCCACAGAACATAGGAAGGAAGCAGACCAATTCACAAGAGTAAGAGATAAGAGGTGGAGAAAAGTCCTCATTGTCCTGGTTTTCGCCCCTTCTGGGCTCAGTACATTTTGATCCCAAATGGGTACAGCACCTGTTCCTGGACACTTAGGCTGGTTTCATGATTTGGCTATTGTGAATTGTGCTGCAATAAACATGGTTATACATGTATCACTATAGTACTATAATTCTTTTGGAAAGATACCAAGAAGTGGTATATCTGGGTCATATGGTGATTCCATTCCTGGTATTTTCAGAAACTTCTATACTGATCTTCATAGTGGTTGTCCTAATTTACTGTCTTACCAACGGTGTATGAGAGTTCTTTATTCCCCAATCCTAACCAGCATTTATTTTTTGTGTATGTTCTTGATGATTGCTATTCTAACTTGAGTTAGATAGGCTCTCAGTGTGATTTTGTTTTGCATTCCCCTGTTGTAAAGAATGTTGAACATTTTTTCATATACTTGCTGGCCATTTGTATTTCTTCTTTTCATAAGTGTCTATTCAATCCAATTTTTTACTGGTGCATTGCACTCATACAATTCAGGGTGACAGAGGTAAACATGCACACAGCTCTCATTGAGCCCTTCCCCCAAACCCACCCTATTCCTTCTCCTCCCCACCTTCCTCTGCTCAACACAGTGACTGGCTTTCATAAGTTTGTGTATGTGTATTATGTACATTTAAGTATATCCTTCTTCAGTTCAATTTTTAAATTTTTTTGGTGTTAAGTTTTTTAGTTCTTTATATATTCTAGATATTTTCCCTCTATTAGAGGAATAACTGGAAAGGATTTTCTCCTAATCTGTAGGTTCTCTCTTTGGGTTCTTGATTGTTTCTTCTCTACACAGAAGCCTTTTAATTTTATGACATTCCCTTTATTGTATCTTGATTTTTATTTCCTGAGCTTTAGGGATCTTGCTAAGGAAGTTTCTACCAGGGCATAGATGTTGGAGAGTTGGTCCTATGTTTTCGTATAGGTAAATGTTTTATAGTCTATCATTCCCCTACTTCCAAAAAACAAAACAATACAAATAAATAACTTGTTTATTTCTGTTTTTGCAAACATTGAGTTTTAAATTAAACAGAGGGAATAATATTATTCCAAATGCTGTATGCTAGGTAAAATGGAAAGTTATGTTGAGACAAAGTATAATACAAGTATAGCCTTGGGTAACAGACACATCTGGCTTTGAGTCTTGGTTCTTCAGATAGGAGTGGCCCACTGAGTGGGTAATATTACCCCTTACGAGATGGAATGTCCTTGTCTATAAAATGGGCATAATAAAATACCTCAGAGGTCTAGGAACAAGATTGGGACAAGAGTCAATAAGATGAAGCATAGATTCTGAAATGTCCATGGCATATCATGAGAGTTTAATATGATTTATTACTCTTTCTTTCTTTCTTTCTTTCTTTCTTTCTTTCTTTCTTTCTTTCCTTATTTTTAATTTCTTTATGTGGTACTGGGGATTGAGCCCAGGGTCATTATACCTCCAAACTATAACTCCAGCCCTATTTTTTATTCTTTATTTTTGAAACAAGTTCTCACTAAGTTGCAGAGAGTTTCACTAAGTAGCCGAGGCTGGCTTTGAACCTGCAATCCTCCTGTCTCAGCCTCCCAAGTACTGGGATTATAAGCTTGTGCCACTGTACCTGGCTTGTTCTTTCTTAAGAGTAACTTTGATAAGCTAAGTAAACTTTTTAGCTGTCAAAGTTTAGACTTTTATAATGAGTTTGTCACTTGTGCATGTTTTCTTGTGTTCAGCTTTGAGGCTGGGAACACTGAAGAGTGTTAGGCAGGCAGGCCTAAGCTGGGGTTCTACAGGGCTCTAGGAGGCCCAAAGGCTTAGATGCCTAGGGATATAAATGGAGAATAACGGGCAAGGAAGGACCAAAGAAAGGAGAGAAACCATCAAAACTAGTGCTGAAAAAGATGTTCTGAATGTCCTTCAGGGTCAAGAGCAAGTTCTACACACTTAGGAGTTCAGCCACCATTTTTGTTTCATCTTCTAGCATAAGTTAGCTCTACCTTCAAGATTATCTTGTAACTATCTCTTCCATCATAAGGTCAAGGTGCAAAAGAATTAGGCTAGAATAAAATCAACATGGTGGGGATGCCGTCAGCAGTCCTCCTGCAAGCAAGGACTCCTGGAGGACAAGAAAATCCTTTAGTTCCAATACAAATTTCCACTGTTTAGGGAGCAGAATGGACTCAGCAGATCATGCCCTTTGATGCTCAGCCTTCCACACTCCTGCCCAGGAACACTCGGTAACCTCCCCCTTGCCTGGGCTCCACTGGGCATTTTGGAAGGCAAAGCGAACACTTTTGGCATGGCTATAAAGAATACGATTTTACTTTTGTCTTTTATTCTGATAGGGAAATGGATTGTTTTCAGTATGTTTTTCTTTTTCCATTGGTCATTTTCAGTGAGCTTGTCTCAGCATCCACATTGCCTCTTTGCCCTCTGTAGGACTGGATATTCTATTGACAAAGATAGAGAAAAAATGTTTTTATTATTGCAAGATAAAAAAATGTATATGAATACACTGACAGGAGGTGCCTCATCTTGAAAAAATTGTCTAGGTTGAAATAACAAAAGGAGGAAGGGCAAAGCAACTGGGGATTTGGATTAAATCAAAATTAACTCCAATTAATTCCAATTAATTAAATTCATTCCATTAATTCCAATCCTGGTGATTGGATTAATGAGTAGGAGGTTTGGGTCAGATGATGCAGGAGAGAACTGTGGACTGGCAGGTGTATCCACTCCTCTCAGAGGTGCACCAGGTGAAGATCGCAGCATAGCAGATTCTTTTCTTGAATCCTGTAGCATTAGTAGTAATGTCTCTGGATCAGAACAAAAAAAAAAATGTCTCCTGGTGGTGGTTATCATATCTTTCTTTAATATACTTTTATTGGTGCACTGCAATTATATATCATAATGAGGTTCAGGGTGCTAGAAACTTACCTACATACATCAGCACTTGGTGTGTTTCCCTTCATATCCCACCTGGCCCCCTCCCCAACTCTGTATATATTATTTAAATAGGGCTTGATACCTTCATATATTAATATAGAATTTTTAAACTATCTTCTTCATCAAGTCTTCCCTTTCACCTCTCTCCCTCCTTTCCTAAGCACCCTTCTACTACTCTACTGTATATACCCTCTCTTCTTTTGCTTAGAAAACCCAGAAATTTCTTTTGGAAATATCTATCATGTTTATATTCCCTGACTGGATACTACTTCCCATAAAGATACAATAATATGCCCCAGCTCTTGGTTAAAAGCCTACATAATTTTTATGATTTTTTTTGTGTGTGTGGTATTGGAGATTAAAATCAGGGCCTTCTACTTCTGAGCTACACCCCAGCCCAATTTTTTATGCTTTATTTTGAAACAGAGTCTCACTAAGTTGCAGAGGGCTTCACTAAGTAGCTGAGGTTGGCCAAGAACCTGTGATCCTCCTGTCTCAGACCCAAAGTACCGAGATTACAAGCCTGTGCTACCACACCTGGCCTTATGGCATACTTTAATGCCTCTTCTTATCTCTTTCAGCTCATTCTGGAAATTTACACATCAGTTTTGGAGGTTCCTCACATAATTCTCACCTTTACATTTCTTTTCAAGTTAATTTATTATGTTAGGCTTTTATTTTTATGTTTTCAATTCCCAAGACCATGTAACAATGCTGGTAAAGACTGATCAATTCAGTTCTGAGTCTTAAATCCCTTCCTCTGCTCTACTGTTTACAGACAAATGGGATTCATTAGCGCCTGATAAAGCTGTGTAGCTGCTTTATTGGTGGCATGGGATTTAGTTAATAAGGTTTGAAGAAAAAAAATAAATTAACTGAACAAAAAAATCTCCTCTCTCTCAACTTATTTTGTATATTAAGTGGTAAGCCCATGCTTCTCAATAGGTGAAAAAAATACCACACATATATGAAAGTGAGATGTGGAAATACTAATATACTGATGGATTAATATGTGATCTTATTAATAAAGTTAATAAACTTGGGAATGAGTTTAAGAAGATGAAAAGAAATATGTTCAAAAAAAACTAGATTCATGAAAAGACTGGAAGAAGGGTAGTGTTGAAGAAGGTGGTAGCATGTGGACAGGCCTTTGACCTCCTCCTGGGATGTAAGAATGGGCCTAGAGCCTTGGACGCTTCCTGGCTGAGAGGCAGGGTCCTCACGGGCTGAGCTGGGCTTGACACCTGGTGTGGGAATATCTTCCTCTGCTTCAGACTCAAGATATACTCCTTTGTTTTGCATGAGTCTGTGGATCACAGGGTGGGAATTCTTTACCAGTGCCCGAGCAGAGGTGGCACAGCTCACTTTCCCTTGTTTTGGCTGCCTGGAGGGAGCCGCCTGCCCTGGGGAACAGATGCTTGCAAATGAAGCTGATCTTGCTCTTTCTTCTCCAGGTGAGTAGAGTATTGCTTCTACTGCCTGACTGTGTTGCATTTTTATTTATAATGCCAATTCCAGGATGCAGTGAACAAAAGTGCTCAGACTTCTGTTTCTGGTAAGAGTTGTCAAATGCCATTACTTGACAGAGAGAAAATATTCCAGCCTGTAGAGGAGCCACTGTGGGAAATGGATCACAGACAATAACAAAGGCCAGGCGGCTTAATTCCACCTTCTTGGGGAACATTCTCGAGCAACTATCTGTTCACTTATACAATAATATTTTTCTTGATACTCTTCTGGGATTGTAGGATATAGAGTTCTGATCCACTATCTAAATAGAGCCAAATAAATGGATTAAATACAAGTACCACAATGCAGTAATTTGCATAATTAGATAATGAAACAGCCACTGGAGAAGACCATTCCAACAGGGACAGAATAAAGACCTATGCATTAGAACACCAGAAAAGTATTGGTTCTCTTCTTTAGAAAAATATAAGCCTAACCAAAGATTATACGTGTTGCAAGTTTATGGAATGTATCGTCCATTCATTCCACAGACTCACAGCTCCCAGAGGGCAAGCATTGTGGTAAGTGCTGTAGATCTAAAATACCAGACCCATGCCTTCATTTAAAAGTTTTAATGATTTTTAGGTGGGAGACTCATATGAAAGCAATCTTCCACCATACTAAAAGATTGATAGTGGTATCATTGGAAACTCACAGGACATTGCTCACCAGGTCCACCCAGAGGTATCCATATCATTTCAGGGAGAAGCCAATGGTTGAGCTAGAATTTGAGAGCTGAGCAGCAGCTCGTCAAGTAAAAGCAGGGAGGAGTCTCTTCTGACGGTAAGGAAGGCAAGCTCATGAATGAGTTAGCGTGAGGGCAATGGTGTGCTGACGCATGGCATAAAAGTAGGGTAGTAAAATGGAGTGGCAAGTGTGTGTTGGAGCCAGACTGTGAAGGGATTTTTCTGCTGTCTTCCCTAGATTAGGAATAATGGACTCTACATTTAGGCACCAAGCTTCTATTGTTTGACTTTTATGTCTCTTTGTCTTCATTGCAGAGAAACATGGACAAAAGTGTGTCCTTTTAAAGAGTTAGCTCAGCTAGTGAGGTGGTGCACACCTGTAATCCCAATACTCTGGAGACTGAGACAGGAGGATCACAGGTTTAAGGCCAGTGTCAGCAATTTTGCAAGACCCTCATCAACTTAGCAAGATTCTGTTTCAAAATAAAAAATAAAAGGGCTAGGGCTGTGCTTGGAGATAGGATGCTTCTGGGTTCAATCCCCAGTACAAATAAATAAGTACATAAAATAAAAAATAACAAGGGCTGGGAGTATAGGTCTATGGTAGAGTGGCCCCTGGGTTCAAGCCACAGTATAAAAAGAAAAGAAAAAAAAGGAGGGGAGTTAACTCAGTATAGAGAATGGATTAGAGAAAAGATAGAAAGTGACAGAAAAAGAACATTTCACTGCAGTAATTGTACATGACAAATAATTTGAGCTTGACCTAAGGTTGTGGCAGAATAGAAAAAGAAAAGAGGAAAGATTCAAGCCGTATGTGTGAGGTACCATTAATGAGAATTTGTTACTGATTAGATCTGAATGTTGGGGATGAAAAAAATGAATAAATAACCCAAAGATTTCCAGCTTAAGCAGTGGGATAGTGTCATTCATTGATCTGGCATACAGGGAAAGAGAGTTTGTGGAAGAATACAGTAAGTTCCGTTTTGTGCATGTGGAATCTGAGCTTTCTGTTCTGCAGTCAGGAGGACCTGTGTTCCAAGCAAGTGGTAATGAGATCTAGGCAACGAGAACGGTAAGGGGTAGGGCTAGGAATCATGTTTGGTAGCTGCTGGAATAGAAGGGGAAACTGGAGTTGAGAGTGTGGATAATATGATTGTATAGCAAAATCCTACAGAGAGCCAAGAATGTCCTGCAGTTGTGGGAGAGGAACCAGAAGAGGAGGAAGAGAAGTCAGACTGGTAGAAGAGCTAAGGGAAAACAGCTGCAAGGATAAGAGTGTGATCAACAGTATCGAGGCGCTCAGAGACATCGTTTAAAGCCAGGAAGTCTCTTCTGATCTTGGTATCTGCTGGTGAGCACCGTCAATTCAGTGGTAATGCACTGTTGGGCAGAAGCCAGATGGCAGCTGATTGAAGAGTGAAGGGCAGGTAGGAAAACAACAACCAGTGGCTGGGAGATGATTGAGAAGAGTTTGGTGTTATTGTTGTTGTTTACAAAAATGGAGATTGAACCCAGGGATGTTTTCTTTTTTTTTTTCTTTTTTTCTCTTTTTCTTTTTTGTTTTTGTTTTTGGTGGTACTGGGGTTCCTGGAAACCCTTCTACCTCCGAGCTACATTTCAGACCCATTTTTATATTTTTATTGGGAAACAGGGTCTCTTAACCAAACAAGGCTGGCTTCGAACCTGCACGATCCTCCTGTCTCCACCTCCCAAGCATGGGGATTACAAGCGTGTGCTACCATGCCCAGCATGAACCCAGGGATGTTCTACCTCTGAGCTACACCCCCAGCCCTATTTTTTTTTTATTATTCTTTATTTTGAGACAGGGTCTCACTAAGTTGCAGAGGGCCTCGCTGAGTAGTGGAGGCTGGCCACGAACCTGCAATCCTCCTGTCTCACTGTCTCAGCCTTTCAAGTAGCAGGATTACAAACATGTACTACCATGCTTGGCTTGGAGACAGCATTTTAAAAAGGAGCAATAGGCATATGTATCGATTTAGGAGAGGGCTCAGAAAAAAGTGGCCATTGGAGATTCAGCAGAAATCAGTGACCATGGAGGAAGCACAGTCCCCTCTCCTATTCACAGGCTTTCAAAGTACACACTCCAGCCAAAAGTCCAGCTTTATGCAGGAGCTGAAGGGTAGCAGTGAAAAGTGAAATTAATTCATAGCAAGATCTACCTGGGTGGGGACAGTGTATTTCGTTTTTAAAACGAAAACAAAAATAATTGCAAACTTATGAACCATTTATAGTCCCGTTCCCCCCCCCTCCATAAACTATTCAAGTTAACAGGGGAAAAATAAAGTTTCTAAATAAAGTCTTCCCCTAGGATTGCATTTGTGACTTGCCAAGCCAAACGAACCAAATCTTTTGTTACTCTAGCAATCTTGCTTCCCAAGAAAAATACACCTGCAAGTATCAGGGGCCAGGTTTTCCCCACCCTCAGCCAACATTTTTTCTTTCTTTTTTCTCTTTTGCCCCTAAAGCAACGTTAAAGGGCACTTCAACATTGTGCTATGTTATCTTTCAGCCAAGAAGCAAGTTTAAGTTAAAGCAATCAAACCACTCTCTTCACTCCGAAGGTAAAGTAATTAGCCCCTCATTTGCTTCTGCAGATGCTGAAACTATGAAGAGATTCCTTCAGTCTATTCCAGAGTGTACACAGCATGAGGATCCTTGACAGTTTTGGCACAGTAGCATGCAAGCTCCCATGTGTTAGTGCTTGTGATAATAGCTATTGTCTGTGCCATCTAATTACCTTGTCTGGCATTCCACAGTCAGTAATTCTTCCATGGCTTGATGAGAAGCAAACTCTTCACATTTTATGTGCCTCCCAGAGACACCGATTCCCCCAGTGCAAAACCCAGACACTTTATGTGAAGTTTTGGCACGTAGGCAGGCTTCATAAAAGTCCATACTGTGGAAACTTTACCCAGTCCATTTTATTTTGGAAGTTTGGAATTTTGAAATAATAGAACAAAAGGGGGGTCATTCTTGATTTTATTCTGGTTTCTAGAAGTTCTCAGACACCTAGATGTGGTGGGTTAGTGGTGAGTTCCTCTGCTTATTAAAGGAAAACAAAGGCAGTTGACAGTCTTCCAACTCTGATTCTCATGCTAGGCACCAGAGATGTAGAAACTTTCTCCATTACTTGCATCTAAAAATGGAGACTTAGCAATTAAATAGTTTGTTGTAGATATCCCAACTAGTGAGTGGTAGAGCTGAGAGCCAAGTCCATGGCTATCTAACAATTTCTTTGTATTTTTTTATGGTATTTGGAATTGAACCTTGAGGCATTCTACCTCCAAGCTATGCTCCCAGCCCAATTTTATTTATTTGGAAACAGCATCTATTAGGTTTCTTAGAGCCTTCCTACATTGCGGAGGCTGACTTTGAACCTGTGATCCTCCAATCTCAGCCTCACAAGTACTGGTATTACACACATGCACCACCATGCCTAGCCTGTCGGATAACTTCTAATCCCCTCTTTTGGTATCATTTGAAGGTATTTCTTTATGCATATATCCAAAAATCACCAAAATACTGGATCTACATTGATGTAGAGAGTAGTGAGAGAGAAGAACTATCAATGGATCCTGTGGCTCACTGAACAGAGGACAAATGCCTCAAGAAATAACCTAGACTCCCATCAACAAGATTTTCTATTTCTTTTCAATCTACCTTCAGTTCCAACATGGTAGCTCACTTCACTGCTTGTTATAGTCAAACCTACACAGGCATTTGGAACGCCCTCTCTTCTTTTCCCTGTATAACTCCTCTTATCTGAAAAAGAGGAAACTATGTAAGAAAAGATTTAAAAAATGCCTAAGAAAATTTCATTTCCTAACCCTCCTTTTTCCATGAAGCCAGCTGTGAGTGCACAATCCTGCAATGAACTTTTACTTCTCCATTCTACTGGTTCACTTGGGAATTTATATCTTCTAAATTGACACTGCTTATTTTTTTGCCCAGCTTCTTTATTTTTGCCTTATCTATGTTACGTGCTTTTTCTTTAGCATTGTCCAGGACTTGACATGAATGGAACCCTAGCAAGGAAGAAAGAATTCAAAACACTTCCAGATGAGTGCAAGTCCACTTGATTTTGTTGAAGTGTTTATGATGGAGGAAGGGAGAGGGGAAATTATGTAAGAAAAATTAAAAATCTTTGAATTTTGAAGTCATGACAAGTCCCCACTGGTATATAATGTGATTACATGAATACATTTTTAGGGGAGGGTGTGGGAGTAATGGAGATTAATCTCAGGGGCATTCTACCTCTGAGCTACACCCCCCCCCAGCCCTTCTTCTTTTTTTTATTTTGAAATAGAGTCTCAATAAATTGCTGAGGCTGGTCTTGAACCTGTGTTCCTCCTGTCTCAGCCCTCCAAGAACTGGGATTACAGGCATACTCCACCATTCATGACCACAGACACATTTTTGACAAGCTAGGATTCTACTTCTCCTCCCACAGAAAATTATCAAATCTTACCAGGCATGGTGGCACATGCTTGTAATCCCCATGCTTGGGAGGCGGAGACAGGAGGATGGCGCAGATTCATAGTCAGCCTTGCTGGCTTATGAGACCCTGTTTCCAAATAAATAAAAAATATAAAATAAGGTCTGGGAGTATAGCCCGGAGGTAGGAGTATAGCTTCTTTGAACCCCAGTACCACCACCACCAAAAAAAAAAAAAAAAAAATCAAATCTCACCTGCATCTTCCTCCTGTATGGAAGCCCACCCGAGGCAAAGAGCCCACTGGCTGTCAGCAGAGTCCTGACAGGCTGCCACCACAGGGAAGAGCTTGCTGTGCATCAGCCGTTGGCATTCAGCACCTATTTCCACCCATTCTGTGCTCTCTCTTATATTGCAGGGAGTGGAAGTTTTCAAAAGAAATTTCCCCACACTCCCTGGCCTGCAGATTCTCTCAGCTGTTAGCAGCACAGCCTCTAGCTAGATGTGGGAGCATCTGCAGCAGGTGGTGGTCCCCTGTAGCCTTCTGGCCTCTGGAGCAGCAACACTTTCTGGCTCATACTGAAGAGGCAGGCAATTGTTGTTTTTCATTCAGTTTTCTAAGCACATGCTTTCCTTTTTTGAGTCCCTTTTTGGTTTGAAACACCTGTCTTCTTGATTTATACAGAAAAGGGCTAGAGCTGGGACCAGTATCCAAACTCTACCTCTAGAGAGAACAAAACTGATGATGACTCAAAGTGTCTGGGTTTTCTAATAGGCCAAACTCTCCTCTCCTTGATGGGTACCTCCAGCTCTGTTATGCAAAGAGTACACTTTGGTATGCACTGCACATTTCCCTGCTCTCTTTTAAGAGACTCTAATCACAGCTGCCAACATCTGTCTTTTGTTATTTACCAGCCAGACCAGAACAGCCACTGGGAGTCTCTTGCCTCCATAGCAGGTAGCTTTGAGCAAAGTTTTATTTTAGTGACTTCAACGGTCTGAATTGTGGGTTCATAACATCAGTCATAAACAGATAATTTGCTTGGTTTTTGACAATGGGAATAATCAAATACATTCTGAATGATGACTATTCTGCCCCATACTCTAATTCTTCTAGAGCATGGGCTAAGGAGCCACATCATTCCTATGGATCGCATAGAGAACCTCTATACATATCCCCTCTAAACACGCCCTTTTTCTTTTATAGGGGAGGTGGGTCACCAGAGCCAAAGAGGAATTGCTTGGAGCCTGGAAATGGAGTGACCTGGAACTTCAGTCTTTCTACAGAACTAGAGTTGAGGTCGACACTGGAATTTACCAGAAGGGCCAAACCCCTGCAGAAGGCACATGTTTTTCTACTCATGCTCTTTCTCCCAACCCCTTCAGATTTTCCACTTAAGCCCCAGGGAAAACACTGCATAGATTTGCTTGCTTCCTGTAGCCACCTCAAACTTGGAGATCAGGAAGAGTTCCTTCATGCTAGTGATCCAAAATTTCTGTGGAGAAGAAAAGTAGACTCTTCCTTTGGAAAATGTTGGATAGAATGTTGGAACAAAAATCAGGAGTGTTATACTCATCTGAAGTTCTGAAAATAAAAATCTTCTTTCCTGGTGGAGATAAGTCTGTGGTAGTACCTAGCATATAGCTGGTTTTAAAAGTTGAGTCAATCGGTTCATGAGATGCACACAAGCTATAAGGTAAAGGCTGAAAGAGCCATATTGTACAATGATCTTTCCAGAACTAAAAAAAAAAAAAAAAAAAAACACCAGTTGGATTAGAAATACACAAATTCTTCTGTGGTATTCTCTATTCTACCTTTACTTAAAATAGTAGTTGTTGATTATTATGCTATATATAATCAACTGGGACAATTTTTAAAAATGATTGATCAGCCTTCACCACTTCCACAGAGGTCCCAAGTGTAGCTCTACACATTGAGAGAATGGCTTGGGCAAGAAATTCCTATTTTGATGAGAGGCATCAGATCACAAATAAATTATTAAACCTCGCAGCTCTTTTTTTTTATAAGCTAGCTTGGGGAGGGGGATGAGGATAAGGGCTGGAGCTAGAACTGCCAACACAAGGGCATGCTCTCAGAAACTGACTGGGCAAGACCTACCAGCCACTCTGGGTACCAACTCCACCTTGCCAGTAGGGGTAGCTGCTGAGCTGCCAAAGGGTGATCTGCTAGTAGAGAGGTTTCTTTAGCCCTGGTGAGAACTTCAAACCCTGGTCCAGTGAGATTTTGGGTTTATTTCCGGCCACTCCACCTAAAGCATCGTATCTTCCATCCATTCAGAACTACTCAACATTGCCTCACCACACCCTATTTTCTTCTTTTCTTTTCCTTTTTTTACATAATTCTCTCTGCCAGGAATGTTATCTCCATCCCATTCATCAAAGTCCAGATTACATATGACCTTTTCTCATCAACCATTCTGGAACTCCTAGATGTAATAAATATTCCCCTAGACAATCTTTCCCATATATTTATCTACCTCTATAGCTCATACTGTATTGCAATTATTTTTTACCTACCTGTTCTCCATGTAGAGTATAAGGTTTCTGAGGGTAAATGCACATGATATTTGCTTTTGTACTAGGTATAGAACCTAGTACAGCTCCTGCTACACAAATACTATTCTAGACAAGGAAATGGACACCATAAAGAGATCAATGGACTGCTCAAAAGTCCATATTTCAAAAGATACTATGAGTTCCTGTCTGATAAAATTTTATGTATAACTTTTCATCCAATTAGTGGGAAATACACTTCTCATTGAACTCCATAAGCAAACATATTTGTAAGGGTGAGCTGGCTGATTCCTGTTGGAGACAGGTTCCTCACTTGAAGGGGATGTATTGTCCACAGGGTGGGAGAGGCAGGAGAAATTGGATAATTAGCATTTCTAGAAACATGTAGAAGAGAGGTACTTGGGGACACTCATGATGTGCCTTGGATCAACTGTCTAGTTTTTGCATGTCTGGAGCCAGTTGAGTTGTCATCCCAGGTAGAGGGGCCTGAGCTCCTTTTCTGAGTCATCAGTCCAATGTCAGGGCTCATTTGCTTACAGGCTAATCATAATGCTGCTTACAGAATTATTCCCCACTGACTTATTTCACAACCAAGTATTTTTAGCATGAAGGAGAGAGAGAGAGAGAGAGAGAGAGAGAGAGAGAGAGAGAGAGAGAGAGAGAGAGAGAGGAGATTCAAGAATCAGAATCTTATAACAAGGAAGAATTTCCACATCAAAACTTAAAAGATCTGTTTTATGCCAAGTGTGAAAAGGCATGAAATAGCTAGGCATGAACTATTCCCCAAAGACTTGTCTTTTACTAGAAAGAACTTTGTAAATGTTAATAGGTACTAGAAAAGCTGGAAGCAGATTTGCTCTGGGCCCAGAGACATAAAATAATCATCACTTTGTTTGTCTGATTCTAAATGGGCTTAGTATTGATTTGCATTATAAGAATTCCAAATTCCCACTACTTTGGGAAAGTCATCCAAACCCACCACTTTTCATTCCTGGTAGTTTCCTGCACATGAAACTTCCTTTGCAATTCTGCACCAAGTGTGGAGAAGAATACATATGAGAAAAAGCCTAAGCAAACATCACATCTGCTCTCCTTTTTCTGCCCCACCCCAGGCACCTGAGAGCTGCTTCCATGCAGCACGTGTGGCTCAAGTTCAGTACACACACAAAGGAAGGGCCCAAATCAACAAGGTTTTAAGAAAACTTGAGAACAGAGCAAGTATAGAGTGTATCAGAGAGCTCACCGCTACCACACGGGGCTCAGAAATACATATGACACTACATAACATTTCATAAAAATATCGGGCTTACAATTTTAGAGTGAAAATGACCCTCGGGGGTAGTACAGCTGAGACTAGACCTTCTGTCTTCTGACTTCCTCGACCACCCTTTTTCTCTCCACTATAGAATATTCTAACTTAAATCTCTTGAGTACATAATATGACCTCAATGCATACAGCATGCCTGTTCATTTATTCATAAACTCAATAAATATTGTTTGCCGGGCATAGTGGTATATGCTTGTAATCCCAGTACTTGAGAGGCTGAGATAGGAGGATCACAGGTTCAAGACTAGCCTCAGCAATTTAGCGAGACTCAGTAACTTAGGGAAAACTTTTTTCAAAATAAATAAATAAGCTGGGCATGGTGGCACATGCTTGTAATCCCCATGCTTGGGAGGAGGAGACAGGCGGATCACGCAGATTCAAAGCCAGCTTCACTGACTTAGGAGACCCTGTTTCCAAATTAAAAAAAAAAAAAACATAAAAAATAGGTCTGGGAGTGTAGCTCGGAGGTAGAAGGGTTTCCAGGAACCCCAGTACCACCAAAATAAAATAAATAAATAAATAAATAAATAAATAAATAAATAAATAATAGGGCTAGGAGTGTAGCCCAGAGATAGAATGTTCCTGGGTTCAATCCCTAGTAACACATGCATATGCATGCACATGCATGCATGCACATACGCATACACATGTGCACACACACACCACACACATGCACACATGCATGTGCATGCACACACATGTGCACACACACATACGATATGTTCCTTGTTCTAGCTGCCGCTAAGAATATTTCTAGGAACACAATGAACTGCTTCCCTACATGTGCAGGGTTTATATATTCTAGTGAGATAGGGCATGTGTACTATTGCCAATTTGACAGATCAGAAAATGGAGAGGCAAAAAATAGCTTAAGAAACAAACTAATTAATGATAGATTTGGTATCATGGTTTAGAGTTTTGCCCAGGTTTTCCCAGGACTAGATACAGATCCATAATTCTATCTCAAAATGTATTCAGAGCCTCAGGAAATGGAAAAGTATGTTCAAACACACAATCCTTACTTAAGTCAGGGTGGAGTCAGCTGAAAAACAGAAGCTGTACCAGAGTAAATCCCAGAGGGATTTACTTAAAGAATATAGATTTATGAGGTTTACTTCTAAGTCTGCATGTCATTTTCTTTTCTTTCTTTTTTTGTTGATTGCTATAGAATAAACTATTTTCCCTTTAAAAACAAAACAAAAAAATTACAAAACAAAACATACATCAAAGTGCCCTAGAATGTGACCTAATGTAGATAGAGAGTCTTTACAAAAGTAATCAAGATCAAGTCACAGTAGATCTTTAGGGTGGGCCCCAATCCAATATGACTGGTGTACTTAGCAAGAGAAGAAATTTGGACCCTGAGACAGATAAGGAAAGAAGACAATGGAAGACACAGGGAGACTGTGATCTAGAAGCCGAGGAGTGCCCGGTGCTGCCGGGTCTGGAGAGACACGAGAAATATTGTCCCAAAATGCTCTCAGAAGCACGTGACCCTGATAGCATTTCAATTTGGGACTTCTAACCCCAGAACTTGGAGACGATGAATTTCTGTTGCTTAAGCCACCTGGATGTGGTACTGTGAGTGGTGACACTAGAGAACTAAATCACCTGAGGATTTACTTTTTATTCCCATGAGGAAAATCTTTCTATACACCCTCCTCTTGAATTCTGCCTCATTCCCAAGGTGAAAGGCACAAATAAGCTGAGGTTAGACAGAAATATGAACAGGTGTCAGGCAGGAATGACACCGGTAGAGTGTGGGTGACCATGACGACCTGCATCACCCTCCCCTCCCACTCGTCCATCACCCCGCCAGCTCCTCAGCCCCTGGCAGCTGTCTAAGTAAGAGAGACCCAGCCTCTGAGGTCAAGGGGCCTGTTATTTTAAAGATTATTGTTAAATCACAATTTCAAAAGTCTTAAGCATATGACTCATGCAGTGAATGAACCCACACAATGTGAGAGATATAAAGGAAAGAAATACTCTGAATCCATTTAATTAAATAGAAATAAGTATTTTTAAATTTTAAAGAAATATTCTGATTCCATTTAAAGCTCCTCTCCCAAAAAAGGTACAGATAGATAATGAATTACGGAATGTATACAAATACACTTTTTTTGTTAATACTGAGGATTAATCTTAATTAATTCTACCTCTGATCTATATCCATACCTGGACCTTTTTTATTTTTTATTTTGAAATGGAATACTGAGGAATACTGAGGGTCTTGTTAAGTTGCTGAGGCTGACCTCAAACCTGTGATCTTCCAGTCTCCGCCTCCCAGGTGCTGCAATTATAGTCATGTGACAGCTGAACTTTCTCATGCACCTTTGCAATCCACAGAGAAAGACCCTTTCTTGTATGTGTTCATATACTGCAAGTCAAAATAGAGAAAGAAGGTGGGAAAAGTTGGAGTCATTTTAATTTGATGTGACTCTATCAAATATCTATAGTACTCAGTTGATTATAGCTCTCAATCAACATCAATTTTAAGGATCAAGAAGCAGGGCCACTGAAAACTGAAAAAGTAAATCAACTTGTTGGGTTAGGTAACTTTCTAAATTGCAAGAAATGCCTGGCACATAACAGATGCTCATTGTAATGTTTGTGGAGTTAGAATAAACTAAGAGCTAAAGAAAACAGAAACAGAGGAGAAAAAGATATAAAAAAGTAGGGAAGGAAACATAGGAGGTGCGCAGGAAAGATGAGATGTACTGAACTTACTATGCCTCCTTCATGATAATTAAAGTCTATATTGCAATGCTTCCTAAGGCACAGGGTTAACAGTCAACCCAGAACATGAAACTATCTATAGTGGCCATGCTGAGATGCCAGAGAAGAGCATTTGAACACATCCAGTTACAGGATAGTACCTGGCAGCCTTTCAGTTTAAAAGCCGTCAAGTGACCATATTTGAAGGATTGCATTCCATCCCCCTACTGCATCTCATAATTGCTACAAAACTGGCTTTGGCACCTGCAATGCAGTCTCAGTCTCTTCTCCTCTACTCACCAGATCATTTAACTGAAGGGTCTTAAACTAGTGATCGGTGGTTGATTGTGGGTTCATTTACTCAACATATCTTTATTACACACTTGCTTAGTGAACAAAGTTCTGTAGGAGCTGCAAGGATGCAAAGAAAATTAAAATAGGGAACTAGATCATTTTTATTCTGAACCTAATTGTTCCTGTATATAGTCTAGGAGAATTGACCTAGTAACCTGTGCAAAAGCCAGTATGATGGTGCCATCTTTTTTCTTAGTTTCCATCTTTTTTTCATTCTCAGAAGAACATGATGATTAAGAGTCAGACCGTCCATTCCCAAAGTCAACTCATTAGCTCTCTGACCTCTTTAATAAGGATAATATCAGTTACCGGTGTTATATTTTTATTAGTTTTTTTTTCAATTTTGAAGCAGGGTCTCACTAAGTTGTTGAGGCTGGCCTCAAACCTGTGATGTTCCAATCTCAGCCTCACAAGTACTGAGATTACAGGTATGTATCACCATGCTCAGCTGTTATAAAGTGTTTAAAGTACTAAATGAGCCAATTTACAAAATATTCTTAGAATTATTTCTGGTAAATAGTAACTAATTTATAAGAATTGGTTGTAATTTTTATTCTACTAAGTCATTAGATAATGTACGAGATGGAAATAGATCAACGATACATAACAATATTAAAAAAGACTTGGAAGGCTTTCCAGTGTAGATTAAAAGGAGAAGAAAACTGAACATCTGTTGACACATCTGTTCTCATATTGAAGAGTTAAGAAAAGAAGGGTTTACCCGGGCATGGTGACTCATGCTTGTAATCCTAGCATTCAGGAGGCAGAGACCGTAGGATCCTGGTTCACAGACAGACTCAGCTACTTAGTGAGGCTCTTTGCAACTCAGTGAGACCCTGTTTCAAAAATGAAAAAAATTAAAAAATAGAACTAGGGGTATAGCTTGGAGGTACAATGCCTCCGGGTTCCATCTTCAGTACCAAAAAAAATAAAATAAAATAAAATAAAATAAAGAAGGTGTGTTGTGGCAAACCCCACTCTTCTTTACGAAGGTCAAGGGGGGAAACATTGGCATAATTTTGAGTAGCAGGCTCTCCATGCAGCACTTAAGGCAGATGGTTAAAAGCCACACGCTTGTGGATTCTCCCACTTTTTCCACACTCACAGATGCACAACCACTTTTGGTGCCCGTGGTTTAACCTCTGTTTCTCTAACTCCTATTTATGAGTCAAGTGGTTTCATGTCATCTGATTGATGGGGAGAGCGTGAACAGGGATAAGGATGTGGAAGCACTTACCATACTGGGAAGTACCACAGCGTGCCAACCCTAAAAAGGAAAAAAAGGAATTCAAAGCATTTGGGCTTTGCAGGATTGTGTTTAGTTTAACTGTGAGAGCTTGAATGCAATCACTGTGGCTATCTGAGTATATATAAGGCATTATTTATTGGCATATAAATAAAGATCTCAGTGTTGGAAGATGCTGAGATAATGTGGCTGCCAAGCAGGATGGTACTGAGGTTAGAAAAAACTGGCCCCATCATTGATTCTTGATAATCCTCTCCTTTCTGCTTCGAAAGGGCATGGTCGAAGTTTATTAATGATGCCAACATCCTGTCTGGCCATGACAAAGCTCAGTTATGAGGGCAGAAAGGACACCACAAACCCTCCAAAGCTATTTGTTTCTGCAGACACACTTCTGCAACCACGTGCTGAAGAAAGGAGCTGGAGAAAAATCCTATTTCTTATTCTTTGATCTTGCTTGACCCCAGCAGTCTCAAGTCTCAGAATTTCAAAGAATCATAGTTGGTCAGAACTCCAAAAGCCCTTAGAGAGTTCCCTCCACTCCCAACTAATTTTAGACACAAAGAAGCCAAACTGAAAAAGGGTGAGTTAATAATCACCATCTAGTGAAAATGTTGGGACTGGTACCCAGTATTTTCTGCTTAATGATGAAACTCCTTACCACTGTCCCATTCACACCTCACTGTGCTCCACTGTGCATCTGCTGGGGATTTCTTGGAAGAATATTTTAGCCTCTGAATTATCCACAATGACAGTTGGCAGTAATTCTAGGGTCAAAGACATGGTCTCTCCGTCTGTGGATTTGTTTTTTTCTAACTCTATTCTTGCTATTATTATTAAAGAAAGTTGTTCCAGCTTATTTTTTGGGAGAGTCAGACTGCAGAGAAAAGCAGTATCAGAGGAAAGGTGATTTATAAGAAATCGCCATGGATCTTTCAAAAGGTCCAGTTCTTCTTTCTATAGCTAAGGATTATTTCCTTTAAGTCACTTCATTGTATCTTCCTCTTAATCTAGGTCTATTTCCCCTTTAGCTAAGTAAGTCTATTTTTTTCCACTTCCTTCTACAGACTATGGTTTTCACATTTCCAAACACTTCAAATAGTTTCCAGTATAACTTCTCTAGCATCTCCACATCTTTCTTAAATTGTGTTCCTCCTAACAGACATAAAATTCCATTTGAAGAGTTCCCAGGAGGAAAATGAGACAGTGATTCATGTACATTACGCAGCATACAAATACAAATGCAATACATTTGCAATATCCTGTGTGTGAGGCAGGGCTGTGTTAGGACTTCTGTGGAACTCAGTTCTTAACAGATTCTACATCCCCCTCCTCTCAGCCCAAATACTCTCACTCATTTATTCAGTCATCCATCCACTTGTTAATATCTTAATTCCAAAGACAATTTAAGAACATTGTATCATGGAGATAATGTTTTAAAAACGTTTCCAAATTCAATAGATAAAAGATTGAGTTAAATTTTTACAAGTCATGGATAATATAGTTAAGCATATATTTAGCTCAATTTTCTGGAATCAAAGCAATATATTTTTTTAAATTTTAAGTAATTTTAAAGATTACTTTGTTCCAGTGGTGCAAACAAGAAAAAAGTGTCTCTTCTTGCAATTTTTTGAAAATTTTCAGCCCAAATCCACCACCTTAATAAGTTCTTGTCCTCAGTGACCACGGGCTTTTTGAAGAGAGACACTAGCTGTTGCTTGATTAATACTTGTTGAATGAATGAATGTTACTTTCTCTGGTTTCCCAAAATTCCTTTTTCAGGTACTCAGATTGCTTTGAAACATAAGTTACACTAATGTTTGCACTATTTTTACTTCCCATAATTTAGTGTTAGTTATTATTTTCATCAAGTGGAGTCTGACTATATTGTTGAATTTTAAAATTTCTTTTTAAATGTTTTGGTGAAAGCACTTGCCCTGTATGCTTTATCTGCATAACCCTATTCTGAACTACATCTTATCTTCCCTAATGGATGAAGATCAGGATGGAGTGGAACAAGGCCCTGGCCAGTTGATGCCAACATCCTCCAGAGCTAAGGTAATGGCCATAGTCTTCATAGTCTTGTATATTATTTGGGCTACTTTGAACAACACTGATTGTCACAATATGAAGAAGCCTTTAAAACACAGCATGCTCTGTTGGGCACAGTGACACACACACACACACACACACACACACACACACACACACACACACAGTGTTTTAGAAGAAATAAAACTGACAGGCAAAGCAGTAAGTGTTAAGGAAGTCCCAGCCTGTAATCCCAGGGGAGGCTGAGACAGGAAGATCTCAAGTTTGAGGCCAGCAAGTCTCAGCAATTTAGCGAGGTTCTCAGCAATTTAACAGGATCCTGTTTCAAAAATAAAAAAGGAAAATAGGGTTGGTTTTGTAGCCCAGATGTAGAATGTCCCTGGGTTCTACTGCCAGTATCTCAAAACAAAAACAAACAAATAAAAACCTTCAGTACACTCAATTAACATAATTTCTTATAATATCATTTTATTTTTATTATGAATTGACCCTAAGGCATCCAATTACTCTAGTTTTCTGTTTTATAATCCATGTAACAGTCATAAATAAAGTGTTCTTATGAATATTACTTTAAAATGCAATATGATCAAAAACAAATATTTTAGAAGAAATAAAACTGAAAGACAAAACAGTAAGTGTTAAGGAAGTCCCAGCCTTGCCGGTCTCTGCTCTGTAGCAAGCATGGCAATCAGATTTCAGTTCTTCAAGGAAAACCAATGCTAAGAGTTCTCTGCACAAGGTAGAAGCCTAGAGCCAGCCCGACTGCTCAAACTCAGAGCTTGGAAAGAGGCTCCGTATGGGTCAAGGTAGATCTTGAAAAGATCGTTTGTAAATTAATAGCAATTCTGTTGCTTGAAGCTGTGACTTTACAAGGTATTGTAGGTCTAGAAGACAGGAAATACTAAGACACAGTATTATGACCAGGAGCTAAGTCAAACTTCCGAGGAGCACCATAACTATATCTGAAATTCCAAATCCAGTGTCACAGAAGAACAGGATCTCCAAACACATTTGAATATCAGAATCTAGATAGGGAGCCCAGGGGGCTTGGCAGGCAGGAGTACAAAACAGACAAACTGCCAAGGTGAGAAAACATGAAAAAGAAAAAAGTGAAAAAAAAATTTCTACTTGAGAATGATTTTGAAAATTCCAAATCTAGCAATAATAAAGCCAGTGACAGGATAAAGGAAAACAATAAAAAGAATGGGAGTTGTCTTGGAGAAACAGAAATTTTCAAATTGAAGGACATTCCAAGTATACATCAAACATCTCTAATCTCAAATCTGAAATGTCCCCAAGCTGTAATTTTTTATTTAGTTTGAAAGAATGCCACAAGTGGGAAGTTCTATACCTGACCTCATATGATGTGTCACAGTGAAATGCAGGTGCAATAAAAACATTGTATAAAATTGCCATCAGGTTATGTGATAAAGTGCATAGGAAGCATCATAAATTTTATGTTTAGATTTGGATCCAAGATATCTCATTTGCATAATCCAGTATTTCCAAATCCCTAAATATCCAAAACCCTAAACACTCTGGCCTGAATCATGTTGTATATGGGATGAGCCACCCGTATTGAGAGAAAACATTTAAAGAAACTCCTGTTACTGAAGCTATAGAATATGAAGAACAAAAACAAAAAGTAAAAACTCTCAGAGAGAAGAGACATTGAAAAAAATAATGGAGAGCACTGACTTTAAAAAACAGCCAAAAATAAGCCAGGCATAGTGGCACACACATAGAATTTCAGTACTTGGGAGGCTGAGTCAGGACTGCAGATTCAAGACAAGCCTTAGTGAGACTCTCAGCAACCTAGAAAGACCCTGTTTTGATTTTAAAAAAGGGGGGGTAGAGTATAGAGCAGAGGTAGAATGCCTCTGGATTCAACTCACAGTAACACACACACACACACACACACACACACACACACACACACGAAAATAAATAAGGGCTCAAACTGAGAAATGAGGGAGAAAATAAACACAACACACTTAAAAGAACTGGATGAAAAGAAATAAAGGACAGACGTTAGATGAAATAGAAACCAAGGAGATGAGATCATTAAAAATCAACACAGGATTATGTGTAAACACTGATAAATTATGTAAAATCGAATACTATTGATAAAAAAGAAAACATAAATATATGATACCAGGATCACAAAAGAAACCTTTAAAATAATAAGACAACCTTACTAACTCAATAAATTTGCAGACGAAGCTTGTATTACAATATTATTCAATAAAATTGTCCATTAAATAAGTTGAAGTTATAATCTAAAGTCTTCTTTCATAGAAGACAAAAGGTTTAGGTAATTTTACAAGTAGATTTTAGCAAGCTATCAAAAAATACACATTTCTGGTCTCTTGTTTTCTTGATTTGTTTCACTGGCTACATTGCTTTTTTATTCTTTTTTAAGTATACTTTTATTGGTGCATTGTAATTATACATTGTATTGAGGTGTAGTATGATATCAATATAAATGCACAAAGAACCCAGTACATTTCCCTCCAAATCCTCCCCTGCTCCCTCTCTCTCCCTGTTTGTAATATTGTAATTAATACTGATTGGTACATAACTTCACATATATACATAGGATTGTTTGAACTGTTTCCTTCATCATATGTTTCTTTCCTAATGAAGGGGGGAAAAGGCGGCTATAGGCTTTAAGGGGAAAAAAAATCCCATTAAGTTGAGCAAGAAAATAATGATCCGTATATGAAACAAAGTGAACTGTGACATGATGCTGAGGAGTTGCCGGAGTGAAAGACAGGTTTATTTCAATCCCTAAATCATTTCTGTTGAGTGTCAAAGTTTATCCTGAATAGGATTGTATCTTTTTCTCCTGAGGTCCAATCATAATAAAGATGGTCATGCTTAGCTATGGACCAAAAATACTTAGGGGTAAAACAACAACAACAACCACCTTGCACTCATATTAAACATGTAGAGACTTTCTTTCTTGTCATTCTGTAAACATTATAACACCTATTTACATAGCATTTAAATTGTATTAGGCATCATAAGTAATTCTTTTTTTTTTTTTTTTTTTTGGTGGTACTGGGGTTCCTGGAAGCCCTTCTATCTCCGGCCTACACTCCCAGACCTATTTTATATATTTTTTTTATTTGAAAACAGGGTCTCTTAAGCCAGTGAGGCTGGCTTCGAACCAGCACGATCCTCCTGTCTCTGCCTCCCAAGCGAGGGGATTACAAGCATGCGCCATCACGCCCAGGAGTAATTCATTTTTTAAAAATATTCAGCAGACAACTAAGCAAAGAAGAATAAACAGTATTTCAAACAGAAATAAAATCTTAACATGTTATGAACTAAAAGTTTTATCTCAATAATCACACTGAATGTAAATGGCCTCAATTTCCCAATAAAAAGACATAAAGTGTCAAAATGGATTTAAAACCAGAATCCATCCATCTGCTGATTACAAGAAACACACTTTACAAGTAAAGAGAGTAACAAACTCAAGGTAAAGGGCTGGAGCAAGGTAATTCATGTTAAGTAGCCATCCTAACAAATGTGAAATAGTATTTCACTATAGTTTTTATTTGTATTTCATTAATGATTAGTTATTTATGATTATGATGAGTGATATTCATGTGTTTATTTGTCATATAAAAATCTTCGGAGATTCATTACCTATTTTAGTCTTTTACCTATTTCTAAATTGTATTGTTTGCTTTTATTGTTGTTAATTTTTAGGATTTCTATTTGGAATATTAATATACCTTCAGATATAGCATTTGGAAATATTTTATTTCATTCTATCAGTAACTTTTAATTCTGTTTACATTGTCTTTGGATGTACAATTTTTTTATTTTTTATGAAGTTGTTTGTTTATTCTTTTGTTCACTGGCTACTTTTCATGATCTACCTCCTTAAAGTAAGTGCTTCTCAGAATTCTTCAAGAAACTTCTTACCTTTCACTAATTTTTTCACTCTTGGAGCTTCAACACTTCAGTGTCAACAAATATTAAGAGTTTTTATTTTCAACAAAATTAAAGGGCTAATCCAGTTGTTAATAATGGCTACTAAGTATCTATGATATATTATCATGTGATCATAGACATCAAACTTGGAAGTGTAACATCAATAAGTTGCTATAATAAAAGTCCTTCTTTCACTTTTTTATGAGAACAAGTTTTATCGGGAATACTTTGTTAAAATAGAGGAAGAGAAGTGAGATTGATCAATACTCACCTTAATAATAAATAAGAGCTAGGTATATAAACTCACTGAATAAAACCCCCAATCCCTACCTATCTTAAATAAAAAAAACATTTCTAATAAGTTTACTTTAATATTAAATAATCTCCAAATTTTATATGTCTGTGATTTAATCAATTGTAGTGATAATTATAAAAACTCAAAATATTTTCAATTTAGAATCTTATATGAAAAAATGTTTAATTTTTTTCTAAATTCTTTTTGGTTGCAGAGAAGTATGATGGGATGATAAAATTATTTCAATCCTAAAATATGTTACATTAGAAACAAAAATTATGAGTAAAGTGGAAGAGAAAAGGGAAAAAAAACCTACAATACTAAGAAGCAGCTTGTTCATTTAAAAAGTAAACAAAATTTTAATATGATAGTTCTTATCAAGTTACTATGGCATTAAAATTCCATTTGATTTATTTAAAAGGCATTTAAAGTATTAATGATAAAAACTCTTATTAATTATATCCTTTTCTGCTTGTTAAGCTTATATTGAAATCTTTTATATGTCAACTTGAAAATGGGTGAGAGGGCACATAGTGTTTTAAATTTTCTGAAATGTTTTAAGGAATTCATGAGAAAAACACTTGGAGAACTACCAATTTATTTCACAACCCAATTTACTTCTGGTGATCTTACTCTTCCAGTTCATCCTTAGTAGTTGTAAAAACATAAAAGTTAGTTACATTAAATTTTTAGATTCCTTTCAATATAGATTTGATCTATTCTCTTTAATCTGAGAGAAATAACGACATCATATATACTTTGCAATTAATTCTAGTTTTCCATATTCTGATTTCAGAAAATTATAGTTATACATGTATCTCCTTGTTTATAGCAGCACAAGGCACAGTAGTCAAATCATAGAATCAGTTTAGGTGTCCATTAACAAATAAACAAATGATGAAACTATGAGATATACACAGAAAACAATAGAACAAACTCCTGTCATTTGCAGGACGGACATATTTAGAGAATATTTACTAAGTGAAATCAGCCCGTCACAGATATTAGAGGGTCATATGTTTTCTCTGTATAAACTGTGGAGAATTGGAATACAAGAAACAACATAAAGGAGGAGAAACCCCAGCAGAGCAATGGAGGTGGTCTAGGGGAGGGAGACTTGATGAAAGAAACACTTCCATTGACATCACAGATGTATACAAATTTATCGATTCCAATCTCAGCATTATGTATGGGGAAGAGGAGCAAGCGGGATGGGAGCTCAGGGAAGCTCACAAAATGCTGTGTGAATGTATCTATGTCCCTATTACTCTGAACTATGTCCCTATTAATGTGAGATTACAATACACCAATAAAAATATATTAAAATAGCAGCATAATTCATAATAGCCAAATAATGACACCAACTTAGGTGTCCTTCAACATATGAATGGTTTACAAAGTTATGGGATACACACATAATGGAATTCTACTCAACAATAAAGAAAAGCAAAATTATATCATTTGCAGGAAGATGGATGAACCTGGAGAACATTATGTTAAGTGGGACTAGCCAGTCATAGGCAAAAGTTAGGGAGTAATCCAGATACAAGAAGGACTTCTTCAGAGGAGGAATGTCAGTGGAACTAGAGAGGTGATCTAGGGGAGGGTTGGGGAGAAAGAGAGAAGTATTGAAGGAAACTCTTCCATTAATGTTATTACATATATGAGAATACCAGTGCCAAACTCAATATCATATATGGGGAAATGGGGGAATGGGGAGGGAGCCTGGGGAAAGCCCACCAAGTGCTGTAAGCATGTAGGTCTCTATCACTATGAACCTTATTATGATGTTAGACTATAAGGCACTAATAAATGTATTACAAATAGCTCAAAAAATGAAATGACAAGACTGCCTATTTACAAAGAAGTATCCCCATCAAGACACACCTTTTAAAGGGGTGTCACAATGAGAATATGCTTTTCCAGAAGCTACAATATCTTCACTTCTGGTTTCTCTAGCTTCAAATAACTCTTCCAGTTGCTCCTCCATGAACCCTTTGGCACCCTCAGGCAGACCTGGTCCTGTCTTCTGATGGGTTTCAGTGGTATATGAAACCAATCATGCTCGGGTCAGCAGATCAAAATAACTTTATCTATCAATTCCAAGTCACAAATCAGAAATCTAAATCAGAAAAGAGAGCCTGAGGGTCAAAGGCCACACCACTGAACCCAGCAAAAAGTGGTGGAAAAGCAGGACCAGCTCAGAAGCCCCAGAAATGCCACATTTGACAACTTCTGTAGTAATCATACCTAGAGAAGAGTTGAAGCTGGAAGAAAAGAGTAATGAGGTAAAAGGAATAAGAGTTGACCATGTAAAGGGTCGGTCACTTTCTACCCAAGGCAATTCCTAGATGCTGGACGGCCATTAGCACACCTCCTCCTCGAAAGCTCTGTTTGTTCACTCAAACTGCAGCCTTCCAGCCCTCGCCCAATCCTACTTTAGAAATGCGAACCCATAGAAAAATTTCCCATCTTGTTATACTTCCCATCAGAAAACTAACATTTTCTGTTCTGTTTGCAATGGGCTGGTGGGTGGCTCAGATTTAGTTTTCCCTCTAGTTCTCAAATCCCAACCTTTGCCAAATCAAAAAGCAGGCAGAGAGGGGAAGAAGAGGGAGGGGGGAGGAATACATATGCACTTGTGTTAACGGACAGATCTCAGAAGTAATATAATACTGGTTCGGGTCGTCCATGTCTCACAAATCAGCTTCGTTCTGAGGATTGTTTACACACCACTTCTAGTGTGTCTCTAATAAATTAAAATCTGCTGAAGTGGTAAAATAGACTGAAAATATAGTGAATGGTCTACAGGCTACACAGAGAGGCCATTATTCTAAGAGGAAGTAGGAAAAGCAATCATAAAATTTTGAAAAATTATGCAATAACTTTGTAGTTATTGCCCATCTGTATTCATTACAATGATGTACTTCATGAACATAAATAGAATGGGAAAGTAACGGATCCGCTGTGCGCTCTAGACTTCAGTCAGTGAAATTCAATTAGAGTCTAATGAAGAAAACTCAACAGATGCCAACCATTTGTCTGCATATTTCCGTACGGTCCTGAAGTTGCTCACTTAGTTTTCTTTCCAATTTCTTTCCTTCTCAGAAATTCTTTTTGGTAGAGAGATGAGAAGGTGTGATTGCTTGGGTTTGCTGAGGCCTATAAGTGTGTTGTTGGCATTGTTCTCTTCTCAACGGGCATTAAACTCAACACACCACACCTTCTATAAGCACTTTGCTGAGCTCTACCAGGACGACATCACACAGAATGTTTTCTAAAGGACCACACAGATAAGACCATAAAATTGCCAGCAACTCAGTACAGGTTTTACGACACGCACGCTGATCAAAGGGGCTTAACCAAGATGGATTTTAATCATATTTGGGCATTGGAGAGTTCTCAGGTTCAAAGAAATGGTTCTGTGTCTTGTTTAGTTTTGGCAAAGCTCTCTTTTCTTCAATAACCTCAGAAAAACAAAGCCGACACAGTGAGGCCATGATCAATTTTGTTTCTGTGCTCAAACAAAATACACCACCTTGAGGAGGTCTTTTTCTTACAATCAGTTCTGTATATTTTTAAGAATATTTTGAATTGGACATGGTCATTTGAACATTTATCCCTTTGAAACTAAGCCACTCGAAATTGTGCTGGGAATCATACAAATGGACTGTCTTTAAAAAAATGCTAGCTGTTTCTGTTAATGTTTTGTAAGCTCAAGTCAACATATTTTGCAACATTTTTCTAAAAATTGCAAATGCAGAAGTACTAGCTATATGCAAAGCTAGGTAGTAGCCTAGAGCAATATAGGAAATTAGCCACCTCTGCAACCTGAGGGCCAAAATGCCAAGTTCAATTTATTCCTTTTGGTTTGCTAACAGCCACCTTCTTGAGTCTTCTCCTTATTTCTCTGTCCTCCTTTTGCCTCCACGTCTCTTTCTTTTTCTCCCCCTCCTTCCCTGTTTCCTTCTACCTCTCTCCTTTCCTTGAAGGATAGCAATGGAATTTTTGGAAACTCTACAGAATTTCCTAGCAGAGGGAGCACAGGGTGAACTTTCTATAAAGAGATAGTTTTCGTTTGCTTGCATAGGGAGGTACTGGTATCTCAGAACAACATCTTACCGAGCATTTCTTCTAAGCATTTTCCAAATTTTGAAAGAAAAGGGAAGAAAAAAAGAAAGATTATCTTGCTGAATGAATTCTTTCTCCCTTTTTTGCAGAAACATGTATATATACACACATATGTATATACATATGTGTGTGTATATACACACACACACACATATATATATATATATAACATCTATTAGGCAGTTGAAGTTACAAAAACACCATGCAGCACATCACTTAATCACACAATCACAATGCAGTGGGAAAGTCTCCAACCCAAATATACTATTTAATAACCACCAAAGGTCAGACAGAACCTACAAGCAGCCCAGAACTTGTGTTCTTAGTTTACCTCAGATTTGGAAGGGGAAGAGGAGATAGCAGAAAGATGGTACGTATCCCTAGTTACTTTTCAGAGATTTCTGTATAGCATTTAGTCATAAAGCCAATTAAAAAATGAGTTGGAATCTTGACCCTTTTCCGAGAATTTTAAGTAGGACCCAGAATGATTGTTGTTTTGTTTAGTTTTGCTTTGATTTACTTTACTTTACTCAAACTCTGAGAGTTAGTCTTGGAATGAGGGAAGTCTTGAGGGAAATTTTGAAGGAAGGGAAAAAGAGGGAAATTTCAGAATAGTGTTTGTGGAACCTAATCTCAGAGATTTTGTGGTAGAATGGGAATAGGGAGGCTATGGGTGAGCTGCCAGGAAGCTGGTGCTTAAAGCTGGCGTATAAAGTCCAACCAGGACCAAATGAGCCAGAAAACAGTGGAAGAGGAACAACCAAACGCCGGAAAGCTCAGCAGGATTTAAATAAAAACAGAGATAAAGGGCAGGATGAGTGTCATGGGCAAACCAGCCAATGTAACCAAGAGAAAAGGTCTCTGGGCTTGGATGGATGTCATGTGCTCTAGCTTGGATGTATGAAGTTTGGGGTGGCAATGAGACTGGTGGGGATGTTTGTAGGCTTCGTGCCATGGTATATATTTAATATACTCAAGTCAAAATTTGGAATTCTCTAGATTTATCATGAAAAAGCAAAGCATTTGAGGAAAACAAAATAGCACTTTATATATTGATTCACTGAAATGTCTGTCTCTTTTGAATTTTTTTCACTAATGTGTAACAGTAGTGAACTCAGCTCTACTGCTCTAAGGATCCCACAAAGAACCTCCAATGATCTCATTCAAATTAATAATAATAATAATGCTTTTTTTCCTTTTCTAAATTCATATTCTGTTACCTCTTAAATACCATGGAGGGGAAATGTGACATTTTAGAGAATATGGTGCTGAAGGTCTCACAAACTGAGTCTCTTTTTCCCTGAAAGGGACGGTTTGTGCCACAGCTATTAATTTTTTTCTCTCTCCAGCATCCTCCACAAAGTAATTAACCCAGCCAGATTAGGATAATAAAATAATGCAAATTTATTCACATCAGTAAACTATAGAGTGCCTTGTCAGTATCATTTCTTCTTTAAGTGTCATCCAAGAGGTTCTTGAAGCCAAGGTCCTACTTATCTTAAAAAACTTAATTATATTTATCCTGAGGACTGAGTAAAGGACAGTATCTAGATAGATTCTTAACATAAATACATTGTAAATAATTGCTTATTGGAGGGATAAAAATTATTGGGTGCTTGGAACTAAGTATCAGGAATCAAAACATTGGGAAACTCGGAGTTGAAATGTTTGATTAGGCTCAAGTAACCTTTTTCTTTCTGAAAAAGAAAGTGGAAAATGTAGAACTCCAACCTTTGGTGCTGGCAATTGAATTTCTAGAGTCTTAGTACAAAACTGTAACCATTATCTGGATATTCAATTAACACCCTCATAAAAGCACATACAGATTTATAGTTACTTTTTACCTAAGTGTTAGTCAAACAGGTACTCAGCCATTATAATCTCTGTCTCTCTCTTTCTCTCTCTCTCTGTTTTTGTGTTTGTTTTTTTTTAATTGTTTGTTTTTCTGTGTGTGTGTGTGTGTGTGTGTGTGTGTGTGTGTGTGTGTGTGTTGCTGAAGTTTGAACCCCAGAGCATTCTACCTCTGACCTACACCCCCAGACTTATTTTTATTTTTTCTTGGAGACAAAGTCTTGCTAAGTTGCTGAGAGCCTTAAAAAAATTCTGAGGCTGGATTGGAGTTTCAGTTGTGTACCACCATGCCTGGCTTAAAATTTTCTCTTGATAGCAAGAATCAGCAAGCCAAAAGCAATTGTATGATATTATAGCAAAAGTTTCTGTCATACTAATTATTCATCTACCTCTGATGTTACAGCTGTGTTTTTATGATAAACAGAGTTTCAGTTCCACATAATTTTATTGGTCTTCTTATGGTTTATATCTTTAGTGTTCTGTTTAAAGGTTGTAAGTGTCATATGTATCTATACATATTAACTCTGAATCTTTTATTGATGTTGCTGTTTCATATTTTATATTCAATTTATTTGGAACTTAGTTTGATAAATGTTATATAGGAAAACATAACTTTATATGTTTTCTTCAAATGGCTAGACAGCTGTCCTAAAATTACATATTAACCAATCTAATCTTTATTGTTTATTAAATTATTCCCTACATTTGAATCTACATCTGGAATTTGTGTTGTTTGTGATGAATTCCTGTAAGAGCAGGCACATTGTCTTAATATTTTTGCAATGCCTAGTAGTCAATCACTGAATGGATAAGTTTTCCACTTCATTAATCAATCTCTCAGACTTGCTAATTTTACTCTATAAATACCTCTGTAATGATTTCTTTTGCTTTTATAGCCGTATTCCCTATCCTTATTCAAGCCCTAATAAATAGACTTTTTTTCAATTCATTTTATCTGTAACTGAAATAAGGCTCTAAAATGTGAATCCAATTAAGTAATTTCCCCAATTAAAATCTATAAATGACTACCCAGCTCATCTTCTATGCTGTGTCGGTCAGCTTTTCATCATTGTGACAAAATGCTTGAAAAAAGAAATTATAAGGAATAAGGATCTATTTTGGCTCATGGCTTAGAGATTTCAATCCATTGTCACTTGGCCCTGCTGCTTTGGCCTGTGGTCCCATAGTACATCCTGGCAAGAGCACATCGCAGAGAATGCTACTCACCCCATAGTGTCTGCGAAGCAAATAAGAGACAGACGGATGGACCAGGTCCTGAGATCCCATTCAAGGGCAAACTCCCAATAACCTTTCTTCCACTTTAGGAAGCATTGCCTTCTAAAGGTTTTACCACCTCTCAAAAGCACCACCGTGAGGACCAAACATGTGGACTCTTGGGAGGGGACGATATTCAAGATCCAAATGCCTCTGAGGTGCCACTGAGACCCTCAGCTTAGCCACTTGAAACTACGTGTATTATCCCAAATATGCCTTGCTGGTTGTTTGATTGTTTACATTTTTACCTTTGTGAAAGTTGTACGACTTGATAAGTATTATAACAAAGCATATATAGACGATGAGTACATAAAGAAAAGGTTATTGAACGTAGAATGAGAAGTGAGTTTGGGCCAGGATGAAGTCCTGAAGTGTGATGACAGTCCAGAAGTGTGGGCTGTCCCTCATATGCTCTTCCAGAACTACAAATGGTAGAGAGTGACTAGCATGCAGGGAAAGGTGAGGACAAGACCAATGTCACGTCCACAAAGGGTCTTGAATGTCAAGGACAAATAAAGACAATGAATTATTTTAAGTGTACAATTGGGTTATTGCATTTAGGGGTTAACTTTGATAGCAGTATCTAAGATGAATTGACAGATAGTGAGTCCCAAGTCAAGAGCCTGATTAACAGGAGATTCATCAACAGTATAGGTAACATATGATAAGGACTTGAGCCTAGATAATAGGATTAGAACCAAAGGAAGGAATACGTATGATGTTGTTTTTTTTAATTTATTTTTGTGTTGGGGCCTGTGGTACTGTGAATTGAATACAGTAGAAGTCTACCTCCAAGTTATATCCTCATCCCTTTTTATTTCGAGACATGGTCTTGCTAAACTGCTAAGGCCGGCCTCAAACCTGCAATCCTCCTGTCTTTGCATGCCAAGTACTGACATTACAAGCATGTACCACTATGCTCAGCTATGTATGATGTTAATAAAAAAAAGTTGATAGAATTTTGTGACTGACTAGATACAAGTTTAAATAAAAGGAAGAATGAGGGATTAAGCCCCTTGAGGGGAGATTCATCAGAAAGTGCCTATTTTAACTTAACATTAGAAAATTTGGGTTCTCTTCCCAGGAGCTGGGAAAACAGAGACTAGCAGTACAAATTTCACTCTAACAATCTTACCTGTGAATAGAAGAAGACAGAATAGTAGATAAAAGGTACACTTGACACCTTTAATATACAATGGAATTCAGTGGGTTAGTATTCCCTCCTAAACCAAGTATAACCTCTTTGAGGCCAGATACTAGGTTGTGGTTTCCTGGATGACCACTTCGTTTTCAAAGCTTTAAATTTTTACAAGTTTCTAATCCTCCACAGGGTCTATAATTATGCTGGTTCTTGGGCAGTAGCGTTCAATTAAATGGTTGTTGAATTGAATACTGTGGATGGGTGACTCATAACACAGAACTGGATTATTCAAAATGTCAGTGCCTCAATTTCCTTCTCATCAACAGCAATTACTATTGGAGTTCTTTTAATAGCAAATTGAACATGGAAACATTGTCCCTGCTGTCAAGAAACATTCCCATTTATCTTCTTAATGAAAAGACCAGCCTTCCTTCCTTCCTAGAAACATTATGCAAAGTAGCTCATATATGTGGGCTAGTGCATGGATAGTGCACCAGAAGCCGCCAATATATAAAATCTCCCTTCATATATTATGTGATCTGGGTAGGTAAAACCACGAGCCAGCTAACCACACAAGGGTCTGGCAAGTGGGATGGAAAGGTCACTGCATCAGTCTCTTCTCTGAGTGCCTGCACGCTTCTGGTTTGGGGCTAGAAACGTCCTGTGGTGTATCTGGCCTGGCCAAACCCAGGAAGTACTGAACTTATTAAAATTTAAAAACAAACCGAAGTTGTTTGGAACCTTGCAAAATATTTGTGTTGTGTCTGAGGATGAAGGCTTGGATTCATTTTTGATTTGATGTGAACACCATACATCAGAAAAACAGTGAACAGTGCAGGGTAATTTTATGAGAGAGCTACACCCTTGCATTTGATCTCATGATAGTCTTACAAAGTAGCCCCTGTGGGAAGCCTAGGGAATTTTGTGAAGCCTTCCCCTGTTCAATTTCTTTTTTTTACTGGGTTGCCATAGGAATTTGTGTTTGTGAACAAGCTGTTAGGCAGTTTGTCAAAAACATTCTGGAATTGAACTGAGGTACTTTGCCTACCAATCAATGAAGGCTGGTTTGTTCAGGGCCCTTTATTTGGATGAATCTGTCTATGGTGGGCCTCATGACAGCCCCCAATCCAATCAGTTGCTTATGAAAACCTGGACCACCTGCGGGCTATCCACAAACATCTGAGTGGTAATCAGGAGTTGGCTAAATCAAGCTGATGACCAAAAATGAACCAAATAGGCAGGAAAAGATGCTTCCGGAACAACCCACGAGGGTGTTGTTGCTTACAAATTAAATTTAGATCATAGAAAAAAATTATAGCATTACCTAGATCTGGAAGTGTCTGAGCAACTATGTAGTTCCACCCCTCCATTTTTTGCATGAGGGAAGTAAGGCTCAGAAATTTTTATGTGAGTTATCCAAAGTCAACAGCAATTAAAGAGGCAGCCAGAATAAAGAACACCGAAATGACTTCCTTGCTCCTTTTCACTGCTAAAACACACATGTGGGTAGGTGTGTGTGCATCCATACACACACACATGCACACATACACACCAAGTTCTAAAAAAATTATTTCCAAAAGATGATTAGAGATTGCTATGATTAGATATAAAATGTCCCCTGAAGAGCTTGTGTATTAATGTTCACAGCTGATGTAACTAAGTCATGAAGTTTGCGATGGATTTACTGGATGATAATCTAGGCAGACGGGATGTGGCTGGAAGAAGTGGGTCCCTGGAGATGTGGTCTTGAGTGTTTGATCCCCCTTGCTTGCTCTCTTACTTCCAGTCTCTGTGATGTTAGAGCAGCGCCTTGCTCTACACCTCATTCCTCTTCCTGTCACCATGAGCTCTGTAGAAGCAGCCTGATGTGGACTAAAACTCTGGAATCTCCAAAACTGTGAGAAAATAAGTCTTTCTTCCTCAAACACATGGTCAGTTGTTTTGGATTACAGCCATTAGAATGTTGACTGAGACAGAGATTGACAGAAATAAGCTTTCTAATGCATAAAAGAACTCAAGTAAATGGTCTCTAGCATAATCTTGACATATCCTCTATATGAAGAGTTTAGACCTTATGAGGGATAGATAAGTTAATTTACATAAGGTCATAGAAGCATTCCAAGGAGCAAAAGAACTGGTATCTTTTTTATTTGATGTTCATAATTGTTAAATATATACTAGTTGACCTGAATATACTAGTGGTTCTGAATAAGCTCAAGCAGAAAGAGAGATGAGGTTACTGAGACAGAATTCACCTGAGACAGAATCTACTGTGACAGCATATCCATAGTTAGGCCTAGCATCCATGGACTGGGAAGAAGCAACTGCTCCAAATAGGTTCCTTTACTCTACCATTATGGCTTCTCCAAAAATCTCATTTCTTAGTTGAAATGGTCTGTTTCCCCACAGTACTTTATTCTTGACATTACATATAAGCAAAATGTAGACATAACTCTTTTCTTCCCTATAGATCCAGTTTCTTGAAGGAAGGGGCCATATATTTTTTTTTTATCTTGGTAGCCCGACTATCTCTCAAACAGTATGATACTCAAGAGACACTTTGGTAGATTCAAATGAACCTAAATGATACTTCAAACACCTAGAACTAGCTCTAAATTTCAGGGTACACTGGATTGGTTGGGAGTCTCTGTCTTGGAGAAACATTAAATTACTTAGGATGTAAATATTTGGGGAATATGGAATAGTATATGTCAAATTGATGGCTAAGCTTTATGTAGAAGTGACAAAATCACAACCACCACATTAACCTTAGTTGTTACTTAAAAAATAAGATAGAATATGCTTCATCTGTTACAATGAGCACCTCTGTGGTAAAATCCACTTTCCAATATATATTAAGGTATTTTGTAAAGGATAACATGTCATTAAAATTATTAGAATTTTTATTTTTTCTCATATATTTTTATAACTTTTTATGTAACCACTTAAGTGTTTCAATCTTTAATATGCCCAGAAGCTAAAGAGAAACACAAATATATATATATATATATATATATATATATATATATATATATATTATCTTTTACTCATTTGATGTTGATATGTTATCCTCTAAAAACTGTTTAATTTAAAATAATGTAAAAAATTTAACAAGAGGGCTGCAATCTACTGGCAATATCTTGCAGGCTTAGTCATAGCTCAGCTGGTGTCTGAAGGTTGCCACGTGGGAATTTATTCTTTTCAACTGGCAATGTTAAGAAATTTCAAATTCAGAGACACCAGTTCATCCAAAATCAGCCTTTTTTCTAATGCATAGAGCTATGTATCTGTGATATGGTGGTTTGTTCTTTTATTTTTAAAATCTCCAAAAAAGTGTTTTATGGCCTTATTCATACAGTAGAGTATCTTCTCCAACTCTTGGAGTTGGAAAGTTCTTCACTCAGTCTAAATACCCTTATATGAAGTTCATTTCTTTTTCTTCTAATCTTGTCTGAGATGCCAGGAAACTTCTTACTATTCTATAATAAATTTTCTTTCATAGGCTGAGTGAAAGTTAAATGACCAAACCAAACTTTACAATAAAAATACAAGAAATAATTTAATTTTATCCTTTTAAATTATGCTTTTGTAAATTGTTTTCTCTTTAACCTATTCAAAATTTCCTCTCTTCCTTCTAGTATTGTTAGAAAGCATGAAGTTTGAACTGGGACTTAATACAATTAAAATTATCCCACTATGTTTCAGTAAAGTGAGCATACTAATGAAAAAAGGAAGCCGGGCGTGGTGGCGCACGCTTGTAATCCCCGCGCTTGGGAGGCGGAGACAGGAGGATCGCGCAGGTTCAAAGCCAGCCGTGCTGGCGTAAGAGACCCTGTTTCAAAAATATAAAATAGGTCTGGGAGTGTGGCCCGGAGGAAGAAGGGCTTCCAGGAACCCCAGTACCACCAAAAAAAAAAAAAAGAAAGAAAAAAGGAAACCAGCCCTCCAGTCTCAGCTATACCCCAAACTTGCTGCTTTCCTATGGAGAAACTATCTTATCTCCTTGTAGGTCAAATTTTTCTAAATGTGAATGATGTTATTGTACTTAGGTGGTCATTTTCAAAAACTCTAAGATGACAAACTTCCTCAGAAACCCAAACTATTTTAGATTAACTCTTCCCTCAGTAAATAAATGGATGACTTAATAGATGGATGGATAGATGGTCAGACAGACAAGAGAGTAATTCAAAGACACACAAACACACACACACACACACACACACACACGAGAAAAGTATCCCTAACAACTATAAACAACTTATTACTGCATAAGCATTATTTTTAAAATAAGTAATGCACATGTTCATGTTCAGTGACAAAAAGCAGCTGTTTGAGGATGACTTGGTGGCTGCAGAGATATTTCTATGAAAGGTGTGAATTTTTAAGGAAACACTAGAATTCAATTTTAAAATTACCCACATATGTGGAGGATCTAGTGTCCAGAGAAAGAAGAAAAACAGATATGTTCTGCTCCACATCTATTCCTTGTTTATAGGACTCAGTTGACAATGAGAAGTGATGTCTATTTCTACCACAATTGAAATAATATATTTTTGGAATAGACACCCTCTGCTTTAGGAATTTTATGGTTAGTAAATTTTGGTTAGTATAATATGCAAATAATAGCTTTTAAGAAAGGAATGGGTTTAGTGATTAGGTTGTAAGATAGAATCTCCAGGATATTTTCTAAAGGAGCTAAGGAAGTTTCAGATACAATTTCTTGAGACAAGTCTCTAATGCCTTTAGAAAAAAGTTCAAAACCTCACTATGGCACACTTGACCATGCTGTAATTCTTCATCTCCTTTCCATCATCAGTTTTCTAAACTTGTAATTTCTCTCTTTATATAATTTTATTGGTGCATTATAGTCTCACATTATAATGAAACCACATCATAGTAATAGTGGCAAACATGCACACAGCCCTTGGTGGGCTTCCCCCCGCTCCCCTCTCCACCTCTCTATTCAGGATATTGAGATTGACATTGATATTCTCACATAGGTACATAAAGTCAATGGAAACGATTCCTTTATTGACTCTCTCCTGCATCCCCATCCCCTAGACCACCTCCCTGGCTCCCCTGGAGTTTTTTCTCCATTATCTGAAGCCCCTCTAGTATCCTGATGACTCCCTTGCTTCTGAATATGAGGGAAACATAGGGCACTTCACTTTCTGTAACTGGATAATCTCATTTAACATAATGTTGTCTAGACACATCTGTTTTTCTAAAAATGGCATAATTTTGTACTTCTTAATTGCTGAGTAGAATTCCATTGTGTATGTATCCCATATTTTTAGAATCTGTTCATCTATTGATGGACACCTAATTTAGTTCCATAATTTGGCTATTGTGTATTATGCTGCTATAAACATGGATGTGCATATATTACTGTAATATTCTCATTTCAATTCCTTTGGAAAGATACCCAGGAGTGTTTTTGCTGAATCAAATAGTGGATCTTTTCCCAATTTTCGGAGGAATCTTCACACTGATCTTCATAGTGGATCTACTAATATGCATTCCCACTAACAGTGTAGAAAAGTTTCTATTTCTCCACACCCTCACAGGCATTATTGTTATTTGACTTCTTGATGATTGCCATTCTGATTGAGATTAGATGGAATCTAAGTGTAGTTCTGATTTGCATATCCCTGACTGCTAATGATGTTGAACATTTTTTTCATGTATTTACTGGCCATTTGTATTTCTTCTTGTATGAAATATCTATCTCAATTGTGCATTTCTTGATTGTATTATTTGTTTTTAGTGTTAAGTCTTTTAAGTACTTTGTATATTTTAGATATTAGTCCTCTATCAAGGAATAGCTGGAAAGATATTCTCTCATTCTGTAGGTGTTCTGTTTAGACTCTTGATGGCTTCAATTGATGAATAGAAACTTTTTATTTTAATGCCACCTCAGTTACTAACTCCTGTTTTAATTTCTGAGCTGTAGGGGTCTTATTAATTTCAAAGTCTCTAGTCTAATTTTCAGGTCTTTGGTTCATCTTAGGTTGACTCTTGTGTGGGTTAAAAGATAGGGATTTAATTTAATTTTTCTATAATTTGATAAACAGTTTTACCAACTGTTGAATAACTGTTTTCAATCGTTTTTTTTTTTAATTTGCTGAAAAGGCTTTCTCCAGTATTCTTGATTTTAAAAGGAATTCCTGTAATTTTCCCCATTCAGTATTATGTTTGCTTTGAGTTTGTAGTATATTGCCTTAATGATATTGAGGTATGTTCCTTTTATTTCAATTTTCTGCAATATTTTTAACATAAATAGATTTTAGATTTTTTTCCAAGGATTTTTCAGCATCTATTGAAATGATCATATGGTAAGACATTTTTGACCTTCGTTTTATTTATGTAGTGAATAACATGTATTGATTTGTGAATGTTGAATCAGCCTTGTATTCCTGGAATTAAACTGACTCGGTCAGGGTGTACAAGTTTCTCAATATGATTTTGAATGCATATCACTAGTATTTTGTTTGAATATTTGCATCTATGTTAAGCAATGATATTGGCCTGTGATTTTCTTTTTTGTGGGATCTTTATTAGGTTTTGGTATTAAAGTGATACCGGCCTCACAGAAGAAGAATAACTTGTGAAGTACTGAGTTTAGTTCTTCTGTAAAGGTTTTGTAAAATTCAGATGATAATCTGTCTAGACCTGAGCTTTTCTTTGATGGAAGGCTTTTATTTAAAAAATTTTTTTTTCTGTGGTGCTGTGGATTTAACCCAGGGGCATTCTAACTTCAAGCTATAACCCCAGTCCAATTTTGTATTTTTTACTTTGAAACACAGTCCCACTAAGTTGCAAGGACTTCATTGAGTAGCTGAGACTGGCCGTGGATCCTTCTGTCTCAGCCTCCCAAGAACTGGGATTACAAGCGTGCAACACCACACCCAGCTTATTTTTAAATTTTTTATTAGTGCATTGTAGTCATACATCTTAATGGGGTACAAGATAGTAGAGGCATACATGCACACATCACTTATTTAGCCCTTCCCAAATTCCCACCGCATCCCTTTCCCCCTCCCTCCCTCTCATGTTTGGCTTACTGACTGATTTTTATGTGTTTATGAATGTATATCATGTACATTAGGGAATTTCTCTCTTGTGCCCTTCCATTCCCCTAAGTTAGGTCACTTTCTTTGCTCAATGATTTCTCCTGATGGAAGGCTTTTTATTGTTGTTATTGATCAGTTTAGGTTTTCTATATCCTCTCAGTTCAATTTAGTTAGGTCTTATTTCTTCTGTGTTTTCCAGTTTATTAGAGTATAAATTTTCAAAGTAGTTTCTGATGATCCTCTAATGATCACCACTGTCTGTGGTGATGCCTTCATTTTCATTTCTGATTTTAATAATTTGGTTCAACTCTTTCTTTTGGTTAGGTTGGCTGAGAGATTATCAACCTTGTAATCTTTCAAAGTACCAGATTTTTATTTTGTTCATCTTTTGTATTTTTTGTTGTTGAAGCTGTTCTCAATTTTGTTCATTTCTGCTTTGATTTTGATTATCCCCTGCTTTTTATTGGATTTGAGATTAGACTGTTTCTGGGGGTTTTTATGTCTTTGAGGTGTTTCATTAGGTTTATTATTTGGTGAATTTTTGTTTCTTCTTATGTAAGCATCCAGCACTGTCATTCAAAGTGTTCCATAGATTTTGGTATATTGTGCCTCTATTTTTGTATAATTCTAAGATTTAAAAAAATTTTTTCTACTGATTTCTTCTCTGATACAGTCCTCATTCAAACCTGTATCATTCAGTCTCCATGTATTTATGTACTTTCTTTTGGTCTTTTTTGTAGCTTTATACTTTTATTTCATTATGTCAGGAAGGATGCAAAGAATCATATTATATTTTGGGGGGAATACTCAGGATGGAACCCAGGGACCTTCTACCTCAAAACAATATCTCCAGAACTATTTTCTATTTTTTTATTTGGAAATAAGGACTCACTAACTTCCTGAGAGTCTCACTAAGTTACTGAGGCTGGCTTTGAACCTGTGATCCTCCTGTCTCAACCTCCCAAGTACTAGGATTGCAAGCATGCATCACTATACCTGGCACATATTACATTTCCTGAGTTTGCTTATACTTGCTTTGTGGCCCAGAATATGGTTTATTTTGGAGAAGGTTATGTAAGTGGCTGAGGAGAATGGGTATTCAGCTATTGTTGGTTGGGATATTCTCTATATATATATCTATTTTGTCCATTTTTTCATAGTGTTGCTTAGCTATGAAGAGTCTTTACTTATATTTTGCCTGAAAGATCTACCTAGTGATGTGAATGGTGTGAAGTTTTCCAATATTACTGTATTGGGGTCTCTTTGACACCTAATGTCTGAAGAGTTCTTTTTTTTATGAAAGTTGGTTCACCAATATTTGAGACATAAAGGTTTACTATCATTATATCTTCTTGTTGGATTATTTCTTTTATTAGTAAGAAGTAATCTTCATTGCTTCATTGCTTCTTCTGATAAGCTTTAGCCTAAAGTCTGCTTTGTCAGACAAAAGCAATGTTTTTTCTGCAACCCCTCCTTGTTTTCAGTCCATCTGTATAATATATTTTTTAATACTTTCACTTTTAGCCTATTGATAGCTTTGCCTGTAAGGTGAGTTTCTTGCAAGCAGTATATAAATGGATTATGTTCATTAATCCACATTGCCAGTCTATGCCTTTTAATTAGGGGAGTTTAGACCTTTGCGTTCAATGTTTTTATTGAGAGATGATTTTTGTTATCTCTAATTTTAAGATATATTTTCTTTGATACAGTGTCATTCATTCTTTACTTACTTGCCCATATGGTGGAATTCATCCCTGTTCTGGTTCTGGTATTTATTTATTTATTTTTTCTTTTTCCTTTTTTAAATTTTTTTATTGGTGCACGGTATTCATACATCATAATGGGTTAAAAACTTGTGTAGACATACATGCACACATTACCCAGTTAGCCCCTACCCAATCCCCATACCATTCCCTCCCCATCCCTCCTTCCCATGCTTGGCTTAGTGGTTGACATATAATATTATAGCAATTTATCCAAAATTAACAATGATAATCTCACCCAACAGATTCATTTGTCTGATATTAAACTTTTGATCACTTAGAGATAACATTTAAGTATTTCTTTTTGCTTTCTTTCTTACCAGAGGATATTTTTTTTTTCTTTTTTTAAGGCGAAACTATTGTACATTTATTTTTTTCAGAAAAAATCTATCCTAACATGAAATATGAACTCTAAATACCCAAAACAATCTTGAAAAAGAACAAAGCTAGATGATGTACATTTTATGATTTCAAACCTTATAGAGCTACAATAATTGAAACAGTGTAGTACTGCTATAAAGGCAGATATATAAACCAGTGGAATAAAATAAAAGCCTAGAAATAAATTCTTCCATATATGGTCAAGTTATTTTTGCCAAAGTTTCCAGGAACATTTGGTGAAGGAAATAACAATATTTTCACTAAATATTGTTGAAAAATAATAATTACATGAAAAAGAATAAAATTGGACCTTTACCTAACACTATATGCAAATATTAACTCAGAATAGATAAAAGACCTAAATGTAAATCTTAAGACTAAAAACTTTTAGAAGAAAACCTGGGTCATAACACTTCACAACACTGAAATTGGCAATGATTTCTTGGATATGATTTCAAAGGGACAGGCAACAAAAGAATAAACAAATTCCATAAAAAATTTTTAAAAATTGTACATCCAAAGACAGTGTAAACAGAATTAAAATTTACTGAAAGAATGGGATAAAATATTTCCGAATATTTTATATGCTATATCTGAAGGTATATTAATATTCCAAATAGAAATCCTAAAAATTAGCAACAATAAAAGCAAACAATACAATTTAAAAATACAATTTAGAAATAGGTAAAAGGCTGAAATAAATAATGAATCTCCAAAGCTTTTAACCTATAAACATATGAATATATTCTTCTTTGCTTAGTTATCTGCTGGATGGAAAATCTTGTTTCTCTGGCTCTGGTGCGTGTTACCTATTTCTGCTTTGTAGTTAATCTCTTTGATTATTTTCTCTAGCGCTGGTTTTGAAGACATAAATTTCTTCAGTTTCTGTTTGTCATGGAAGCTTCTTATTTCCCCATCTAATTTGATACATAGTTTTGCTGAGTAGGAAATTTTTGGCTGGAAGTTGTTTTCTTTCAGAGTTTGGAATATGTTGCTCCAAGCCCTTCTGGCTCTCATGACTTGCTTTGGGAAGTCTGGAGTGATTCTAATTGGTATGCCTCTGAATGACACTTGGCCCTTTGTTTTTGTTGCCTTTAAGATTTTCTGCTTGACTTCCACAGTGGTCATTTTGACAATTATGTGTCATGGGGATCCTCTTCTCCAATCCTGTCTAAAGGGAGTTCTATAAGTTTCCTGGACCTGGATATCAACCTCTTGCTCTATGTTTGGAAAATTTCTATCACTTTCTTGAAGAGATTATTGATCCCTTTGGTTTCACCTTCTTTTCTCTCCTCTATTCTGATTATTCTTAGGTTAGCTCTATAAAATGGGCCCATATTTCTTCAATGTCAGATTCCTGCTGTCTGATTATTTTTTCTAAGTTAGAAATTATGCATTCGTTTTTGGAGTGATCATCGTCTAGGAGCGAAATTCTATTCTCCATGTGGTCTAATTGATTGCTTATAGTTTGAATTGAGGCCTTTACCTCAATGATTGCTTCCTTTATTTCTTTTAGACTCTCTCTAAATTCTTTTAGAAAGTCCTGTATTATTTCTACAGTTATATTCCTGATTTGATCTTCTGGAGATCTCTGAATTTCTGTGTTATCAGGTTCTAATAATATGGGGTTGTGGACATTCATTGCTCTATTGTTGTTCCTCTTTCCCATGATTTCAGAATTTTGTGCCTTCCCTGGGTCACTACCACTTCACTTAGGGTGCTCTGTATCTCGAGTCTGTTGCAATCTCAGCAGCCACTACTCCTTTACTGGGTTGTATTGCAAAGTCTCATAACCAGAAAGTTAATTGAGGCTGTGCAAGACCGTGGGGAGCCCGGGCTGGGCGTTTTCCCATGGGGACCTGCAACTAGGGTGTGGTATCTCTGCCACTGCTACTCCTTCACTGGGTTGGACTGCAAAATATCTGACCCAAAGAGATTATCAAAACTGCACAAGTCCCTGGGAGTACAGTATAGAGATTTCTCCTTTAGGGGCTGCAATTTCACTCAAGGTTATTGTGAGTGGAGATCTGGAGCTGTCATGGGCATGGTGAACTTGCCACTGCTGCTGGCAATATGGCGCCACTGCCACGCCCTTGGCCATGAAGCTAGCGTATTTCTTTTCTTGTTTTGAGCTCCATTCTGAGTCCCTGGAAGGAGTGATGAGCTTGGCCACTGGGAGTTTTAGATGTTCATTGCCCTGAAAAAACTGCTGAATTACACCCGCATGATCCTCAGCTGCTCACTTCAACTCCTTGTTTACCTTTCCTCTCTGGAGCCTGGAGCTGTGAGGGAAGATGGCACTGACGCAGCTCCACTGCCACATTGCGGGCTTGATTTCTGGTCTCTTGTTGTTCTTCTAGTCTTTTTTTCTCTGTCCCTTGTGTTTATATTTTTTATTTCTCTGCTGATGGTATTTTCTGGCTATGAAAAGCACTGATTTTGTGGTAACAGAGATTAAGTTTTAGCAGGACTCATAAATGCTATTTTTCTTGGTTGCCATCTTCCCAGAACTCGGCGGCAGTGGCGAGTTTACCAGATGGCTACGGCTACAGACCAACGCGCTCAACAGCCCACCAGGCTCCAGAGAGAAGCGGCAGACAGCGAGCTGAGGGACTCAGAGCAGAGCTCAAAACCAGAGAAGAAATATGCCAGCCTCATGGCCGAGGGCGTGGCAGCGGTGCCATATTGCCACCGGCAGCAGCAGCAGAGAATTTATTGAGTAAACTACAGCTCCATCTGCGTACTCAACAACAGTGAGTCAAATTGCGGGCCACAGAGGAGAAATCCCAGTACTGCACTCCCAGGGACTTGACCGATTGTGGGAGTGGCAGTGGCAGAGATATCACACCATAGGAGAACGCCCAACCTGGCACCCCCCATAGTCTAAAGCAGCCTCTATCGACTCCCTGGGTCTGAGACTATGTGATACAATCCAGTAAAGGAGTAGTGGAGTCTGAGATACCACAGACTCAAGATCCAGAGCACCTTAAGTGAAGTCGTAGTGACCCAAGGGAAGAACCCAGAGAAGGCACAAACTTCCAAAATCATGGGAAAGAGGATAACAATGGAGCAATGAATGCCCACAACCCCACAACATCAGAACCCGATAAAAAAGAAATTCAGAGATTTCTCGAAGATCAAATCAGGAAAATAACTTTAGAAATAATAGAGGTGTTTCGAAAAGAATTCACAGAGAGCCACAAAGAGGTAAAGGGTGTGATTAATGAAGTAAAGGCCTCAATTCAAAGTACAAACAACCGATTAGACCACATGGGGAATAGAATCTCGATCTTAGAAGATGATCAATCCAAAAATGAACGCATAGTTTCTAATCTAGAAAAAAATATCCGACAGCAGGAATCTGACATTGAAGAAATATGGGCCCATTTTAAGAGAGCTAACCAAAGAATAATTGGAATAGAGGAGGGAAAAGAAGGTGAAACCAAAGGGATCAACAATCTCTTCAAGGAAGTAATAGCAGAAAATTTTCCAAACATAGAGCAAGAGGTCAATACACAGGTCCAGGAAACTTATAGAACTCCCTTTAGACAGGATTGGAGAAGAGGATCCCCACGCCACATAATTGTCAAAATGACCAATGTGGAAGCCAAGCAGAGAATCTTAAAGGCAACAAAAACAAAGGGCCAAGTGACATTCAGAGGCATACCAATTAGAATCACTCCAGACTTCCCAAACCAAGTCAGGAGAGCCAGAAGTGCTTGGAATAACATATTCCCAACTCTGAAAGAAAACAACTTCCTGCCAAAAATTTTCTACCCAACAAAACTTTCTATCAAATTAGATGGAGAAATAAGAAGCTTCCATGACAAACAGAAACTGAAGAAATTTTTGTCTTCAAAACCAGCGCTAGAGAAAATAATCAAAGAGATTAACTACAAAGCAGAAATAGGTAACACGCACCAGAGCCAGAGAAACAAGATTTTCCATCCAACAGATAACTAAGATTAGTTATCTTTGGAGATTCATTATTTATGTTAGTTTTTTACCTATCTCTAAATTTTATTGTTTGCTTTTATTGTTGTTAATTTTTAGGATTTCTAGTTGGAATATTAATACACCTTCAGATATAGCATTTGGAAATTTGTATACTCTTCTGTTGCCTGTGCCATTGAAATCATATCCAGGAAATCACTGTCAATTTCAATGTTGTGAGGTTTTATGACCCAGATTTTCTTCTAAAAGTTTATAGTCTTAAGATTTATATTTAGGTCTTTTATCTATTTTGAGTTACTATGTGTATATGAGATTAGGTAAGGGTCCAATTTTATTCTTTTTCATGTAATTATTATTTTTCAACAATACTTAGTTAAAAGATTATTATTTCCTCCACCAAATGTGTGTAGAAACCTTGTCTAAATAACTTGACAATATATGGAAGAATTTAGCTCTAGGCTTTATTTAACTCCAATGGTTTATATGTCTGCCTTTAGAACAGTACTACACTGTTTCAATTATTGTAGCTTTATATGGTTTGAAATCAGAAAATATATATCTTCTAGCTTTGTTCTTTTTCGAGATCGTTTTGGGTATCTAGAGTCCATATTCCATATTAGGATAGATTTTTTTCTGAAAAATAAATATATAAATATATGATAGTTTCACCTAAAAAATAGAAAAAAATATTCTCTGGTAAGAAAGAAAGCAAAAAGAAATATTGAAATGTTATCTTTAAGTTATCCAAATCTTGGTATCAGATAAATGAAACTGTTATGTGAGATTATCATTTTAAATTTTGGATAAATTGCTATAATACTAGATGTCAACCACTAAGCCAAGCATGGGAAGGAGGGATGGGGAGGGAATGGGGTGGGGATCAGGTGGGGGCTGACCGGGCGATGTGTGCATGTATGTCTACAAAAGTTTTTTTGTATCCCACTATGATGTATGAATAAAGTGCACCAATAAAAAATTTTTAAAAATAATAAAATTTATAAGTGATTGATTTTATTATATTCCATTAAATATTGGCTTTTTTCTAGTTGGTCATTAAGTTATCTGTGGTCAACTTTAGTCTTTTGAACTTTGCTTTCAATCTTTTTAGAAGATCCAAAATAACTTTCATTTAGAGCTGGGCGTGGTGGTGCACACTTGTAATCCCAGCATTCAGGAGACTGAGACTTGAGGATCATGATTCGTGGACAGCCTCAGCTACTTAGTGAGGCCCTCTGCAATGCAGTGAGACCCCGTTTCAAAATAAAGAATAAAGTAACTTTCATTTACAAAGTGTGACTTTTCTTGGGTCTCTACTCATGGATCAGTTATTGAACAAGGACTCTTTATTCTGGGTATTAAAAATTAAATATTTCCCTATATGAACTCTTGGAACTCCCTTATAGCTTACTAATCATTTTATTATTTTTATCCCAGCCTCATGAGGACTTATACATATGCAGCATAATATTCAGTTGCCTTGTATAAAAGAACCCTAAAGCAGATTTTTGAACTTTCTCTTTATTCATACCCCCTTATTTTTAGCATTCTCCCCTAAAAATAACAGGCATTTCAGTTTCCTTGAATTCTTTTCTCTGCTTTTGATTTTGGCCAGTGTACCCTGCTTTGTTTGAGATACTCTCACCCCAACTGAGACCCATAAGGTCCTCCAAGCAAAGAGTGAGGTAATTCTATGGCTCACCTTGTTCAGGGTTCCCTATGGTCTATGGTCCAATGTATGAAAATCATTTTCATATATATATTTTCCACTCTCCTAGTTGTTTACTATAGGATAATAAGGCATATCTAAGTTATGGCACTCATTAATAAAAATCTTAAAATTTTCTATTAGTCATATTGCATAAATCAATTTTGGAACTCAGTTTTCTGTTGGTATTTCATGTCTCTGCCTGTCCTTTGAGCAAAGCTCTGTGTGTTTATATTATGTGTGTATGGGGGGTGGAGTGAGGTACAGGGAATTTAACTCAGAGGTATTCTGACTCAAAGCTACACTCCCAGCCCTTTTAATTTTATTTTGATGCAGGGTCTCACTAAATTGTTAAGGCCAGTCTAGATCCTGTAACCCTCCTGTCTCAGCTTCCCTAGTATTGGGATTACAGGCCTGCCCCACCAGCCTGGGACTCAACTATTTTTCAAGGATATTTGTATAGCAAACAGTCTTGAAAGATACAGTGTCTCTCAGAACAAAGGGAAGATTTTCTTAGAGGCCTGAAATATTGAGGGAGCTTCTCTCTCCAGAGCAATGGGAGGCATATCTGCCCTTCTTTAAAAAGATTTGTGAGCTGAGCATGATGGCAGCTGTAATCTCAGTATCTGGAAGGCTGAGACAAGAGGATTGAGGTTTTAAGACCAGGCTCAGCGATTTAGCAACTCTCTACAACCTAGGAAGGCCCTATTTCAAAACAATAAATAAAGTACCACAAAAAGAAAAACAAAATTGTTCCCTAAGCTCATCGTTCTTGTCCTGTGAAACAACTCACTATATCTACAGATATTTTATGGTCTTTTTCACTTGGAATTGGAGCTTAAAGATCTAGTGCAAAATATTAATATTCTGCCTCTTGTCATCATGTCAGTAATCAATTTTCTTTTGTCTTAGAGCCAAGAGTGCTATCTCTTGTACTAGTATCTGTGAAACAGTGAGTGATAAACCACATTCATTAGCTTGCAAGTAGGATATAAGTTCAGAACCTACACAGTTTTGTATTCAACTTGTTACATGTACCATTATATTTATGTGACAAAAAATAAAAATAAAATACTCTGATAGAGATACTTTTGCAATTAAATAATTATAAAATCCCAGCAAAGTAAGGTATTATTTTCATGTTCTCTTTAATTTTTATTTTCTTATAATGCTGGGGATTGAATCTAGGGCCTCAAATATTGTAGGCAAGTGTTCTACCACTAAGTCCCACCCCCAGGCCATTATTGCCATTTTTAACAAGAAAAACAAAGTTTCAGACAAGACATGAATCAGACAAAGCCAAAGAGATAGAAAAGAGTAAGTCAATATTCAAACGTGAATTTTTCTGTTCTCTATCCAATGTCATAAAATCTCCCAGCACTACACAATTTTGATAATATTAGCATAAAACGGCATATAATTGAGGTTTAAATTATCTGTAGACTAAAATAACCATAGAAATTCAGAAGAAATGGAATCTGGTGCCAGCTAAATTCCTTAGAAAAGACTGACTGAAGGAGGAAGGACCAAGCTGTTGCTACAGGTTCGACAGTCTAGGACCTTGCTGAAGCTTCCACACATTCTCAGTTTACAAGGAACTGTGCTATTCTTGGCCTAAAATAAGGGTCTTTTTTAAAATATAATTTTGTTGATGCACCATAATTATACATCACGGTGAGGCTCAAAGTGCGAAAGCTTACCTGCACACAGCACTTGGTGTGTTTCCCTTCGGATCCCACTCTGCTGCCCTCCCATCGCCTCCAGATTCCTGACATTGGTAGTAATATCCTCAAAGATGGACTTAGCATTTGAAAGGTTTCCTTCACCAGTTCTTTCTCTTCCACACTCCCAGCGCTCCCCATTCCCTTCCTCTATTCTGGTGGTCTCTCTTCATTTATCTGAGGTCATTTTTGTTTTCTGTTTTCTGTCTAGCATCCACATATGAGAAAAAACATATGACCCATGACTTTTGAGATTGGCTGATTGCACTTAATAGTCTGTCCTTGAAATACACTGAGTGACAGCTACCTCCTTAGCTTAGCCCTCCTATGAACAGCTCTTGCCTGTCCACCATACTGCTCATGATCAGAGTGACGGCTGACAGCGTGACTGCGGGCACAATGGAATACATGCCAGTCATCGAAGGGCACCATAAGGAGCATGGGACTATTTCTCGGCAGAGAATTTGACATTTTTTAATACTTGCCCTGAAAAGTAAACAAATGAAAACATCCATTACCAATTAAGTACTTAACTTTAATAACCCATTTATAAAATCGTAGGACACTTAAAAATCCCAGCATACATGAGAACATTAACAATAAATTCTATACTCTAAATGACTCATTTTTTTAAAAATGTAACTATAAAATGTCAGAAATAAAGAAGGAACATAGTAGACAACACTCCTCCAGGTCACTGTGGTGAGAGAGGAGTAAAAGGGAAGACTTTACCCAATACCAAATGTCTTTTTGAAAATGTTCAGAAATTGATCTTAACATAGCATACTAAATCTGACCTTTTCCTCCCGAGGGTCATGTGGAAAAAAGAAGGAAAATAAAAGCAATCCTGAAAATCCCAATGAGAAAATGAGCTTATTAAACATCTAAATTTGACTAAAGGAGAAAAAAAAAGAGTGATACCCAAAACAGGATCCTACTTATGTCAGAGTTAATTTTAGGTGTCAACGTGTTTGGACAGAGGGATGTCTAGATGTCAGGTGAAACTTCATTCTGGGCATGCGTAGGTGTTTTCAAAGGATGTGGTGTACGGAGGGAAAGATCTGACCTTGGTATTGGTAGTCACCATCCAATTGGCTAGGGGACCAGGAAGAACAAGAAAGCAAGAGGGAAAATTCTTTTTCTCTCTTCTGAAGCAGTACATGTTTTGTGTCCTATGCTTAGATCCAGAACTCCATGTTCTTCAGCCTTTGGATTCTGAAATATGCAGCTGTCTCGGGTTCTCAGACCTTCATCCTTGGTCCTCAGGCTTTTCAACCTCAACTGAGTTCCTGAGTCTGGCTATCAACTCTGGCTCTCCAGCTTGCAGACAGCCTATTGGCACTCCACCTGGCATTTGTGAGCCATTTTCCTCAATTAATCAGTCCCCGCTTCTCTATCATCTATCTATATCTATCTATCTATCTATCTATCTATCTATCTATCTATCTATCATCTATCTACCTATCTCCAGTTGGCCCTGTGTCTCTGGAGAACTCTAATACAGTAACCAAAAGCTTCCTGCACCTAACCTTGAAGTCTCAGAAAACTACTGGATTATGGATTAAATAAACGAAATTTTTTCACAAGTTAAAAATTGGACACATATATATATATATATATATATATATATATATATATATATACATACATATATATATATATATATATAAACAACCAGAAGCACTTCTTATATTCTTCTTAATCTATTGAAAAGTATTTGGTACTTGAGGCTCTAAGAGACATGGGGCAATAGGAAGAATATGTTTTCAAAATGATCCATGGAGCAGGGAATTCTGTGGTGGTAATAAATGCATTCAAAAAGCATATGGAGTCCAAGCTTAGTAAGAAAGGAAGTGAAATGGACAAAAGGAAATGGAAAAGGAAAGCAAGAAATCAGTAACCTGCTGAGGTGTGAAGAGCCATTCCTGAAAACACGTACACTATGAGGGGTCTGAGGCTGGCGTTATAAGGTCAAGATGCTGAACGCTTTCTATCACACTCACACAACTGATTCTTTAACAAATACAGAGAACAGAAGGTGACAAGACAGGCCTGATCCTGTGTGAAGAAAAGGCAAAAACATTGAGTGTGCAATCACAGTTAGATATTTGAATATATTAAATTGGGTCCTATCCTAGTTTTTTTTTTAACCCAAAGCTAAGACATTGTAACATTTTCTAAACTTAAAGTTATGAAGTTGTAAACCAAAAAAGTTACTGCATAACCACAAAACAGGGTAGATTAAGTTTCATTTCTCCTATGAGAATAGCTGATGAAGAGTAAATGTAGTCAGAAGGCATCAGAGTTCATTGTAGGCAAAGAATGGTCATTTCTAGGAAAATAATATGATTAAATGTTAAACATTTAAGGAAAGGAAAGTGTGATCCTGAGGACACGAATTACATATTCTTAAACAATGAGAAAGCTAACCTTGGTTGAAGACGTTGAGTTTAAGTCATGTTGGAGACAACAGAAGAAAAAGGAAGCAAAAGCCTGACAAAGTGGTGAGGTGGGTGGGTAGAGCCCAGTGAATGAGACTGGCTGGGGACTTCGGAAGAACAGGGAAGTCAATTGCAAAGATCCTGAGGAGTGGTACAGCTGGGTTCTATGCTGGTTCCATTTCTAGTCTTTTGATGAACCTCCATACTGATTTCTACAGTGGTTATATTCACTTATACTCCCATCACCAGTATATAATAGTTCCTATTTCCTGCATCTTAACATTATTATTGCTTATATTGTTGATAACAAAATTTCATTGTGGTTTTGATTTGCATTTTCTTAATTGCTAATTATGTTGAACATTTTTTCATATATTTTTGGGCCATGTTTGTAACAACACAATGCACAACAGCCAATTTTTTTTTTTTTTTTTTTTTTTGGTGGCACTGGGGTTCCTGGAAGCCTTTCTACCTCCGGGCTACACTCCCAGACCTATTTTATACTTTTATTTGGAAACAGGGTCTCCTAAGCCAGCACACACGGCTGACTTTGAACCTGCGTGATCCTCCTGTCTCTGCCTCCCAAGCACGGGGATTACAAGTGTGCGCCACCACGCCAAGCCGCCCCAATAGCCAAATTTTAGAACCAACCTCAGTGTCTGTCAACAAATGAATGAATGAAGAAAATGTAAGTCTATACATACAATGGAATTTTGCTCAGCCATAGAGAACAAGATTATGAGCCGGGCACTGTGGCACATGCTTGTAATATACCATAGTGCTTGGGAGGCTGGGACAGGAGGATGTCGGGGTCACAGCCAGCCTCAGCCACTTAGTGAGGCCCTTCGCAATAGTGAAACCCTATTTCCTTGGAGGTAGATGCCCCTAGGTTCAATCCCTAGTACCACCAAAACAACAACAACAACAACAACAAAATTATGTCACTTGCAGGAAAATGAATGAAATAGTATGCTAAGTGAGATTAGCCAGTCACAGAAAGCTATATGTGGAAGGTAGAGAGGAAATAGGAAACAAACAGACTTCATATAAAGGAAGAAAGAGACTAGTGGAATAGTGGAGAGGGGATGGAGGAGGAAGGTGGGGAAGAAAAAAGAAGGCTTGAAGAAGGGAGCTGTTCAAATACTCCTGTATCTATACTTAAAGGTATCACTACCGATCTCACTAATATATATGGGGAGAGAGAGAAGGCAGATCCAGAGGGAATAACAGAAAGTGCTGTGTGCACGTATGTTTGTATCATATTGAGCCACACTATGATATATAATTACAATGCACCAATAAAAGCATATTTTAAAAAAGAACAGGAAAGTCTAATATACAGTGTTAAATTAACTGCTGGCTTTCTCCATCACTTTTACCATTTCCACTGAATCTCGAGTCAGCACGCACAAACGTCACATGTAAATAGTCCCGAGGAAAGACGAAATCAAAGAGGGAGGTGGTTATACCGGGAAAAGATAACTGCCCAGCTGCAAGCTGCAGATTGGACAACATCAACAGATGCCAGAAATTAAAGCCAGATGTAACCTCGCAAAAAACAAACACCGTACAATCTGAAGAAATCTTGGGAAGGGATCAGACATCTTAAGGGCAAGGTGACCTGAGCTGACATCTGGGTAACAGGGATAAGAAAGGTCTCTTTTTCAGCATTGCTTAATCTTATCTCAGCATGGCAATGCAACAATTTACCCATGGAATAAGTTTAGATATATTCATTTTGGCAAATGCAAAAGCAAAATTCACCATGTAACTGTTTGTTACATGTGGACTTTAGAGTTTTATTGGACTGTCGAAGAAATTTTAAACAATTCTATATATTTTCAGTAAAATTTATTTTAAGCCCATTATAGTGGTACACACCTATAATCCTAGAACTTGGAAGGCTGAGACAGGAGGATCACAATTTGAGGCCAGAAAATAACTTAACATGACCCTGTTTCAAAATAAAAAGGGCTGAGAATATAACCCAGAGGTAGAATGCCCCTGGGCTTAATCCTTAGGACCACAAAAGTAAAGAAAAAAGTTAATGTTATTATTGTTTTTATGTAAAAGTTGACAAATAAATATGCAGATTAAAATGAATTTCACTAAAAGAATATTAATAATGAAATAAAATGAAGTTCACTAGTGTTTTTAATACTAATAAGTGCTTAATATGTGTCAGCTCCTTTTCTAGTGCTAGGTTTTATTACATGATTATTTGGGCTGAGTGGAGCCAGGACTCCAATAATGCAGCTTGAAGAAGATTGAAATTTATTTCTCTTTTTACTATAAATCTGGATAGATAAGAAAGCTCTGCTTGGCAATGTTATCAGGATCCAGGCTTCTTCAAGCTTCTTGTTTCTATCTCGGCGATAGTCCCCTTTTTTCACAGTCCAAATGGCATCCTACCAAATTTTCATTATGCCAGTGAGAAGGGGGTGGGAGAATGAAAGAAAAGGGAGGTACCAATTAAGGACAGATGTTGCATGTGCCCATTTCTTTTATGTTTTGTTGGCTAGAACAGGCCTAGGGCCACAACGAGCTGCTAATGAAGTTCTGATAGATGACCTGACACTGCAGTTGGTGCTGGATCTAGCTAAACGAAAGATTTGACCTCCTGACTGGACTATAGGATTCTGCAAGAGGTCTAGATATGACTGCAATCATTTGGAAATAGGTGAAAAGAAGGCTACCATGTAGATGAGTTTTGATAACAACTACATCCGAAGTTGAATACATCCTATGGAAAGTTAACTTATTCCAGAATTGTCTAAAATGGTCTCTCTAAGATGGCAGATCCCGGGGAACTCTCCACATGGCCTGGCCTTATTTCCTGATTTGCAGGTGATCCTACTATGGCTAACAAGAATCACATGTCCAGAAGTCTAGTATAGTGACTGCATGTAGAAATTAAAATGCTAGAACTGTTTAAAAAAAATACAACTTTTACCAGTGAGCTATAATTATACATTGTAGTGAGGTTCAAAGAGGTGCAAACATACATCCCATCCCACTGCCCTCTTTCTGTACATGTTAGTAAGATTAGTGAGATCTTCATACATAGACATCACATTATTTGCACTGCTTCCTTCGTCAAACCTTCCCTTTCCTCTCCCCATCTCCCACCCCAATCTTCTTCTGCTACTCTACTGGTCTCTCTTATTTATCTGAAATCCCTTTGTTTCCTGTTTTCACTCTAGTTTCCATATGCCAGAGAAAACATACGATGCTTGACTTTCTAAGACTGGCTTATCTCATATAGCATAATATTCCCTAATCCATCCATTTTCTGGAAAATGACGTAATTTTGTTCTTTTATGGCTGAGTAGAATTCCATTGTGTTTATATACCATATTTTCTTTACCCATTCACCTGTTGGTGGCCACCTACATTGGCTTCATATTTTGACTATCATAAATGTTGCTGCTATAAACATGGGTATGCATGAATCACTATAGTATTTGGACTGCTTTTGTAAAAATATATAGTATATAGTACTGCTTTTGTAAAAATACCAAGGAGTAGTATAGGTGGGTCATAGGTTGTTTTCTTCCTAGTCTTTTGAGGAACCTCCATACTAATCTCTATTGTGGTTACAAATTACGATCCCACCAACAGTATATAAAGTTCCTATATAAGTTACAATTCAAAATATAATCTGAAAGAGCTGGATGTGGTGGCACATGCTTGTAATCTCAGTACTTGGGAGGCTGAGACTGGAGGATTACAGGCTCATGGCAAGCCTCAGCTACTTGGTGAGGCCTTTGGAAACTTAATAAAACCCTATTTCAAAATAAGAAATAAAGCCGGGTATGGTGGCACACGCTTGTAATCCCTGGACTTAGGAGGTGGAGACAGGAGGATCTCGCAGATTCGAAGCCAGCTGTGCTGGCTTAAGAGACCCTGTTTCCAAATAAAAATATAAAATAGGTCTGGGAGTGTAGCCCGAAGGTAAAAGGGCTTCCAGGAACCCCAGTACCACCACCAAAAAAAAAAAAAGAATAAAAATTAAATAAAGAATAAAAATAGGGCCGGGGGGTGAGTGCATTTAGAGGTAGAATGCCCATGTACCACAAATATATATAATATATATATATATGTGTGTGTATATGCATATATATACACATATATATATTAAATATGCATATTTTAAAATATACATTTATAATTGTATATACATACATACAAACATACATACATATAGTATATATATGTAATCTGAAAGGTGAACCATGGGTGCTTCTTAAATATTCTCTCCCAATCAGATGCATGTTGTTGATTTTTAGCTTAGTCTTGGTCTGTTGTATATCTCTAGGCTCTCTGCAACCTCATCAGTAAAGACTGATATGCATCCCTCACATTCTTCTCTAAAGCACAGCACTCACTAGGTGATCATGTTGGCAAACCACTGGTACTTTACATAAAAAATATGAAGAAATTACAGTAGGGAAGAGGAAAACCAATGATGTTAAATAGGCATCACTTTTCCTACCAGCCATAATGTCTTCTAAGGACTTGTATGGATGCCAGCCCTCTAGCCCTCCCTCTAGCCCTCCCAGGCTGCCACCATGGAGGAGGGTCAACATGTCTTTTTTTGTGTGTGTGGTACTGGGGTTCCTGGAAACCCTTCTACCTCCGGGCTACACTCCCAGACCTATTTTTATATTTTTACTTGGCAACAGGGTCTCCTAAGCCAGCGCGCGCAGCTGGCTTCGAACCTGCGCATCCTCCTGTCTCCGCCTCCGAAGCATGGGGATTACAAGCGTGCGCCACCACGCCTGGCCTCAACATGTCTTCTTTATCACAATCTCCTTTTAATGGTCTTTCTTCTTTCTTCTAGATTTCTAATCATTTGCCTGCTATCCAGCTTCTCCTGCTATGAAAAAGAAAAAAAAAAAAGTGTGTGTTGTTTTGATCATCTTGGCAGTGATAAACCTGGATATGTGTGCTGTACATATTCATGAACTTGCCTATAAAAAATGGATACTTATTCTAAAGCTGTCTAATTATAAAGTTTACTGGAGTGATCCTCTTAGAATTCAGGAATGCCCACCTACCTCCCACATGGGCTGCTTTCCACTTCCGTCCTTGAATTCAGGAAGTCCTACAGCTTCGCTTTTTAACATAGGTTTCTTTCTTGTAGAGACCCATCAGTCTTGTAGAGATCTATCATTATTAGTCCTGTGTACTGTGCACAGTGATAAATACCAAGCCGTCATCTGCTCTGTGTGTTGTCATTGATTGGGAACACGTTTGCCCTCTCCTCCTGGGAAGCTTGAGGTCTCTTGTAGCAGAGATATTTATCTTTGTGATTCCACTGAATATGACATGGTACTTTGTGAGCAATGAGCATTTTATGAGATAAAGTTAAGCAGGAGATGTCTGAGGACTCCAACCTGTTGGATAATGCAAGCTAAATAGTGCTGCTCATAGTTCTCTGTGGTGCTGGAAAGGTCCTGTGTCTGCTATAAATTGGCAGCCACTAAAGTACAGGTGGCTTCTGAGCACTTGGCATGTGGTTATGAAATTGTTTTTTTAAATTTTGCCTAGCTTTAATTAATTTGAATATTGTGTTTAAATATTAAACATTTGAATATTATATCAAAATTATATGCTAAACTATGTATTAATATTAGTTAATGTTTATATCAATTACTTTAAATATAAGATCTCAACTCTCTTACCACATGTAACTAATGGCTCCTTCATTAGAGAAGGCAAATATATAGCAAAAACAACTATTATTGCCTTTGTTTTTTGAGTCATTTTTCTTTCTTCTCCAAAATAAATAGGACTTGGAGGAGTCACCTTGTTCCAAATGACTTGGAAATTGAGAGGAAGAGTCAGTTTGTACGGTGATGTTAACATGTCTGCCCACGGGTTCTAAGGCGCCCTGGATTCGAGGCCCTGTGCTGAGTCCTCTATATCTATAGATTATCCATATCCCACAACAGCTGCTGAAGCAAGACTAGCTGCCGCCATTTCCCTGAGGCAGGGAGGAGTGCCCTCTATTGCCGGGGTCAAAGTTTAGCCGGAGCTGCTTTTTAAAACCTGAATGAACAAGTGAGCAAGGAGTGGCCGGGTGGAGAGGGGTGGCCAGTTGTGGTCTGGCTGAACACGCTTTTCTCTAGTTTGCATGTTGGGCTCTGGGTGGGAGGATGAATGCTGAGCTCCCACATGCCTGAAAGGAGAGAGTGAGGAATCATTCCTCACTACCCTGCCGCAGACTTTTTCCAAGTCAGAGGTCCCAGGGGCCTTGCCTCGCTCACACTAAGCTTTATAAGCACTTAGGGAAGAGAAATCTAGAGCAGGATTTTCCCACATTCAGACTCTGAAGAACAACCGAAAAACAATTCTTTTTCAGAGAACCAAACTGACTAGTGCAAAAAGAAACTGAAAAACAAGAATTTGCTCTGGAAAACTTTTTCTATAGACAAAAAAAGACATAGACTTTTTAGGGTAGTGAGATGGTTCTGGGACAGGGGTAGGGGACTCAGAGGAACTCTCTTTTAGCCCTTATAATATTGCTGGGGGCATTTGGATTTGGGTATTATTCATGAATATGTTTGCCTTTTGTTTCCAAAAGACAGAACGCAATGTATAAGATTTGACAGACTCTAATTTAGTAAATACCAGCAAGGGGCATTCCTTTCTCCTATACTCAATAAAGGTTGTTAAGGGTTAGGGCTTAAAGAAGACATGAAATCATACCGGGTAGGAGGATAGGATGAGACATTCAGGACACAAATGGCTCATTATATAAAATATGCAATGGAGCAAAATATCCACCCCCAAATTGGCTCATGGGTGATCTTTGGAGGTTAACAAAAGAAATGCCAAGGCAGAAATGATGGAGACCTGAAAGAATGAGGTCCTCGGAGCCAATCTTGTCATTCTCCCTGCTTTCATCTCCCCTGAAATTGGCTCATTACACTACTAGAAAATACACCACAGAATAAAGTTATGTTCCAAAAAGAAAGGAAGGGGAGGGGGAAGCATTGCCTGGAGCATTCTATATACAGGAATATTATTTTCCTTTATGGTTTTATACACATATGTAGGTCAACCTAGCAATTAGTTGGATCGATGCAAGTGTTTGCCCTGTCTTTGTTGAAAGATGATTCTGCAATTTGGTTTAAATAGGTGCATGTAAAAATGTGTTTCCATCTTCAGTTGTTTGCATCTATTCAGTTGGACTCCTGCGAGCTTGCACCGCACTCTGTGACTCCCATTGTGATGGTGTTTATTAATACATATTGTGCAACAGGCAGGTGGTGGTGATAATAATATACTTGAAAGAACCCTTATGTTCTCACGGCAATAATTTGCAATAACGCTGTAGGGATCAGTGAGGCAGCCAAGATGGGAATTGCTGTAAACACTTGGTTTGCACACCTGTACTAATGACACCCACCTACAGAGAGAGGTTAAAAAAAAGTGAAGGACACGTCTGAGGTCTCCTGGTAATTGTTAAACATAGATGCTTACTGAGCACGCACTCTATGTATATGTGCAAGACAATGCATTAGGCTCTCAGAGAGATAAAGGTATAGCACGATATCTGCTACAGTGAGCACTTGCTATTCTTGCCCAGCATCCAGGCTCCTGTTTGCAGCATCTTGTTTTCCCTTTGGGGGCCAATTTCTTGAACACTGGTGTTAGAACCTCTTAATCTAAATGTAAAACATCAGAGAAGTAAATTCTACAAAGAATATTGATACTTATTTGGAACTAGCAAAGCATTGCAATGGGAATCCCCAGGCCATAGTAAACTGTGGGCATGTTCAAAGATGTTGAGGCAAAGGGAAGTTTTTAAGACAATGAAAGAGGAGGATTAGCCAGACAAGGTGGCACAAACCTGTAATTCCAGTATTTGGGAACAGGAGGATTGCAGGTTCCAGGCCAGCCTCAGCAACTTAATGAGACCCTTAGGAACTTCACAAGACCTTGTTTCAAAATTTAAAAAAATTTTAAAAGGCTGAGGCTGTAGTTCAAAGGTAGAATGCCCTTGGGTTTGATCCTTGGTGCCAAAGAAATGAATAAATAAATAGGTGGATTACATCAGATATTTCGAAGCAATAATTCTTAGTTACAGTGATTAATAACAAGAATGGAGTCAGTTCAAGGTTGGACAGACAGTTGCTGGGCAGAGGTCCATATACAAGTACTTTTTTAAAATACAATTTTCTCAGTGTATTGTAATTATACAACATAGTTAAATCGAAAGTGATACATTTATACATGCACACATAATTTGGTGTGTTTCCTGCAGGATCTCATCCCACTTCCCAGCCCCTCCTTCCCTTTGCGTTAGTGAGATGGGTAGTAATATTTTCATATATGAACATAGCCTTATGCGATCTGCTTTCCTTCTCAATCTCCATTTCCCCTCCCAGCCCCCTTTCCCTTTCCATTGTTCTACTGGCGCCTCTCCTCGTTCATCTGAAGTTCCTTTTGCTTCCTATTTCCTCTCTAGCTTCCATATATGAGAGGAAACAGATGACCCATGACTTTCTGAGGCTAGATGACCTCACTTAACATAATGATCTCAAGTTCTATCCATTTTCCTACAAATGACATAATTTTGTTCTTTATGGATAAGTAAAGCTCCACTGCGTGGCTATAGTACACTTTGTTTATCCATTTATTTGTTGATGGACATCCAGATTGGTTCCATACCAATAGCCAACAAATAAATGAAAGAAAAATTCAACATTATTAGCAATCGGGAAAATGCAAATCAAAACTACACTGAGACTCCATCTAACTCCAGTTAGAATAGCAATCATCAAGGACACAATAACAAATGCTGGCAAGAACGTGGGGCAGGGAGTATAAATCAGTACAACCACTAGCAAAATCAGTATGGAGGTTCCTCAAAAGACTAAGAATGAAACCCCATATGACATGGCTATCTTACTCCTCAGTATATTTCTAAAAACATTAAAGTTCGAATGCTGTAGTTACACATGCATAGCCATATTCACAGCAGCACAATTCACAAGTGCTCGTTTTGTGTAGGGCTATGGTGGCCTTTGTGCAAACCTATGCTTCTGGAAGAGTCTTTAGAAATAGTTACTGTCGGACAATAGTATGTAAGACCCCTTCCTTTATAACCTTCTAGCTTTAGGCACCTGTTTTGGTAGTGTTCACACAGTGATCCATTTTGATTCTGACGTTTCTTTTGCAGACCCCTAATCCCAGCCTTGGTATCTTAATCCAAGGCTGTCAAAATGAATCACACTGATTCGCTAAGGGGGGCACATGATCAAATCTAAGCCAATTAAGAGCCATTTCTGCAATTTTTTTGGGGGGGGCTGGGAATGGAACCCAGGGTCACTCTACCTCCAAGCTACACCCCCAACCTAATTTTTTATTCTTTATTTGGAAACAGGGTTTAAGTTGCCGAGGGCCTCACTAAGTAGCTGAGACTAGCTATGAACCCGTATCCTCCTGTCTCAGCCTCTCAAGTACTGGGATTATAAGCATATGACACCACGTCTGGTTCATTCCTAGGATTTTTTGAGCCATTGTGGAGCCGTTGTGGAGGAGGCACTGGATTTTACAGGAAGTTGCATAACTGTTAGAATTTACACTTGGAGTTATTGATGGAGATATTTCCATAGCATGGTAAGCACCTGCCTGAAATGAAGCTGCCAATAGAAAGAGAAAGAGAGTAGAGGAGAAAAGAAAAGGAGGAAGGGAGGGAGGGCAGAAGAGAGAGAGAGAGAGAGAGAGAGAGAGAGAGAGAGAGAGAGACAGAGAGAGAGACAGAGACAGAGAGAGAGACAGAGAGAGAGATTTCTTGAAGGCCTGAATTCATCTGTGTTTGAAATTCAATCCCTTACACTTTTCAGTTATGTTAGATGACAAGTATTCTCTTCTTTCTTTTTTTTTTTTTAATTTGCCAGCGTGTGTGGTATTTCTACAGCTAGAAATAAGAAGAGTTCTGAGTAATAAATCTCTCTAGGAGGGTATATACTTATGGAAAAAAGCTAGCATTTAATGATACCTACCATCTCATGAAAGCTCATAACTGTAGGGCATAGTATTCCCACTTTGTATATAAGTAGTATTTACTGGGTGACTTTACTGTAGTGTGTGCATGTTTGCGTGTGTGTGTGTGTGTGTGTGTGTGTGTGTGTGTGTGTGTGTGTGTGTTTCCTGGGAACTGAACTCAGGGGCATTCTACCTCTAAGATACACCTCCAGCCCTATCCTATTTTTTTTATTTTGAAACAGGGTATAACCAAGTTTTTAAGTGTCTCATCAACTTGCCTAGGCTAACTTCAAACCTGAGATTCTTCTGTCTCAGTCTCACAAATACTGGGCTTACAGACATGTGTCACAGTACCCAGTAGTTATTCTATAGTGTGATTAATATTTTCACCATTTATAATGTTTCTAACTTTTGGACATTTTCACTAGTTGTGAAAAACCAAAGCTTAGTTTGCTTAAGGCTGTTTTTAACCTGAAGTCTTTAGATGTAGTAATTTGCTACAGTCCCCATTATTTGCTATGGCCAAACATTTTGTGTCTGGCCTAGTAGGCAACTGAATTTTCAATCCTTATAGACGGTCATAGAAAATATTCTGCTACACACAACTTTGTCTCCTTTATTGCTTTCTGAGCACCAATTTTTAGAAGTGGCGTTCCTAGGGAAAGAGGTTTACACCTTATAATGCCAACTTACCTTCTGGATAACAGTATCTGCTCTCCACTCAGCAGTGCTTGTTTGTGCCCCTCTTCCTACCCTCACACCAGACTTATTGTTCTTTTTATCATGAACAATTTCTATGCACCAGGCATGATGCTACATGTCTATAATCTCAGTATTTGGAAGGTTGAGACAAGAGAATCATAGGTTCGACGAGATCAGCCATAACAATTTAGTGAGGCCCTCAGCGACATAGTGAGATGTTCATTTCAAAATAAAAAACTGAAAAAGGGCTTGGACTGTAGCTCAGAAGTAGAATGCCTCTGGAATCAATCCCCAGAACCAAAAAAAAAAAAAAAAAAACCAACCAAACAAACAAACAAAAAGATACGTCTAATTTGAACAAGTTTCTCGTCTTTTCCTTTCTGCTTTGTTTCAAGAAATTCCTCTCCTCAGATATTCTCTTAAAAATCAAAGGGCTTAGCCAGGCACGGTGGCGCACGCTTGTAATCCCAGCATTCAGGAGGCAGAGAGCGGAGGATTGCGGTTCGCAGACAGCCTCAGCTACTTAGTGAGGCCCTCTGCAACTCAGTGAGACCCAGTTTCAAAATAAAGAATAAAAAATAGGGCAGGGGTGTAGCTCAGAGATTGAATGCCCCTGGGTTTCATCCCCAGACCCACAAAAAAAAAAGTAAAAATCAAAGGGCTTGTGATAGATCTGTTCCTCCTGTCTTATAGGTTAAATAGAACATTCTTCATCCAATTATATGAGAATTGTCATGAACAGAGTTCATGGTGCAACCACCAATAGGGTCTCAATATGTGCTGTTTACTGTGATTACTCAACCTAAGAATGAGGTAGATTAGTCTGAGAGGTTAATTTGTGTGTTTTTCTAACTCTTGCCACAATAAAAGGGATTTGAGAGTGTTTACTTCAAAATGTTTACCCTCAGAGTATATTTGCAAATATGAGTGTCAAGCCCTTAATGCAGAACAGAGTATGCAGTAAACACACAATTAATGTTTGCTGTGTAATGGAAGATAAAATAAATGGAAAAAGAATTCAGAGCAAAAGTGAAATAAAAGCAGGAAATTAATGCAAGAAATTACATGCTTTAAGAACATGCATAAACACTGCAAGCTATTAAAACAGTTTTGCTGGGTTTAACCTCCAGGGTTTTTGATTCAGCAGGTCTTTGATGGGTCATAATAGTTTTCATTTCTGTGTGTGTGTGTGTGTGTGTGTGTGTGTGTGTGTGTTTGTGTCTGACTGGAGATTGAACACAGGAGCTTTCTGCCTCCAAGCTATATTCCCAGTCCTTTTTATTTTATTTTATTTTTTTTAAAGTAGCCAAGCATAAAATGGCTTTATTTTTATTATTTCAAGAATAGAATGAATTTGAAAAGGCAACATACACATTTTGGACTAGGCAAAGAAAATATGAGAACCTTTAGACCAGCTGTTAGCTAGCATTTGAAAAGCAAATTAAGCAGGTTTGTAATATAAGGCAGCAGATGGAGAAATGTGATCGCTGAGGAATTACATTTTTATCTATCATTTTTACTTAAGTCTGTCTGTCTGCTTTTCAGAAAATATTTTTCTCATAGAACATTCTTCATATTTCCCTGAAACCATATACATTCAGATATTTCTTATTATATCTTATCTAAGTTAAGAGTAAGAAAATATTAATACAAATATGATAAAATCATATTGCATTTAAAAAGTAGATGGTTTTATAACAATATATACAGTAACTGTGTGAAATATAGAGCAAAAAAGTGGTACTAGCCTGAAAAAAATATTACATTATTTGTGCTTGTATTTTTATCCTCAAATATATGTGGTTTGGATTGAAAGCAGGGCATATTTTTGGTAGCAGGTTAATAACTGCATTTTTAAAAGGTATTTATTTTTGTTTTGAAACAGAGTCTAGCTGGGTTGCTGAATGTTTCACTGAGTTGCTGAGGCAGTTCTTGAACTTGTGATCCTTTGTCTCAGACTCCTAAATACTGGGATTACAGGCCTGTCCCACCACACTAGACTGATAATTTGCATTCCTAGTAAGTTCCCAGATGCTGCTGCTGCTGCTGGAATCATATTTTGAGGTCCACCGTACTAGACCTTGGATATATCTTCCTCTTGGGAGCTCATTGCCTGCTGGGAAATTTCACTGGGTTCTGATCTCCTAAACTGGCAGGAGAAAGATGTGATTTTCCAGTACTGCCTGTGTCTGGGTAGCTGTGAAGTAGAGTTTTGCCCATTCAGAGTTGAGTAATAAAAGTTTGTTTAAAGATAATACCACCTTTACATGTGATCAATGTAATATGATTTTCATTTGATTGATTGATTATCAACTAGTTTAGATTATCAACTAGTAAGAAGAGAATACAAAAATTTCACTTACTGAGCCCCCTCCATTCCAACATTAGGAATATCTCAAAAGCTGAAACCTATGAAATAGCATTCCTACTCACCAAAATACATGTATATATATATATATATATATATATATATATATATATATATATATTTTTTTTTTTTTGAGGGCCTGGGGGATAGAACCCAGGGGCATTCAACCTCTGACCTACACCCCCTGCCCTATTTTTTATTCTTTATTTTGAAACAGGGTCTCACTAATTTGCAGAGGGCCTCACCAAGTAGCTGAGGCTGTCCACGAACTGCAATTTTTGGGTCTCAGCCTCTCCAATGCTGAGATTACAAGAGTGCACCACCATGCCCGGCTAAAATGTATGTATATTAACAAAATAAACTAATTTTTTGTATGCATGTAGTGGTACCTCCTCAAAATGGATATCAAATACTACATCAAAATGAATGCGTAGGTTACTGCCCAAATGAAGGAGATGAAGGTGCTGGGTGTCATGGCACACGTCTGTGAGCCCAGTTCTTGAGAGGCTGAGACAGGTAGAGAGTAGGTTCAACAATAGCCTCTGCAACTTAGCAAGACCTCATTTCAAATAAACAAAAAAAAAAAAAAGGAAAAGTGCTGGAGTGGCTAAGAAGTAGAATGCCCTTGGTCTCAACTCTCAGTAACACACACACACACACACACACACACACACACACACACACACACGATGAAGAAATATATTTAGGCATTAGTCAAGACAAATTTTTGCCAGTGGTTCATAATTTTTTAAAGTAGAATCATGCCTAATTTAATGACGGGACACATGGGGACAAATGCATTGCTGGACATTGACTTTTGTTTGAATATTACAGAGCACACATACACAAAGACAGCTATGACATCACTAGGTGATGCATCTCAGGGGACAGCTCCATTATATGTAAGGTCTTTCATTGAAACATTCTCATTTGGTACATGGCTGTATGCTTAAAACTGATGATACAGTTCTATTTTAGTAGCAAATATCAAGGACTATTTAAATCTACTTTAAATGAAGCTATGAAAAAAATACCCCTTATAAAAGAAATGTAATAGTTACATTTGTGTCCAAATTAGCAGGACGTAAACTTTGCTCTCTGGCTGAAATTTATCTAGGCTTTGCAAATGAAATCTAGCAAGCACAGTCCTCTTTCCACTCCTTTGAGCTCACAGAGTCCATGAAGGAACTCCTTGTAAAATTTAATTCTACTAAATGAGACATCGTGGCAAAGAAAACCAAAACTGGATCTCTTGCCCTTTAGCCCAGTTAGCATATTAAATCTATGGCTTTCCCTCTAAATAAATTTCTACTTTTATTGGGAATTTATATTGTCCAAATAAAAATAAAACCATTTTATGAGATGAAGCTCCAATAATTTGGCAACAGGAATTAGAAAAACACCATGTTTTACTGTCTTATTAGATTCATCTTAAAAAAAAAAAAACAAGATTTTTTTTTATCTTGGTAAGATATTTCCATAAAAGTTGTGGGTTAATGTGATACCTTCTCAGGAGAAATACTGCTTTGTTGTGATCTTGGAAGCAGCAGATCTAAGATCATTAGCATATTCACTAAAAATGCTAAATCCATAAAAGCAAAACGAAAGATTCTAGAGCCCTTTTTTCTTTTTTTTAACTATTCATGAGTTATTGTTATTGTACATTAGTAAGGACAAGGTAGAGTATATTTCTAAAATTGGGTTTGATGTGTTACGACACGAGACAGTATTTGAATATATTTTATTTTATTTTGGTAGTGGGGATTGGAAATAATTCTACCTCTGAGTTACACCCCCAGCCCTATTTCAATTTATGTTTGGAAATGGGATCTCACTAAGTTGTGGAGAGCTTCACTAAGTTGCCGAGGAAGCACTGAGGTTACAGTGTGTGCCACCAAGCCCAGTTTGAGTATATTTTATACTTATATTACATGAGACAAACCTAAAGGATGGACAAAAAAGATAAAGGAGTATTTGTAGGATTAACCAAGGCAAAACAAGTGTATTCAAGCAAAGTATAGATAACTTTTGTCCCTACCATGATTTTTGAGAAATCGGACCGCTCTCAAGAAGAAAGTAGTATGAGCAATTTCTTATAGGTTCATGTATTTTGAAGTTGAAAGTGCCCCCTGTGATAGGCAATCTGGATTTTCAAATTGATTGGGTTATGAAACCCCCAAGATTATGTGACTTTGGGTACATGGATGAGATGCTTTGCTACATAATGGCAGACTGAAATAGATGCCCTGTCCTGGACATGGGCAGAGTTGCTCTGATAGGTACAGGATCTGGATAAAAATGAAAAATCTGTGTGAACTATGCATGGTTTTTCCTGATAAAAGCATATCAACTTTTGCCTGGGATATTGGCTTTCAGCTCTTATAAATGTACTTTCCATCTTGGACTGGAACTGCATTATGCTTGCTCTGATTCTGAGACTCCAGCTCTTAGATTGCTCAATCAGCTGCTGGTTCCTCCAGCTCTCCATGTGCAGGCAGATACTTGGAACTACACTGCTTTGGACTGTAAGCTGCTTTCATAAATTTCCTTTTAACGTATACACATCCTATGAGTTCTGTTACTCTGCTGAACCCTAATGCACCTTCTGGACTTGGATAACGGAGGAGAAATTCCACCGGAGCAGTGGAGTAGGTCTAGAGGAGGGCAGTGGTGGTAGAGAGAAAGAATTAATGAAAGAAACGTTTTCACTGATATTATATGCATATATAAAATCACCAGTTCTAGTCTTAATATCATGTAAGAAGAAGGGCGTGGAAGTAGCTGGAGGGGGGGGGGCGCCAAGTGCCATAGCCACGGAAGTCCCTATCACTCTGAACTACTCTCTGATGTGAAACTACAGTGCACCAATAAAAGTATGTTAAAAAAAAATACCCTCTATGTTTTAGTCCATTTTCTGCTACTACAATAGAATACCTGAGAGCAGGTATTTATTAGAAGAGAAGTTTTTTCTGTTTCTTTGTCCTGGAGATTGGGAAGTCCGGGAACACGACAAGGACACGTCAGGGCCTTCATGCGGCACCAGCTCAGGACAGAGGGTCTGAGGGCAAGAAGAAAAGAGCAGCAAGAGGGTGCTGAGCTTTGATTTATAACAAGCACACTGAAATAGTGTGCTATCACAACTAACACACTCCCCATAGAGCAGGCTAAGCCACTCCTGAGGGCAGAACTCTGACCTAACCACCTCTGTAGCCCTGCCTCCCAACACAGTGACATTGAACACTAAGATTCCAACCCATAAAAATTTCCAACACACTCAAACCACAGCACCCTCATTTTTGAGACTGTTTTTGGACATCCTATGCCAGAATTTCCCTTCCATTTCTTACCGTGTTATCAATATCTCCTGTGAGGTTATTTTCAAAGTATAATGAAAAAGTCTGTGGAAAATCACACATTTTGTACCTAAATTTGTAAGGGAAAAATTAATTCTGTACCTCATAGGAAAAGAATTAAGGATAAATATTGCTAATTATAAGTAGTTACTTGACTTTTATAATCTATTAAGGCTGTGGTCTTTATACTCTTGACTTGATCCACTTTAAAATTTTAGAAGAAAAACTGGGTATGGTAGCACACACCTGTAATCCTAGTGCTTGGAAGCCTGAGACAGGAACGTTGCAAGGTTAAGGCCAGCCTTAGTAACTTTGTAAGAACCCTGTCAATTTAATAAGGCCCTGTTTCAAAATTAAAAAAAAAATTAAAAAGGCGGAGGTGTAATTGGGGGATAACTCCCCCATCTCCAAATTCAATCTCTACTACCATTTTTTTTCTGGAAGAAAAATTTTTATTTTCTTCATTTATTAACTCTCAGATGCATAAGGGAATAATAATAGGTTAAGTTGCAAACTTTTGGGGACAATTTTAAATGAGCTTTCTTTTATTTTCTGCATTTATCTTGGAAATAAATTTGTGCTTACAGTTTTGCTTAATAATTACCAGTTTAAGGATGATTGGAGAGAAAGTATTTATAGATAAAAAGTACTTGAATGTATTTAAATATTTTTTGTGTTTGTGCTAGAACAAAACAGACATTGCTTTCTTCTATAGTTAGAGTTATAACATAAATAGTTAAGAGTAATACCAAATTAGAGTATATCAGCTATTCTATTAGGTATAATACAATGAGAATTTGAGACTTTTACTGGTGACACCTGGAGAGGGGCAAAAAGAAATATACAAACAATAACACAACAAAAATATTCATTCAATTTACCTGCTTTGGACTTTTGAATAAAGTGTTAAGAATGTTAGAAGTACTAATTAGTGCTGATAGCTAATAGAAAATGATACTGTTCTTGTGGGAAGGAAGGATATAATCAGAGCCTGATTTAGCTCAGAATAAAACTAACTGCTTTTATAACTATATATTTGTGGTTTAAGAAAAGCTTATTAAAATTCCTGCATGAAAAAATAATTTATTGTGAATATGAAAGTTCTAGCCCTGTTGTACTTCATTAAAACAATGAGTTTTGTTCTGTTTTGGTACAGCATAAATTTAATTAGGACATTAAATATTAATTTAGAGTAAAACAGATTGTCTTCAAAACTAAAGCATATTTTTAAACTTAGCCTTGTTTGCCAGTATTATGATCATTCTTGATGATTTACAATTGGTGGGGATGAGAAAAGTAATCTGATAACTGTTGAAACTATAACATCTTTTATTAATCCAAAAGAATTAGTCAGAAAGTTGCCTTGAGACATTTGAGGAAAATTAAGAATAACTACTCTTGAGTTTGTGAAGTTCGTCACGTAAGTCTATGGGGAACAATATCTTATCAACATCTACAGTGGATGAGTGGGGGAATAAAGTGACTCTTAAGCTTCATGTGAGCTGTTGAGAGAAGACATGTGCAGGGGCTGAGCACCCACTCAACAGCCCAGCACCCAGGACGAGTCCCACCCTGCTCATCACCACAGTCACCCTTGGCAAGATTATTCCCTTCCAAGGCCTGTTTCCTCCTTTATTTTAGATGACAGGATGCTATAAGAATGACAATAAAGTTTTGTTTTGTTTTTTTTGATTCTAGAATTGGACCTAGGGACATTCCACCTCTGACCCACATCCCCAGCCCTTTTTGTTTTGAAACAAGTTCTGTTGCTGAGCCTGGCCTTGAACCTGCGATCTTCCTAAGGCTTCAATGGTGGAGAGACTTCCCAAACGAATGCAGTTTAGAGCCTACATTGAAACCATATTCATGATCATTCTAAGTTGTTACTTGCTTTGTCCTCTTTTGTTCCCTCACCAAGGTCCAGGGAGTTTTTCAGAGGCTACATCACGTGACATAACCCAACAGATCAACTCAGAGCAGACATAGGAATCCAGCTGTCTCCAATTAAGTAGACACTAGAGAGATTTATAAGAATGTGAGAGTGCTTCTCCTCTCTCCAAATTGTTTTCTTTAAAAAAAATATATAATTGTTCTTTAGTGTCTATGAGGGATTTATTCTAAAATCCCCTCCAATACTGAAATCCAAAGAAGTTTTAGTCTTTGATTTAAAATGTTATACTATTTGCTTGTAACTTGTCTTTTGTGGTGCTGGGGAATGAACCCAGGAGCATTTTAACCTCTGAGCCACACCCCCAGTCCTATTTTGTTTTTTACTTGGAAACATGGTGTCGCTGAGTTTCTGAGACCGGCTTCAAGTGTGATCCTCCCGTCTCAGTCTCCCAAGTACTCGGATTTTAGGCATGTGCCACCTCCATGCCTGGTTAGATCATCTCTAGATTACATATAAGACCTAATATAGTGTAAGTGCTATGTAAATAGCTTTTATACTATATTACTTAGGGAATAATGGCATGTTTTGTAGTGATACAAATTTTTTCGTGATTTTTCTATCTTTTAAACCTATGGATACAGAGAACTGATTGTATAGCTATTATTCATAAACTTATATTTTGGTGTTAACTTGTCGTGGGATTATTGATGTTATTTTTAAATAAATTAATATAAAAATGTTTAAATTTTCTCCATTCCTATTTATAATATAGTCAATACAATAATGCTATGAGTATCCATAGGTAAAATATACACACAAAAAAAAAACTTTTTAGATGCTCTATTATATTTAAGACTTTAATAGATCCTAAGATGAAAAGGGTATGAACTATTACTGGCTTAAATCAATTGCCTGGCAAATTTTTTCACATAAATAAATTCACAAGTCAGAAAGCAATTTCTCTGCTAAGCTGTGTAGCCCAAATTTGCTTTTAGCCTTTGTAGAAATTGAGAGCTATATTATTTCCCCACATTTTGATGATCAAAGGCAATGGTCTTTTAATCTGGCCTACATATTAGACTCATTTGTGAAGTTTTTATAAAATCCTGTTGTTTGGGGTCTTTCACCTGTCACTGATTGGTTTGATTATTTCAATAAGAGCTTTACTGGTTACTTTGTCTAAATTGGTGCTACTGTTTGGATCTTAAATATCCCCCAAAGGCTGTGAGTGAAACACTTAATCCCCAGCTTGGCACATTGAAAAGGGCAGAAACTTCAAGAGAAGGTGTCTCGTGGAGGTATTTGCATCATTAGGGGCATGCCTTTAAAGAGGATAGTAGTGGGCTAGTCTGGAATCTCAGTATATGGGAGACTGAGACAGAAGAATGGCAGATTCAAGGCCAGCTTCAGCAACTTAGCAAGGCCCTCTTACAAATTAAAATAGTTGTGGATGTAGCCTGGAGGTAGAATTCCCTTGGGTTCAATCCCTTATACTAACAAAAAATGAAAAAAAGAGGATAGTAGTGGGACCCCACCTACTCCCCCTCTTTTTTGTGTCCTAACCAAGAGGTGACCAATTCTGTACTCACTGCCCCTATGCCATGCTGTCTCGCCACAGGCCCAAACCAAGGAGGCCAACAGATCATGGACTGAAATCTCCAACACTGTGAGCCAAAGTAGACCCATTCTCTTTATCCTTCAAAATGCAAATGCAGATTCTACCTGGCATGCTAATGTTCCTTCCCAGTAAGCCCTGTCCTGGGAAGTCCCCCCCCCCCCGCCGCAGGGGGGCACTGCTGTGTGAAGCACCTCCTTTTAGGTAAGTGTTCAGTTAATGCTAGCCAGACAAAGGGATTGAAGGAAAGAATGTGACTAAGGATTTGCTCTATGTTGTGGTGTAGACAGAAGACCCCGCATGGCCGCGATGCAGGCCTGGACAGCCGAGCCAGGCAGAGCAGCAAGGTCCAGTGCCTGAGTCGCCAAACTTCAGTCTTCTTGGGTGCTCTGAATGGTTTACGAGGGTCTAGAGGGGAGACCTCCAGCTCCTCCCCTGTGCCCAGCAGAAACCAATCCCAATGAGTCATGTTTGCTAATGGCATGGGACCAGATAAGGGCCGTGATGTTGGGAGAACTTTGTCCCAGCTGTGTCTTTTCTGCAGGAACAGGAAATCTCGCATCCCTGAGCTCAGTGCAAGTATTTGGGTGTCTCTGAGGGACACGGCAGAGAACACAGGCTCACAGGACAAGCCAGCTGCTCCTTTATAGCTAGCCTCAGGCTTCTGAGCCGCTGGCCCAGCTGCACTTTCTTTGTGCCACAGTGGAGCCTCTGTGGGCAGGTAATCCCTACATATTGGTGACAGTTGCACTATTCAATGAACTTGACCCCTATAGGTCACTGCTCTCTGTCAAAGTTCCTGGAAGGTACATGTGCTACCATTTAATGAGATGCAAACTAACCTCAAGAGGCCAATGCTGAGGCCCCTTACTGACCCCAAAATACCAACACTTGTTCCCCCTGCAACTAGCCTTTTACTGAGAGGCCAGAGGCTTTTTTTTTTTTTTGGATACGGGGTCTCTTAAGGCAGTGCAGCTGGCTTCAAACCTGCGCAATCCTCCTGTCTCCACCTCCCAAGCATGGGGATTACAAGCGTGTGCCACCACGCCCAGTATGGCCAGAGGCTTTTTAAAATAATTTTATTGAGATATAATTTATATATAATATACCTGATTAAATTGTATGATTCAAGAAATTTTAGTATATTCAGAGTTAAGCAAGATATTTGAGAAATGGTAAATGCAGGAAGACTCTCTTTCGTGTGTGTGTGTGTGTGTGTATGTGTGTGTGTGTGTGATACTGGGGACTGAACCCAGGGACATTCTACCTCCGAGCTACACCCTCAGCACCTATTTTTTATTCTTTATTTTTAAACAGGGTCTCACTAAGTTGCAGAGGGCTTTACTAAGTAGCTGAGACTGGAACCCAGGGGCATCCTACCTCCAGGCTGCACTCCAGCTCTCTCTCTCTCTTTTTGTGTGTGGTTCTTGGGATTAAACCCAGAGGTATTCTACCTTCGAGCTACACTCCCAGCCCAATTTTATTTCTTATTAGACATAGGGTCTCACTAGGTTGATAAGAGGGTCACTACTTGCTGAGACTGTCCTCAAACCTGTGATCCTCCTGTCTGAGTCTCCCAAGTTCTGGGACCACAAGCATGCCCTATTGCATAAAACCATCATGTGAGAGGTGTTGCCCCTGTATCAGGAATGCTTCCCTCAGCAGCATTATCTCCAGAAAGGAAGAAACCCAAGAGGAATTTGAACAAACAAGCCCGACCAAGTTTCACTGAACTTGTCTGTTTATTGTGGTACTGAGAATTGAACCCAGGGACATTCTACCTCTGAGCTACACTGCCAGCCTTGTTTGTTTGTTTTTCTTTAGAAACAGGATCTCACCAAGTTGCAGAGGGCCTCCCTAAGTTGGCTGTCAGCTAACCTGTGGTCCTCCTGTCTCACCACCACGCCCGACTCACCCAGGGTACTTCCTTAGCCCATCCCCTCACATTCTCCCATGGACCTCCACTCTTTATCAAAGCTCCTTCTAAAACACTCATGTTCATGATTTTTTCAGGTTTCCATTTCTCAAGAAGGCCCCCATGTCATGAAGTACATTCGGATGTTTTTCTCATGCTAGTCTGTCTTTTGTGCAGGACTCCAGCCAAGATGAGGGGGAAAGAAGAGTGTTCCCCCCTCTTTTTTATATAGGCAGCCTCTAATCTACTTTCTGTCTCTGTGGATTCGCCTCATCCGGACATAGGATATAAGTGGAGTCTTACAGTGTGTGGTCTGCTGTGACTGGCTTCTTTCATTTGGGACATTGAAGGATTCATCCTATTATAGCATGGATCACTTCCTCGTTTCTTTATTACTGAATAGCATCGCATTGTATGGATAGACTATGTTTAATTTATTCATCCATCAGTTTAGTGGCTATGTAGGTTATCATACTTCTGGCTCTCATGAATCATGAAATATTTTAAAGCCAATAAAAACACAAAGTAATCCCTTTCTATCCTTCTCCCAGACCTAGATGAAAATCAGGAGTTTTTCGATGGGGAGGGGACAGTGAAAAATAGAAGCAAATTTTTTCCTTTTGCTCAAAATTTGAAATTGTTGGCAATCATTAGAGATTAAAGGGTTGGCAAGGATGGATAGACTAATTCAATCATGGAATCAAAGAATGTTACATGAAAAGAGCCTCAGTAAAGAGCAAATCCATTTTACCACGAAGGAAGGTTGAGCTCCAGAGAGGTTGAAGAATTGGATCAAGATGTTTTTTGACTTCAGGTGCGGATGGGTTAAAATATTATGCTCCCAAATTAAAAAAAAAAAAAAAATAGAGCTCAAAGCCGCACAAAAGAAATAAATGTATTTATATGAAATTTTAAAATGAAACACTTGAAAGCTATTTATTGTGTTCCTTGCCAATTTCTGGAGACACACCCTTGTGGCGATAAAAAGCGCCCTGTTTACATAATCCTGGCCCTGAGGAAAGGGAGTTGCACCTGCCCCTCCCAGGCCGCCCCGCCCCCGGCCTGGGCCTACGAGAGGCAGGGGAGCCAGGGTGAGGGCTCTGGGCCCTGGGCTCTTGGCTCTGGATTCTGGGGTCAAGCCTAGGCACTGGGGTCTGCCCTGGAGAAGGAGAAGTTCAGGGCAGGCCGACCCCTCCACCCCAGGCCTACCTCCACTCCCAGGCTGACCAGGCCTGGACTTGAAGGCCTTCTGCTGTGACTCTGAGAGAAAACATTTGTGTTCTGAAATCCATAATCTCTTTTGTTGTTGTTCGCAGAAAGAAAACAGCAGAGCTTATGCTTTTGTGACGTATGATTAATGACTATAAACCTCATTACCTTTGGTATTTCCCTCCTGAAAATGCAGTATAAGGGAAAGGGGCTCTGCAGCAGGGTGCCTGTAATCCCCGTGTTTGGGTGTTTGGGAGGCTAAGAAAGGGGAAGAAGGTTTGAGGCCATCCTCAGCAATTAGCAAGAACCTAAAGCCAGGCATGGTGGCGCAGGCTTGTAATCCCCGCGCTTGGGAGGCTGAGACAGTAGGATCGCGCAGGTTTGAAGCCAGCCTCAGCTGTCTTAAGAGACCCTGTTTCCAAATAAAAATGTAAAATAGGTCTGAGAGTGTAGCCCAGAGGTAGAGGGCCCCTGGGTTCCATCCCCAGTACCACCAAAAAAAAGAACCTAAGCGGAATTTAATGAATCTGTTCTCCTATATGTGGAAGCTGAAGAGAAAATATAGCACATAAGGGACTTTAAAAAATGCAGAGAGAGAGACCTCTAGAGTAGTTGAAGGGGATTAAAGTAGGAAGTTAAGGAGGGAAGAGGGAGGATTGAAGAAGGAAGGATTTCCAATAATACTATGCCAGTGTGTTGTTATTTTTACAATCTTCCTCTTGCCGCTAATGGAAACTCACATTTTTCTAACTCATTGCCAGAGGGCTCCATTCTTCTGTTCCAATCTAGATTTTCTAGAGCAGCTGCAAATGAATGGCTCTAGGACAAGATGACACTGTTTTCATTCTTTTAGTCCAGTAGTTTCTGAAAACTATGCCTAGATTTTCTTTATTATTATTATTATTATTATTTTTTTTTTTTTAGGTAGGGGTAGTAGATACATGTCTGGATAATTTCCTAAGAAGGGCTACTTGTGACCTTGCCTTGCCTTTTTGAAGAAAACTTGCAGTATGGCCTTGCATTTTATAACTAATTTGGCTAAATATGGAATTTTGAGTTGAAAAGTTTGAATGTATTTTTCAATACATTCAAACATTCTGTTTTTTTCTGTATTTTTCTGTATTTTTCAATACATTCTGTTGTTGCTGATGAGATGTTTTGAACTAAATGAAATTTATTCCTATTTGACCAGTGCTTCTAAAGGAATAAATCATAAACTTATAAAGTTGAATGAAGAAGACAAGAAAAAAATAGATAGTAAAAACTATCCAAAGCAAGATCGGCAAAAGAAAAGAGTAGGGATATTGTAGCCAAATAAATAATTGTGTACTCTCTTTAGTATAGATAGGGTAGGAGGGGAGAAGTTTTCTTTCCTAAAAAGAAAGAAAACTACATAGGAACTGAACATAAACTTGTCTACCTGACAATTTTGTGTAGTCACTCTGTATTTCCTCATTACAATAAAATCCATGAAGATGACTATTTTTTCCAGAAATTATTCTCCTAGAAAAGTTACCAATTAAAAGGAATTAATAAAGCAATCAGTCTTTTAACCCTCCAGAAACTAATATGACATATGATAGTGCTGAGATTTCTGCCTTTTCTGCAGAAATAGGATTGCATATCAGAGCATAATATGAATACCTTGCATTTTTAATAGTATAGTGAAGAAAAAACTTACTGAATAATATAATATAATATAATATAATACAATATAATATAATACATTGCTAATTGTAATTGGTAATTGGACCATTACCTTCTGCTGGAAATATCTACTCAAAGGCTGATGATAACTTACACTATCAAAATTTATTTCATTTTATGAGCCATGTAGAATGAAAAGTGATCACACTGTACTCTGGTATAAGGCAACATGATAACATCTACTAACATTACAATTTCAACAAACTTGGACAAGGATTCCAACTAGAGGCATGGCTCCAAGGGAAATCATTTCATAATGGCCTCCAGTGTTCTCAATTAGCACAGGAAAGATTAATGGCTTCTTTCCTCTTTGGTGGTCTCTGTTGAGAAGGAAAAACATGAGCTGCCATTTGATTCTCCACCCAGTTGCATCTAGCAACTGGCAGACAGATCAGCTAGGAAGGTTCCTCCACCAGGAGCTGGAGTTGCCACAGGTGTGGTCTAAGCATCTTACCACGGCTGATTCTCCATGATCTGACTCCTTCAAGACGGTGATACTCTCGGACAAACCTGAAAAAGGAATTTGTAGGAAACACATGAGATGAAAGTAATTATGAGGAAACATCCTTTCCTCCCCTATTTGTCTGAACTCTCTTGACTGTCTCTTTATTCTTTGAGAACACCTTGAGTCTTGGTCTGATCAGCCACTTCTCAGCAGAAAATGAATTACATATGAAAATGGGTTTGATGCTTCTCAGCAAACTGGAAAATCAGTTGAGTGCTGAGTGAAAGGAAAATTTTAGTACCATCACCCTGAAGAAAAAAAAAAGGTGATGATGACTACAGGTCGTAAGGGTCGCGGCCCGTCAGGATCTTCTGCTGCGAGGAACAGCTTAGCCACACCAGCCAGGCCCCATGGAGGCTGCACACGGGGTCTGAACATGGCCTGGAGCTCTCTGAGGATATTATTCATAAAGGCACAGTTAATCAGACTCAGACTTCTCTTCAAAATCTCTCTGTACAAGCCAAACTTACTGCCAGCAGGGGAAAGGTGCCAGACCAAAGAAGGTAAGCTAAAAACCTGTGTGCCCTGACTTTGGAGCTAAGAGGACTCAATCCATTAAAAAAAAAAAAAGACCAAGTATCTGTTTCCATATTTATCAAATGGATGGTTTTAGATCCACACAATCAGAGCTTCTTCAAGAAGTTTTCAACCAACATAAGTAGATATTTTTATTTCTTTCAATTTAATTTGCCAAAAAGAAAAAAAAAAAAGTCTCCTTTCCCTCCTCACCCTGTAGAGGAATTCAGAATGAACAAAAATGGGCCAGAATCACTCTGGCTAGTGGCTATAGTTACTAAGCTAAAAGAGAAGGAAGTCTTCTGGAGAAATGGTTTGGTTTTAGATGCCAGATGCCTGCTGAAAGTCTTGCAGACCTTCCGATTCTCCTGTGCTATCACAAAATAGAATGGTAGCTCTTTGGACAGAGATGCTGTGGTCTTCCCCACAGACTATACCCTTGGTCTGAGAAGAATGGTTTTCTTTATTCTTTGCACAAGGAACTGTCTACACACCAAAAGAAGAACACTTAACTTCAGTTGTTCAGTACTACTCAGAGCAGCTAGAGACTCCAAAGCATTGTCCTGTCCTCACCATTAGAGGAAAAATAAATGCCAGGAGATTCCAGTACTCTCCTTTGTACAACAACCCTGTGAGCCAACACTCTGGCTCTTCACTAAACATTTCTTGCTTTTCTTTCTCCTAACTCAGACACAGTGTTGTCCAAGGCCCTTGAAGATAAATGTGAAGTAAAAGTATAAATAGACTGGTAGTGGTGGCACATGTCTGTAATCTTAATACTGGGGAGGCTGAGACTGGAGGATCACAGGTTTGAGGTCAGCCTCAGCAAATTAGAGAGATTCTCAGTAACTTAGTGAGGCCTGTTTCAGAATAAAAATTATATATATATATATATATATATATATATATATATATATATATATATATATATATATATATATGTAAGTCTAGAGGTGTAACTTGGAGGTAGAATTGACCTGGGTTCAATCCCAAGTACCAAAAATAAAGAAAAAGAATTAAAAATAGACTTGAAAATTTCAACCTTAGAGTTGTTGAATATCTTAAAAAGTAATAGACTTTTTATTGAGGACAGCTTTCAGTTTATAGAGAAAAGTGAGTAAAAAGTACAGAGCATTCTTATATGCTGCCTCTCTTACTGTTCTCAGTTTCCTTTATTATTCCAATCTTATACTAGTGTTGTGAGTTTGTTATGGTTTGGTTATGAAGTGTCCTCCAAATACTCATCGTTGAAGGCTTGATGCGGAAATGTCCAGGCTGGAGCTCTTGGGGAGTGCTTAGATGATGAAGGCTCTCACTTCATCAGTAGTTTAATCCACTGATAGATTAATAATTTGGTGCCATTCTGAGGAGGTGGTAGATATTTTTAGAAGGTGAGCCCTAGTTGGAAGTAGGCTGAGTAACTGTCCTCTGCTGCCCTTCCATCATGCCCTTCGCCCTTCTACCATGATGTTCCGTCTCATTTCAAGCCCAAAGCGATGCAGCTGGCCAATTATGGACTGAAACTTCTGAAATCATGAGCCCAAATAAACCTTTGCTTTAAATTGTATGTGTTGAGTATTTTGGTCACAGTCATGAAAAGCTAACTAACTCAGTGTTGTTACTTTTTTTTTTTTTTTTTTTTTGTACTGGGGATGGAACCCAGGGACATTCTACCTCTGAGCTATACCCCCAGCCCTAATTTTTTTATTCTTTATTTTGTAACAGGGTCTCACTAAGTTGCAGAGGGCCTTGCTAAGTAGCCGAGGCTGTCTGAGAACCACGATCCTCCTGTTTCAGCCTCCCAAATGCCAGGTATGTTGTTAAATTTAAATCGCATACTATACACAAAGCACCATCTTTTAAGTGCTAGAAGGTGATTATGAACATGAGCTACTATCTCTATAATGCAAGACCTTCATTTTCATTAATGTATCCAGTTTCTATTTTTTTAATCACATTTTACAAATGCCCTTATGAAAAGTCTCCTCGAAATCCCTACTAGCCAGTTATGATGGCGCACGCTTGTCATTCCAGCATTTGGGAGGCTGGAACAGGAGGACTGTGGTTTGTAGACAACCTCAGCTGCTACTTCGTGAGGACTTTTGCAACTCAGTGAGGTCCTATTGAAAAATAAAGAATAAAAGAAAAGGTTGGGGGTGTAGCTCAGGTGTAGAATTCTTCTGGGTTCCATCCTCTACTGCAACAACAACAAAAATCCCTACTTAAGTGGAACCCTATTTGCATAATGCCATCTGTGAAGATTTGTTTCTCTAGATAATGAGATCTATTTCTGTTACCTTTTATTGAAATTCAAATAACCCTGGACAAAGAGAAAATTATTATCATTGATATTTATAGTTGAATAATGAGATATAATCCCCATCCTGACTCAATAGAATGTTGTCCATCATCTGGTTTGGTAAGAATGCCAAAGAGAAGGATCCAGATGTTCTTAAGGACGGCATTGCCCAAGAAGGGGGACTAGTCATCCTATATAGTTGAAAAAATTCAAGCCAGTTCTGAGGGAAGACCAACTCAGAGCCTTGCTTCAAGGTAGACAGAGCCAACCCCTGGATGGGGGTTGGGGAAGGAGAGTGGCCCCACAAGAGTTTGGGCAGCAGGATATTGTTTACTTTCCTGACACTGGACATCAATAGGACCAGCAAACAGAGTCTCAAAACAGCACGAAGGGCACGATTATAGAAAACATAAGAACTGGGAAGAATAAACACATAAATTCAGGAATTATGCAAAGCAATCATAATATAATAAACTGGCAATCCACTTAGGAGCTGGGTCACTGAAGAATACATGACATTATGATTAGATATAGAATGTCCCCTGAGAGCGTATGTACTAATCTTCAAAGAGCTTTGCGTTGCCCCAGCACAAGCTGCTCCTGTTGTTGCTTTGTGGTGCTAGGGATCAAAACCAAAGTCTCCTTGCTGATCTGCATCCCCAGCCCTTAAATATTCTATTTACTTATTTATTTTTTTTAATATTTTAGTGATGCATTGTAGTCATACATCTTAATGGAGGACCAGATGGTAGAGGCACACATCCATGCATCACTCGTTTAGTCCTTCCCCAATTCCCATCCCAATCCCTTCCCCATCCCTCCTTCTCTTGTATGGCTTAGTGATTGACTTTATATGTTTGTGAATGTACATCATGTACATTAGGGAATTTCCCTCTTTCCCTTCCCATCCCCCTTAGTTAGGTTGCCTTATTTGTTCATCTATGGTTTCTCCTCCTTTATTTATTTTATTGGGGATTGAACTCAGGGGCATTCTACCTTGGAGCTACACCCCCAGCCCAAGAAGGGTCTCATTAAGTTGCTCAGGCTGGCTTCAATCCTGCAATCCTCCTGCCTCCGCCTCTCAAGTATTGGGCTTACAGGTGTGCACCACCACACCATGCTCCTCAAATATTCTTTAAATTAGGCATTACTGTTTTGTTATGGTTTTCTAAGTGGTAGTTGACTGTTTGCCTCACATCTCTTCCTACTTTTCTGAGATCTTGGCTGAGGCTCAGTTGTCATTTTTTAAAATTCTTTTTGCCTTGTTATCTAAGGCCAAATTCTTCACATGAAGCTCAAAATGTATTTCTCCTGATTTTTGCACTCACACGACATGGCAGAGAGAACTTAAGGTGACCCGCAGTGATCTCCCTTCTGGTGTCCAGGCCTCAGAGTGACCCCTGCCACTGATGAGGACAGGCCCCAAGGACTTGCTCATAACTAATGGAAAATGACAAAGGTGGTGGGCTGTTACTCCCATAATTCTGGTGTTATACACGACTCCAACTTCACAGGCTGCAGCACAAGAGGCTCCTTGCTTTCTTGACGAAGAAATCAGCCACATTGAGGAAACCGTCATGAAAAAGAACTGCAGGCAGCCTCCAGGATCTGAAGTGGCCTCCCGCTGACAGCCAGTGAAAGTCAAGAGCCCTTAAGTATAAGGCCTTGAGGAAATAAATTCCTCGAGGAAATAAATAAATTTGGATAAGGACCTGGGCATCCCATGTCAGGCTCCTGACTCCTGACTCCTAGAATCGATGAGATAACAAATGTGTATGTGTCATTGTTTCAGTGTTCCTGGAACTAAATCCCAATGTCTTCTTTGATTCCTAGCTTCTCCTTATCACTTATAATCAAAGATTAGGTCTGTTGTGATTAGGCTTCTGAATAATAATAGCTGGTATTTATGGAGTGATTTTCTATGCTATGCATTATACTTATTTATATAATAATCAGTGGCTTAGGCATTTTCCCTTTAGTGATGATAAATGTGAAACTAGGGTCTGAGGCATATTTTGCCAAAGGCTTCAAAGTCACTAAATGTCAAAACTAGGATTCAAATTCAGTGTATTCAATTCTAACATCCTACAACCTTTCTACTACTCTGGACTGGCCACCCAAATGTCTGCAAAATGAGTAGTGCTAAGTTACAAACTCCTTTCACTAGCATTTAAAAGTGTTTAGTCTGAGCCATGGGGCATGGTGGCATACACCTATAATTCCAGTACTTGGGATGTTGAGACAGAAGGATTGCAGGTTCCAGGCCAGCCTTAGCAACTTAGCAAGACTCTGTTCCAAATAATAATAATAATAATAATAATAATAATAATAATAATAATAATAGACTGGAGTGTAGCTCATAGACGGAATGCTTCTAGGTTCAATCCCAAAACTGAAAAAAGAAAAGGTTCAGTTTGGTCCTGGATTCTTCTTGCAGACTTTTTTCCTCTTTACAGATGGCCCTTGACTTATGATTTTCAACTTTTCAATGGCGCAAAAACAATGTATGTACTCAGTAGCAGTTGTACTTTGATTTTTAAATTTTGATCTTTTCTCAGAATAGAGATATATAGTTGTTAGCTTGAAAATAGAGTTAGGGGGTTTAGGAGGGAGGCAAAAACACCAACCAGGTTAGCAGAGACCGCTGCTTTATTCAGACCCGGCACCCTCTGGAGAGTCAGCCGGCCATGGGGGAAGGGGCCGATGGGCCACGCATCTGGAGAGTTGCGCATAGTCCTGATCGGCCGGCTGAGTCACGTGGCGGATCGGAGGCACCGATGTTTTGTAGGCATGCCAATTCTCTCGGGGCATCTGTAGCATCGCGATGTTTGGAGTCTTGAGGTACCTGGAGTCTCATGACCGCTTCTGGCTTGTGGGGTTCCACTGTGAGATCCCGTGGGGAGGGACCAACTTATCAATAGTAAGATATTCTGCTGCAGTGCTGACCTGCGGCTCCCAGTCAACCATGAATTACAAGAAGAAACTACTAACAGTGCACTGTGTGGCTGTGGTGTTCAGTAGGTGAGGTGTACTAAATACATTTTTGATGAGTTTATGAGACACAGCCTCATCATAAATGGAGGAGCATCTGTATTCATTTGCCTTCCCTAAAATCCCCTCGTGTCTTTCTACATCTTAACATCCATTTGCAATGGTCACTAGTCTTTTAACATCTGCAGTGACACAATATAGGCTTTTGATGAGTTAGCCTTGGAAGAGAAATTTTCAAGCATGGAGATGTGGGCTTACCAAAGAGGCCCTGATATTGTCACTTCAAATTTCACCTTCAATTTAGCATCTGAATTACAAAGATTATTTCTGCCATTATCTCATTAAACTTTTTTGTATTATTTCCCTTGAGCAATGCACTAAAGCTGTCTGACACCGCCTTCCCTGCCCCCAGTCTTTTCTGTAGAAAGTTTTTCTTCTCTATCCCCAGCTGTTTCTTAATTTTAATTTTTAGACAGGGTCTTGCTAATTTGCTAAGTCTCACTAAGTGGCTGGAGCTCTGCCTCCCAAGTGCTGGGATTGCAGGCATGCACTACCCTCGTTGCCCTCTTTAAAAGATATCAATATCTGTGCCATCCTGAGTCATGCTGAAGCCTGAGGACAAAGGATGCTTGGGTTCAGGCAGGCACTCAAACAGGGAAGGGACCCTGCAGAGTTCCCAGCACCAAGGGTGATTAGCAAGAATGTAGAGGTAGCCCAGGGCCTTTGCATTTTAAAGACAAGTAACTTCTAGCAGACAGGCTAGGATGTGGGAGGAGGGCACAAGCCTTCAAGAGATACCTGACTTGAATCCCTGATTTTGGAGTCTTAAAGATTTGAGCTTAAACCTATAGGAAGAAGAGTTTTGGTCAGATGTAAGATAGTGAATTCCTACATCAAAAGACTTGCCCTGGAGAAGGGGTAGAGCTGGTTGGGTCAGGAAGATGATTGGTTAAGCAAAGATATGGGATAAAATTCTTTATGAAAACTGTTCTGTATCCAAAATTCTAGTAACTAGCTTAGGGGTGGTGGCGCACACTTGTAATCCCAGCATTCGGGAGGCTGAGACTAGAGGATCGCGGTTCACGGACAGCCTCAGCTATTTAGTGAGGCCCTGTGCAACTTAGTGAGACCCTGTTTCAAAATAAAGAATAAAAAATAGGGCAGGGAGTGTAGTTCGGAGGTCAAATGAGCCTGAGTTCCATCCCCAGACCCACAACAACAACAAAAAACTCTAGTAACTTATTTTCAAGTTACTCCACTACACTCCTCTGGTGTAGTGCTTTATAAGTTCTGTCCTATTTTTCTACTTTTGTAATAATAAAATTGCTTAAGCTTAAACAAAGAGAGTTCTGACTATTCTTTTCCAAAATAGCTAAGAACAAGAACTCGTGGCTATATCTCACACTGGTAAGATTTTTGCCGTACCATCATAATAAACCGAAAAGACACCATCACCTTTTTTATATATAATTTTTTTAATGGTACTTGGGTTCCTGGAAGCCCTTCTACCTCTGGGCTACACTCCCAGACCTATTTCATACTTTTTATTTGGAAACAGGGTCTCTTAAGCCAGCACAGCTGGCTTCGAACTTGCGCAATCCTCCTGTCTCCACCTCCCAAGCATGGGGATTACAAGGTGCACCATCATGCCCGGCTATATAAAATTTTAATATTTTGTATCTCATGAACTTTTTGTAGTGTCTTTTTAAAGATTGTACTTAATGTAAATTTTGGTCTTGATTACAGAATTTCTTGGTACTTCATTGAGTTTAGCACGTAAGGAGAGTACTTTACTCTTTTCACTTCAATTCTGGTCCTGTTCACTATCAAATGCTCAGTCTCATCTGACTAAACCTACTATGACCACATAACCTAAGAACATCACATGTCTAACTTGTATCTTTAGCGTTATTCTGTGTTAAGGAAACTGCTGTGGAAAACACAGCCCAGAAAATCCTATAGCAATCATACAAATATTCAGACATGTAATGACATCACTCTTTCCCCTCCCTTCTCCCTCATTCTTTCTGTGGGACCAAGATGGCACCAGCCAATGGGAGGGGAAGAGGAAGGGCTGGGGAAGGAGTTTCCTGGCTGAGTCTGGAACTGAACAGGACCTGGAAACTTGATAAGAAAGTTACTGTGGCAAAAAAAAAAAAAAAAAAAAATACAGAAACCTAGACCTTGTAATGTGAGGTTTTAAGCCACATGTTCGGTTTTCTTTTGTTTTCCTTTAATTTCACACCACATTTCTTTAGTTATAAAGTATAATGCCATATTCCAGGGCCTGGGTCATTGGAAGGTTTTGTCTAACTACTCTGCTCAGTAATCTGTTTCATTTACACCACTATCTATTCCATCAGTAGGCTGTTCTTTACAATTTTTGCATGCATTGTTTTAGTCTCTTTGGGTATCTCCTGAGCTTCCCCACCCATCTAATAACCTTCTCTGCCAAAGAGCATAACCACACTGGCCATCTACAATTACCAATAAGGAAAAGCCATTTGCTTCCATAAATTATAAATTTTAACATAGACAACTTTACTAAATGACAATTGACATCATCAATTCAAGACCATTCATCCCTGGTGATTTGTATAGCCCCAATGACATCAATAAGAATATTTTTGTTTCTCACCCTTCGCCTCTCTGGTGCCAGGAAGACTAGCTACATTCACTCCCTTCCTTATAATCATAAACTCAGCTTATCTCCTGGGAACCAGACCTTCTCCTGGGCTGGACCCGAATCTCTCATAGCCATAAACATGTAAATGAGTTTTAGTGCTGTGGGTGGAGATATTCCCTCCTAGCAAGCTGGTGGAAAATTCATAAGGCCAGATATTGGAACCTAGCCTATGAATAGCTATGGAATTTGGGAAAATATTTATGATTGCAAAACACTTTTCAATTGTATGTTTTACCTCCCTGAATTCACTTTTAAGTTTCTGGTTAGAATGATTTCTTGTGTCTTAAATGGCTCTCTGCTCTCCAGAATGCCCTGTACAAATATATGAATTTCTTTTTAAGGTATAATAGACCACTCTATTTTGAGCATCTTTGTATCAGGTAACATTTATTACATCTCTGTTAGACCCAAGCAAAAGAGTGACAGGTTAATTAGAAGAAGTTCCTGCTAGTCCTTAGGGGCTTAAAAGAAAGAAGAAGAGGCAGGCTATCAGCTGGCACCTACCCCATCAGGACTACCCTGCAGCAATACATGGGGAAGGGAGGTCTGAGCTGTGGGGAGCAGGTCAAGCTTATCAAGATACCTATTTGAGGTCTTCGTTCGTTCAGACAGGAAAAGAAACACATATTTGCTGTCCAGGGAAACCATACTGGAGGTCTGGAATTCAGTAGCATAATTCTGTACTGTTTATATAACACACATAACCAAGATCCACAGGAAGGAGGATCTGCTTTATGGGTGATAAATTGAATGGAGAAGACAAAGAAAAAAAATCAAGACTTGAAAACTAGGAATCAGAAGCATGAGAGAAATTGGTTGGGGTTTAAGGATGCATGCCACTGCTGTGTGGCTTATCTTGTAGGCGACCACTCTCATTGTGTCCTCACATGACATTTTCTCCATGTGCACTATGATTGAGGGAAGGAGGGAGGGAGAGGAAGAGGGAGAAAGAGAGGGAGAGGGAGAGGTGAGAAGAAGGTGAAGAAGAAGAAGAAGAAGAAGAAGAAGAAGAAGAAGAAGAAGAAGAAGAAGAAGAAGAAGAAGAAGAAGAAGGCAAAGAAGAGAAGGAGAAGAGGAGGAGGAGGAAGAGAGAAGAGGAGGAAGAGAAAGAGAGAGGAGAGAGAGAGGTCTGTTGTTTCTCTTTTATCAGGACACTGGTTCCACTGGATTAAAGCCCCCCCTTATGACCTCATTCAATCATAATTAGTTTCCTGAAGGTCCTGTCTCCAAATACAGTCACATCAGAAATTAAGACGTCAACACACAGAGTTCTAGGGAGGATGCTAAGGGATAATTTTACAATTCCTAACAGGATTATCTCACAAGATTGGTCATTTACAGTGGTAACCTTTCTATAAGGGCTCCTCTAGACTTGCCTCAGGGAGACTAATAAAATTCCTCAAAGTCACACAATTAGACACTTGTAGAACAGACTTCTGGAAGCTCTAGGCAGTAGGCTGGGACTTTAGAGCCTTCCCTCTTAATCACTATGCATACTGCCTCTGAGTAGGAAACTTTTTATAATTCACCCCACCAAGTAACTCTATTTAATTATCTTTATGTTTTTCCTATGCTCCAGAGACCTGGCAGTCCTGATGTCATTTTGTCACTATTTTAATTTCCCTTGCCTTACAAAAGACTTTTGCTTTAGAAGATCATAACACAGGGGAATTATTTTCTCTTCTTAAACCTGACAGATCAAATACATTTCAAGATGTTGGAGAAGTAAATACCGGCAGCAGCCATGCAGTTTTGGAGGCAAATACTTTTAACCCTTTGTTTACCTGTGAGTATCAGTATACAAGATTTATCTGCGGACAACTGACGTTTACAATATGGAATTTTGATGATTACAAGCTCTCCTTGGAACTCATGGTTTGAAAGCACTTATTTCACCAGTATAGTTGACATAAAAATCCAGCTTCTCCTGATACTACCGTTTATTTCAATATTCAGCTCAATTTGACAATGCTTAAAACGCTTCATGTTTAAGTACACTGATTATTTGTTGCTAGAAGGGCAAATGTAAGTGACGGATTTTCATTTAATGGTCTGAAGGTGTTCCTAACAAAACACAGCCTATAATTTCTCATTGGAAACCTGACATAACGGAAGTGTGCTTGTCTGGCTTTGTTTTTGTGGGCAGGAACATTGAGATGAAGAGGGAAAGCCTGAAATGCCCGAGTCCTACACACATGAACAAGCCTCACCTGCAGGTAGATTTAAGGTTGTGACGTGCCAACAGAAGCCAGGGCTTTCTTGGGATGGATTTTTCAGTAACTCTGAAAAACATTTCCAAGAATAGATCAGACAGAGAATGAAAGGCACGAAACTCACTTCCTGACCGTAGAGCTGCGCAGTCCAATAGCACTTTCTACGGTGGTGGAAATGTTCTGTGTCCTGTGCTCCAATAGGGTGGGCGCTATCCCGGTGCTGCTGCTGAGCCTTTGACATGCAGCCAGTGTGAAAGAGGAACTGAATTTTTAATTTTGTTGAGATTTCAATAGGCACATGTGATTGGCAGCTATTGAATGGAAAGCAGCTGTGATGATCATGTACAACTATTTTACATGCTATCTTCCTTCCTTCCTTTTCTGTTGGGTGGGAAGCGGTTCTTAAGGAAAGGACAAAAATATACTCTGATAGAAATTCACTGAGGAAAGAATGGGGAGGCCACATTCTGTGTCCCAATTTCCAGTTATTTCCATTATAGATTTCTTAATCTCAGTTTTTAGACCAATAAAACCTCATACAATTGTCCTTTAGTTTTACTGGGAGAGGCAACCCTGGAGAGAGAGCAGAGCATTTCACGGGGGCAGCTGATCTGGAATTTAATCTGGCTGCTTTGCTGCCTGAACAGGGCCTTGTTTCTCTGAATTTTAGTTGTTATTTTTTTTAATAGGAAAGAGGTTTTATTTAGCCATGCGTGGTGGCTGCCGTCCTCAGTTAGATGGAAAACGACAGCAGCACCCTTCAGCTTACAGACCCCCTATACAAAGTCCTCCCCCATACCATGAATTTTAGTTTTCTTCATCTGTGAATTACAATGGTTGACCTTCACAAATGATAGGGTCTCACCAGCCATATTGTTTTATACTTTATAGCTTCCCCGAGATAGAAATAAAAATTCTGAAAATGTACTGATTTAAGATCAGATATCAAGGAGATATCAAAGATGATTTTGATTTTCTGTAAGAAAGGTTTTTACGATAGATTAGACTAAAATGATGTCTGGGCCAGGCGTGGTGGCACACACCTATAATCCCAGTACCTGAGAGACTAAGACAGGAGGATTGCAGGCTTGAGGCCAGCCTCAGCATCTTAGCAAGATCTTGTTTCAAGATTAAAAAAATAAAATAAAATAGGGCTGGGGGTATAGCTCAGAGGTAGAATATCTCTGGGCTAAATCCTCAGTACAAAACACAGAAAGGAACTATAATGACGTCTCCAGTGCATGCCTTCCTAGGACAGAGTGGTGAATGGCATTATTTGAAGGCTTAGCATTGCCCCTCTTATTTGCACAAGTGCTTTTGCTCTGTACATATAGAATCACAGCAGACATGCAAAGTTGGACTCAGTCTTTGATTCCAGGTAGCAGAGGCAGTATTTACACAAAGCAGTTGGTTGTCTCAGATGAGAGGCCTCTGAGCCAAATTTGCACATACAAGCAAGGGTTTGCCAGGACTAATCAGATAATTATACCCCAGGCAACCAGTTTGCATGGCAAGTAAAGCAGTTTTATTGTATTTGCTTTACATCTGAGCCTTGGTAAAATGAGGCACTGAGTAAAATCTCAGCCTGTGTGGTGTTTTGTTTATAATTACTCATGTTCGCTAAAATGGGTTATGAGTTTCTAAAGATCCTGTTATGCTCTGACACAGTGCAAAATGACCTCACACTGTAGCAACCAGCAAGGTCCCTGTGCCATCTAGAGCTGCATTTTACTTCAACATAAAAGAAACCAAATCCTAGGTTTCTTTGAAAAACAGACAAGCTTCATCTCTGGCCTATGAAGCATGTTATTCTATCATCAGATGTGTGGTTTGTAATGTAAAAACATATGTAGGCCAGTCTACACCTAATATTTTAACGGGGAGATGACCGGTTGAAACTTTAAATGTCTAACACTCCTCTCCCTGCTTTTTAGAAAGCTCTCTATATAGTTCTAATGGGCTCTTAAAATATGAGGTAAGCACCAGAAATAGCTGCTTTATTTAAAAAGCTCACTGTTAAGGTGCTTTTGCTAATCTGACATCAGGGAAAACTCAAGTTCAAATTTCATGCTTTTGGAAAGCAATAAAAATTGCCACCTGGAAATCCAGAGGCATGGGCAAATTGTTATTCAAAGCAGGTGTGTCGGCCTCATAGCAATGTGGCAGAAGTTATTCCGTGATTCTGGAAAGAAGGTCTTGGCAAGGCAGTGACTTTCTGGAGGGCCCTTGCCATTACTAGGCAGCCACTATCTTGAAGGAAAAATCTATCGACTATTTTGGGATGGAAGACAGGCAAGTTAAACCAACTGGTTCTTTCCCCCTAAAGAGACTACTATGAAGATTAGTATGGAGCTTCCTTCAAAGCTAGGAATGAAACCTCCACATGACCCAGCTATATCACTCTGCAGTATTTTTCCAAAAGAAATGAAATTATAATATTATAGCAACACATGAATATACAGATTACGATAACCAAATTATGGAACCAATTCAGGTGTCTGTCAATAGTTGAACAAAAAAATTGTAGTATATACATACAAGGGGATTCTACTCTGCCATAAAGAACAAAATTATGTTATTTGCAGAAAAATGGGTAAAACCATAAAGGGTTGTATGTTTTCTCTCATATGTGGAAGCTAAAGAAAAAATTTAAAAAACCATAAGGGACTTTAAGTAATGTGAAAGACCTGTAGAATGGTGGAGGGGGACCAGGGGAGGCAACTGGGGAAAAGAAAAAGAGGATCAAGGAAGGAAGCAGTTCAAATACTACTATGGCAATATATAAAGGTGTTACTACTAATTTTATTAAAATGTATGGAAAAAGAGGAGAAAGGGAATGGGGCTAGATCCAGAAGGAAATACAACAAAAGCTGTATGTTGGAATCACATTGAACCTCACTATGATGTACAATTGCAATCTATAATTGAATTAGCAAAAGTATACTTATAAAAAAATAAGACCTGATTAATTCCAAGGAGGAAAAGATGAAAGGAAGGGAGTGAGGGAGGGGGGAGGAAGAAAGGAAGGAAGGAAGGAAGGAAGGAAGGAAGGAAGGAAGGAAGGAAGGGGGGGAAAGAGGGAGGGAGGGAGGAAGGGAAAGACAGAAGAAAATAAACCCAGAAACATCAGACTCTGTATGTTTATGAGCTCAATACTTGGGTGCATTTCTATAAGTCTTTCCATTTGGATTCTTTTTCTTTCTTCTTGGCTCAGGTCTGAGTCATGAAAAGAAATGCTATATACTGCCAGAAAGGATATTTTTAGAGCTTCCAAACCCACCTTGCTAAATTCCTGTGATGCAGATCCCACTAGAATAATTTCTGGACTCCAAATTATTTAATATGTGCCAACCACTAATAATATTCTAAACAGATACCATGGCATTTAATGTGCTCATTAGTTAGGCATTCAAAAATGGTATGAATAGATAGGGGGAGACAAGAACTCATTAATTATATAAGACTTTATTTAGTTCCTATTGTAGTAGACTATATTATTATTTTTATTCTGTTTTCTACCTATGTTATTTGTCTTGTGCCTTTGCAATTTCTTCTATTATACATGGTGTATATTCCCCCCTCTATTAATGTTGACCTTGATCATGTGATTTATGTTGGCCAATAAAATATTAATACTCGTGTCTTTTCCATGGGAACTTTTCCTTCGAAGTAGCTGTTGCCCTTTTATCCTTGATCCTAGAAATAGATCTGAACTGAGCCTCCAACAAAAAGCCAAGTCAACGGGAACCAAAGCTTGAAGGACAGCTTCCCAAATAAACTCGGCCTTCAACTGCTAATCCAGTCAGCTACTGTAGTATAGATGCTACGTTTTGTGTAGTGCTGAGTTTTGGTATGGTTTGTCATAGAACATTTTCATAGTAACTACTGACAATGTGCTAGACATTGTGTTGGACCCTGGAGTTATCCAGATGAATTAGAAACAGCCTCTGACCTTGAGAAACCAGATCTTATTAGGAGACATACATACATAAACAATACAATACTGTTAATATTAAGAAGAGGTTTGGACAAGGTACTTTTGAGGGGGATATATTAAATAAAAGATAATTACCTAAATAGAGTTCTATTAAGTTTACATTACTAATTTTTTAGCCTTGAAGTATTTATAAATGACTTTTTAAATAACTAATCAAATTTTAGGTCTTTCTGGTTAATAATTATGTTGTTTACAAAGTATGTGTTTAAAATACATTCATGTTCTTCATATACATTTATATATATTCCAAAATGACAGCAGATCCAGGATTAAATTTAGGCTTGATCTCAACCATGACTTAAGTTCTTTTCCATTTATGGGCAACAAAAGAAATGTATCCTTCTACCCAGCCAAGAAAATATCCAAACCACCTGGAGACAGACAAAATGTATTCTTTCTCCATATATAAATTTAGGTCATGTGGAAATACAAGGGCCAAGGCCATGATGCTTAGGAGACTTCTACACAACTGCAAGTTCCCTTCTGCCACTTGGGACATCTAACCAGAATTACACTGTTGCTTGCATTAGAGTAAATTATGCCAACCTTTTTCTGCAGAGCAATTACCTTGTGTTGCCCCTCAGAGACCTATGACATTCTGGAGATAATGAGCAAAGAGATGAGGGATGGAAGAATAGACAACATAGTTATGGATAGGAACCAGGGAGTGGCTCCTATCCTATGTGATTTGCCGCAGTCTTTTCAACAAGAATCATGCGTGCTGCATCAGTCTCCAGTCCGTCCAATGCCACTCATTCCATAGGTCTGTTGTGAAGAGGAGAACATGAGAAAATACATGTAAATTTTTAGAAAAGGGTCTTACACATATAAAATGCTAAATTATTGATAGCTAGCTATTTCCACCATGTCTCACCTACTAGACTAAGAATGTTTAAGCTATTCTATTATATCACACATCCATTAGGTCCATTAGGTCATGACAATCAGGAATATGCGAACTGACAGGAAACAATCTATTCACTCACTCAGTTTCCTATTTTTGCAGTTATATATGCATAACTTTACAGACTAAGAGAAAAACTAAGGCTCAGGTCCAAGGTTAAGCAACTTGCTCAGAGTTAGTAACAGTCAGGACCAGCATTAGATGATAGAAGACCCTGAAGCAGTGCTATTTCCATTCAATGAAACTGAGCTAAAACACATTATTTTGGAGATGGAGAGATAGGTGACCAAAATTTACCAAATCCAGATAGAAGTCTGTGTGACCCATCATGAGGAATCACCACCATGGCACATACAGGGAAGTCAGACAAGCTGAATCATCATCAGGGCTTGCCAACAGTGTTATCCTTTCTTTTGGCACACTACTGATGGAAGGAAAAACTGCAGCTTTCTCCTTTTGAAGATTCAATTTCATTTATGCAGATGAAACTGTGAGGTGAGACCTTCAGCTGTTAATTTTTTTTTTTTTTTTGGTGGTACTGGGTTTCCTGGAAGCCCTTCTACCTCCGGCTACACTCCCACGGGCTACACTCCCAGACCTATTTTTTAACATTATGTGGAAACAGGGTCTCTTAGGCGAGTGAGGCTGGCTCCAAACCAGCGTGATCCTCCTGTCTTCGCCTCCCAAGCGCGGGGATTACAAGCGTGCGCCACCACGCCCGGCTCAGCTGTTACTTTTTTTACAATGATTCTGCCAAGGAGTGCAATGCTCTGCATTTTTAGATGGTAGTATCTGAAGCTGGGGCTAGCTAAAGTTTATCAGTGATATTGATTTAGCCATGCATTGGGTATGGGATACCTTTCCAACCTCATAAAGCCATGCTGTACAATTCAAACTTTTATTTCCACCTCTAACACACACACACACACACACACACACACACACACACTGACAAAGAGTACACTCCCCTCTCAGTGATATAGCTGAAACGTGGAGAAGTCCTGAGCCTTACGCAGAACGAGCAAGCAGAATGATCCAACATCCCCTGTTTTCACGAGCTGTGTTATTGAGTAATGATGGACAAGTTAGCCATTTAGGTATGGACGCCCCTTTTCAGTGTTCATGGCTGATACTCAACGTCAAGGCAAGAATACTCATACCAAAGGCTCTTCCATAGTTTTGTCCCCTAAAGAAGAGAACCCAAGAAAATCTCACTTTTGACAAATGACTTAAAATAGGTAATCTGACTCTGCTTTCTTTTCTTTCCAGTACTGATAATGGAACCCAAGGGCGTGTACCTCCGAGCTACACCCCCAGCCCTATTTTTTAGTCTTTATTTTGAAACAGGGTCTCACTGAGCCGCAAAGGTTCTCACTAAGTAGTAGCCGAGGCTGTCTGCAAACCGCGGTCTTCCTATCTCAGCCTCTTGAGCGCTGGGATTACACGCGTGCATCACCAAGCCCAGCTTTCCTTTCTGAACTGGATGCTGGCACAGTGTTATCCCACAATCTCGGCGCTCAGATGAGAGCGCTTTCGGGAGAGGCGAAGCGTTGACATTTAGTTCTGTATGTCTAAGTATTAGCGCACGTGGTGTGGCCTTTGCAATTAATCACTCATGCTGAGGTCTTGGGCGGCCATTTGAGCCCTTCTCTCCCTGATGCCCCGTCCACAGCCAGGAACCAGCACAAGTATTATTGTCAAGTGCTGGCAGGAAAACTACCTTTCTGGAACCTTCACAGCAGCGTGAAAAAAAATGTTAAAAAGTGCAAATAAAATGGGAATTTAAAATGACTTTTTAGATATGTTTTTAACTGTTCATGAAGAGGCTTAAACACCTAGCACTCAACCTCTATAATCCTAAATTGCTCATTTAAGCTTAATCACATCACATTCTCCTCCTCTCTTCCCATCTCTTCACTCCATCTCTCCACTCTCCCCCTTTGCTCAAACCCCACACATAGGAGGGAAAACACACATGATTTTCGTGTGACCCAAAGGAATGAATCTGTCAGGTGAGGTCCTTTGTCCTAATCTGAGTTGTCAGAATAAGTTTAAGAGGCCACCAGAGCCTTTTGAGTTAGGAACAAATCACAAATCATCCTAACGCTACACCTAGTCCCTGTTTACAACAGCAATAAATCAAAAGCAGCCTCACAGTGTGAAAATTCGCTATGGCAGTCACCAGCCCAGCTTCTTGGAGATGCCAGTGTCCAAACGTCTTTAGCTTTGCAGTATATGTTTTGGCTGCTGGAGGCTCAATTTTTCAATTAAGGATTTGGAAAAAAAAAAGTGTGTGTGTGTGTGTGTGTGTGTGTGTGTGTGTGTGTGTGTGTTTAAGAGAGAGAGAGCAGCTTCAGGTAAATTTGCCAAGCCAGACAATGAGGCTCTTGTTCTTTATGAATTTTATTTGTTGATTTTAACTTTACTTTTGTTTTCATTCAACTTTAGAAAATAGTATTGGAAATGGAGTCCAGCCAGAGAGTGTTGACACAAAATGCAGTGTGACCTTGATTGTAAATATAGTGCAAGTCAGCCGGCTGTGGTGGCCCGCACTTGTAATCCTAGTACTTAGGAGGCTAAGACAGGAGGATCCTGAGGGTTCTCAGCCAGCCTCAGCTTACTTAGTGAAGCCCTCCGCAACTCAGTGAGACCCTGTTTCAAAATACAGAATAAAAAAATAGGACTGGGGGTGTAACTTGGATACAGAATGTTCCTGGGTTCCAACCCCAGTATGGAAAAAAAAAAAAGTGCCAAGTCTCCTGAAGATGCCACTTGGTTTAGCACCACCAAGGGCTATAGAGACCTGCTGAGATTTTACCTACCAGTCAGGCTTCCTAGGTATTGGTTCAAATTCCAAGTGGTTCTGTAAAATGTTTCTTCCATGATTCTAGGCAGAATAAGGAAGAGACTTGGTGTATACCTATCCCTTAAAGGTGCTCTTTCTTGATACATAATTGAATTGTTTTATGATATTATTTCCTACTAACTTGAATACCATATTTCACAGAATATTTTTGGCATTATACTTGCTTTCTGAAATAATTTATCAACTATTACTAGTTAATATATAAAGAAGAAAAGGAGAGGTTATAAATGTAGAGACAATGAAACTGAATGATCATAGTTCAAAAGTAAGCCTAGATATTGGTTTTTGACATTGGTTGATGCTAATAAATCTTATTATCATTATTGTTTGGTACTGAAGATTTAACCCACAGGGTTTCTATAACTGAGCTACACCCCCAGCTGTTTATTTTTTATTTTGAAGTAGGATCTTGCTAGGTTGCTAAGAGAATTAAGTTGTTGAGGCTGGCCTTGAACCTGTGATCCTCCTATCTCAGCCTCCCATGTACTGGGATTACAGGCATGTGTCATCACTTCCGAGTCTAATAAATCTTTTAAAAAATTATTTGACTTATTTACTTTTTTTAAAAAAGTCAAATTACAGCGGAGCATATGGTGCAAGCTTGTAATCCTAGCATTCAGGAGGCTGAGACAGGAGGATTACCATTAGCAGTCAGCCTCAGCTATTTAGTGAGGTCTTTCGCAACTCTGTGAGACCCTGTTTTAAAATAAAGAATAAAAAGTAGGACTGGGGTATAGCTCAAAGATAGAATGCCTGTGGGTTCCATCCCCACTACTGCAAAAAAAAAGACAAATTATATTGAAATTATTTCACATTTTTATTTTAGGGGCCACTAAACATTCTATTAAATTTCCAATGAAGTACACATTATATCAGATTGGCCTCACTCTGATGCCCATGATCAAATTTAAAGATTCATTAGGATATTTATTCCTCTTCAAGCCCCATACTCATTCACAGTGATTTCTTTCTTCACAATGTCTTAACATTTCCTCTGTTCCAGGCTCTCCTCCACCAGGCAGCATGGCAGGATTTTTCACAGTCTTTTTACTGATTATTTGTTATCTTTTGTAACCTTTCTTTTGCGTACAGCAATATCAGATTAATCTCACTAGAGCTCCACTTTCTCCGTCTCACTTCCCTAATGACTGCATAAGTGTCAGTGGCTACTTTTTGTCCACTAAGTGAAAGTGTATCATCACTAGGAGGCACGACTGTGTTGTTCAAAACAATCAGCCATTGTAGCCACATTCACACTCACAAATATAGACCAGTCTCAGAGAGGGTCATATCCTCACCGGCTCACTGTGATCAAGAGGCTGACCTTTGCCCATGTGATTTTAGGTACATTCTCTGTACCTAAAACTCTCCAGTAGGCTCTGGAAAATTGATTCATTCTAATAACACACAAAGACAGTTACAAACCAGGGCGCGGATTTATTAATTTTTCAATGGGTCAACCACTGCCAGGCCTGGGAACAAGACTGGTCAGATCTGAAAGAGGCACTCCCTTCCTGGTGAGTGGTTTCCCTCAGGAGACCAGACTATTTATCAGAGGGTGTGTGGGAGAACAGAATCGGAAAAAGGAAATTGATTGTTGCTTGAAGGAAATGTGCGTCATCTGAACACAGGGGAGTGTTGACCTTCTCCACCCAAGGGATAGCTCAGACTCAGAAGGAAGTAGAGCTATCCTTATCATCCAAATAAAAGCACCCATATTACTGGGGAATGATGGAAAAGCATGGGTCTTCCTTTATCTATTCATTTGTTTATGTTAGTTTCCTATACTTAAAACCAAACACACGCACACAAAGGTACTGGTTTCTAGACTTTGTGGCATTAGGGCATCTCTTTATGATATGTTATTATATTCCACCTTGCTTTCATTTCAGGTTCTCTTCCTAAAGAGTTCAGATTTAGGAGGGGCGTGGTGATGTATGCCTATAATCCTAGAACTTGGGAGGCAGGATGTTCGTAGGTTCTAGGAGGGACTCAGCAACTTAGTGAGACTCTCAACAACCTAACAAAATCCTGTTTCCAAACAAAAAAGTAAAAAGGGCTCAGGTGTACTCAGAGGTAGAATGCCTCTGAATGCCTAGAATTAGCTCAATCCCCAGTACCACAAAAAAACGTAAGATTTAATAAATAAACTATTCCTAAACTGCTATATTGTTGGAGATAAAATTACACAAACACCATTGAAATTCAATTTATTAGGTATCAGTTCCAGCCATTAGTTGCTGGTATCCGTTTCACTGAAAGTGGCTTCTTGATGCTGTCTATAAACACAGGCATTTATCTGGCTTTTATTCATATTAGCCCTATTTGATAACCAAATGACTCTGAAATCCCAATTCCCCCATTATAAACCCGTTAGCCTGCCAAATGAACCTATCAACGTCTATTTACTCACTCCTCCCATTTGTTAATTTAACAATTTTTAAACTAAAATCTTGCTATTCCAGACACTGTAATGGAATTTAAGGTATGAAGGAGGTAAATAGATGAGAATAAAGACACAAGCACTGCTCCCAAGGAGTTAAAGTGTTAACTATTACACAAATCATCACAGTGTGATTGTCTAAGAGCTTGAACCAAAGGTATCCATCATATATGGGAAAGCACCAAGAAGAAAGTGTTTCACTTTATCTTGGGGACTCATCATATGATTTACAGAAGAGGTGACCCTTTAAGGATTTGGTAAGTATAATAATGGCCTCCCAACGAGGCCAACGTCTTAACCTCCAGAACCTGGAGATGTGTTACATGAAAAAGGAGAATTAAAGTTCAAGGTAAAATTAAAATTGTAAATTATCTGACCTTGAGATGAGAGATTTTCTTAGATTTTTCTGAATGTCCTAATGTTATCACAAGGCCCCTTAAAAGTTGAAGAAAGAGACAGAGTCATTGTCATTGTGATTTTATATGAGAAAGACTCCAATGTATGAATTTAAAGGTGACTAAGAGCCAAGGACTGTGGAAAGCCTCTAGAAGCTAGAAAAAAAAAAGAAAAGGAAACAAATCCTTTTTTCCAGAAACAAACCCAAACCCAGTATTGGGTGACAACTTGATTTTAGTCCCATGAGACCATTTAGATTTCTGTCTTCCAGAACTGTAACATAGTAAATCAGTACTGTGTCAAGTCAGTAAACTTGTGGCAATTCATTAGAGAAGCAAAAGGAAAGGAAAGCAAAGGCCCCATGAGGGCCTTCAAGTCAGGGCATTTGGTTAAGTGCTTGTTGAGGTTGAGGCATCTCATCAAATGTTTTTCATTCATCTTGCCATAAGAGAAGAGGTGCTTTCGTGTGATGAATGGCTGTAATATAAAGGCTATTACTGATACAGACTAGGAAAGGTGCATTGGAATCATTTGATGTTATGAATTAGAGACATTGTGTGCTCATCAAGCTATGATGAGCAGATGGTATGAAATCATTTCTATAGTCTCCAACTCCCATTGCCATCTTGACATCACCTCCAAGAGGCTCCACCTGCACCTCACTTTCACCAGCTTTCAGCTCAAAATCGTTACTTTCCTCTGCAAAGTCAACTTTTTCTTCCAACTGTCCCATTTCTGTTCCTGGCACTGTTTATTCCTAATCAATCCAGCTTGAAATTTCTAAGTAATCTACCTCCCAATTTCCCTGTACTCAGTCAGTTATTATGTTATATAACTCTAGATTAATCATTTTCCTATATCTTTCCCCCTTTCACCTTCCTGATACTATGCCTTTATGTACTATTTTAACCTCTAACTATTATCAGTGCTCTTTTCCAAAGCCATGAATTACTCTTTCCCTCACCACACCTTCTCCATGAACGTTCCTATTCTTTCCCTTTTCTGAACTGCTACAGCACTATTGTTTGAAACACTTCAACTTCCTGAAAGCATGCCTTTCTCATGTCTCCCACTCTTCCTCATTCCTCAGTTCACTCTAGTTGACCTTTCTGCCAGCTGTTTGAAATTCTACTAACATAGCTTTCTCTGAAGTCAAAAGTAACCTATTTAAGCAGGTGTGTTGAGGCAGGAGAATTGCAGGTTCATGGCCAGCCTCCACAACCTGTGACTAGGTTCACAATAACAAGAACCTCTCCAGAACCTAATGAGAACTTGTTTCAAAATAAAGAATTGAGCTGGGAGTAGAGCTCAGAGGTAGAATGCCACTGGGTTCTATCTCTCCGGTGCCACCAACCAACCAACAAACAAACAAAACAAACAAACAAAAAGTGACCTATTTTCCAAACTTTAGGATCTATTTCAAGCCTCCCTCAATCTGACCTCTCTGGGAGGCCAGCATCACTGACTATTTTTTCTTTCTGAAACTTTCTCCTTCCTTGGATTCTAGACTGCCCTTTTCCCACTCTCACTCTTTCTACTTGCTCTTAAAAATTATTTCCAGTCTCCTATTATAACTAGCAGAACTCTTCTATTCTCTATTGTGATGCTCCCCATACTCCTAATCTAACTCCTTCTAATTCCTCGTCATATATTGTGTGATGAGAAATTCTTTAGGTACTGGGATCCGAGTGTAACTTGAAAAAGGCAAAGAGTAGTTGAATTTCTTAACTCTCTGATTATTGGGGAGGATCTATATTTCTAAGCAGTTTTTGAGTAGCTACTGTTGACTTAGTAGCACCATAAATATAAATGAGAATTCAACAATGATGAACATTTAGTTTCTTTTAATATTTTATTTTAGCTAACAAACAATAATGTATACTATATACCACAATGTGGTGTTATGCTATTTGTATATGTTGTAGAATGTTCAAGCCAAGCTAATGAACATATGTATCATCTCACATATTTATCATTTCTGGAGGGCATTATGGTAATGTATAGCTTCTATCTCTGAAAACTGAGAATCAAGCTGGGCATGGTGGTACACATCTGTAATCTCAGCAGTACTTGGGAGGCTGACACAGGAGGATTGCAGGTTCAAGGACAACCTCAGCAACTTAGACTCTGTTTCAAAATATAAAATGAAACAGAGCTGGAGGTATAGCTCAGAGGTAGGATCACACACACAAAAGAAGAGAAAATTGAAAATCAGTTTATAGAGATTTAACATATACATACAATATTGTGAGAAATGATGTAAGGCAGGATTTCTTCACTCACCATTGACAGTGATAAACATCAGCTGAGCATAGTTGCTAAATAAATATGACAACAAAGAAATGCATTTTCCTTTATGAATAAAAAGGACAGTAAGCCAATAGATACTCTAGCCTTTCCTGCTCTGCCCTTGAATTGAGGCACGAAGAGGAAATTATATGAAGAAAATGCTCTTAATCATTCCCTAAGTCATATTTGGCCTTGAACAAAGGCTCCTTTTGTGCCTCCTATTCATAGGTTACACAGTTCATCACCTGCACTAGAAGCAATTTAAATTAAATCTATCTTTCTGTGTTTGTTGAAATATATAAAAACATAGCATTCTCATAGTTAAGAAAATAACAGATGAAACCTATCTGAAGAGTCATAGCTAGGAAAACATTTCACAGATGAAGTAGACTGCTTCAGACTCTCAGTTCTTCCCGCTGCAGTGTTGACTTACTCATGTTCAATGACAAGTCAGTCACCTGTGTGTTCAGGCATTTCTTTCACAAATAAAATATGATCATATCTTTAAAAATCTGAAAATTGGTTTTATGTTAGGTTTTCACTATACCATCTATGTTTGATAGCCACTCTTAGCATAAAACATATAATAAAATCTTCTAGAGTCTGGTCTGAATTGGAATCAGTTTAACTGAGGCATATCATGATGAAAACTCTTTCTGGTCCATTAGGCTACAGTCCGAAATGGTCTGGAAAATTTGGAGTGCCATTTTGTGTTCTTGGTTCTCCATCTGGAAATTTAGAGACCACATTCCTCACTACTCTACAAATCAGAAGGTTTCTTTTTGATACAAAATGATAACTAGTCTATTATATAATTCTCCTTGGGAAGAAAGCAAGCAAGGAGATCTTCTACAAATTGGTGTTTACCTAAATCCTAGTATGAAAATAATCAAAATTTATAAAAAACATAAGGTCCCACCCTAGGAATAGATGAAATAACTAAGCTATGTAAATTTAACTTAAAGAAAAATGTTAAGCTACAAGTAATTTTAAAATTTTTGCCCAATACACTGAAAAGAAAAAATAAGTTTGTTCATGATATGTTTATTCTGATCCCTGGTCAGTCAATAAGTGATATGAAATAAATTTGCATTCAAATTCAACTTATCAGCTACAAATTCACTGCAGATGAGACTTTACAGACCCACTCAACTTACTCTTTAGCATATCTTTCCATTAATAGGTATGAGACTAGATATTAATTCCCAAGGACAGCAAAGACTAAGCTATAATATTTGTCAAGACTTATCAAAGAGCTGGGCATGATGGCATATGGCTGTAATCACAGTACTTGGGAGGCTGGGATATGAGGATTGAGGTTTGAGTCCAGCCCCAGCAACATACCAAGACCCTCAGCACTTACCAAGACTCTATTTCAAAATTTAAAAATAATAAGGGCAAAAAGTGAAACTTAGAGATGGAATGTCCCCAGTTCAACCCTCAATCCCAAAACAAAGCAAAAAAAAAATCTATCATATATTGCAGAAGCATACTCATGTCTATATACACCATCTGATCTATTACAACAATGACACTATAAAGCAATAGGAAAAGAATGGTCTTTTTTGTGGTACTAGGGTTCCTGGAAGCCTTTCTACCTCCGGGCTACACTCCCAGACCTATTTTTTTTACATTTTTATTTTGGAAACAGGGTCTCCTAAGCCAGCGCACGCGGCTGGCTTCGAACCTGCGCGATCCTCCTGTCTCAGCCTCCCAAGCGCGGGGATTACAAGCCCAGCAAGAATGGTCTTTTCAATAAATTGAAAGAATCAGACATATGGAAGACTGATAAATTGATTGCACTGAATTAAAGTTTTGTTATTCCAAAGATATCATTGAGAATAAACAGGCAATCTACAGACTGGGCAGAAGCTATTCACAGTATGTATATAAATATATACAACAAGGACTCATATCTGTAAATATTAAGATGAATGAATCACTAAGAAAAAAGACTAACATCCAAGAATAAAAAATAGAAAAAACGTGAATAACCACTTTACCAAAGAGGATCTCTAAATGAACGAGAACTATCTGAAAGATGCTTAACTTTATTAGTACATTAGGATGCAAAAGGGCTCACTTCTCCCATCTGCATCTCCATGCCCTTCGCCATGTCACTTGGTAGAAACAACTGACTCTGAGTCTGAGCTAGGCTGTGTGACTCACTTTGACCAATGGGATAATGCTAGTAAATGTAAGGCAAACAAAGGTCTGCAAAGCACTTGCATAGTTGGGTTTGTTTGCTTTTGCACCTGTACCGAGACTTGTAGAACAGAGATAAGTAACCACAATCATTCCAGATCATCTTAGCCTGGATCCTCTGACATGCAGACTCAATCGTGTGAGCTATCTTGGCCAGTATCATTCACCCCAACTGACCCCTTACTTAAGATCAATACACCTTTAATACATGATGTCACTGATATTTTGTGATCATTACTCAGTATTATTGTGGCAGTAGATAGCTGATACAATTAGTCACGAGAGAGTTATAAATAAAAACTCAATGCAACACTGGTGAATACACATCAAAATTGCTGAAATAAGAAAAAAGAAGGAAAAATCTGAAATATTAGCATGAATGTAGAGCAATGAAAAAAATCACACATTGCTGATTTTGGCAGTCTGGAAAACTGTTTGTATTATCTATTTACATAGTTGACCCTATGTATACCCTATGGCTAGCAGTTTTAAATCTAAGTACATACCAAACGGAAATGTGTGCATGTCTTCATCTCAGGCATGTACTAAAGAGTCAATAGTAGAACTGTGTTGTAGTCAAAGCATTGGAAACTACTCCAAAGTCTATCAAGAGTAGAATGAGAAGCAAATTGTGCTCTATTCATACAATGGACTACTATAGAGTAGTGAAATGTTCTATATCATATAACTTTACCACAATAAAGTTAACTCCTCCTTACATGAGTGAAATCCAGAGGAGGCAATGCTAAAGTCCTCTTACCATTGTTACACTATTCCTATATGCCATGGTCTCAGGTGAATTCAAGCTTTGCTACAACTAACTGGAAGAAGAAAGGATGAAAAAGAAAGTGAAAAAATAGTCTTAAAAAGGGATTCATCTTCTCCTTTATGAAAACTTCCATAAAATTGCACATAATACCTGTTTACATCCCATCAACAAAATAGACAAGGATATATAGCTTCTATTACCAGTGATACTGCCCAATTGAAAATCAGATCTATTTTTCTAAGAAAAGAGGGCAGGATAATATTGGGGGACCCACTAATAGCTTTGAAATGCCCTTGTACAGAAATTCTTCACCACTATCATTTTCTTTAGTTGTGTGAATCCTGAGTGACAGTTGGCATGCCATCTGTAAAGAACCAAATGGTAGATACTTTAAGTGGTGCTGCCCCAGTGATCTTGTTGCAACTATGACTCAACTCTGCTACTATAACATGAGCAGCCATAGAGGACCTGTAAGGTGAATATGGCTGGGTCTCAAAAACATTGTATTTCCAAAGTCAGGTGATTAGCCAAGTTTGCCCCAGGGATTGGGATTGAGGTGTCCTGAAACCTATTCTAGATGTTTCAGAAAGCTAATATGTCCCATGGATGCACAGAGACACTGTCTGGCTTATTCTCCACTATGTTTCCAGACCCTGGGATATAGTCATTGCTTCAGTTAGCTTCTCCATCACTGTGCCCACACCACCTGGCAAGAAAAACATATAGGAGGACAGGTTTATTTGGGCTCACATTTTCAGAGGTAAGTCCATAGCCGGCCAACTCCAAGACAGACATTATGGCAGCCCAGCATGAGGCAGAGGACAGTAGCTCATCTCATGATAGCTTGAAAGAAGGGAGAGCAACAAGTGACCAAGGACAGATAGAGTCCACATGGTCACACCCCCAGTGACCAGCTTCCTCCAGCCATGTCCCACCTGCCTATATCACCTCCCAGGAAATCCATCCAATTATTAATCCTTCAGTGGATTTATGAGAGCACTCATTCAACTATCACCTCTGAATATCACTGCAACAGGGATGTGCTTTCAACACATGAAACTTTGAGTTAGGAGGACATCCCAAACCCAACTCTAACTGTCATTGATCAAAAGATGTTGATTAAAAAGAAATGTTAAAGATATCAAATGTTCATACTATGTTGCTAAAAGAATAAAAAGAAAGAAAAATTATCAGTAAGATAATTTCAACAAGGGGTGACAAAATATTCAAGATGTATAAAGAGAAATAAAGAAAGGAATGTGTGTGTGTGTGTGTGCGCGCGCGCGCGCGCGCACGTTAGGGAAGAACTAAAAAATTATTTAAAATGAAAATGTTATGGTCATGGGTTCTTTGTGGTTGGTAAACAAATCATCTCCATTACCCATATTCTTTTGGATTCTTTTCATATAAAAAGGAGTTCAGGAGGAAAGTCTAGGAAAAGTGTTATTTTTTTTAGTGAGGGGATCTAAATGTGCCCCAAGCTTGGTGTAAGCATTAATTCTTCAAATTGAGTGATTCTTTTCTGTTGGGGTCAACTCCCTCATCCCACTCATCCTTCTCTCTCTGAAAATGATCCAGGGAAACTCTGCATGCTCCTGCTCTTGGAATTCCACAAATAGAACCGAGCAAGACATTAACGAAGAGAGAAAACAGTTTTCCATTTATTTTGCTTTCAGAAATACACTTGGAACAGCTTGTGCCAGAGTTGTACTATATCAAAGAAACCATAATCCAAAAGACTAACCCTTTTTAAATGATAACCAACTGCATGTTGTATTTTCATAGAATTACTTTATTTCCGTAAAAAACAGAATTTCCATTTTTCCAATCAAGGAGCTAAGTTTCTAAAGCTTCCTGTGGTCTATTTACATTTCCTACAGTAACCTTCTTAGGCAAGAGACCAAGGAAAATATGAAACTTTTTTTATATTTCATTTTCCCTTTTTAAAGGAGCCTTATGCATTTTTCTGACCTTGTTAAGAACATAGCCATCACATCTGGCTATGTTCTATGCTTTGAATACTGGTATTTGTGGTTTTTTCTCAAAGCAATTAATTATAACAGTAAGATAGTAAGATGAATCTAAATTTCTATGAGCTAAATAAGAGCATCCTGTAAGAGACTAGAATACTTCTAAGGAGGGACTTATCGCTCATTACTTAATACAGTGAGGCCAGGAAATCAAGAGCTAAGAAGGGTTGTATTTACTCAGTTGTATAAATAATACTGAGGACTCCTCTTTGATCATTAATGCATTAGGAGCTGGTTGAAGGGAGAACAAATTTCTGTTAGTCATGATATTGTAGACCAAAAAAAGAGCTGACTCTCTCAAAGTTTGGGGCCATTAAATTAGAAATAATTATAAAGATGAAAAACCTGAAACACCATCAAACAAATTGTTTGACTATTCTTGACACTGGGGAGCAACAGTACAGGATCGGTATTTAAACAGAGATTTTTAAATAGTTCTGTGGATGACATTCAGCCAAAAACCCTGCTGGCTTCCTCTATCTGTTATGGATGGCATCAGTTGTCATATTCACCCTCACACAAAATGGTCCTCCAAAAATCAAGAAGTGACACTGTTCCTAGGGAATCTTTTCACCTTTTGAGGAAATCCCAGTCGACATAACACCCCTGGACTTCTCGGCTCCCTCCCTCCCTTCTGCCCAAGCCAGGTGGAATTACTTAAGTGGATGGTAACGTGGACAGGAAAAACTACGAAGAACTGTCTTTTTCTATCTAGAATGCAAACTGCAAGTAAGGACCATGAATTTTAGGTTGGTAAGAATGCCTAAGGTGGGACTCAGTATTGAAAAGCTTACTTGCCAACAGTTATAAACCACAGCCTCCAATCTGGTTCTTCATAGTAATAAAAGTAAAATGTTGGTTGCCACGTGCCAACTTTTTTGTTTTATTTTTCAATCGGTTTAGACTTTGGATAGGAAAAAGGGATATTATTAGTAGTTCCCCTCCTATGATCTCAGAGTCCAGGGCCATCAACTATAAATGTCTCCAAAAAGAAGACAGGGAATGGAATTTGCATACTAAAACAAAACAATGCTTAGAGGCATTTGATGGTGAAGGATGAATGTTTGGAGTTTGGGGCTTTAATAAAGGGCTTGAATCTTTCACCTTGGCTGCTGTCTTTAATTCCTGTGCTCACTTAGGAAAGCTTCCATGTTCTCCCCATCCAGGCATTGGTGCTCAGCTGAGCAAACCATGGCCCACGGGCCAAAAATGGCTTGCCCATTTTTGTTTAAATAAGAAGTTTTACTGGAACACAGCTGTTAAAAGGTAAACTGAGGCACAATAAAATTTTTAAGGAGTTTATTTGAGCAAACAATGATTCATGAGTTGGGCAGCTCTAACGCTAAGTGGTCTGGGGACTCTGTTGAAGATGCGTTAAGGGGCAGGCTTTAATAGAGTGAAGGTGGGAGTAATACAAAGAAAATATCTGGTTACATTTATAAAGTTGCTTTATTTGGTCTATCCCACTATAAAGTTGGTAGTTACATAACTATAAGTTTGTTGGCTGCTTCCAATTGGTTGAACTTAATTCTGTTTTTCTTTAATATAGACATTTACAAGAAAAAGCTCAAGATAAGTTTCACTTACGCTTGCAGACCAAGCAAGGTTAAGGGCACTTACAAAATCCAACTGGCTGTGTTTGCTCGTGGAATTTTCAGTCCCTGTCTCCATTTTAATTTACTTTAATGCAGACAAATGTGTTTATTTACATATATGTAGTCTAGAATGCTTCCATGCTACTGCACTTGAACTGGGTATTTGTGGTGGAGACCACATGGCCCCCAAGCCTAAAATATTTACTGTCTGGCCCTTTACAGGTACATTCATGCATTCATGCTTTAAATAGTCTAATATTGGCCTTGGACCTTGTAGTATTGACCTTTTGATGGGCCCAGGCAGGACTAATCCAGAGATTGGATGACTTGCTCTGACTTGGAGCCACCATGTGATAATTACATGCGCAAGTCTTGAAGGTCTATACTGAACGTTTCACCCACAGAAAAGAAAACAACTCTATTATGGAATACATAGTATGAAATGAGGCCTCTGGCATATATTCTGGAAATATAACCTGTACTGGATAAGAATAGAAAGAAAACTGACTGGTAGCCTTAGTAAAACAAAGACCCCAAAACTGTGAAAGAAAGTTGAGCCGGGCGTGGTGGCGCACGCTTGTAATCCCCGCCCTTGGGAGGCAGAGACGGGAGGATCGCGCAGGTTCGAAGTCAGCCCGTGCATGCTGGCTTAGGAGACCCTGTTTCCAAATATAAAATGTAAAAATAGGTCTGGGAGTGTAGCCCGGAGGTAGAAGGGCTTCCAGGAACCCCAGTACCACCAAAAAAAAAAAAAAAAAAAGTTGATACAGCTAGATATGGTAGTTTACAACTATATCACCGTACTTGGGAAGCAAGGACAGGAGGATCATAAGCTCAAGACGAATAAGACCATGTTTGAAAATAATAAAATATAGAGCTTGGGGTGCAGCTCATAGGTAGAACCTCCCCTGGGTTCAACAATCACCAGTACCACAAAAAGAAAAATATATTTTTTTATACATGTGATACCTCCACCTTGAGGAAACAGAGGCATTGCAGAAAGCATTATATGAACAGGTTTTTGGTATTTTAGGAAATAGTTTTTTTTCTTCTATTCTCTAAAAATGGCAGAAAACAAATTGCTAAGGTATAGCTCAATTTAATTACTTTAAAAAATGTGGCCAGAAAGGGAGGGGAGTAGGTTTCAGTGGTTCTGAGTGAGAAAAGTGGTCCAAAGAAAACTAATAGAAGAATAATGGAATTAAACCAGAGTGGGAAACTTGCTGAAGGAAAAAAAAGCCAAAGAATCTAGAAGGGTTCCTGATTGGAGCCTCAGAAGGAAAAGCAGTCATGTAGAGATGGGCAGCCAGATGAGAAAAGAAGCCCCCAGGCCACTAAGGGAGGAAGTGGAGCTCCCAGATATGGGAGTGAGCAGGATGCCTCCACCTGACCAGGCCAACCATTCCTCTGAGACCTGAACCTGCCAAACTATAACTGCACAAAGACAAATAACATGTCCAGCAACCTTCTGTGTCCAAACAGAGGAAGTACTGGAAGTAACTCTTTAGGTTACACGGAGCTCATTTGAGGATGCTATTTTGAGCCACAGATGTAGTTCAGCAGCCCTGTTAAGTGCACTCCGTTTGTGAAACCATAGTCCATCTTGAGGCCCAGGAGATGGAGAAGCCCTAAATCATGAAGGACAAGATGGCACCCATACTTGATCACTGTGGAAGCATATCAAATAGCTCAGGCTTGTCCCCAGACCTCAGACATGGGTTTTTCCAAATTGTGACATTTGAAAAGAGTATGATTTAAATTCAATTTTACACACACACACACACACACACACACACACACACATACATGAAAGACATGTTTATTTTTTCTAAGACTTAGTTTCCTCATTTATGCCTATTCACAGGGTTTGTCAAGATTAAATACAAAATTATATGTCTAAATGTCTCATACCATAACCAGCATTTCTGGATGCAAGATACTTAGCATTCACCAAATGCCATTTATTCCTCATCTTTCTTATCATAAAAGGAGAAACATTAATAAACACAAACTTGAATTATGTGCAGAATATGTCCAAAAGGTCAGTGTTCTTTCCCAACCCTACAACCTTTTGTTAAAACCAGAAAAAGAGACTATGATTTATAATTTAGAACTGCAGCTGATAGTAAATTTATTACAGCTTTTCTAAATTTCCTGTTAAATTAAAATATCTATGAACTTAAACAAAAAGACAAAGTGGTGACAGTACTATAAATAAAAAATAAGAAAAGACCAAAGACTAAAGCGCCAGAAGAATTTCCACTGAATGACTCACCCATGAGAATGGAATGAAATGCATGTTCTTGGATTACACAACATGTGCTCCACCCTCTGAATCAGAACTAGACAGACAGCCCTAAAAAAGGTAAGAAAAACTTTGCCTTGACCAAAGGGTCAGGGGTGTGTACTACTCAGGAAGACAGGAGCCCATTCAAGGCTTCATAAGAACTGAGTTCCAGGCAAAACCATTGCCATTCTCTGTTCCCCTATGCCATTCAGTGTTCTCCTATGTCAACCATTATTTTTACCTCCATTTGGAAATGAATATTCCTGGATGTCATTGTAAAAGTTGAGCAGCGTACACAGAAATGGAAGGTTTATGTCCCAGGATAACTTAGTCATCTAAGGTAAAGTACTCAAGATGAAGAACAAAGACAAAGCATAGCAGGTAGCAGGTACTGGGGTGATAGCTTTCATGTGCCTACTGTCCAAAGAAGCATTGCCAATTGAATTTGAATTTCTAGTTTCGTCACAGAACCAGAAAATCTGAGAAAGATTTCTACTTAAGACCTGCAGGTTCACAGTATATAAAAATCCATTTGGCATCACACTGAACAGGTGGTGAAAACTAACCTTAGTGCCACTTGATGGGTTGGCATGAGAAAGAATGGAGCTTCTAGCATTAATTGGAACTGGTTTACAACTTCTGCCTACTCTGAAAGAAAATCTCCACCCTGAAAAGACCTCTTCCCCATGAAGAATGAGAAAACGAAATTAAGAAAATAAGTAAAGTCCATAAAAAGACAACGATATAAGGTTATCTTAAAAGTGAAAAATAAAAAATATTTAAAAATCTTATCATAAATATTTTAAAATAAATAAAAATTTTAAAGTATATTAGTTTACAGGTTTGTGACAATATTATCTAAAACTCAGTGGCCTATATAAATGCACATTTATGATCTCACAGTCCAGACTCCAAGTTGTGTCCTTTCTGGTTGTGTTACAAAGCTACAATGAAGGTGCCTGTGGTTTTGTATTAAGCTCAGGTGGGGAAGAAACCATTTCTATATGCATTCAGATTGTTAATGGAATTAATTTCCTCATGGTCATAAGACTGAAGCTTCAAATTTTTGCTCTCCTGGCCCAAGGAGAGCAACTTTTAGCAACTATGGTCTTATATAATATAATCACATAATCATGCATGCCTAGTCAAATACATTCCTCACCTTTGCTATATCTTATTGGCTAGAAGCAAGTGACAGTTACTAACATTCAAGGGAGAGGTCACACAAAGGCATGGACCTCAGGAGGTAAGGATAATGAAGGGCTGCCTTAAGAATCACTCTGCTATAATTTGCACCCTGGCCCCCAATGATTCATGTTCTTGTCATTTGAAAAATAGATGTGTGCTTTCCAACAGTCTCTTCTCATTACAATATCTTCTCCAACTCCAGAATCTCATATTCTCAATCAGGTCCAAGTATTGATGGCTAGCTTAGGTAAGCTCCTTTTGGCCGGTGGATCTGTAAAATGAAACAGGAGAGTGACCAGTAGAATAGTGGAAAGGGACAGGAGTAGGAAGAGAGGAGGGGAAAAGGAGAACTGATGAAAGAAATTCAAATCATACTGTGCTCCTATATGAAGGTGTTACTACCAATTCCACTGTTATGTATTGGTAGGGTAGGTAGTGGGGTGAGACTTAAAGGCACACACACCAAGATCTGTGTACATGTTTGTGTGACTTTAAACCTAATTACACTAATGTACTAATAAAAACATTAAACAAAAAGCTATCCTCCACATCCTCAACATTTAATAGTTGGACAGAGTCGAGTAAGTACTATACACAGTTTTATTGTGTAGGGAGAAGAAGAAGATGAAGATGGAGAAGGAGAAGGAGAAAAAGAAGGAGGAAGAGGAGGAGGAGGAGGAGGAGGAGGAAGAGGAAAAATGGAAGAAAAGAAAGAATGAGAGAAAGTAAGGAGAAGAAGAAGAAGAAGAAGAAGAAGAAGAAGAAGAAGAAGAAGAAGAAGAAGAAGAAGAAGAGGAGGAGGAGGAGGAGGAGGAGGAGGAGGAGGAGGAGGAGGAGGAGGAGGAGGAGGAGGAGGAGAGTCACTGCTTCCTAACATTTTGAAACCACCCAGGCAGCTATTGAAGTTCTTGATTAAGTTTCAAAGCCTAGGAATACTTCTTGTATAGCTCTTGGCTCTGCCCACTGAGTTATCCTAATATAGATAGTTTTAATAAATCACATTTACCACTTCTCCATTAAATGTAGCATAGATTCACACCCGAATAGTTTTATGGTTTTATTAGCATACTTCCTGTCAAGAGAATTTAGTAGGCCCAAGGGTCTCATTTTATTCTCTCCATCCCCCCATCATGTCTGTCTTTCTCCTTTTTCTCTTCCTACTTCTCTCTCTGAAAATAAGGGACCATCCTGGGGAAGCTGAGTTGAGAAGAATTATATGTGTCAACTAAAAATTAAGGGTAGTTTCTAGCTAAAGTCCTCAGTCCTACAATCACAAGGAATTTCATCAGTATGACTAAGTTTGGAGGCAAATGCTTTCTTATGTGAGTCTCAGATTAAAGTAAGCCTTCACTTATTGATTGTGGCCTTATGAGACATGAAGCAGGGAACCCATATAAGTTGTATCTGCTTTTGTGATGCATGGATAATGTGTGCTGTTTTAAGCTCTATTTTGTAGTAACATTGGTATAGAGTTATAGAAAATTATGGAGATAGTATTAATAATCAGAGTTGACCACTGTGCATGAATAACTTTTATTTTACCTCATACACACTTTTCTATCCTATACCCACTTTCTACATCCCACTTTATTATTCAGAAGAAAAGTTTAGATATCAGATCATTTCATCCATAAATATTTCAGTATATATTTCTAAAATATAAAAGATCTTTTGTGAAACGTAATTATACACCATTATTTTACTTAATAAAGAACACTTTAATACTATCTAATAGTCAGTGTCCTACTGTACTTGTCGCCAAATGTTTTTCTATAACTTGTTATTTCAAAGCAGTATCAAATAAGGCTTACTCATTAAATAATAATATATCTCTAGTTTCTTTTAGTCTACAGGGCAAATTTCCTCTCTCATTCCTTTCCTGCTTTCCTTCCTATGTTTCTTTTCTCCTTGCAATTTGCTAGCCTCCCATGTTGAATTTCCTACTTTTTTCTTGAATTTTTGCTGACTGCCTTTTCATAGAGTTTTTTTTTTTTTTTTAATGTATTTCTGTCTTCCCTGCCTTGTGCGGAACTAAATTTCTAAACCTGAGCAATACTGACATTTTAGGCCAGATAACTTGCTGTTAGAAGAGAACTCCCCTGTGCATATAAGATGCTGAGCAGCACTCCACACTCACAAGATACCGTCAGTGCCTCATAACAAATGTGATAATAAAAAATTTCTCTGAACATTACCAAATGTCTTGAGGGCTGAGGAAGACTATCCTCTAGTGAGAACAATAACTAAAAAAAGCACACACACACACACACACACACACACACACACCTGTAAACAACTTTGTGGGAGAAAAAAACAAGGAAAAATTATAAGACATTGTCTCTGTGTCTTAAAAATATATGTTAAGAAACTGGGTCAAGGTCCATAAAGAGTAAGCACACTGTAATAAGTGTTCCTACAGATGCACCTAAGGGCCTAAAACGCTCATCATAATGGAGTGAAATAATAATTTGTATAGTAGAATAATAATCTGCATTAAATCAAGAAACTAGAAAAAATGTGAAAAACTCCTAATACTTAAAGGGATTAGTTTAAGGAGCTGGGCGTGGTGGCACACTCTTGTAATCCCAGCATTTGGGAGGCTGAGACCAAAAGATCACAGTTCGCGAACAGCTTCAACTACTTAGTGAGGCCCTCTGCAACTTAGTGAGACCCTGTTTCAAACTAAAGAATAAAGAGATTAATTTATTAGTACATTAAACATGTAGCTATTAGGCCTCTATTACATGCCAGAACTGTAATAGAAATTGGAGATAAAAGGATAAATAAGACATATTTGTTTCCAACCATGTGATACTTTATTGTAATGAGAATGTAGACAATTTCAAGTAAACGAACACAGAAAAATAATTGCTAATGTTAAGAATGAAATGAGGAAGATAAATTGGGAAAATAATGAAGCATATTTGGGCAAAGGAGAAGCTGCTATGTATAAAATGGTCAGAAAAGGCCTGAGAACAGCCTTCACGATAAGGATAAGACCAAAGAGCCATGTAAATGTTAAGAACAGAATGCTTAAAGCACAGAAAATAGCAACTTCAAAGGCTTTTAGGGATATCCCCACATAATTGTTTTTTAAGTAATTATAAGGCCACATAACTGAAATATAATGTATGAGAGAGAGAATGACAGAGGATGAGGGTAAAATTGAAAACACAGACAGGTGTCAAATCCTACAGGGACCGTAATAAAATAATACAGGATATTACTATAAGTGCAGTGGAGAATGCCAGGTTTGGGATGTTAAATGTCCACCAATGGACCATGTGTTAAAGGCTTGTTTCCCAGGTGGTGCCATTGGAAGGCAGTATGATCCTTGAGAGATGGGACCTTACGGGATATTCTAAAGTCATTGGGGCCAGGCCCCTGGAAAAGATTGTGGGATCCACTCTCTTCCTCTCTTTTCCTCCCTGGCTCGAGATGTAAGCAGTTTTTCTCTGGCATACATCCTCATCACCCTCCCCTCTGGCCTTAATGTATGTAGGATATAAGAGGAAAATGGTTCACATTAGAGGACTGAAGGGAAAATCTGACTTTATGGAACATCCTGGTTTTAGTCAGGGTAACAAAGAGATGAAAACATTCAGAGTGTAATATTAAGATTTATATGGAATATTGCAAGTCTTGGATAAAAATGATAAGAGATATTACCTGTAAAAGGAAAGGGAAAACCCTTATAAGAACTGTAGGTATTCCAGAGAGATGGGGATAGAATAGGAAAAAAAAACTAGTAAAATACAGCAAATAAGAAAAAAACTGTCATTAGTTATGCAAATAGCTGTCTACAGATGAAAAGGATTCCCAAGTTTCATGTAAAATTATAAATAGGGTTGGAAAATAGAATGAAAGAAGTGGTGGATCCCACATGCTAGATAAGTTCTAGAGTCATTTTTTAAATTAACAATAAGAAAAATATTCTTACAAATTTCCAGAGAAAACTTGTAAAAAGTTTACAATTTTTATGTGATATCCATATTGATATGGATGGTAATAGAAAAATATTCTAATATCCAAGAATATAAAACAAATATATTTTAGAAAATTATTTGAATACTCATTTCAGGTAAGGAAAAATAAAAATCAAGAACAAAAATGTAGTATAATTGATCCTACTACATGGTGATATTTATAAGAAGCCTAGGAATATTAAGCATATATTATAAGATAATATTTAAAATGGGAAATTAGAGTTTACTTTCCCATAGAAATCTCACTAATAAAAAGTTTAGGAGCATTAGAGTTTATAATGATGAAACCTAATTAATGCTGGAGAATTCCCACAATGGGTTAAAACCACACTCAAGTTAATAGGAATAGTTTCTTTTCCTATGGTTATAACAGTAGCATACCAAAATGCATCATACATATTCTTTTCAATATTATCCACTGCCATCATAACTGAAACCATTAAAAATAAGCAGATATATTGCAGAGTGTTTTGTTTTGTTTTGTTTCCATGAGTACTTGGACTATATTTATGGCAAAACTCATCATAAACATGCTTTGTGAATCTAAAATATGTTCCCTATTCAATAGTATTTATAAAGAACACTCCATGTAGGAAACATTTCTATATAAAAGGAATAGAGGTAATCATGGAAACCAAATATAACATGCTATTAATAATAAATAAGGGCTGTCACCGTGATTAGTAAGAATGACAATGATTTTATTTACTGAATAGTTACTGTTTGCATTTACTGAAGGCATTGATCTAACATTATTCTAAGTTCATTGCCTTATTATCTCATTTCATTGAAATAATAATTCTCCAAGGTTTATGTCATCATTTTAGAAGTGGAAACACAGCTAATGGGCAATGGACACCAAATGAAAACACTGGAGTGTGATTCCAGATCCCATCTTCCTGATCCTTATACATTCTCACTTGAAACAAAATGTGGTAACTTAACAATTTGAAAAAAAATGTAGAATCAAATATATTCATTAAGCTCAACTGTGACCACTAATATGATTTAACTTTCTATGTTGCAGGCATGCCAAAAGATTAAACAAGTCATTGTTGATGTAATTAAAAGAAAATTAAGGAAATGATTGATGTAAGTAAATCAACCTCCAATATTAGAAAATAAAAAGAATTATGTTGAAATATACTCTAATGTTCCAATTCTGATCCATCTGTCCAGTTGAACATCAGCACCAAAAAGTGCGCACAGCTTGGAAAATATGTGCTGGACCATAAATTCCAGTGAGGCACAGGCTTTTATTCCCTGCCGAACCAGATGGCAGCCAAGAGTCAATGGCAAGAGAAATGGGTTGGGCCCTCTTTATTCAAAAGAAATCTATAAAGCCCCAAGCATGTGTTCCTAGAATAGCATACTATTCTATTCTACCTATTTCTATCATAACCCTTGAGGCCTACAAGTACCGAGGCAGAGATATTTTCTCTGGTGGCTCAGCGAAAAACTTTAAACTGACTAGTGGGTACATCAACAGTTCACAAGAGCACACCATACTGAGTCTCCTTCCATACATATATCTGATACTGTTAAATACACCTCAGTGGTGTAGTTCAGCATGAATATCAAGGTAAACCAAACGATGAATAAATAAAAATATTGGCATACATAAGAGGACCCAAAACTCAAAAGCAGGAATATCAAACAAAATATCTATTCCACAAAACCCCTAAAGAAACAAAATTTCTAGAGGAGATAGGTGATAATATTCAAAATAATAATAATTTTAATATGCATCTTTAAGATTTTATCACTATATGAATTCCTGACTTTCACATTAAAATTTTTAATTAATTAACAACATGGTATGATTACTGAGAAAATATACATAAGAATAGAGCAAGGTAGATGTTATCCAAACAGTAAACTCTCCAAAAGTAATACAAGGAATAGAGAATAGGGAAGCAACTAGAAATTAAAAATGAATAATATTTTATTTTGTTTATTTATTTGGTGGTACTGGGGGTGGAACTCAGAGGCTTTCTACCTCCAGGCTATACTCCCAGACCTTTTTTTTTTTATATTTGATTTGGAAACAGGGTCTCACTAAGTTGCTGAGAGCCTCGCTAAGTAGCTGAGGCTGGCTTTGAACCCGTGCAATCCTCCTGTCTCAGCCTCCCAAGCATGGGGATTACAAGCGTGCGCCACCATGCCCGGCATGAATAATATTTTAAAATAACAACAACATAAGGTGAAAAGGAGAAAAGTCTAAGTGAGATGAGAACTAGAAATATAGTAATAAAATAACATAATTGGAATAAATTGAATAAATCAAATTCTTAGGTGAAACAAAAAAGACTTCAGATAAATGAGGAGAGAAGCCAGTGAGGTAGTGGGAGGTGGTAGGGAAAAGAAGGAAAAAGTTCAAATACTGCTATGCCCATAAATGACAGTATCACCATCACTCTCACTAACATGTATGGGGAGGAGAGGGTCATGGGGTGGGATCTGAAAGGAATCACACCAAGTGCTGTGTGCGTGTATGTTTGTGAACATTGAGCCTTACTATGATATGTAATTATAATACACCAATAAAATAGAAACACTCTAATTGACATGAAGAATTAGAAACTACAGAGGTAAGTAAAGCAATCATACAAAAATGCAGACAAAAGTAGAAAGGATCTAGACAGTTTTTTTCTGTAAGGTTAAAGTCTTCAATAAGAAGAGAGACATATAAGCCGGGCGTGGTGACTCACGCTTGTTATCCCCGCGTTTGGGAGGCGGAGACAGGAGGATCGCGCAGGTTCGAAGCCAGCTGCACTGGCTTAGGAGACCCTGTTTCCAAAAATAAAATAGGTCTGGGAGTGTAGCCCGGAGGTAGAAGGGCTTCCAGGAACCCCAGTACCACACACACACACACACACACACACACACACACACACACACACACACACACACACACACAAAGACACATAGACATATATAATGATAAAAGACAAAACTGATAAATATTTGTCAAAAATAAATTCAAATTCATCAAAACATAAAATTGTTAGAGATTCAAAGACAACTTGACATAAAAATTTATCTCTTATGAGATTTAAAAATTTTTCCTTTTTAGAAATGGACAGAACTAACAGATAACATGCAATATGATCAATAAAACTGTGTGTATGCCTCCAAAATTAAGAATAAGTCTTTTTCACATCTATTCAACATTTACAAAAATTACAAAAATTTGATAATTTTTTTAAAAATCAGTTTTTTAAAATAGAGATTTTTATATATCACATTATTTGACCACAATTACTTGAAATTTTAAAATTATTATTAGAGGTATTTGGAGATAAAAATGTTCCTGAACAAAACACATGCCATATGCATGTATGTCATTGTCAACACAATTTACATTATTATGTGGTATTATGATGCACCAATAAAAGCACAAAAACAGAAATCTTAAAAAAAACTAACACAAACAATAAACTAAAATTGAAATTATAAACTAAAGGTAACAAAGAACAAAAATGTATAACAAATCCTACTAATAAAGTGAAAATTTTTTCAGAAGAAAGTACACAGCATTGGATGTCTTCAAGAAAGGGTAGTGACATACCATGTTAAACAAAATAAACCAGACTCAGAAAGACAAGTGTCTTTGTAGAAAATAAAAAAGAAAAAGAGAGATGGGATGAAATTTTTAGGCAAATCATTGGAATAGAAGGAGGTGAGTAGGAAGAAGTAAGAGAGAGGTAGAGAGAAGTTTGGGAAAGTAAAACTGATCATATATGTATATATGTATATATATATGTATATATATATGTATATATATGTATATATATGATATATATATGTATATATCACATATATGTATATATTCATACATATATACATATATATGTATGAATATGTCACAGTAATACCCACTATGCTTTATAATTAATATGCACCAATAATAAAAATATTAAATAAAAAATTTTAAAGTAAGGTTAAGAATAATGTTACTTTTTCTAAGATGTTAGAAAAAGAACAACATATAAAAAGAAAGCAATAAGAGAAATTTTTAAAGTTCAATGATGAAATTGATAAAAAATAAAAAGTAATTATAGAAGATACATGAAAAATTCTAAAGAAGTATATTTAAAAAGAATATAATGAATAAAGAGTGAAATTAAAATAGACAAAACCCTTAGAAGACCAGTTAAAAGAAAAAATACAATAATGTAATTGAAATAAGAGGAAAAAAGTAAATATTGTCTTCTATTCTGTGGCCAGAAATTTGTAAGTCTGCAGGAAATGGATGTTTTTTCTAGCAGCCATATATTACCAAAATCAAACCATGAGGAAGTGAAAACATAAACCAATTTCTAGGGAAAATACTTGATATAAATAAAGGCTCTTTGTAATTCTATTAATCAGAATAACACAACTACTTCAGAGATAGACTCAGAAATTCCTCCTAAACTATGGCAAGCAATATTTCAGGGGTGCACGTCCTTCTTAGACTTGCCATTCCTTAGAGCCTCAGAATCCTCATATGATCCTCTGTACCTGGCCAGAAGATGGAAACAATGGGACAGGAAGGATCAGACAGGTGGTTTCTTTATGGACCAATCTTAGAAGTGACTCATATAAATTCTGCTCATATTCCCTGGACCAGACCTAGTCTAAGGCTACACTGAGGGGAGTGGACAAAGGAGGTTATGAAATCATTTTAGTGCCAGGAGGAGAAGGGAAAAGTTAACTAGCAAGTCTTTGCCATGATATTCCAATATCCTAATCTATCCCAATAAGGAAAATTGCCGTTATCACAATTCCCTCTCATTAAAGAATTGACCATCTCAGTGTTGTGCTGGAGCTTTATAGCAACAGTGAATATTTTAATCTATAGACAAGGATCAAAACTGCCATTTTCTTTAGTAATCCAGCAAAATTGACAAAGTTAAAAAATTTTTTTTTAAATGTAACTAATAGAATGGTATAAAAAAGATTTTGGAAGAAAGGATGAGAAGGTGAGAGACCTGATGATGGAAACAGTTCAGTAAATCAGAGCTGTTTGAATGTAAGATCATAAACATCTAAAAGTTGAAAATTTGTAAGAAAAATGGTACAAAAATCAAATATGAGAAAATCTTTGATTATTCAATAAAATGTGTGCATGATATAGGGTCACCTCATGCCATGCCATCTTCCAAAAAGCAGGTCCTCATACTTTTCCATTGAGCCACAATGATATTTAATCTTCTTACTTTGGAAAGGACAACAAATATTTAGAACATTATCTTTTATATGTAAACTTCATTTGTTTACTTTTAGAGTTTTATCACTCATATGAAGTTGTAGAAAAGAACAATAAATCATTATAACATTACATTTTATATATAAACTTCATGTGTCTACTTTCAAAGATTTATTACTTATGTGTAATTATTTAAATTGTACAATTAACATGTTTTTCTATCTGTGAAATTCATGTGTTTTGAAATAAAACAAATAATTTTTTAAAAATAATTTTTCATTAAGTAGGTAAAAATTGTCTCTTTATTTCCAGCAATTTACTTCATGGCAGTGTTTGGGGGAATAAATTAGTAACAAAGTAATGGCTAGGTGTCTAAGTTTATCTCTCCCACCAGACTACAAACTCTATGCCTGACTCATAGTTGACACCTATAAGATTTCTTGAATAAAATAAAATTTTAAGATATAAGTAACTGGAAATAAGTAAAGACTGTAAGATTAAATAAAGACTCTAAGGCAGAAGAAGCTACAAATAAGCACTCCACTTTGTTTGGAAAAGTGGTTTTTCATGGGAGTATCATTTAACTATTCTGAAACCACTTTACCTGTACACTAGAAATAGACAAATGTAAACTAGATCATTGATGATTCTAGTAACAGTTCACTCAGTGGTGACTCCCTTTTTACATCTGGAGAAGGACATACCATTTGGGGGTATATAAATATAAAATTAAATGGAAATACGTAATTGTTGGGTAGAATGTAGTGGAAGGACTCATAGAATGAGTTATTGGATAGAATATAGCAAAAGGACTTATAGAATGTCCCCTGAAGAACTCAGTTATTAATGTTCATGGTTGATATAGTTAACTCATGAGAGTTGTAATCTCATTGTAGATAACATAGGCAGGTAGGGTGTAGCTGAGGGAGGTGGGTCTCTGGAGGCTAGGCCTTGGGGATTCTATAGGATTTCTCCTCCCCTTGCTGGCTCTCTCTGTTTCTGGCCTCCATAATGTGAGGAGCAAAGGCCTTGTGCTCTGCTCCCTTCCTCTCTGCCTTCTGCCACAATGCCCTGATCTTCAGACCCTGGCCTCACATGGACTGAATCCTAAGATCTCCATAAAACCACAAGTAAATAAATCTCTTCCTTCTTCTATGTGATGTAGTCAGGCCTTTTGGATTATAGCAGTGAAAATTCTGTTTGAGATAGACTCTGACAGGGATGAGGTCAGGATGGCAGAAAAGAATAAGATCTAGCTGTTTCAAGCATTCAAAGCCCTGGAAAGGCAAGGGAATACTAGATAGAGTCATGGCTATGGCTGAGACTGTGAGAGGGCCACTGGCAGAAACAGCTCCTTCATTAGAAGAAGGAGTTGTCTGGAAAGAAAAGACTCCATACTCTCCTCCCGCCTCTAACCTCCTGCCAGTGGTTCTCATTGGCCAAGTACAAGTGGAAGTCAGAGAGTAAGGAAGCATTCCAAGTGATGAATTACATATAGTTCAATCTCCTGGGCACAGAGTAAAGTGAAAAGAGTGGAGCACAGATATTGCTGGATAAAGGGAGAATGTTAAGAACTCAAAGTGGATAGACAGAAAAGTTAGCTGAGCACACCAAACATAAGTCTCCTTTATTTCATATTTTAAAATTATATAGCCCTGTTTATCTGTGTCTGCATAAATAAAGGCTTTGGAGAGATGCCTTTATGTTGAGTGATCATAGTTTATAAGGCATAATGTGTAAATAGTTAATTGTATAATTTTCTATTGTCAAATTCTGAATTCCATTCTACATTTTAATCCTATAAGGTCTCAATAAAATTACATATACTTTTCATGACCTTGAAACAGAACTCAGTCTAAGCTTTTATAAAAAGATTCAAAATTTTATATATTTGCCACAAAGGTCTAACTCAGTTTCCAGTTTTTTACCCTTGCTTTTTCCTAGGAATAGAATGGAGTGAATAGAGTTATACTCTTTAAACTGATCTCTTCTGGAAATGACTGGAAACCTTGATCCAGTTTCTAATAAATCCAAACTGTTCCAGAGCCTAAGCTTGGTCTCCAAAGAGTTGAAGTTGAATTTTGGTCAGCATTTAAACTGAATCACCGCTTGTTTTTAACCAAAGTTATTTTCAATTACTTGTTACACACTAAACTCCAAAGAAAGTTTGAATTTCAAAAGTAACAATTGTGCTGTCTGTAGTATGTGAGACTCTGGTTCTTTTCTCCCTATTTGGCTAGCCTTTCTTTTTTCTCATATACCCCTTCTGAGAAAGAAGAAAACATCTCTTTAATTGTGTAAATTAATCCCCATGTCTCCTCATTTGAAGTCCTGCCTTTTCCTATACGTATTTACCTGTTTGTTTTTTATTTCTAACCAATAAAATAGATGAGGGAAATGGACACTGTACATTCAAGTAGATGGGTAGATTCTCATACTCTTAATGATGTTTCCTTCTAAAAGTAGAACTTTACTGCTATCTGTTCTTACACTCTAAAAAATTAAAGGCCCTCGGTGCCCAAATGTACACTAACCCTGCATCTTTATTGAAGTCAACAGTTCAATCAAGATATAGGTATCAAGCCAGCCAATTTGTATGAAGGAAATTAGAGTAACTACTAGTCACATAAGTCTTTTCAGAGATTTAAGGAAGAAAATAATAAGAAATACAGTATTATTCTAACTTTTATGGGATAAATAAATTATTTGAGAATGTTGTTAAGGCCCCCTGGTGTAGTGAGATCTCTGAACATGGTTCAGGTGATGTCAACCCTAGTCTCCATTATGCCACCAGAGACAACCCACTTAATTTCTGAATTCTTACTTTTCTTTCAAAATCAAGAACAATTTATTAATTTCAGAGAGATTATGAAAACATAATGAGATTATTAGAAATAAAATAATTTGAAACATATAAACATGCTATGTAAATATAAACAGTAAAAATGGGTGAAGAATATGCATATCTATTTCTCTCATCTTAAGTATCTAGGAAGAGCACAGAATTATTCAATTATTGTGTTTTGCCCATAAATATGTATAAATGTTATGTGTTGATTAAAATATAATAAGCCCACCAGCAAGAGCATAGAAAACACCTTTCAAAATGCATAAATCCACAATTTCTCTAAAAAAAACCCAAAAAAGTCTTAATAGTGGTCTAGAAATTTGGAGGATCTTTCACAAGACTTAAAACAGATAGGATCAGATTAATGAGATAAGCCATGGCCAAGGGACTAAATTTTTTTTAAGTTAAAGGAAAAATTAGGAGTTCTACATATTTCTAAGAACTTAAGGAGGAAGGGGTATCTATAAGATCCATTTGGTATACTAGCTGTCAAATAGCATTTGGAGTATCTAGAGGGATACGATTCTTCCACCAATTTGTGCCAAGAAGTGGCCAACAAAAATGTATGTTTCCTGAATAGGACAGTGTAGGTATTTGGAACAGAGAGACCATAGTTGGTCATATCCATGTTGAATAGAAAACCCTCAGTCCTAAAAATGTATACTTTGGTCTGACAACATATTTCTCATTTTCCACTTTACAGAAAGCAGACTACCATAAACAGAATAGTGGTCTTCAGGAGATATCAAGTTTTCAAATAATTTATATTTCCCACAAAAGTTTAAGTAACAACTACAAAGAAAAACACAATAAAACAACAAAAAAGCTCATGAAAAAGAGACATATAATTTGACACAGAATAGACTTTCTGCAACTTCAAATGCACATAAAAAATAACCTGAAGAATTTTGTTTTTAATGTTAATGCATAGTGAACCATAAATCAGTTAAACTAGACTACCTAGGGTTGGCCCAAAGCATCAGTATTTTTGGAAGTTCATAGTTGATTACATTTATGCAGCTAAGGTTTATTAACATTAGAATGAATATTCTGAAAAATATATTTAATCAAAACAAAATAATAAGACTTTTATAAAAGAATAACAGTCTAGAATAGCATTATGAAGTTTGAGGAGGCTTGCAGTTCCTCTTCCCTGCAAAAGAACTATGCCTGGTTAAAAAATTTTTTAAATTATTTAAAGTCTCTGAAAAGTGTTTTAAGACTTATAGCAAATGGAGAAATACTTATTCCATAAATTCTATTAACTCTGAGACAGAAGGAATATGTATCATTTAAATCACAGGCTTGTCTTTCCCCACTCTCAGATCAGTGTGAAAGAAGACCTAGTCCACCTGGGTGAAAATCGAGAACACAGGGTAATCTCTCGCAGCTCCTAGTCCAGGGCTGCAGTTTATCCTGATTTGGAGCATTCTTCCTTGTTTCTGATTGATTCTACCTCTTATCACTTCTACCTACAGTTGTATTTCAGAAAAGTACAGTTAAGAAATCTGGGGCTTTCTTATACCATCCAAACTCTATTTTTAGATGGAATCTCCAACCTAGATACAATATTGGTCTCTGATTGTTCTTGCCTCACCTCAGTTGTAGGGAAGAAATTTCATACTAGGATTGCTGAGCCAGGAAGACCAGAGGCTGTCAACCTACACATTCCTCTGCTTTGAGAGAGAATAAGAGTGTCAGTCTGGAAGGAGTGAGCCACTGTCTCCACCACCATCTCAGAAAAGTGATGTAAAGACTCTTCCCGATGGTAGACAGAGGCCATAAGAATAGTACACACTGTAGCTCTACTTAAAGAAGTCGATAGTACCTGGGTTAGAACATAGGAATATGTAAGCCTGCAGGTGCAATTGGAAAAGATGGGAATTTGGGTGATGAATGACTAAGAAGAGAATGGTAGCTCCGTGTTAGCAATAAGCAAAACAATAGATCATCTTGTTTAATAAAGAAGACAAAGCAGGAGAAGCAGTTAAGAAATGGTCAGAGAAAACCACACTCCTCTCTAGGATCATGTCTGCAAAGGGGTCTGAACTTGTTTGGATCAGACTGAAGAACAATTATGCCAAAAGGTGTTGTTGAAAACAGTAGAGCAGTCATTTCACAACTAGTGGAGGCTAAGAGCTGGTGGTGATGCCAATGGGAGCAGAACATCTGGAAACATTACAGGAAGATCAGAGAAGATGGAGTAAGTAAAAGACCAGAAGCTGCACATTACTATGGAAATAGACTGCACTGAACTTACGCATCAAAAATACTAACAAAAAAAAAAAAAAAGAAGTCAATAAAAAACAACAAGGTCCAGAAAGGGCAAGAGTTAGAGAACTTTACATCTAGAGTTGCTACATCTAGAGTAGCAACTCTTGACATTGAGAGTGGTATTAACTAAAAAGCCTAATTTTCTACTAAAATTATGAGGAATATACAATAGAATAAGCAAAGTGTTAGCCATGCACATGAAAAATAGCAAGTGGGAGGAAATTCTCTTAAGACTGCCTAAATCTAAGACTTAGCAGACACTTAAGAGTAGCTGTTTTAAATATTTCAAAGAGTAAGGCAAAAGTATTCTAAAGAAGTAAAAGAAGGTATGATTAAAATTTCTCAATAGATAAAGTAAAAAAAAAAGGTAGAAAATATTTTAAAAGAGACTCCTAAGATAGAAAAGTAACTGAAATGAAAAATTCTCTACAAAGGCCAGATAAAAGTTGTATGATAACAGAAAAATATATCAATATTCTTGAAAATAGACCTATAGAGAATATAAAATCAGAAGAAAAGAGAAAAATGCTGAAGAAAGTGCACAGAATCTCAGAGAGATGTGGGGCATCGTTAATTAGACATATATTGGTAATGGGAATACTAAAGAATGAAGAGGGTGGAAAAAGAAGAAAAAAATAGTCAAAGAAGTAATGGCTGAGAATTTCTCATATTTGATTTTAAAATCTAAATGCTCAAGAAGTTTAATAAATTCTAAGTGGAAAACATGCAAAGAGAGCCATATTCATATACATCATCATCGAAATTTTGGACCACAAGAAAAGTGTAGAAAGCAGCTAGAGAAAAATGATTGATCACATACTAGGGAGCTCTAATAAAGATTAACAGTGGAGTTTTCATTACAAATAACATATATCAAAAAGGCAAAAAGATGATATACTTAGTGTTTACAACTTTCAACTTAAAATCTAATACCCAGTAAACCTATCTTTCAAAAATGAAGATGGAGAACTCCAAATGAAGGTGGAGTCTCCTCCACAGAGACAAGTACAGGGACTTGTGAGAAAGAGACCCAGATCATTTATGTTACATGTTCAGTTGTACATGTGTTTCTTCTAAGTTGATTCAAACTATTTTAGAACTTCAAGTAGCTCAAAGAAAGAAGAAAAAGGAAGATCAGAGGAACTCTTCACTGCCAAGAGCACAATCCAAGAGTGAAATAAAGCAGCAGTTCTGTAGCAACAAACTGAAATGCTGAGAAAAAGCCGCTAGGCAACTCAGTGAGCTATAAACCAGGTGAAAACAAAAATATACAGGTTTTTAGAGGAGAAAGAGAAAAAAGTAGCAGACAGCAGAAGCTGTGGACATGCTGTGATTCAGTGGGAGAGAGAAGGCTCAAAAAGCCAAAAGACATTCTCTCTTTGAGCTAAAGAAAAACAGCATACCATGTTTTGTGTGCATGTATGCTTATACCACTTTGAAGCTCACTATAATGTATAATTACAAAGCACCAGCAAGCATTCATTAAAAAAAGAAAAAACCCAGAAGCTCACCAAAATGCACACAAGCGAAGCAGATAATAAGCTCAGAGGATCTGAGTTTAGCCTCGCTGGGAGAATGTCCTAGAGCTCCTCATCTTGAAAGAGGCATAGAAACTTTTTAGCAGAAGTGACGGGAGTGAAGAAGTACCAGCATGTTGAAGAATCTCTTTATTTGGACTTTCCTAGTGCCAAATAAACATTCAGGAAGCTCAATAAACTTCTTGCATTCATTCTTGCTGTTTAGTAATGTTTGTTTAAATTTCTTTCTGTACTTGTTTTTCTCTTTGCCCTGTTCTTAGTATATTGAATTTTTGAATATCTAAGATCAAAGATCCATTTATACTTTATCTTTTACTGTATTATCAGGTGCACATAGTGCAAGGCAATCTGGAAATAGAAGAGAGACAGGGACTTAGTCTAGGAAAGACCGCAGAGTGGCAAATAGTCTGCAAAGTGGATTAAGAACCAAGGTACTTACATTTGAAACTGGCAGTCTTATTTTTGAAATAAAAAGTGTGGCTGAGTGGGGTATATAAATATGTCTTACTAGCATCAGATGAAAGCAGAAACTCACCTGTCACTTGTTCCAAGCCCAAATGGGCTGAAGGATAAACTGAAGGATCCCCATATACCCATATACTTCCCTACAGTACATGAAGAGGAGCTCTTGAACTTTCGAAGAAATCTCCCCAAAGGTAGACTGCTACCACCACACATGCTCAGGAATTCTGGACAACTTGCTGTGTGGGAAAAGTGTTTTGAAGAGAACTGAGATGGCGGTGGTGGCAGCGGTGGTGGTGGTGACCAGTATTTGAAGGGGCAGAGAGATCCAGTTCGATCCACCTTGAACTTTTGAGGAAATCTCCCCAAAAGTAAACTGCTCCTGCCACACATGCTCAGGGATTCTGGACAACATGCTAAGTGGTAAAAGGGTTTGGGGTGTGTCAGAGGGAGCCCTGCATAGCTGGGTTGGGCCACCATGCTTCGTGTTCTGGGAGACATCGGGCCTCATGGCCACTGTGCTCCTCTGCACAGCATGGGAGGCCAGGGTGCACGTAGAGCAGCAGAGCCTGTTCTCTGAAGTGAAGCTGTGGACCTCTGCCTTTGGAGGGGAGACAAAATTCATTTCCACTAGGTATTCAGCATCCCAGCTTTTGCAAAAGACATGTACTGCTTTCTCATATTAAAAAAAAAAAAAATGGAAGAATGCCAGGCATGGTGGGGCATGCTTGTAATCCCCACACTTAGGAGGCAGAGACAGGAGGATCACGCAGGTTGGAAGCCAGCCTCCCTGGCTTAATAGACCCTGTTTCTAAATAAAAATATAAAAAATAGTTCTCTGTGAGTGTATAATGGAGTTAGAAGGGTTTCCAGTAAAAAGGGGAATACCTGTAGATGACCTGCTCACAGTGACAGAGACCAGAGCCTGCCATGCGGTGAGGCCAGTGCTGGGGCCAGTGAGGCTGGGATAGGAGCCTGCCTTAAGACAAGCCTGGTGGCAGGGCCAGCGAGGCTGGGAACAGAGCCTTCCATAAGGCAAGATTGGTGCTGGGGCCACTGACGCTGGGATTGGAGCCTGCCATGCAGTGAGGCCAGTGCTGGTGCCTTAGAGGCCAGGATCAGAGCCTGCCAAGAGGCAAGGCCAGTGCTGGTGCCAGTGAGACTGGGATTGGAGCCTGCCATGTAGTGAGAGCTGGGGCCAGTGAGGCTGGGATCAGATCCTGCCATGAGGCGAGTCTTCTGTCAGGGCTTTCGAGGCCGGGATCAGAGCCTGCTGAGCGTTAAGGCCAGTGCCAAGGCCAGCAAGGTTGGGATCGGAGCTTTCCTGGAGGCAAGTCCAGTGCCAGGGCCAGCGAGGCTGGGATCAGAGCCTGCTGTGAGGCAAGGCCAGTGCCAGGGCCTCCAAGCCCAGGATCGAAGCCTGCCAAAGGGTGAGGCTGGTGCTGGTGCCAGTGAGGCCAGGATCGAAGCCTGCTATGAGGCAAGGCCACTGCTGGGGCCCCCAAAGCTGGGATTGAAGCCTGCCAAGGGGTGAGGCTGGTTCTGGGGCCAGTGAGGCTGTGATCAGGGCCTGCTGTGAGGCAAGGCCACCTCTGGGGCCTCTGAGTCCAGGATCAGGATCCTGCCATGTGGCAAGGCCGGTGTTGGGGCCAGTGAGGCTGGGATTGGAGCCTGCCTTAAGGCAAGGCCGGTGATCAGGCCTCCGAGGCTGGGATCAGAGCCTGTCATGAGGCAAGGCTGGTGCTGGTGCCAGTGAGGTCAGAATCAGAGTCTGCCAGGTGGCGAGGCCGGTGCTGGGGTCTTCGAGAGTGGGATCAGAGCCTGCAATGAGGCATCCACAGAGAAATATCACAGAAAATAAAAAATCAGATGCTTTCCCTAATATGCAAAAACTAGAAAGAAATGGGTAATAGGAGGAAATCTAGTTGAAGAAAGGGCCTTATGGAGGAGCAATTAAGGTGACCTATTAGAGGGGATGGGAGGGGGGAAGATGGAATCTCTTTAAAGCACATGATGTATTTAAACAAATATATCAAAGTCAATCACTAAATCAAGCATGGGATTGAGGGAGGGGGAGGGAGGGGGATGGGAATTGGATAAAGGCTAACTGGAAGATGTGTGCTTGTATATCATCACAAGTCTTGTATTCCATTTAGATGTTTGACTACAATGCACCCATAAAAATATATTAAATTTTTAAAATGCTAAATTTTTATTCTTTCCAGCCTCTCCAGAATAAATGACCTTTTAAGTCACAAACTGTTAGCAAATATTAAAAAAAGAAAATTTACTACCAAAGCATAAATAACCCAGTCAAAAATGGACAATTGAACTAAACAGGTAATTATCAAAAGAAGAAATACAAATGGCTAACAAATAAATGAAAAAAATGTTTTGCATTTTTAGAAATCAGTGAAATGCAAATCAAAATGACAATGAGATTTCATCTCACTTGTATTAAAATGACAATCATCAAGGATACAAATAATAATAAATGCTTCTGAAGATGTGGGGACAAGAAACACATACATTTTTGGTGGGATGACAAATTAGTACAGTCACTATGGAAAGTATCAGAGAGATTCTTCAAAAGCCTAGGAATAGCACCATCATATACCCAGGTACACTACTCCTCAGTATTTTATCCAAAAGAACTAAAGTCAGCATGGTTTAGTAATATATGCATGATGATGTTTACAGCAGCACAATACATAATAGCCAAGTTATAGAAACAACCCAGGTGTGCATCAAAAGACAAATGGAGCTTTACCCTGCCATAAAGGAAAATAACAGTATTTCATGAGCTGGTAAATGGCTGGAACAGGAAAATATTATGCTGAGTGAAATAAGCCAGATTTAGATAGCTAAGTATTGCATGTTTTCCATCATATGTGGATGCTAGAAAGAATAAAGGGGGAAAAGCAACCTCAAGAAAATGTAAGGAAAACCAGTAAGGCTGAGGAAGTGGATGAGTGGAAGAAAAGGGAAGTATCATGGAATGAAATTGAGAAAATTTTGTTATATGCATGTAGGAATAATCATGATGAATCCAACATTTGTGCATAATTATAATGCACAAGCTAGAAATAAAAGAAAAGGAGAAGAAAGGAAGGAAGCAAGGAAAGAGAGAAAGAAGGGAAAAAAGAAGAAAGGAGAACTAGCGGCAGTTCCAGAAAAACAAAAATTGAGATAGTGTAGTTGCTAGCAACACTGATGTAGGGGAAATCCTGAAGAAAGCTTTCCATGTTGTAATTTCATGACTGCAGACAAGAATTTCAATCCATAAAACATGCTGGTAATATAATAATATAGGAAATTACATGAGTATAATTGCATATTTCTTTTTTCTGATATAAAAATAGATATTTGAAACAATAAGTATATACTTGAACTTTGTGATTATAACCTATAAATGTAATATATTTGACAATAACTACACAGAGGAGATGGTGTAAAGCAAAGCTATATTAGAGTAAAACAATGACATCAGATAGAATCATGAACCCACAAAATAAATTGAAGGAAGCCAGAAGTAGCAATAATAAGGTTAATATAGCAAATCATAAGTATGCATCTACACTCCTTTCTTCTCTCAGTTTTTTTTTTTCAGTACTGGGGTTGGAACCCAGGGACATTCTACCTCCAAGATACACCCTCATACCTATTTTAAAACTCACTGAGTTGCAAAAATGCCTAACCAAGTAGCTGTGGCTGTCTGCGAACTGTGATCCTCTTGTCTCAGCCTCCCAAATGCTGGAATTACAAGTGTGCACCAAGCCTTTCGGCTCTTATAAAGACATAAAATAGTATAAAGTAATAATTACAAAAATGTAATAGCATAGGGATATAAATATTGTAAAGTTTATAGCACAAAAATTGGAAAGGAATAAAATTATATCACAGTAACATTTTTAGATCTAATTGAAATTAAGTTAATATAAATTTTACAAAGATCCTGAGTAGTCATGATATACACCATTAGCCCTGGGACAACCACTATGAAAATAATGCAAAATACAGTGAAAAATCAATAAGGCAATATAAATGTTATACTAGAAAATTCTTACAGTATGTAAAAAATTCAACAAAGTTGACAGGAATAAAAAAGACATGAAACTTACAGAAAATAATTAGTAAAATAGCAAATATAAATACAACTATGTCAATACCAACATAGACCAATGAAAAGATCTCCCCTCTGTGGAGGCCTCTGTGTCCTAATTTTCCCTTTTTATAAGGCAATAGACATACTGGATTAACCAGCCTTACTTTAACTTGATTGTTTCTATAAAGACCTTAACATCAAATAAGGTCACATTCTAAAGTACTGGGAATTCAAAGTTCAACATATAGATTTGAAGGGGAGGAGACACAATTCAACCTATAACTGACAATTTTTACTATTATCCTGTCTACATGTTACCAAAAATGGAGAAATCGTTGTTTGACGTCAGGTGAATGTGGTATGAGAAAAGAATGAGGAGATCTGAGACTTCTTCCTAAGGATAGAAATTTCTTCTCTTAGTTATTTCACCATTTCCCTTCTTTCCACAAAATACTCAGCTGAAGATACCACAAAACCAGGAAGTGCATGGTATATGATGATCCTGTCCAGCACAGAACTGAGGGCACTTCTCTTGAGTTATCTTGGTCAAGGCTAGCTAGCCTTAATTCTATTTGTATATGGCTCACCCTCAAACACCAGCTATAGATGAGTACTTTAATTTAGACCAGTGAGTGGCATTTGTGGTTATCCTTCCCTGGAGAAACCTGAAACTGAAGTTTCTGGCAAACAGACAACTATGAGTATGTCTTTACTTAAAGGTTTTCCTTAGGAAGAGTGAATGAGTTCTTTCATAGGAGAAAATACATGTAAAAGTTGTAGGCAATTATAATATATAAAGAAAGCTAAAGTTATATGCCATACCATCAGTTTATAAATATGTCTCTCTCTTATGGTGATCCCTTAGCTGAAAAAATCAGAGAGAATTAAATGTTCTTCCCTGGACAAAGTACCTATCACTGTAAAAAGAAAATGGCAAAATCCCGGTGCTATTGATGGCAAACTCGCTCCTTCTCTATAAATTAGCTGAAAAATCCAGGGTAAAAGCTACAGATTCATGCAATGAATTCAGAAAGATTTAAATTTCAGATCTGCCCTGGTGGCCAACATATGAGCTGTCTGTATTCAGGGTAAAGCCTTTTTTTCTTTCTTTTTTTTGGCAAGATTACTGACTGTTGGATTATTTGCCTTGCATATTTTTAATACTTGAACCAGTTTATATAGAATATTCTTAAACAGATATTGCATTTATCATCAAAGAACCAAGTACTCTCTTGGCTGCATAAAAGAGTAGGGGGTGGCTTAGCTTTCAACCCCTCCCGGTTGTTAGTAAAGATTATGAAGATTTTCTTTATCCTGTTTTCACTTCATTGGTAGGATAAGGAAATGTATATGAACCTCTCTTGAAACAGGACCTCTCCGTGTGAATGTTTCTGGAACCTACTTTGCCGCACGACTCCAAACTACAAATCAGTTTCCCAGAAGGTGTATCTCTTACATGTTATACAGGGTGGGCATGGCTGAAAAGAACCCAGACTTGGGATTCACAGAAGCTCAGGTTTGAATCAGAGGTTATAACATACCAACCATACCCTTGGACAAATTACTTCACCTGTTTGACCCTGTTTCTTCATTTCTAAAATGAGACGGCCACCATAGGTGTTTGGTGGAATAACAACTGTAAAAACCCCCCAAGAGCAAAGGTTGCAGGAAGGGATGAAAGAAAACACTATTCCTAATAAGAGACATCTGGAGAGTAGGTAAGACAGGCATTCTTCTGCTTTCAGGGAAATTTTATGTAGAGGCCAAATGGTCACGTCCTCAAAGCTAAAGGGAAAAGGCCTACTGTTTGTTAAGCATCACTGTGTTCCAGGAGCATGAAAGGCATGCTAACGCAACAGATCTCATAGGACTCTCACATGAACTCTCAGTGGGGTTATCAGCATCTCCAGGCACAGTGCTCAAATAAAGTTAATAAGTTATCCAAAGCCACATAAATTATAAGAAATTTAAATTATGTCTATCTGACTCCAAAGGCTGGGTTGTTGTTTTTGTTGTTGTTGTTGTTGTTGTTGTTGTTGTTGTGTATGTATGTGTGTGTCTGTTACTAGGGATTGGACCCAGAGGTTTTCTACCTCTGACCTACACCACCCCCTCCAGCCTCATTTTCTTTTTATTTTGAAACAGAATTTTGCCAAGTTGCTGAGGCTGATCTTTAACCTGTGATCCTCCTCTCTTAGCCTCACAAATACTAGGACAACAGGCATGCACCACCATGCCAAACTAAGACTGTTTTCCTGTAACACAAATTGCATTACAAATATCAATTAAAAAGTAACCCAAATCTTGACCCTGAAGAAAGCCTCCAAAGGGAGGCTGGACCTGCCTTCCTAAAACTCTTCTTTTAAGCTGGGTATAGTGGTACACATTTTTTAATCCCAGTCTTTGGGAGGCTGAGACAGGAGGATTGCAGATTTGAGGCCAACATCAACATCTTAGCAAGACCCTTGGTAAGTTAGCAGGACTCTATTTCAAAATTTAAAATTAAAAATGTTTGGGGTGTATTCCAGGTAGAATGCCCCCCTCCGTTTAGCCTCCAGCACAAACAAAACAAAACAAAACAACAGCAAATAAATAAACTTGCATCTTGCAGGTCAGTCTTCCTCTGCTCAGGCCCAGCTCCTCTCCACAGTGTCTACTCTGATGCAGGTCTAGCTGCTCTGCATCAGGTGGTCCTAATGTTGCACTTCTCCATCTTCCTCACTTGACCTTTGCCCTCCTCAATCTCCCACCTGGAGTTTCAAGTCTCCATCTTTCCCTCACAATTTCATCATTCCCATTTGAACATTCCTGCTGCCAAGTCTTGAATCTGCCATGTTACCCCCTGAAAAATTGAGGGTTGCTCCAGAGAAAGGAGTTTGCATCTTACTCAGGCCTATACTTCTCATGCCCTTAGCACCTTCAGGAGATTTGAATTTAGTACCCAGGCTGAATCCAGGACCCCTTTCCAAATTCTCTGGTACTCTTCTGTGATCCTGTCTGGATCACAGCTCTTAGCAAACTCTGTCTCAGCCAGAGCACAAGTTCTTGAGGGAGAGAACACATCTGACTCATCCCTGGCTCACTAGTACTTGACACTGCACTTCACACACACTGAGACACAGCCAATCAACTGGCTTCTGTATGGCATTGAATGGACCCGTGGACAATTACACTATTGAGTTCAAGACACAATATAATTATACACCTAACAGTTCATCCCCACAGATCCCCGACCTAGTAACAAGTGAAGTTATTTTAAAATGGCTTTTTTGTGATTGTAAAGATAATAACCTAAATGTGAAGAGTATTTTGTGAATGTCAGCACTTAAGAAGTCAAAGCTGAGTTCAAAGATTTTGTTCAAAATTTAGGATATCCTAGACATTTTGCCCTGAAGCAAATACTGGTTTGATTATGATGGTGTTCTCAGTTTAATTTGAAGAAATGCCCAATTTGTTGTCATCTTATTTCCCTCCTTCTTTCTATCATATTAATGCTTTTTGTACCACTGCCTATCTTAGATATTCTCCAAGTAATAGATGCAATGTTATCCAAAGTTTATTCAAACTTATCTGAAACTTTTGGGGCTAGAAATTAGGTGGGAACTGTTTTATTCATGAGATTTCTAGTGCTTCTTGGCTTTGAAGGGCTGGAAATCCAACAAGAATAGCTTTTCTTGCGGTATTTTGGTTTCTACTCCCAACCCAAACCAGGAAGTACAGAGATGCACAAAAATTAAAAGAAAGGGGAAAAAGTTAACTCAACTTTTTGAACTTCAAACATTATTTAGGTTCAATTTCAGTTTAAGGCAAAGGTTCAACTATGATCTTGTTTTTTCCAAACCACTTGGCCCTTCCACTGATATGACTGGTGGGCTCACATATGGAATTCTTCTCTAATGTAAGGAAGGAGAAAGGGAATCACTGGTATGTAGAAACATTATGTCAACAGGTTGTTCTATGAGATTGTCACTGTGAGTAGAGTTCACAAGACAGTGGTTCTAGTGACAATGAAACATTATAAAAACTGAAATGCTGTAGTTTTCTGAACAACACACAAAACTGTTTGATTGGATAGCAATATGTCCTATTATATAATATATAGTATATTCTATATACAATGTATATCCTATATAGGCTATATATCCTAGTATATAACATATGGCTATATTATAGACATATATATATATATATATAATATGGGATATATATGTGCTATATAATAAGATATATTTTATGTTATATAATAGGATGTAACACTAAAAAATGAGCTTTGCCCAGCTCGAGTTTGCCTCTTCATTCTTTCTTTGAGAACATCAAAATACAAGAAAGGTTATTCTGTGAAGACTACTGTTTAGAGCCAAAAGTTTGCTGTTGCATTCATCTGACTGGTTAGTGAATTGTTTCGGAAGATCAGGAGCATTCTTATCTAGACAGTGAAAGAGAGCAAAGGAGATTTTAAAAGCACTTGATAAAACCATTAGGACACTGAATGTTCAAATCCTTGAAATCATATTCTGTGCTACAAGAACAAAGTTTTGGTGAGCAGCAGATTCTAGACACATATAGCCAAGATCAGAAGAGTGGGGACTTATGAATGGAAGAAAAGTTAAATTTTATTTAAGCCATGAATGGATACAGACAAGATTTAAATATTAGGGAATAATCAGAAGCCTGAGAAGGCTAGACTTATTAGCTGTTCTATTATTGGAGAAGAACTTGACTACAGAAACCTAAATGCCAAAGGAAATAATTGGAGCTATTTTTCTCTTAGTCTGTGTCTACATGAAACAAGAAGTTAGTCAATCAACAAGCCAAGTAAGTTGATTCATTTAATTCTATCAAATTGGTTGCCTGGCACTCAATGCTCACTTTTCAACCAGTTGAATCGTGTCACTAGTCCACCATCACCCTAGAACATCTATGCGTAATGAAGTTTAAAAAAATTACTAATCTAAAGCCGGGTGTGGTGGCGCACGCTTGTAATCCCCATGCTTGGGAGGCTGAGACAGGAGGATCGCACAGGTTCGAAGCCAGCCTCAGCTACTTAGTGAGGCTCTCAGCAACTTAGTGAGACCCTGTTTCCAAATAAAATATTAAAAAGGTCTGGGAGTATAGCCGGGAGGTAGAAAGCCCCTGGGTTCCACCCCCAGTACCACAAAAATAAATAAATAAATAAATAAATAAATAAATAATAAAAAAATAAAAAAATTACTAATCTAAAATTTGAATCTTACTTGAGTTTTAATGTCTTTGTGAATGATCAAACAAGAATGATCACCTAACAAGAATGATCACCTCAGTTAATCCAATAAATATTACCTCCCACTACCTACCAAGCATATTTTGTTTTTACATTTCTGACATCTTGACCTTGATTATAGTCCCAAAATACTGAAGGTGATGGATGTTTAAGATAAATTTTGGTATTAATATCTTCTCTTTCTTAGCTTTGAATAGGGGATACGTATGTACATTATTTTTGTTAAATATGTTAATACATTGTTTGAGATACTATATTTTTCACAGGAGAATATTTAAAAGTATTTGACTAAATAGCTCTAAAATTATATTATCAACCATCACTAACATTTTCAGGCAGTTGCTGGTAAAATTGTAGTATATTCTAAGATATTTCTTATGATTTAATATGTGAGAATATCTCAACAATGTTTGAAGGACTATGAAAATGAAAAGTAGAGCATTAGCATCCATCATCTCCTCTGATTATAGTAATATATCAAAGTTTGAGAAAACTCAAACAGTTGTGGTAGGTTAAAGAACAATAGGGGTATAATTTTCTAGGGGAAAATAAATTGGTATTGGTAGACAGAGATATCAGCCAATTGTCTTTGGTTATCATATCAAGATAATGGCCTCCAGTACGTTTGGGGACTGTCTCAGAAATATATCTGATGAAACCACAGATGAAACACAGAGGAAGTACTAGGTAAGCCGAGAAAGTTCCTAAAGACAGCTGATCAGTGCATGAGTTAGATGAAGGTTCTTCGGTTCTTAAAGGGCCCAGCCCCACTCTGCGGAGCCGTGCCTCTGAATGAACGTCACAGCTTCTCTGCCTCTGTGTGGAGATGGAAAGTAGACCTTTTGTAGAACTGCCTTAAGTGCCAGGTTAAGAAGATGCCAGACTTTTCAAGGAAAGTGGATTTCCCTTGTGTGTTCTGGCTTACAAAATCTGTCTTTTTCATTTTAGGAATGAAATTGTCGCACCTTCTAAACAGCAGAATAAGCCAAGCTCAACAGTCAAAGCCTTGTTTTTCTTTGAATGATCCTGACCAGTCCCTTGAGAAAGGGAGTTGGGCAAAGAATACAAATGTATAAATAAAGAACAAAAAGACTGGCTCATCTTATTGCAGTAAGCATTTCATCTATCCACTGGCTGCCTTTGCTGTGAAAATATATGTTTGGCTTAGGATACAAAGTGCTGGTGGAGTAACATAGTCTTAGATGCCTCTTATTCAGAATGGAAAGATATAGGAAATGACCAAAGAAGTGCCTCCACCCATGTATACCTCAAAACCAAGCATACATGAACTCTTAGAGGCGAAAGACATTTGAGTGTCTTAAGTAATCAACTTCTTTGGTGGACCTGGATATGACATTGCACACTTATATTTATGAGCTTTTGATAATGATATCTTTCTACTTAAAAATCAGTCAAATATAAAGTCCTCTCCATAAAAATAAAAAGGTATCAATATATAATGCTTCACATTGTAATTGCCCTAAACCATTTTGTCATTCAAATATGTATGTGTATGAGTTTGTATATATGGATGTCTGTATAGATATAATACTACATATATATTATATATTTAATCTTTGTGTAATTTTGTGGTGTTTATGTGTATATACAAAAAGGTTATCAGAATGCTTCCACTGTAGTTTCTAAATAATTCCCTGCAATTACCCAGGAAGATGTCAAAATGAAAGAAGTTAATACAAATAGAAACCTGAGGATTATATGAAACCAAATAGATAATTTCAACTTGAAATGGAATCCTTGAGTGTTTAGTTTATCTTCTGCCAGGTAAAACCAATATATCATTCTTTTTTAATAAGAAAAATTGGAATTGGAAGAATCGAATGATAATCTTATTTTGCTGTTGATGTTAATAACTGTCCCACTGTCCCACAGCTATTCAATGGTATTATAAGAATACAGAGCAGAAAACATTTTCTAAGAGGACTGTGTTGAAAGGTTGTAATGGAGTTTAATATAACTCTGGAAGCTCAACCCCACTTATTTTGTCTGAGGCAAAGATTAGGTTACTGAGAAAGAAAAGAAATACACTGCTCTTTTCATTGCTGAGACAAAGAATGAATTGCAGCTAAAATGTGGCTGGGAGGGAGGAAGTGCCCTTGGGGAGCCTGGAGAGATAACATAAGCCATTCTGGAACAGCGAGTGGTTGGTGTGCAGAGGCAGCTCTCCCCTCCTCTAGGAAGGACCGGAGTTTAGTTACTCTGAGCTCAGAACTAAATATCTGTGTTTATCACATTGTTTTCCACTGTGTATAAATTCACTAAGTCAAGGAACATTCTTAAAGAGGGTCAGAATGCTATTAGGGCAATCCAGCTCTAAGTTAAAGTATAGCTCAACAGAATCTTTTGTTTTGTTTTGATTTTTGGTGCTGGAGATGGAACCCAGGGCCATGCACATGTTAGGTAAGTGCTTCCACACTGAGCTACACCCCTAACCCCCACAACCACTTCTTAAGTGGAAAACTCCTTGAAAACACAGATTATGCCATACATTTATCTTTGGTGGACTGCTGTTTCTAAAGAATAAATACTTAAAACATATAATTTAATCTCATATTAATTTCTTTGTTGTGGCTGTTCTAGCGATTGAACTCAGGGACATTCTACCTCTGAGCTATACCCCCAGCCCTATTTTGCTTTTTACTTTAAAACAGGATCTCACTAGGTTGCTGAGGCTGTACTTGAATCTGTGATCCTCCTGTTCCAGCCTCCCAAGTACTAGGATTATAGGCATGTGCTATCACATCCTGCTATTTGATAAATCTTGATAAATAGTATATTCTAGTCTTTGCTGTTCTTGAGAGTTAATATCCATATTAGCATTTAACTATTATACGATAGCTGTTCTCAGAGTATAATGTAGTTTTCTGAGTTGCCTGTGACTTCTTCAGGGTCCTATAAACTGAAAATCTGAGGCACCATTTGCCTCTTCATTGGGTAGACATTTGTTCTAACGTGGCAAAGGCAATGGTATGTAAGACTGCTAGTGACTTAGCAAAAATTAAGGATATCATTGATAATCAGTAAACAGTTCTAATGTTATTGAATCTTAAATTCTCAACTCTTCAGACTTGCTTATATTTGATGAAGTGGAAAGTATTTGTGCAGGCTATATACTGAAATTGGAATTTTCCTATTTCCTTTCTTTTTTTCTGTATAAACTGAACTTGCAGCTTGTCTTTTACAAAAAAAATTATTAAAAGGAAAAAATTAGAGATGAATTATGATAGTTTGGTCTTGGGCATTTAGCAAATGATCCCTCAAAAACAAGAAACAAGTGAACCTGTCATGACAAGGAAAATGGAAGATAGTTTTGTTTCCAATGGACTTTTTTGGGGGATTACTCAGGGACATTCTACCTCTGAGCTACATCTCCAGACCTTTTTAATTTTTGCTTTAAAAGAGAGTCTCACTGAAAGTCTTGATACATTGCTGACACCATTCTCAACCTTCAATCCTCCTGTGTCAACCTCCCAAGTACTGAGATTACAGGTATGTGCCACCAAGCCTGGCTGCCAATAGGCTTTTTCTACCACTAATAGCTTAATAGCATCACCATACTCAACTATTTTTATACAAAATAGGTGGTATTTAAAAATGTGATTTTTTAATATTATGTAATAAAATGCATTAGCATTTGTAAAACCTATATAGCTCAATAAACCAATCTTTTCCAAATGACCTGTAATGATGACACAAAATCATAAATGTATAAAAATATAAGATTGTCTAAGTAGTTTTAATATAATAGAGTATGAAAGTTTATTGATATCATTTCAGGTTCTGCATTGCAACTAACCTTAAAGAAACTACCATTTGATGAGTTTTGTTATAGTATCAAATAATATCCATAAGTAATACCTTAAAAGCTTATAAATTCTCTTCTTTGTTCAAATTTTATACAATTCAGTCAAAACAAAATAGCACAACAGACTGAATGCAGAAGCAAATATGAGAATCTAGCTATTTTCTATTTTTTAAGTTCTAATTCAGAACTTAAAAAGATTTGTCATGCAATCAAATGATTCTAAACTGTTTTATTATTTTTGTTTTGAAAAAATTGTTCTTTTGATTCTCAGAAATGTTATGTTGATTATGTAGTGGGTTCTTAATTTATTTTAAATGCATTAATACATGAATATACTAAACTTTCTCAGTTTTACTTTCCAATATGTTAAATATGGGCAAATAGAACCTACATAAATAAAAGCTTCTAGGGATCTTAAAATTTTTAAGAGCATAAACAGGTCCTGAAACCAAAAATGGTTAAGAAGTCTTGTAGAGAATGATGAGATAGTTTTGACTTCTTATAGAACCAGAAAATTGAGAGTTATTAGCATATAGTGCATTGGTCAAAAATAATAAATACCTTAAGAAGTTGTACCTACAATAAAAATGTAATTGTGCTATACAAATGCTGCTACTATTTGCTGTTTTTGAAGTCAAAATCTTTTAATAAATGTTTAAAAATACTTTTTGTGCATATTGCATATTATAAATATGTAAATAAGTATTTTAAATACTTCATATGCATATTGCCTCTAATTAAAGCAACAAGGTATGCCAAGAAAGCTCATGAACCCATTTTTAAAGGATAGGTGTAGAGAGAACATCTACATTCATGGTATTGAAAATTTTTGCAAATAAGCCTTTGGTTTTCAACTCTGATTTGTAAATTAGAAAGACTTAAGCTATTGACTTCCAGAGCATTGAACTCCCTACTACAAATACTGATGTTTCTTTGCACTTTCTCATTTCTTTTCTTCCTCTGTTTATTTCAAAACTCTTTATTGAGCAACTAGTCTCAACCGAGCAGTGTGCTAAAAGTTAGCAAAGGCAAAAAACACAGGGTTGAAAGACTGGATAATGGGTATCAGAGAATACACACAGAAATGACCTTTACACTTGACATTTTTTCCTGGGCAGGATTTGAATATACATTCATTTAACTATTATATTTAAGTTTTCAAAAATTATTGTTCCCTCCTTGAAACCTTCAGTCTGAAGAAAGGAAAAGCTCAGAAGGAGTACATTCATAAGGAAGACAGAGTCCCATGCCATTGACAAGCTGGCCTGACTTCCTTCTTCTCTGCCTATACTTGATTCTTCCACCAGTTCTTCACCCACACTGGAGATCGTGAGGCACCTACCGTGATTGTGAAGAGAAAATATATGAATCTTGTTTTCAGACCCAAAATGTGTACTTAATATTAGTGATGTTAGTTAAAACAACTCAGGATAATTTGTTGGCAATACTCAGATATATCTGAGAAATGCTGCCCAAAAGCCAAAATGCTGCACAAGTCATAATGCATTTCAATCACACCCTATTTCATATGGTACCAATAACAAATACTGTTGGAACACATTTTCAAAGATCCCAGGTTCTCTTAACTATTCCAGGCCTAATTTCCAAGTAGGCTGGCAGGTCTAGAAATACTTATGGATATTCACTTAGGGGACAGTAATTACTATCTCATTGTGGGCTAATTCTAAATGGCCTTTTGTTTCTGTAACTGGAAAATGAAGATGCTAAGTACTGTATATTTCATTCAGTGGTAGGATGTGTGTGGAGTCAGATGTTAATTTTGCATTTTTCTGTGTCCTGAGGTCTGCTTACAACACAGAGACGTGTCTCGTCCATTACATGGGAATCCTGTGCATGATCTTGATGTTCCTTCTCTGATTCTACTTCTCCCTATTTCATCTCATCAAACCCATTTAAAAACTTCCACCCTTCAAGTAAGACTAGTTCAGGTTCCCTGCCTCCGCTCTCACAACCAAGAGATGCCGGTATTTACCCTCATCCAGAAGCAACAACTGTGTCCCAGAGAACCCATGTAAAGGGCAAGAGCCAGCCGGGTGTGAGCTGCATGCCACTCCAACTCCAGGAATCACTGCAATATTAATCAACAATGAGCCAGCAATAGTTGGAGGGAAGTTAATAAGAGTCTTCTTGATTCCTGGCAGAAATATCATTAGCTCTGTCTCTTACAGTTCTTTCTAAAGATGGTTTGGTAAATGGCATTTTGGGAAAAGTAAACTGGAGTGGATACTTGCTTGTGCCATGAACAAGAAGCCGCTCTTCTTTAGAGAATATGCAAAGTGCTAGAAAAACCAGTATTGAGATTTAGATGGAGATATGGCCCATTTCTATCTTTATATACTTGGAAATGTATTACTTAGCCTTTCTATATTTTAATTTCTTTATCTGCAAAATAAGGAGAAAAAAATCTACCTTTGAGATTTGTTATGAGGATTAAATGAGTGAACTGGTAGTAATCACTTTTAGTGAGGTTAGCCTCTCTCTCTTCTCTCTCTCTCTCTCTCTCTCTGTGAGTTCTTTGCCAACTTTGTCAAAATACTCCATAAGCATATTTTATTGCCTGACATCTCCTTTCTGTCACATCTGACATATTGTCCAGCCATTTTAAGAATCTAATAAGATGTTATTAATGACTTTAATACTAGTTTATGCCATAGGTTTTGCTTTATTTTAGATGGAAGGTATCATCCCACTCCAGTTCAATTCTACAAATAGATACTGAAGACCTGCCAGGGACAAGGTACAGAGCTTAAGCCAAAAGAGAAAACACAGTGCTGGCTCTTTGGGTACACACATAAGGGGAGAGGTCCTCAGCATGTACACAACCACAGCAGTACACAGCAGTACATGAGGAGGCAAAGGAGTGTCTCAATTCTCTCACACACACACACACACACACACACACACACACACACACACACACGCGCGCGCGCGCGCGCATAGACACATGCGCTATAGGAGTTCATGGCAAAACAGATGTCTTCTACTCTCAGTGCTTTTGAAGAGTTCCCATCTGCCATAAACACACATGTAGAGCTGCGACTTACAGTCACTCTGGGAAATGTTTGCATGTTGGTAAATGTGCAGAATCTCATCTCCTACCCCTGTTTTCAATACTTAAAAAAATGTGTGGTCAGCCTGAGTTCCAACTGAATACATGTTAACACAATGCTACAGACCTTGATCCTCTCTTGGAGTCAAAACAGTTTGTCTTCCATTTAATTCAGAGGGGGGAAAAGGTAAATCTATATTGCTCCGAAAACAGTATGGCACAAAGTCTGTTGCAATTCTGTGCAATTTTCTATAATCATGTATACTTAAGTGAAATTTACATTATCATTATGAGCTGCACTGAGGAAATGATTCTTTTAGCCTAGAGCTATTAGAACCACCCCAGTGCCAGGACCAAGTTGTCAACACCAGGGGAAGCAATTTCATCGGTTTCTTTTTATACAGACACACACGGCTCCGATTAGTGCATATGCCTCCTATTTTGTTTTCTTTGCACAACTCGTGCAGTTTGCCTCTTTGGGTAGAAATGAAAACAATTTCAAGAATGAAAAGTTTTAGCTTGTTGCTAAAAATATCCCCAATCATCAGCAGAAAAGGCAGTTCCTCAGCCACTTGCAACAAAGATGACCTCTTTGCCGGGGTTGGCCTACAGCAGGAGGTATCTGCTCCCAAGCTCCTTTTACACGGACTCAAAAATAAACAACCAGTTCCTCTGGCTGGCTCCCGCTCCTTGAATGAAGGCAAGGGACATTCAATACAAGGAACCCTTTTCCTATGAAGCTAGAGGCCAGTCCTAATCAAGGCAATGGATGTGTATAATATCCTCACTAATCGCTTTAATTACAGGCGCCCAAGTAACCCAATATTACTGTCTTTCAAGAGATTCAGCATATCATATCTAGGTAATTCATATTACCGAGGTGTAACAGCGTATCATATTATTCTTTAAAAAGTAAAATCAAAGACTTTCTTTCTTACATAAACTTCCACCTTGAATATCCATCTCTTTCAAGATCATAGGAATACATTTTCAAGTATGAAAAAATGGAAAATCAATGCCAAGCACAGGAATAGTCATACAAAAAATTCCTTCCCATCTTTAAGGCTGATGGTGAAATTGACACCGCTGAATCAGCACTCTGACAAATTGAAACCACATGGTGTCCTTACCCCAGGTACTATCAATGAGCAAAAAGGAATCAGAATAAATTTACTTTTACAAATAGAGAAATTGAGGCAAAACACCATAAAGAACTGATTAAAAAAAAAAAGTTAGAACTATTACCTGGGATACTAATCTTTTTAAGTTGATAGCTAAATTGACTTCCAACAGTAAAGGTGCAAAATTCACAAATTTCAAAGTATACATAATCAGATGTGTAAAATTCTAATATTTTTCTATAAAACAGTATGATATCTACTTTGAATACACTTTACATATGGTGTTAAGAAATACAATTTTGTTCAACTCCTGGTAAATTCAGTAATATAAGAGTCATCATTTATAAATTCAAACTCCCCTTCTCCATGGCTCTTTCTCCCCAAGATGGTACTCAAGTTCGATGGGGTATGTCAGGTAGTGTCCACGGAGTGTGGGTGGAATAAAAGGCATCTATTATCTGCTAAATAACTTATTGAATCTAGTTCTTCACTATTCTTCTACCTTCATGTTAGTATCCACTGTGATGCTTGAATTCCCATCTGCTAATGGTGTCCCCTTTTTGTAACTGTGAGGCCCTCCATTCTTTGAATTCTCAGAATCACAGCTGACCACTCACCACAATAAAATACTTGGTTGTGGGTAAGTTTCAGGCACTCTGGAAGGATGCCCAAGACGAATCTCTCATGCACATACCATGGGACTTGTACTGTCTTGCAGCTCATTTGTGCTAGAATAGTTTGCTGAGAGACCAAAAAAACACATCCAGAGATGGCATGGGATAAATAAGGTTCATTAAAAATTACTTATGAGGCCGGGCGTGGTGGTGCACGCTTGTAATCCCCACACTTGGGAGGCAGAGACAGGAGGATCGCGCAGGTTCGAAGCCAGACCCTTTTTCCAAATAAAATTGTAAAAATAGGCATGTGAGTATAGCCCGGAGGTAGAAGGGCTTCCAGGAACCCCAGTACCACCACCAAAAAAAAAAAATTACTTATGAGAAAGGTCCAGTGGTGGCAGGGTAAACAAGTAGTGAGCAGTTAGAAACAGGCAGAGAGGGATTGAGGACCTGGAAGAAACAGGGTTAATAAAAATGAGAACAGGAATTGAGAATCAGACTGGCCTTGAGTAATGTGGCTAGTGCTTTTTCTCAGTCTTCTATGTGATAGAGATTAGAGTTGGGGTTCCTGAGACCAGCCTTGGGCACAGTGGCTATGTGCTGCTTGTCCAAAACTAGAGATTAGATGAGCAATTCCAGAGGCAAGACACACAGGGAAGAACAAAAGATGAAATACACTGGACTAGCTAGTACATATCAGCAAGAAGGAGGGAGGGGTATGGGCGAGAGACAAGGGAGACAGAAAGAGGGCATGAAGCCCTAGACCAGCTAGCGAGGGGCAGCTACCCACTCGAACCCCTCCCCAGTGTAGGGGAGCTATTCTGTCTCTCAATTCTCTATTTTTATTGAATTGAAAATAAAACTCTCACCTGGGCATGGTAGTGCACGCTTGCTTGTAATCCCAGCGCGTGGGAGGCTGAGAGAGGAGGATTGTACAGCCTCAGCTACTTAGTGAGGCTCTCAGCAACTTAGTGAGACCATGTTTCCAAATAAAATATTTTAAAAAATAGGTCTGGGAGTATAGCCCGGATGTAGAAAGCATCTGGGTTCCACTCCCAGTACCACCAAAAAAGAAAAAAGAAAGAGAAAAAGAAAAAGAAAGAAAGATTTTGACTACAGTAGCATCCATTCCTCTTTGTTCCCATGATGCCCTGCTAAAAAGTAGCACCACTGTTCTCCAGGCTTGGTCCAGTGGTGGCTGGATGGGCGTCTCGTGTCTTCACCTTGCTCTGTTCTACGTCAGTTACCAGGGGGAGTGGTGGGTTAGATTCGTTTTGTCTCAGTGTATGACCATACATGCAGGGCAGAAGTTTCTACAGACAACACTAGCTGCCAAGGGCTCAGTGTGTATACGAGAGAATAGCTATTCTTCAAGATAATACATATTTGAACGTTCTAGTCCAGGCCTGCTTTCACTACTCAACTTAAGTTCTTAGGAAAAGAAAGGAGAATTTGGGGCCCATTACATTTTACTGTTCTCCTTTATTTCATGGATTGTACGCACATATTTCAATTACTCTCTCCCATTCCACATGGAGTAGAGAACTTGAGACCTCACCATCTTCCATCCTTAGACTTTACTTTGGGGACAGGCCCTGCAGGATAAAGGTCTGACTCCGACACCTGCATAAGGTGCTCATTCACTTTCTTCCCAGGTAGTTCTTCTTCCCATCCCTAAACTTTTGAAACCTTGTTCTAATCAGAGAAGTTAGGCTCTTCCCCCTTGGGTGAGAACTAGTTCTACCCAAACACATTTTCTGAGATATTTAATACTTTATAATATTTCCCTGCCACACCAAAAAGGCTAGAGGCCACTAAATAATGACCAAGTCAAATTTATTATTCTCCTTTCCTCAAAGAACTGCCATAAAACTCTGAAGATAAGTAAGAAGACAAAATGCTAAAATAGAAATAAAAAATTAAGAATTTAGAGACTATATTTTGATTTGAGAGACATCATCCATACAATCCTAGTTTTTTGGATTTTTAGTTAGTTTGTTTGTTCTTTACTGAGGATTGAACCCAGGGGAATCCTACCTCTAAGATACTCCCTCAGTCCCACTTTATTTTGAAACAGGTTCTCACTGAATTGTTGAGGGACTCACTAAGTTTCTGAGGCTGGCCTGGAACCTATGATCCTCCTGTGCCAGCCTCCCAAGTACTGGAATTACAAGTATGTAACTGCTATCTGCTCTCAGTCCTTCTTTTGGTTTTTAAAAAAAATGGTATTAAAAGCAGGCATTGTAAGCTTACCAAGTGCCACTTGTAAGTATGTCCCTATCATTCTGAACTGTATTATAATATGTGATTATAATGTTCCAATAGAAATATATATATATATATATATATATACATATATATATATATATATATATATATATATATATATATATATATTGGTGGTGGTACTGGGGTTCCTGGAAGCCCTTCTACCTCCAGGTTATGCTCCCAAACCTATTTAATATTTTTTTTATTTGGAAACAGGGTCTCTTAAGCCAGCACGACTGGCTTCGAACCTGCGCGATCCTCCTGTCTCTGCCTCCCAAGTACGGGGATTACAAGCGTGCGCCACCACATCTGACTAGAAGTATATTTTTTTAAATATCTCAGATGAAAAAAAGAAGTGACATTGCATTTATACAGTGCCTGGTCCAGGTGCCATTCCATGATCTCATAGCACCTTATTTATCTGAGCCTTCTTAACACTGCTATCCTCTCTCCTCTATTCTGAATATTATCCCAAATGCACTTTACCTGTACCTTCTTTGATCTTTATCTGTCCCAATGATTCACTTTTCACTTCATAAAAGATACTATGACTTATTTGGCAGTGAAAGATAATAGGTGACTGCTGGTCCTCATTAGCCAACCTGAGAAAAATATCTTAGACACGAAGAATTCTCCAGATATCATTGAATATTATTCATGTTGCCATTTTATGATTTATCAAGAAAGCATTTCAGGATTCTCTGCAACACCTCATTTAATCCTTAGTCCTTTCTTATTCTATTCTCTATTTACTTCAAGTTTGTGAGTGTTCTCTTGAACATATTTTAAAATATTTGCAGGTATACATCATGTTTCCTATAATGAGGAATATTTTTAAATCCCTTGAATTTAAAGCTAGAAACATTGCAGTTACTCAAAAATAATGAAGGAAAATAAATCTACCATTCTTTAGGAACTAGATAATTTCAAGAGAGTCAACTTGTGAATTCTTTATTATCAGAACAGCTGGCTCCATAAAGGCACCAAGTATCAACATTCTGAGTTATTGAATGAAAGAAAGAAAGAAAGAAAGAAAGAAAGAAAGAAAGAAAGAAAGAATAGAAAACTTCAACTGTAAGTTATAAAAGATCACAAAGGGTGTTCCAGATGAGAAAGGAGTGAAAAATATAAGAAAGGATGAATCTGCAGAAGCAGAGAGAGGGGAGAAAATGGCGTGGTGTGCAAATGGCAGGCACTTCCATATAACAGTACAGTTTAAAACCACAAAGTAGGCTACTACTTCTGGCCTAAAAATAATTATACTAAATATATGAAATAAAATTCTCAAACACTGTCTGGTCAATGAACGGCATTGACCCCTATTTCTTAAAGGCAACCTATGAATGAATACTATTTCGTCTGGCAGAGCAAGGAGAGAAAACTCCAATAGTCTTGCATCCTCTCTGTGTTGTGGACCAGAGCTAAAGTCCTGAGAAAACCACAGTGCTGGAATTCATAAGGGAGAGCACAGGAGAGCGAGGCATTGAGTGAGAACTTCAAATACCTGCAGGGGATCCTGCTTAAATATTTACAAGAGTATTTTGATTACTCTGTTCATATATTATATAACTTAAAGCTAGAGAAATAGTCACCCCCAAAGGATTAGAACTACACACTTGTTTAAGAATATGGATATTGCTCGTTATCACAAAGTGAACTTAAAAAGAAAATTTAAAAAATCTACAAATTCACAGGGGATTGGTTAGAATACTCCAGAGGGTTTTGCCTTGGGAGAAGAGGATAATTTGGCATAGACTTTGCAACACTCTGGTTCCAATTGATAAATCTTAAAAGTAAACCCACTGGTTTCAGAACAAAGCTCAAAATCAAAGGTAAAATTTAACATGTCTGACATCCAAAATACAAATTATCTCCATGCATAATTATATGACTATTTCACCTTCAAGGGGGATGAGAACAGGTTGTACATGAGCTGTGCATAGTGGCTCCTTCAGGCAGGTACAGTATGGAAGGAGGAGGCAGGCTTAGCATGGAGAAATCTCATAGACACTTCCACAGCCAAGTGGTCAAAGTTAACATCCACACTGATTAATCAGGTGAATATATACCCATAATATCATGTGATAAGAATGAAAATTTTCTTCTCAAAAGCATAGCCTGGGTTTACTTATGAGAAAAATGTCAGAAAAACCTTAGGGTCATCCTACAAAATAGTTGACCACTTCTCCTTATCTCTGTCATGGTCATAAAAAACAGGGAAAGTCTAAGAACTGTCACACACAAGATTCATCTAAGGACATATTGTTAAATGCACTGTAATGACCTGGATGGGATCCTGATGTAGAAAAAGACATTTAGTGAAATCTTAAGAAAATATGAACAGCTGGGTATGGTGGCACACACTTGTAATCCCAGCATTCGGGAGGCTGAGACAAGAGGATCGCAGTTTGCAGACAGCCTTAGCTACTTAGTGAGGCCCTTTGCAACTCGGTGAGACCCTGTTTCAAAATAAAGAATAAAAAATAGGGCTGGGGGTGTAGCTCAGATGTAGAATGCCCCTGGGATTCAATCCCTAGTACCACACACACAAAAAAGAAAATCTGAATAAATTATGAAATTGGGTTAGTGATAATGTATCAAGACTGGTTCATCAGTGCTGTATGAGACTATAAGGCACAATAAAATATTTTTAAAAATTACGTGTGACAAGAGTTTATTGTTGTTTATATAAGATTGTATAGGCTAATAAAAATGTAAATTGTATAAATATCCTTTTTTTTTTTACTATTCCACAAAAATGTTAGTCCCTTCGAGTATATTTTGCTAGAATCTTACCAGGTCACTGTTTTTGCAATAAAAGTGTAGAAATGAAAAAATAGTGTTATACTAATTGGGATGTTAATGACAGAAAAAATTTGGTGTGAGGTATACAAAAACTTTCTGTACAATCATCACAATTTTCCTGTAAATCTAAAACTGTCCTAAGATATAAAATTTATATAAAAAGTATAAAAATTATCAGACATATGATGTAGAGAAACACAACCAACCCTTAATAGGCAAAAATATGAAAATGGTCCTAACTGAATTTCCCACAATCAAACAATTTATAAAATTAAATAGAGACATGGTAGATAAGATTCTCACACTCCCACCATCAAAAACAGCAATGTCTCAGGTGAAATGTACACCAGACAAGATTCATAGCAAGTGAGGCATTGGAAAAGAAAAACATCACTTACCTTGAATACAGAGATTACACTTTGAAAATAAAGACAAAATATAATTTAAAAACATGAACAAGAACCCAGGCATGGTGCTACATGCTTAGAATTACAGTACTTGGCAATCTGAGACAGGATTTTAAGTTCGAGGACAGACAGCATTATAACGAGACTTTGAACAACTTAGCGAGATCCTGTCTCAAAATAAAATATAAACAGGGATGGGGATGTAGTTGGCTCCAAGGTAAAAAGCCTCTGGGTTCAGTCCCGGACACACACACACACACACACACACACACACACACACACACACAGGAACAAGTATAAGTCAGCTGTGAAATAATTTCAAATAGCCTAAAATGTATATAATCAGAATTTGCATGAAAGGGGGATTAAAAATACTTGAGAATAAATAATGGCTGAAGTTTTTCCAAATTTGATGAAAAATATATTCCCACAGCCTCCCAAGAAGCTCAATAAATGTCAAGTGCAACTAAAAAAAAAAAAAGAACAAAGAAAATCACAGCAAAGAACATATAAACAAATTGCTCAGTACAGTGAAAAACAAACCATCTCACAAACAACCAGAGTGAAAAGAAATATACATTATGCCATTATGCAATGAAAAGGTAAGGGTGGCTGATATGTCTTGTCATATACTGTAAAGCAAGAAGATAGTGAGCATCTTTAAAATACTCTTGCAGGAAACCTCAAAACAACTCAACACCAAACACACCAGAATTCTCTATCTTGGCAGGAAAGCTCAGGAATTACAAATACTTTTTTTTAGACATCAAGAGCTGCAAGATTTTACTACAAGGAGACCTGCACTATAAAAAATCTATAAAAAATAATTATTCAGAAGATATATACCAGACTTGGACATTCACAAAGACATGAAGATTCTTATTTTTAATCACTATAATCAGTGATTTGCTAAGTGTTAGAAAATTCATACCACTTAGTAGACAGAAGAAAGATTTCAGTGAAGACACAGATTTATGGTATTTTTTTTTTGCAGAGTTGCAAATTCAATTAAATAGAGAAAACATATTTTCAACAAATGTTATGGAACAACTGAGCCACCATGTGCAAAACAGTGAATCTCAATTCATACCACATCCATATAGAAAAATTAACTTAAATGGTTTATAGACACAAAGTAAAATCGTAGAGCTTTTGGAAGAAAACACAGGAAAATATCTTTGTATTTTGGTTAGGCAGAGTCCTTAGATACAACACCAAAAGCAAAATTGTTAAATGAAAAAACCTAAAAGCCTTTTCTCTGGGAAAGACACTATCAAGAGGTTGCAAAGATAGTCCAGATACTGAAGGAAATTGCATGCAAAGAACCTGTCTGATAAAGGATTCATATTCAGAACATATAAAGGCATAAAGAAGTGAAATCAATAATAATAATAAAATAGATAATATGGACAAAAAATAAAAGGAATTTCATTAATAAGAATATGGGATAGAAAGGGAGAAGACCCACATGTGAAAATATTCAACACTATTAGTCACCAAGGAGATGTAAATCAAAATCACAATGAGATAGCATCACTCTTCCACTGACAATGGGGAACTACTGATAAAACCAAGTGCTAACAGAAGAGTCAAGTGACTAAAATTCTTAGTGTCACTGAGAGTGTGAATGGTATACTTTAGATCGCAAATTGGAACCTTCCTGCAATTAAACATTCATGCCTTATATAACCCAGTAGTAATACTACTTACTCCTGGGTTTGTAGCTAAAGGAAATGAAACTTTTGTTTTTATACTTTTATTGGTGCATTACAGTCCCACATCACAATGCAGTTCACAGTGATGGTCACAGATGAGCACACAGCACCTGGGCTTTTCCCCGGGCCCTCCCCTTACAAGGAATTGAGATTGGCACTGATTTTCTCACGTATGTACATAACGTGGATGGAAGGGATTTCTTCTTTGAATCTCCCTCCCTATTTTCCCTAGACCACCTTCCTGGCTTCACTGGAGTTTCTCCTTCATTATCTGAAGTCCCTCTGGTTTTCCAAATATTCCCTAGCTTCTGCATACGATAGAAAACATATATATGAATGACCCTTCACTCTCTGAGACTGGTTAATCTCACTTATTATAATGTTCTCTAGGTCCATCTGTTTTCATGCAAATGACATAATTTTTTTTCTTCTTTATTGCCAAATAGAATTTCATTGTGAGTATATCCCCATAATTTTGTAATCCATTCCTCTGTTGATGAACACCTAGATTGGTTCCATAATTTGGCTGTTGTGAATTGTGCTATAAATGTGTATGTACATATATTACTATAATATTTGATTTCAGTCCCTTTGGAAAGATATCTAGAAGTATACATCATGCTCATATAGTGGATCCATTCCCAATATTCTGAGGAATCTCCACACTGATCTCCGTAGTGGTTGTGCTAATTTTCAATGCCACCAACCACCGACTCACCAATAAGTCCACTACTTTGTTTAGCTTTACTGAAATTTTGAAATAGGTAAAATAATATTTAATCCTTATCTTATTTTTTCTGGAAAAGGATACAGAAAGAGAGAGATGATGGGCTCTCTAATAAGTTGTGAACGCCTCAGTTCAGGAACATTTAATTACTGTGACTTTCCAAGACCAATGAATTTTCCTCTGGTTTTTCTCACTTTTTATGCAGAGGGCTAAATTAAATTATACACTTTATGACTTATGTATTGGTTCCAAACTAATTTTGTTAGAAAAATTATTAGATTGAAAACTGTGATGTTAAGTTTGACCTTTGAAAATCCTGTGACTGAGAGGAAGCCAAATATAATGATTCACTACCTTTTGTAAAGAAATTGATCTTCAAAAAAGTGAATTGGCTTCTAAAGAAATGTCTTAAAAGGCTTGTGACTCATTGATCCATTACGTCTTGAGTAAAAGAAACATGTATAATTTACCTCTGCTTCTGTGAAATCTACAATCCAAGAGTGACCTCTTCTTGACTAGTAGCAGGAGGGACCACCCAGCATGAAAAGTATAAATGACAGATATTGCTGATTTCTATTCATTAGCCATTTCTTTCTTTCTCGTTAATTAGATCCTTGATTTTTTTTTTTTTTTGGAGGAAGGAACAGTATTCACAATTCTAATAAAGGGATCATAATTTTTTTGTGTGTGTGGTACTGGGGTTCCTGGAAGCCCTTCTACCTCCGGGCTACACTCCCAGACCTATTTTATATTTTATTTGGAAACAGGATCTCTTAAACCAGCAAGGCTGGCTTCGTACCTGCGCAATCCTCCTGTCTCCGCCTCCCAAGCGCAGGGATTATAAGTGTGCGCCACCATGCCCGGCTCGGGATCATAATTTTTTTAAACAAATTTTTTACTGAACATAAATGATATACATTTGAACTATATTTGGTGCCATCTTCCCCCACCCCCTTTTTTCTTTCCCTCCTCTCACCAATGGTTGTCCAGATTAACCATGTCATATTCATAATTTTACACATATTCAGATGTAGACCCTCATTATCAAGATCAGCCTTCCTCCTCTCCTATCTTTCCATTCAAACTTTGCTGATATTTCCCCTCCATTATCTGGAGTCCCACTGGTATCCTCTGTGTTTCCTAGTTTGGGCATATTAGAGGAAACATATGTACCTTCTCCTTCTGTGCTTGGCTGATCTCACTTAACATAATGTTCTCCAGGGCTTTCCATCTTCTTGCAAATGATATAATTTTGTTATTCTTTATGGCTGAATAGAATTTCATTGTGTGTATTTCCCAGAGTTTTGCTATCCATTCATCTGTTGATGGAGATCTGGGTTGGTTCCATATTTTGGCTATTATGAATTGTGCTGCTATGAACATGGGTATGCATATGTTGCTGTAGTTCATAGCAAAACAAACAACCCAATCAAGAAATGGGCAACTGAAGTAAATAAACACTTCACAAAAGAAGAGATACAAAGGGCTAATAGATACATGAAAAGATGTTCTTCATCACTGGCCATCAGGGAGATGCAAATCAAAACTACACTGAGATTCCATCTAACCCCAGTCAGAGTGGCAAGCATAAAGAAATCAAACAACAACAAATGCTGGTGAGGATGTGGGGAAAGAGGAACTCTTTTACACTGTTGGTGGGAGTGCAAACTAGTTCAGCCACTATGGAGATCTGTGTGGAGATTCCTAAGAAAGGTGGGAATAGATCCACCATATGATCCAGCTCCTGGGTATCTTTCCAAAGGGATCATAATTTTTTAAGCAACATACCTCAGAAGGAAAATTGCTATCAGTAGAAGGAGAGGAGCCAATTCTCAGTTGTACCGAATTAAAATGCCCCTGGGAAAACTCTTTTAGTTCACTGTAAGCCAGTAGGTTCCTTAGCCATGGTGATAACCAAAAAATATTTGTCATTTCTACATGTCTGCCTAGGGAGCACTGTCCTCTGTTGAGCGTGCTTGCTCTACATTGTTGAAATGCCACAGGCCGGGTGGATTAAGAAACAGATGTTTATTTCTTTATAGTTCAGGTACCTAGAAATCCAAGATGAAGATGTTTCTCAGGCTGATTTCTTCTGAGGCCCCCTTCCCTGACCTGCTGTGGCACACAGTCCTCCCTCGGGGCTTCCCTATCTCTGGTGTCATTGTGTCCACATTACTTCATCCTAAAAGGACATCTATCAGATGGGATTGAGGACCAATCTGATGGTCTCATTTTAATTTATCTCTTTGCAAGCCCTATCTCCAAATACGGTCACTTTTGGAGGTATTGGGAGGTAGGGTTTTAATATACGAATTTTAAGGGATCAAGGCATTAAAAATCCTTTTGCTCTTTGTTGGATATGTTGAAAGATAAACTGAGACACAAGAAAATTTTAAAGAGTTTCTTTGAGAAATAGCAATTCATGAATTGGGAACCACAAAAGTGAAAAGGTTTCAGGGTCCACTGAAGAAACAGAGCAGATAGACTGGCTTTCCTATGGGGAATGTGGAAATATAGAAAGAGGATGTTTAATTGGTTAGTTATATATTTGCCTTATATGTTCTGTCTTTTTAGAAAGCCTTTAGTTACATAAGTTAATTGGCAGCTTCTAATTGATTGATCTTAAGTTTTGCTTTTCTCTAATACACCAAATTAAGTTTTATTTATGTTTACAATTCAAAAGAGGTTAAGTTTACTTTCAAGGTCTACTGGTTTTGTCTGCTCAGGAATTTTCCAGACCTGGTCTCCATTTTAAATCACTTTCACTAGATTTTCCAACCTCCTAAACCTCAGAGAGGTCTTAAGGCCCAGTTCTGCCTGATTTTCTGTCAGAAAATCTGCCTGGTCTGGAAAGCTTATAAAAAAGTTTCACTCTCTTTAAAAGGAATGGGCATGGCTAGTCTTGTTCATAACCCCATCTTTCAGCTTTGAATATACATATTATTGATATGTGGGACAATGAAAAAAGATCAGAGACAGGCAGGGATATCACCTGAGAGCCATAACACTATTAACCTACCCCTGGGTGTCTTGACATAAGTTAAAAATAAACTGTTTAGCACCTGTGTACCATGTTTTCTATTATTTGCAGCTCAAAGTACTCCTAGCAGATATAACATGGAAATATCTGAGAAACCCTGCTCTAAGTTGTGAAATCTGTAGGATTAGAATTGTTTATGTGATTTGATTATAATGTCTGTAGGTCTTAATGTCTCTTCACTTTTACTATTTAAAATTTGTGCCCTTTCGCTTTTTAAAAATCAGTATTGATGGTGCATTTGACACTAGGGATCCCTAGGCCCCTCCCCTTTTTCAGGGGGTCTGGGATAGAAAGTGGGAGGAGGGAGATTCTCAGTGTGTTGGGGACTGAGTTGGGGTGGGGGCTCCCCAGCAGCTGAGGGCCTCCGCTCTCTTCCTCTCGCGTTATTCCTGGGGCCCGGTTCAGGGCTCTTACTCCTTGGAGGCCATGTGGACCATGAGGTCCACCACCCTATTGCTGTAGCCGAGTTCATTGTCATAGCAGGAAATGAGCTTGACAAAGTGGTCGTGGAGGGCAATGCCAGCCCCAGCGTCGAAGGTGGAAGAATGGGAGTCGCTGTTAAAGTCGCAGGAGACCACCTGGTCCTAGGTGTAGCCCAGGGTGCCCTTGAGGGGGCCTTCGGAAGCCTGCTTCACCACCTTTTTGATGTTGTCATATTTGGCAGCTTTCTCCAGGCGGCAGGTGAGGTTCACAACAGACACGTTGAGGGTGGGCACACAGAAGGCCATGCTGGTGAGCTTCCCGTTCAGCTCGGGGATGACCTTGCCCACGGCCGTGGTGGTGCCAGTGGACGCAAGAATGATGTTCTGGGCGGCCCCACGGCGGTCATGCCACAGCTTCCCAGAGGGGCCGTCCACGGTCTTCTGAGTGGCAGTGATTGCATGGAGGGTGGTCATGAGTCCCTCCATGATGCCAAAGTTGTCATGGATGGCCTTGGCCAGGGGGGCCAAGCAGTTGGTGGTACAGGAGGCATTACTGACGATCTTGAGGGAGTTGTCATACTTCTCATGGTTCACACCCATCACGAACATGGGGGCATCAGCAGAGGGGGCCGAGATGATGACCCTCTTGGCGCCACCCTTCAAGTGAGCCCCGGCCTTCTCCATGGTGGTGAAGACACCAGTGGACTCCACAACGTATTCGGCACCAGCCTCGCCCCACTTGATGTTGGCGGAATCTCTCTCCTGGAAGATGGAGATAGGCTTTCCACTGATGACGAGCTTCCCGTTCTCGGCCTTGACGGTGCCCTTGAACTTGCCGTGGGTGGAGTCGCACTGGAACATGTAGACCATGTAGTTGACGTCAATGAAGGGGTCATTGATGGCGACAATATTCACTTTGCTGGAGTTGAAAGCAGCCCTGCAGACCAGGCGTCCAATACGGCCAAATCCGTTCACTCCGCTCTTCACCATGGTGTCTCGGGGACGCGGCTGGCACTGCACGGGAAGCGGCGCTGTCCGTCGGCAGGAGGAGCAGAGGGCCATCAATTTTATTTAATTATCTCAAGTACTTAGATTTTGGTTTCATTGATCTTCTCTATTTTAATTTCTATTTTTTTAATTTAATAAAAGTTAGCTGGGTGTGGTGGCGCACGCTTGTAATCCCCGCGCTTGGGAGGCGGAGACAGGAGGATCGCGCAGGTTCGAAGCCAGCCTTCCTGGCTTAAGAGACCCTGTTTCCAAATAAAAATATGAAATAGGTCTGGGAGTGTAGCCTAGAGGTAGAAGGGTTTCCAGGAACCCCAGTACCACCAATAAATAAATAGATAAATTTAATAAAAGTTATATCTTCATTACTTATCCTTTATGTTTACTTAGAAGTTAATTTTCTCTCTTCTTCTAGATCCATATGTTGGAGATTTAGACCACCTCATGATTAGAAAATTTGATTTGGGATTGTCCACATATTTTCCTATTATTGATTTCTAGTTTGCTTCCATTGTGATCAATGCTATTATAATCATCTCAAATTTATTAAGGTATGTTTTATGACCCAAAATGTGATGCATGTGTATTTTTAAACAAAGCTTATTCTGCAGCTTCTGTGCCCTGTGTTACTGAAACTGTTCTTTAAGTCTTCTATAAATACGATTTTCCATCAGGTTGGTGTATGAATTAATGAGAAAAGAATGTTTGGTCTTCAGTTCGCTCAGATTTTGCTTCATGTGCTTGGAAATTATTAGTGGCGTATACATTTCAGAGTTGCATATGTTTATGGTAAACGTATTCTTTTATCATTGCAAAGTATCCCTGTTCATGTCTGACAGTATCATTTGTTCTGAAATCCAAATTGTCATTCCTTAATAGAGCCACCCAAGCTCTCTTTAGATTCCTTTGTGCTTGAAATATCTTTGCTTATCCTTCATATTTAACCTGTGTCTATCTAAAGTGTATTTTTTACAGACAGAACGTAGCTATGTCTTTCGTTCTTTATCTAGCCCCCAAATCTCTGGTTTTAATTGGAACATTTAAGCCATTTCTGTTTTATCTAATTTTAATAGGCTACACTTAAGTCTATAGTCAGCTATATATTTTCCTCTTGTCCCATCTGTTCTTTGTTTACTAAATCCTTTCCTTGTTTTATTTAATTGAGTTTTTGAAAGATTTTTATCTTCCCTATTGTTTTATTAGCTATCTCTTTTTGTTTAGTTGATTGGTTTTAGAAGTTATAATCAGATTTAAAATACATATCTTTAATTGACTACAATCCAATTTCAAAGACTGTTATGGCCACAGGGTATAAAAATCCTTACTAGAATATACTTTCATTTCTCTATTCTAGTCTTTGTTTCCTTACTAGAATATACTTTCATTTCTCTATCCTGGTCTTTGTTTTGTGGCCATACACTTTATTTCTATATATGCTATTCATTCCACAATACATTGTTGTTATGTTTATTTTATTTTATTACTTTTATTTGTACATCATCATGATATATCTTTGTGAGATTTAAATTGATACATTCATACATTCACACAAAACTTGTTGAATTTCCCTGTGCACCCCACCTGCTACCTCCTCCTCCCTTCTTATATATGTTAGTGAGATTGGTAGTGATACCTATATATATGAACGTAAGGTTTTGGTCTGTTTTCTTTTTCAGTCCTTTTTCCCTCTCCAATCCTGTCCACCAACCCCCTTCCACTATTCTACTGGTCTCTCTTCTGATTTATCTGAAGTCCCTTTTGTCTCCTATTTTATTTTTTGTAGCTTCCACACGAGAAATAAAAGAAACAAATTGGAAGGAAAAAATATAGTGTTAAAATCTGAAAAACTTCATAATCTTTAATTTTACCTAACAGAGCTTATCTGCTCATAGGCAAGAATCAGGCCTATGCTTTTAAAATCATAATGGTCGGTCTCCATATTGGAAATTCCTGAGGTGACTAAATTTGTGAAAGAGCTTCACCTTTTGCCAGAGTTTCCTTTGCCTTGATTTTCTGGGAGAAAGATCCTAGACAAGCTAAACCTTTTGTTAAAGAGCCCTGTACCCAAAGACCCCAACTTTCTTTCTCCACTCAGGGAAGTCTTACCTCAAAGGAAATCTCGACCTACTGTCAACCTAAGGCTTCAAAGAAAAGAGACCACTCTCCCGTGTTGCCCCATTTCCCACACATGCCCTTAGGAAGCCCCTCTCTTGGTACTCTATAAAAAAAAATTGTAAAAGATCCTGGGACCACTATCACACTCTTGAGGTGGCCCGTGTTTCCCGAAATGTGTAGCTTTACTTTTCTTGAATTAAACCCCTTCTTTTGTCTCTGACTGGGTCATGTTGAAATTCTTTTCATAGTAGAAGCCGAGAACTCCCAGGGCCCTGAGGTGAGCTTCCCTTTCCCAAACCGGGGAATTCCTCAGGACTCTCAGCAGAATTATCTGTGCTGACCCTTGACACATATATTAGAAATATGTGACCCTTGATTTATTGTGATCGGCTGACCTTTCTTAGCATAATATTCTCTAGTTCCACTTTAAACCATAAATTATCCTTTAAAAAAGTTACAATGAGAAAAAATAATACTCATATATTTACCATTTGGGGTGCTAGTCATTCCTACATTTAGGCCCAAATATCCAGGTAGTATCATTTGACATCCCAAAGAACATCCACTAATATTTCTGCCATGAATTCTCCCAACATTTGTTTGCTGAAAGTTGCATTTGGTTCTTTTTCTAGGAGGGGGATTTAGATGAGATTAATGTTTATATCAGTGTACTTTGAGTAAAGGAGGTTACTTACCAACAGGTGGGCAGTCCTTGGCCAATCAGTTGAAGGCCTAAATAGAACAAAGGGACTGGCCTCCTCTCGAAAGAGAGAATTCTCCTGAAGATGCTTCCTTCTTCATAATTAGCCATCTGAGCCTTCTGCCTGCAGGCTCACCCTACAGATTTTGAACTTATTAGCCTCCATAATTGTGTGATCCAATTCCTTAGAGCTAAAATTTTCTTTTTGCATATGTTTATGCATGCTATTGGTGGCCTCCTTTTTAACAATTACTTTCTCAAAATCTTCGACATGACTGGCACATGCTAAGTGCTGAAGAAATATTTGTTAAATATTCTAATAACTTGCATACATTCAGGAAACAGGAGTCTAAAACTAATTAACTGATGTCAAAATTTAAAAAAATGCAAATAGCTCAAGCAGTTGGCACTCAAAAATATTGAGCAATAGGGGAATGTAGCATTAACTATCCCAAAGTATTTCTGTAAAGGCAAATGAAATAACCCATCTCAATGCTTCACCTACTGTGCTTAACAAATAATTGCTCAGTAAATATTAGTCAATGGTAGTGACATTGTCTATTAACCAACTGAGCAAGATCAAAGAGTTCTCTTAATTTCCGATTCAAAAATCAGAATAACTGCTATACCATTGTTTTCCAATAGTTTGTTCAGAAAATGAAATGAAATGCTCACGAAAGAGCTCTGCAATTACCATATATCCCCATTCTATTATATTTTTTTCACACTCCCTCTGCTCATTTACTGATGACTCTAGTAAATATGCAGAAAGCTAGAGGCATTTGCAATAAATGTTTATGGGCTAAAAGGTTTCCTAAGACCATCTGTGAAGCTGCTGACAGTTTCTGTTATTGGTGAGGGTGTGCCTCTTCACTGGGCTGTCATCATGCCTCCTCTCCACTTTTCTCTTTTCCATTCAGTGTGGGGAGGGGCCCACAGCTGAGAAGCAGCCTCTCTGGGTGGTCTGTCTACTGCTATTGAGGCCATTGCTCCTGCTGTAATTTCTCAAGTAATCCCCTCCTTGTCTTGTTTATGCCATTGACTACTCTTTTGCAGCTATGCAGTTATTAAACTCTATCGGCTGCAAATATCAATAGTCAAATAATTGTTTTGGTACTGGAAATTGAACTGAGGAGTGCACTATCTCTAAACCTCAACCCTAGTTTCGTGTTAATTTTGTTGTTGTTGTTGTTGTTGTTGTTTTCAAAACAGGGTCTTGCTAGATTGCTGAGAGTCTCACTATGTTGCTTGGGCTGTTCTTGACCCTGTGATCCTCCTGTCTCAGCCTCCCAAATACTGAGATTATAAGCATGTGCCACCGTGCCTGGCTAATAGTCAAATAATTTTGAAGGTAGAAAACCAGTGTATGAAGCAGAACTTTCCTGGATGAAGCATATATTTATACTGAGAGAAAAATATTTACTATATGATAGACATATAAAGGGGGAAAAGTGAGGTTTCATTACAGTGAATTGCTTAATATTTGCACTCAAAATAACTGTGACTAAATGTTACAGCTCAGACGGCATCAAAATTATGATATTCTAGTGATTATGACTTTGAGATAATTCCTCTCAACATAGATTACTCCAATCTGAAGTATCAGCCTCATTTACTTAGAATTCCCCCTCTGCTTACGATCATTCCACTGCCCACAGCTCCATCATGCACTGAGCTATAAATAACAGCAGAGCGTAAGCTATGTAACAGAGGTTTGGGATGCAACAGACCTTCCTCTGCTGTATGTAGCTTCTAAGTGTCTACCTTAATCAAGACTTCCTGGCTGGCAATTCCCAAAACCAGTGCCTCACATTAGTTTAAGAGGAAAATACACATGGATTAGGTGACCATCACTTCCAATTCATCCGGGAATGAAGTGTTTTCCAGGATGCAGAAGTTTTAGTGCTAAAATTGTGTAGTTACAATCAAGGAGAAATGGTTGATAATTGGGGTGTTCTTGGTGTGGGATATATTGGAAAGTATTTAGATATCTATGGAATTCAAGGACAAAATAATAGATTGGCTTCTTAGAACCAAAACCGGAAATCTTTCAAGTAGCTATTTTTTCTTTCGCTGCCTTCTTTGAATTCTCTACTTCTCTCTAAATGTATGCTTTATTCTCTGTCTCTCTTTGCTTTCATCTACCCCTCACCTACACATTAACTATTCTACCTTTAATAAAAGGCACAATCACCGGGCATGGTGACGCACGCTTGTAATCACCACACTTGGGAGACGGAGACAGGAGATTCTTGCAGGTTTGAAGCCAGCCTCGCTGGCTTAATAGACCCTGTTTCCAAATTTTAAAAAGTATAAAAATAGGTCTGGGAGTGTATCCCAGAGGTAGAAGGGTTTCCAGGAACCCCAGTACCACCAAAAAAAAAAAAAAAAAAGCACAATGATGCAATTTAGCAGAATTTAAGAGTTCAAATACTTATGTACTATTCAAGATTCCCAAGCAAGAACTCAAACTTGTCAATGTGTTCAAATACATTCTAGTGTCTAAGAATATTATTTAAGGTACCAAAACCATATACACTGGAGAAAAGATATTCCTTTTAACAAATAGTACTGGAAAAACTGCATGTCCATAGGTAGGAGAATGAAATTAGACCTCTATCTTTCACTTTGCACATAAGTCAACATAAAATGAATCAAAGATCTAGGGACTGGATCAAAAAGTTTTCAGCTGCTATAAGAAACCACAAGGTCAACTCTCCAACATATATGTGCAGGCAGTGACCTCCTTAATGGGAATCCTAAAGCTCAGAAAATAAAATCAAGAATTAATAAATTGGAGGGCATACAACTAAAGAACTTCTGCACAGCTAAGAAGAGTGGAGAGTTTGAAGAAACGGCCTACAAATGGGAGAAAACATTTGCCAGCTACTCTCATGACAGAGGATTAATATCCAGAATTCAAAGAAATTCTTCCTCACAGAAAAAAAGAATACAATTTAAAAAATGGGCAATTGAACTAAACAGACACTCCTCAAGAGAAAAATGTAAACGGCAAACAAATATATAAAAAATGTCCAACAACTGTAGCAATCAGGAAAATGCTAATCAAAACTGTATTGAGATTTTATCTCACTTCAGTTAGACTGGCAATCATCAAGAATACAAATAATAATAAACACTGGTGAGAATATGGGCAGAAAGGAATTCACATGCTGTTGGTGGAATTATAAATTAGTATAATTACTATGGAAATCAGTATGGAGGTTCCTCGAAAGACTCAAAATGGCTGACTATGATCCAGCCATACCATTGCTCAGCGTATCCAAAAGAACTACAATTGGAATACTCTCATGATACATGTTTGTGGTAGTGCAATTTACAATCACCAAATTATAGAACCAACCTAGTTGTCTGGCAGCAGATGAATGGATAAGGAAAAAGTGGTATATATACACAATGGAAATCTACTGGGCCATAAAAAACAAAATTATCTCATTTTCAAGAAAGATGGGTGAATTTGATAGGATTATGGTAAGCAAAATAAGCCAGACTTAGACAGTCAAATGTTTTTTTTTTATTTTCATATGTGGGAGTTATTGAGAAAAAAAGTATAGGGCAGAGAAGGAAGGGGGCAAATCTCATGAAAACAGATGAGATCAGTTGAGTAAAGGAAGGGGACCAGGGTAAGAAAGGATGAGTGGGAAAGAGAAAGGTTCTGGGATATGAAATTGACCAAATTATGTTATTTACATGCCTGAATATGTAACAATGAATCAATCCTGTATAGTAGAGTTATAATGCACCAATAAAAAATAATGTTCTACCTAAGCACTAGAATCTTAAAAATGCTCATATTGGCTCAAAATTTATGTCACAACCTGAAACTGTTCATCAATCAACATATTGATCTATTGTTTATAAATCATATGGTTCGAGGAAAACTTATGAATATTGTAGTAGTACCCTGTTCTTGCTCAGTGAACTAAATGCTTTTAATTGAAAATATTTCCATTGTCTCAGAGAACTTTCCAATTGTACGGCCTTTATTATGATTTTTCTGAATATTTTAAGCATTAAATTCAACTCATCCTAGCACAATTATTTAATTCATTAATGTATTTGTCCTGTCAAAAAATATTAACCTCAATTTTAATTACCACTGAAACAGTGCAATGTGTGGTTACAATTACAAACTTCCTAAGAACTTGTTTTCCTGTCTGAAGATTCTCTTAATTACAATGTAGTATATTCAAGGTTAATTAACAAATCACTCTCAAAATTGCAAACAGAAAAAAAGAAGTGCTAGCTAATTATATTAGCTACTGTTCTAAGGCAATTAAGTAATTCATTTCAGTTTTAGGTAATGAGCTATTAACAGAACCACAAAAAGACACTTAAAATTTAAGTCATAATTGTTCATGGTATTCTTCTGTTTTTTATTTAAAGTAAACAATCTTCAACCAGTGAGTTAAAATGAATTTTCCATTAGTTTGATGAAATGATTATATCCTCAAAGTTTAATGGCACACATTTATGATGATTTTTTCCTAAAGACTCAGAAATGTTTTGTTGCCTATGGTGTTTTACCAGTCCCTATTTTTCTCATAATATCTTCTTTACTGATTTTTCAACTAATTATATCTTAAATTTTTCCTAAAAATTTCTTGTAGCTCTAACTCTTCTCCAATAGGTACATTATTATAACATTGTCTTTCTAATAGAAAAACATTTCATTTTGTTATAAAATGTTCCATTTTGCCCGGCGTGGTGGCACACGCTTGTAATCTCCGCGCTTGGGAGGCAGAGACAGGAGGATCGTGCTGGTTCAGAGCCAGCCTTGTTGGCTTAAGAGACCCTGTTTCCAAATAAAAATATAAAAATAGGTCTGGGAATGTAGCCTGGACATAGAAGGGCTTCCAGGAACCCCAGTACCACCAAAAAATTAATAAAAACATTTTTATTACTGTCAACATACATAGTTTAAAAAGCCAATTGATTCTCTAAGCCTTATGAAAACAGTCCTGTCCTACATCTACCATTTCTAGAAAGCTACTTTTAGCTTTCTTTGTACATACATGCTTAAGTATAACATACTACCATCTTCACTATTTTTAAATATTTTAATTATAGATTTAAATTGGAGTATATAGATTTAGAAGTCTTAAATCTTGACTTCTTCCTGATTTCCCATGAAAACATACTCTGTCCTCTCATCCACTTAGTGTAGCTACTATCTATGGTTACATCAACATGCCAGGTAATTTATGATGATTTTATAAATACTAATTAGAGATAATCTATGTGAAATCTTATGATTATATATATTTCTTATATAAAAGTTTCTTCCTCTAGAGTTCATTGTTCCTAAGGACTATTTTTTTATTTGCTTTTTTAACCTCTTCTGTGTACCTACATTGGATTGCCCTATTACTAACTTGGTTATACCTATGTTGGATTGCTTTATTATTAATTCAATTAATCTGTGAACTTCTTCCCAGAATTCACCTCTTTCTAAAGTTCCAGATCAACTAAAAGAAAAATATGTGCAGGATTTTGGAGGTAAGTGGAAATGGAGCATTGAACTCTAGCTCTGGAAGGTCATATAGTGGACAGATCTCTGAAAAACACAGAGGTACCTGACAGGTAGAGGTGGCTCATCTGCTCCCTGCTAGGTTCTTCTTCTGGAATACTAGCTCCGCTGGAAGCAGGAATTTACAGCCATCATCAGAGTGGTATCTTCCCAGAGGTAAGCATTTCTCATAGACCTCTCCTAAAGAGAGATGGAGGAACCCACTTTAGCTATTGAACATACTTGGCTTCTCAGATTTTCCCACATGCTCAATTTTTTCCTCCTGTGTCCAGGACTTTAGAAGGGCTGGCCAGTGGAATAATTCTCTAATTCTCCAACTGCCCTTCCACTTGACACATTCAGACTCTTCCCCCATTGGATAAGGTGTAATCCTATAATTACACAATGACACAGCCATTGTGATTTGCAGACAAATCTTATATTTTATGGCTAATTCTTTCAAACTCTTGAAAAAATTGTAAACCTCTCAAAATATCCATATGTGTCAGGCATTTTATTGTTTCCTTTTTGTTGTTGTTGTTGTGTTGAGGTACTGGGATGGAACCCAGGGGCATTCTACCTCTGAGCTACACTTCCAGCCCTATTTTTTTTTAATTATTCTTTAGTTTGAAACAGAGTCTCACTGAGTTGCAAAGGGCCTCACCATGTAGAGGCCAAGGCTGTCTACAAATTGTTATACTCCTGCCTCAGCCTCCCAAATGCTATGATTACAAGTGTGCACCACCGTGCCAGGTTCTTTTTTTTTTTTTTAAATAGAAAATCCATTTTGGCTCACTCTGCTCTAGTTCTCTGTGAGCTTATAGCTTTGAAGTTCTAATAGACTTAGTTACTTGGAATTACCCTTTGGCTTTATCCTGGGAATTCTCTTTTTGTCTCACCAATATTATTTCTCTGTTTCCTGGATTCCATATATCCCTGTGTCTTGATTTGGTCTCTTGGTTTGGCTAAGCAATGACTGCAGTAGGTCTCTAAAAAAGATATTCAGAAGATGGGGATGGTGGCACATGCCTATAATTCCAGTATCTGGGAGGATCACAGGCTAAACGCCAGCCTCAACTACTTAGTGAAGGACCTCAGCAACTTATTGACTGTAGCTCAGAAGTGGAATGCCACTGGGTTTAATCCTCATGTGTGTATACACACACACACACACACACACACACACACACACACACACACACTCTGTGTCCCTATAACTCTGAACTACATGATGATTTGCAACAATGTACTAATAAAATGAAGGCAAAGAGAAAGGAAGAGAGGGAGGGAGAAAAGAAGGGAGGAAGTTAGTTTAGGGATAAAAGTGTTTTAATATTGATATCAATTTTCCATTTTTAAATCAGATTTTTTATTTTCCACCTCCTTGCCTATTTGTTCTATTTTCTCTAAAATATCTCCCAACATATCTTGTAAACATCTATGGTTTGTGCTGTTTTTGTGCATTTACATTTTTAAAGCTCTTATTCTCTAGGCATGTTGCTTTTATGGTATACTGTTCCTAATTTTTTGGATCTGGTTATTACTCTTTTATGAGGAAATTAAATTTAGAAAACGGTTCTGCTTCATGAAGTGTGTACTTTCCTCTTTGGTTTACTTTTGTTCTTGTTATGTCTGATTAGCGCTCTGAGAGGTCGAGTGCATATTCTGGGCACGTGGACAGGGTATGTATGAGAGACGGGCTCCCTCTGTGTTGGTTAGGCGGGGATAGCACTGTGTGGCTTTGCTGAGTTTGTTCCTTGTTGCACTGAGACTTATTTTCAGAGACTCAGACATAAATTTGAGATATAATATTGATTCACTTAATGACCTCACTCATTTGAGAGAATATTTATTCATTTTCTTATTGATGGTGAATTTCAGGTAGTCATGTGAAGTATATCTTTTTATGCATTTTTCAAATGTTGTTCAAATACTCCTTCAACCAGTCAATAAGAAAATCCATATTCTATTTAGATGTTTTACCCAATATCAAAGATAATTGGAAGTACTCAGGAAAAATAATTGGAATATAAGGAACACAGAAGATGAATATATATGAAAAGGAAAAGATGAGGATGAAAGTCTCAAACTTTTATTGAGAATTTAAACAGAATAACAGTATTTCTCCTCTCATTCACTAATCCCATTATAATATTTTCCAGAATGTTTATGGTAATCGTGTGTGTGTGTGTGTGTGTGTGTGTGTGTGTGTGTGTGTGTGTTGCTGGGGATTGGACCTGGGGCATTCTACCAAAAAATGTACACTCCCAGAACTATTTTTTATTTTTTATTTTAAAACAAGGTCTCACTAAGTTGCGGAGGGCCTCATTAAATAGCTGAGGCTGGCCGCAAACCCAGATCCTCCTGTCTCAGCCTCCCACGTACTGGGATTACAAGTATGTCCCATCACACCCAGCTTGGTAATCTTTATTAACTTTTTTTATTTAGTTAGTAGCTAACAGATAGTGTGCCCCAAACAAAGTTTCAACAAAATAAAATATCTTGCTTTTTTGATAAAAGAGACACACAAGATTATAGTTTGTGTTAGTCAGTGTTTCATTACTATAACAGGTACCTGAGAAAATCAACTTATAAAGAAAACAAGATTTTACTTTGGCTATGCTTTTAAAGGTTTCAGCTCATGACTGCTTGGCCTCATAGCTTTGGGGCCTGTGATGAGATAGAACATCATAGTGGGAATATGAAAAAGGGCAATACTACTCACCTCATGGACAAATAGTAAAAGAGAAAAAGAGAAGGGAAAGAAGCTAGGATCCCATAATCCCTTGTGGGTCACACCCTCAATGACCCAAAGACCTCCCTCCAGGCCCCACCTTTTAAAAAACCACCACTTACCCAGGTGTGGTGGTGTATGCCTATAATTTTAATATTTGAGAGTATGATACAGAAGGGTCTCAGGTTCACAGCCAGCCTCGGCAACTTGGTGAAACACTCAGAAACTTAGAGAGATGTTATTTCAAAAACTAAAAACAGACTTCCATGAAGATGGCATCTGAGGAAAGCAGTATATTTTGGTCCTGTTAACACCTTGTTTCCATTGCCATGAAAACAATGTTCTGACAAAATAAAGAAAACAGCATAAATTTAAAAAGAACACAACAAGTGAAAGGCAGATCAGAAAGCAGAAAAGAATCCTGCCTGCCTGCAATGGCTGTGGCCCTAGGCATCAAGGTGGTGCCATTTTGCCTCATGGTGCCTGAATGCCAGAGACTCACAGGAAAAAAATGAATGACTTGAAATGAAGTAAGCACCTGCAGCTCATGGAAATTGTAAGCCATCAGTTCCTCCTGTGCAAACACCAGCTACAACTTATAGCTATGGCGGCCGAGACCCCCATGCCCTCCAGTGATTCAGAGCAGCACTCAACAACACTGTAAGTGAACCCACTGTCCCTGCAGGAGAACACACAGCATGGCACCCACAGGGACTTGTGCAGCCACAATAAACTCTCTGGGTCTGAGACTTTGCAGTTCAACAGGTGCAGGTGCAGGTGGAGTCTGCTTTTTGACATAGCAGAGACACAGGGTCAGCATCAACGGAAAGCATGGAGGGAGACCTATGCTTAACACTAGATCCAGCCCCATTGGTACCAGCCATCTCCATAGACTTGGAGAGACACAGAGAACCAGGCTTTCAGTTAGAAAAGGTGCTGGTGACACTCTGAATCTGTTCAGAGAGACCGAAGAGGCCAAGTCTCTAGAATCATATTCACTATTTCTAATTTATAATATATACTACTTTACTAAACCCATACCTACATTCTATTTTATTCTATTCTATTCTATCTGTGGTCCTATTCTTGCATTTAAAATTTTACTTTCCTATTCACTCAAACTTCACCTTTTATTACAACACAAGCTGACCCCTAGTGACTGAGAGAACTCTTCTGAAAGAAACAAACTCTTAAAATAATAAGAAGGAGTAATAACAAGGAAGCAATGCGCTCCCACAATGCCACAATAGCAAAACCTGACAATGTAGAATTTCAGAAATCACCAGAAGGACAAATAAGAATTTTTTTTTTTTTTTGGTGGTACTGGGTTCCTGGAAGCCCTTCTACCTCCGGGCTACACTCCCAGACCTAATTTTACATTTTTATTTGGAAACAGGGTCTCCTAAGCTAGCGTGCACGGCTGGCTTCAAACCTGAGCAATCCTCCTGTCTCTGCCTCCCAAGCGCGGAGATTACAAGTGTGTGCCACCACGCCCAGCCATATAAGAAATTTAATAGTAGAAATGACAAAGATTTTCCAAAAAATTTAGATAAAGCCCAAAAGAAATAAAGGATGCAATCACTGAAGTGAAGGCATCAATACCAACTATAAGCAATAGATTAGACCACATGGAGAATAGAATCTCGCTCTTATAAGATGGTACTGGCACAAATGCAGACACATAGACCAATGGAGCAGAGTAAAAGAGTCAGAAACAAATCTGCACATGTACAGCCAACTGATTTTTGACAAAGGGGCCAAAAACATACACTGGAAAAAAGCCTGTTCAACAAATGGTGTTGGCAAAATTGGTTAACCATATGCAGAAAAAATGGAAATAAACCCCACCTTCTCACTCTGCACAAGAATCAATTCAAGATGAATCAAAGACTTGAAAATTAGAACAGAGACCTTCAGGCTCCTTGAAGAGGGTATAGGTTCATCACTCCAACTCACAGGCATAGGAAAAAACTTTCTCAACAAGACCCCAAAGGCACAAGAAATTAAAGGGCAGATCAATATGTAGAATTGCATTAAACTGAAGAGCTTTTGCAAAGCATAGGAAACTATCAAGAATCTCAACAGAAAGCTAACAGAATGGAAGAAAATTTTTGCCAACTATTTCTCTGAAAAAGTACAAATATCTAGAATATAGAGAGAACCCAAGAAATTCAGCACTAAGAAAACAAATAACCCAATCAAAAAATGTGCAAGTGAGCTAAATAGACACTTCACAAAGGAAAAAATTTAAATGGCAATAAATGCATGAAAAACTGCTCAACATCATTGGCAATAACAGAGATGCAAATAAAACGACCCTCAGATTTCACCTAACTCCATCTAGAATGGCAGTCATTCAAAACACAAACAACAAATGCTAGTGAGGATGTTGATGAGTGGGAACTCTAATCTGCTGGTGGTGGAATTGCAAATTAGTGCAACCACTTTGGAAAACAGTATGAAGGATCCTCAGAAGAATGAGAATGAACCTACCATATGATATAGCAGTACCACTTTGGGGTATCTACCCGAAATAATGGAAACCAAATTACCAGACAAATGCATGCATATCTATGTTCTTAGTACACAATTCACCATTGCCAAACTATGGAACCAGCCAAGATATACATCAACAGATGAATGGATTATAAAACTAGGGAATACGTACGCAATGAAATTTTACTCAGCCACAAAGAATAACAAAATTATGTCATTTACAAGGAAATAGATGAAACTGGAGCACATTATACTAAATGAGATTAGTCAATCACAAAAAAATAAGAAATCAGATTCTCTCCCTAATATGGGAAGAGAAAATGGGTCATAGGTGGAATTCTATACAAAGAAAAAAAAAACTATAGCTGAACAAATAAGGAAACCTAACTGAAGGTATGGGCTCAGTGACAGAATATCCCTTGGTTCAATCCCCAGTGCCCCCCTTCACGAACAAACATCTAATAAGAAACTGTGTAGAAATTGCTAGGCATAAACATTCACTGAATCCACTTCAACCATAAAAAAAATATTGTCTCATGGAAAGGGAAATCTCAGAGCCACACAAGTAGGGTCTCTTTATCAAGAGAATGATCTCAAAATCATAGCTCTAATTATGAAAAAAGAAGTTACATCAAGATAAACATTTCAAAAATTCAGCCAGAGGCATCCCAGGAGCTTTTTTCTTTACCAATTGCAATTTTATTGTAGCAAACAAGAGAGTTAATATCATTTAATATCATCCAATGTTCTAGTATTTACTAGACACTAAAACAGAAAACAGAAATAAATTAAAATTAGAAAGTAAAACATAAGACTATTTGGAGTCAATATACATAAAACAGGAAGAAAATCTCTTATCAGCTGTTATACTTTCTTATTGGTCATTACTAATATAAAATAATTTCTTCTTTAAGATATTTATTTATTTATTGTAGTAGGCATTTAACCCAGGGGGATTCTACCTCCAAGTTATACTATTTTATTTTTTTATTTTGAAACAAGGTCTCCCTAAGTTGCAGAGGCCCTTGCTAAATTGCTGACACTGGCCTTGATCCTTTGAGCCTCCTGCCTCAGGCTCGCAAGCACTAATATTAGAGTTATGTCCATTCATGCCTGGCTTAAAATAATCTTAATTCTAATTGTCTTTCTACATTCTTACTAGTTTTAATATTGTTTCAGCTGATTCTCCCAGGCTTTATATATGGGTCAGGGAGTCAATGATATGAGTTCACCAGAATCATTGTGTTTTCCTCCTGAATTATGAAGTCTACTTTCCTTGCCTCTTTCAGACATGTGAAGCAAGTTTTGAATGCAGACAGCAGTTATATATACTATTTCCAAGCCTTGTCACAAAACCTCCTGAATATCCCTCACACTGCCTTTTCTGTCTGCCTGCCAGATGACAAGACCCAGAGTCTCCACTGAGGTTGGCAAAGCACCTGTGCCTCCATGTTCCCAAGCTGAGAAAAGATGGCAACTGTCGGTCATCTAGGTATACATCACATACCTTGACCGATACAAAAGGTAACATAAAATTTAGACTTTAGCAAGATAAAAATTACAGCCTACCCAGGCGTGGTGGCACATGCTTGTAATCCCCGCGCTTGGGAGGCAGAGACAGGAGGATCGTGCAGGTTTGAAGCCAGCCATGCTGGCTTAAGAGACCTGGTTTCCAAATAAAAAGTATAAAAATAGGTCTGGGAGTGTAGCCTGGAGATAGAAGGGTTTCCAGGAACCCCAGTACCACACACACAAAAAAAAAACTTAAAGCCGGACTAAAAATCAGAGGATCATAGGAGAGCTATGCTATGACACAGATGGGCTATTATAAGGGTAAGGAAGTTAACCTGCAAGTCCAGGTGACCCAATTTTAATACTATAGTGAAGAAATTCTGAGATTTAATTTCAAATTGAAATGAAAGAATAAAATAGCTAATTCGGAAAGAACTAAGAAAGGAGAACATTGCCCTATATTACATGAAAATATATTTTACAGCTTCTCAAAATGATACAGGTCTGAGATTTTGCAAGGTTATTCAATAGAATAAAATAGGAATCGAAAAGAAGATGCAAAATTGCATGTGATGGCACAATCCTATAATCCTTGTATTTGGGAGGGGGATACAGGAGGATCACAGGTTTGTGGCCAGCCTCAGCAACTTAGTGAGGCCCTCTACAACCTAGTGAGGCTCTGTTTCAAAATAAAAATGACTGGAAATGTAGCCTAGAGGTAGGATGCTTCCGGTTTCAATCCCCAGTACCACACACACGCAAGAAGTTGTGTGTATATATTAAAAATTAACACAATAAAAGTAGAATTTGAAGTCAGGATGAATCATTTAATAAGCGCTAGTAAGACAAATGGCTATTTTAATAAATAAAGGGGCTCAGATAATCTCAGACTATAACACCATTACATTTCAAAAAATTACATTTGAATTAAAGTCAAAACCTAAAAAACCAAAGTACAAATGTAGAGTAAGAAAATATAAAGCTAGTTTATGACCTCAAGGTAGGTAGGCCTGCTTATATAGGTAATAAAAATTAAAAGAAATAAATAATGCATGTCCACATTAATCACAAACAAAAGAAAAGCAGCTAACTAAAAAGCAAGGGCCAAAGAATGTAAATTGAACATTTCACAGATGGAAATGAAATATTAAGCAAAAAGTTTCAGTGTTATTAATAAACAGATTTATATTAAGATAAGACATAATTTTTAAATCTACAAATTATCAAATTTTAAGTTTGATAATAAGCCAGGAGTGGTGGTGCACGCTTATAATCCCAGCGCTTGGGAGGCTGAGACAGGAGGATCGCGCAGGTTCAAAGCCAGCCTCGGCTACTTAGTGAGGCTCTCAGCAACTTAGTGAGACCCTGTTTCCAAATAAAATATGAAATAGGTCTGAGAGTATAGCCCACAGGTAGAAAACCCCTGGGTTCCACCCCTAGTACCATCAAAAAAAAAGTTTGATAATATAAATATTTGTAAAAATTTATAAAAATGAGTTTTGTTAAGTATATGGATGAAGGTGAAACACGGGTGAAATAGCCCCTAAAAAGGGAATTTAACCAGGCAGCATCATCTACTAACATTTAAGATGAGCATGCCTTCTAATACAGAAAATGTACTACTTTTTTCCATACTGGTTAAAATCTCTCAATGTGTACCTAATAAAGCCTGTGATTATTTCAGCACTGTTTATAAAATTAAAAATACAAATGACCTCAATGCCCATCTCTATGGAAGTGTTTAAATACACTTTGGTTCGTTGCTCTGCATTGGTTATAAAAGCACTATAGGCCTAAATGTACTAATGAAGACATAAGCTTAAGATCGATTATTGAAAGTTAGAAAAGAAAGTGGAAATGAAGTGGAGGCCACAGTTCTCCTCCTCCCTGCAAGAACAATCATGGAAAGGTTTGCTTTTCCTGCCCAGTGTCAGTGGCCATCTTCATGCCCACTGAGAAGCAAGTCCTGGGGTATCATGCCGTGATTTGGGTCCTGGTTGCAGCAGTAAGCACTGGAAGCAATAGATGTAGTAGCAGGCTTCAAATATTCCAGTTTATTAACCACAGTGGAGAAGCCAGCCCTCAGGCCAATGTTACATTTGGTTTTCATGGAGTCCTAGAAACCCAGCACAGAGCTTACATTCTTAATTCATCCAATTCTAATTTCCTATATCATATCTACTGTTTTTCCATAAACTAGTCATAAAGATTTCTGTTATCTACAACCGAACCTGGACAGGTATAAATTGGTACCAGAGTTGGTTATTGGTAAGAAATGTTTCAAAGTTGAAAGTCTGAGATTGATAATATTTGACATGACTGGTTTTCACCACTAAGAACCTGGGTAGCACTTAAAGATTGTTATACAGATGATCTAAGGAAAATTAAATTATTACTTCTGTTTACCTGAAATAAATGCTGATTCAAGTGTAGAATTGGCCAGAAGCTACAGCATATGCCTATAGTAGGAGGCTGAGACAGGAAGTCACAGGTTCAAGACCAGTGCATGGTAACATAGCGAGACCTTGTTTCAAAATGAAAAAATTGTAAAAAGGCTGGAGGTGTAGCTCAAAGGTAGAATGTCCCTGGATTCATTACCCAGTACAGAAGAAAGGAAGGAAGGGATGGAGGGAGAGAGGAAAGGAGGGAGAAAGGGAGGAGGGAAAGTAGGAAGAAAGAAAAGGGAGGGAAGGAACAGAGAAAAATGAAAGAAAGAAAGAATAGCATTGGCAGAGTAAGTGGTGGCCTCGTTGGCATAATACACATGGCATTTAAAGACAAGGATTCTGGGATGCCATGGTCACTTATAAAAAACCACTGAACACTAAAACAAAAATTATAACATCAGAGATTTAAATTCAGGGTCCAAAAATGATCAGCGAATTACGAAGTTTATATGACTGTCCTTAAAAATCTTTCTCTGTGGCCACTGTGTTGATGTGGTGAAAAAGCAGAGGCAAAGACCAACTTTCATATATACCTCAATTGCAACAAAGTTTCATTCTCAATCTCAGTTGATCTTTAGGTTGAAGATTTTGAAAGCACTAATGGGGGAAAAACTGAATCTTGAGAAACAATTATAAAATGATGTCAGATGTGACAGGTCAAGAATTAGCAACTCCTAACTCCTCGGGCGCCTCCCAAGCTGTCTTTTGAAATGGATCCTCTAAGGTGGACAATATGAGTCTTTCTGACTGGAGCTGGTGACAGGCAAAGGAAAGTGATCCCTTCTGGAGCCCTTTTCCTGTGTTATTATAGCCTTCATACATAAGTTGAGAATCAGAAACCAGCCTTTCTCACAGGAGCAACTGGAAAGTCAAACACCAACTGGAGAGGGAAGGTTCAGTCCCTAAGAGATTACAAAGATTTATTAATATGAGGAAAAACACTAAATAATATGTCCAGAAATGAATTCTTAAGATGTTTAAAATAGAAGTGGAAGATACTATTATGTTTAAGATTGAACAAGCCAACTAGTGTGCTCACAGGAAAGACTGAAGGCACTATGGTAACTATATAATCTGGGAATGGCTCTGTTTGTAGAGACAATTAATTAAAACCAATGCTTGCTGGCAAACATATGCTTTATACATGCCAACATATTCATTCTCAATGACCTTATAAGGTAACTAATATCATTATATGATAGAGTAGTTAAATAATTTCACCTATTTTATACATCCAGCAACCAGCAAAGGTAAAACATAACCATTCGACATCCAGAAAGAAAACACTCATTTGACTAGAGGGCTCCCCTGACTTTTTACCCATAGGGTACTATTTGATAAAAATTATCTAGGAAGTCATGACTTATAAGCATTAGTAGAAGCAAATAATGCTTTTTTAAAATTACTTTCCAAAGAAAGTCACCTAAATGAAAGTAAAATAAAAATAATAATAAAAATAACAATCATGAGAAAGTATCAAAATGGGAGCTAATGAAGATGATGATGATGATGATGATGATGATGATGATGATGATGATGGCCAGTGAGCCAAAATCACAGAAAAGCATAAATAAGACAATAAAGGTAAGGCAAATGAATGAAAAATCTTAAATGTACATTCCTTTAAAATAATGTGATTGTACTAGTTAAAAGCTCAGCATTCAAGCAGGAAAATAATGTTAAAATACTATATTACACAGCTTTCCATAGTTGTAACATCTGATATAATAAAAAAGAAAGAAAGGTTCATTTAGTCTCATAGTCTGAGAGACTGTTGGTTGGGCTGTTATTTGGAGGCCTGCAGGGGGGCAGTACATCCTGTAGGGAAAAGGTGGCAGAGAAACCACCCACTTCATTGTGGCTAGGAAGCAAAGAAAGAAGGGGCTGAGGCCTCAATATCCTCTTTAAGGCACACCCCATGACCTAACATCCTCCTGAGATGCTCCACCTGTTAACAGTTCACCACCTCCCAGTAGTGACTTAGACTAGTGACCAAGCCTTTCAACACACGGGCCTTTGGGGGACACTTATCTAACCATAGCAGAGCCCTCATATCCTTTCCTTTTGAAAGGAAATTAAGGCATTCCAACCCATTAGGATCATAAAATCATACATATTATTAGAATAGAAAAGGACTTCAGAATCCATCTAATTCAAACCCCACCTTTGTCTTGAAGGTTTGCATCTCAAAATGTTAGAGGAGTTGCCTAACTCATTTTCCCAGCCTGCTTTCATATACTATCAAATAATATATGGGTAGTTCATGCAACTCCCCAAAATTATAAGAAAATCAGTATCATGTATTCCTTGTATAACATCAAAATAATCGATGCTATTTTTTAGATGAGTAATCTTTTTTTTTTTTTTTTTTGCAGTACTAGAGATGGAACCTAGGGAAATTCTACCTCCAAGCTACACCCTTAGCCCTTTTTTAATTCTTTATTTTGAAACAAGGCCTCACTAAGTAGCTGAGGCTGTCCATGAACCTCAATCCTCCTGTCTCAGCCTTGTAAGTACTGGGATTACAAGCATGTGCCACCATATGGGCTCAGCTCAGATGAGTAACCTTGAAAAGATCCATGTTATAATATTTAGTTTTTCTTGGTGGTAATAGGGATTAATCTCAGGGTCATTCTACCTCTCTACTTCTTAGCCACACCCCTAGCCCTATTTATTTTTTGGAATAGGGTCTCACTAATTGGCTGAGAACTTTACTAAGTATGTCGCCTTTGAACCTGTGATCCTCCTGTCTCAGTCTCTCAAGTACTCTGATTACAGATGTGTACCACCATGTACTGCTTCAAATAATAATTTTTAAGATGTTGGAGAAAAAGGAAGACATTTTATTCCTAGAGAATGTGAAGAATGATATAAAGTGTCTAAGTAAAAAAAAAAAAAAAAAAAAAAAAAAACAGTTCATTGTTCTGTGGAAACATTTTAGTTACTGGCATTTGGGGGCCAGAGAAAGGAAGCCATATCCTTTTTGCAAAGAAGAAAATTGCTTAAATATCTGCTAATTTATCCATATTCAGTTCTAGTGGATTTTCATCAAAACAGATTTGAGAGATAATTTTGTCATGTTTACGTCTAGTAATGGGATTTTAATTGGGGTGTCCCTTTTATCTTTGTTTACATATCCAGCTGGCACTTAGAACTGCCTTAGCACTCTTGTCCTTTCCTCCCCAGATCTTGTCTCGTTTTCCTATAGTTCGCAGTCCAATTAACTATAATGAACAGATTGCCTGGAAACTTTTATGAAAATGTGATTATAAGGTGTCATAATATTATTCTCTAAATTTTATGAGAATAGACTCTTCATGTGAAGAGTATATATTTAATCATGCTTAATATAGTACTTAAAAATCAACAAACTGGATTCAGTCTTTCTTATAAAGAAATCAGAAGACAAAATAATTGAATAAGGTTTTGAACTTAGATTGCAGCATAGGAGGCAAGTACTAGCTGTACTGAGTGATGGGTGTGTAGTTGGGGCCTATGTGTCTTTTTTTTCTAAAAAATATAGAATAAATGCATTTTGGAAAAAGGTCTATAAGAAAATAGAAATTTCAAAAATCACATGAGTAACTATGGTCAAAACTTATATGCAAAGAAAAAATTTTGCTAACTCAACTAGATAAAACTTAATAAGGCAAAAAAAAGGAAATTAAAAGCCATCTTATTTAAAAGGAAACAGACCCAAATAACTTTAGAGATGACTTTAATAAAACTTTTCAAAAATATGGGTAATTCCCATGTCATAAATTTGTTGTAAGAAGAAAATGGCAAAAGTCATCTAATTCATTTTATTAATTTATAATAAACTTTATGCCTAAACTATGCAAGTATAATTCAAGAAAACACAAGTCTAAGAAAAGATTATTTATTTGTGAACATACTTGCAAAGATATTGAATACTAAAAAATAAAATTCAGCAGTACACAAAAAATAAGTATAGTTTGACCAAGTGGGGTTTCAACACAGGAATTCTTAGCTATCCCAAAGTCAAAATGTATGATATTATACACTCTGCCAGCAAAATGAAGGAGATAAGACAGTCATTAATAGATGAGTGAAAATGCTCACAGATAAACAATCATAATAAAAGAAAAAGCATGTAATAAAACAACAAAAGTGCTTTTTCTACGAAGAATACAATAAGCATGGAATGGGATACTTCCAGTATCCATCCTTCCTTCCTTCCTTCCTTCATTTATTTATTTTGCAGGTCTGAGGATGTAACCCAGAGGCATTTGACCTCCGAGCTACACCCCCTGCCCAATTTTTTATTCTTTATTTTGAAACAGGGTCTCACTAAGTTGCAGAGGGCCTCACTAAGTAGCTGAGGCTGTCTGCGAACTGCGATCCTCCGGTCTCAGCCTCCCAAATGCTGGGATTACAAGCATGGGTCACCACGCCCGGTTCTTCTTCCTTCATTTAAAATGATGAAACTTCTGACTTATTTGTACCATAGCAGGAACAAGCTACAAGGCTGTTTTCATGACTTCTTTTCAATATAATATCACCTTTAAAAAAGACACTATATTAACTATATTAAAAAGATACTGTAAAAGAAATAAGAAAGAAAATGCACCATATATATATATATATATATTTTTTTTTTGCTCATGGCATCTCCAAAAAATCCCACAGACTATTCACAAAACCCATTAAATTTGTAGAAGAATTTAACAAATTTTATGGATAAACTACCAACATATAAAAGTGAATACTTTGACTATATGCCAATAATAAATGGAAATGGAGCAGAAAAAAATCATATTACAGTAGTAAGGAAAATACAATATTCCTGGGAAGGAATCTAGTAAATATTATGCAAAACTTTTGGGTGAGAAGTGATGAAGTAAGATTATAGATGAATATTATTAGCCTAAATAAGTAGAGATCTATAGTATGGCCCTATATGAGAACATTTAAGGATATCAATATTCTTTCAAACTAACCTATGAAATAAGTGTGGTTTCACTAAATGCTGTTTTTCTTACATTAAACCTTAAAGATAATACTAAAATTCATGTAAAATGTCATAGAGTCAAAAATACCTAAGAATGAAATCTTTTTTTTTTTTTTTTTTTTTTTTTTTTTTTCTGTATTTGGTGGTACGGGGATTCCTGGAAGCCCTTTACTCTGGGCTACACTCCCAGACCTATTTTATACCTTTTATTTGGAAACAGGGTCTCTTAAGCCGTGCGGCTGGCTTATTTGTACCATAGCAGGTATGGTATGTATCGAACCTGTGTGATCCTCCTGTCTTCGCCTCCCAAGCGCGGGGATTACAAGCGTGCACCACCACGCCTGGCAAGAATGAAATCTTGAAAAACAAAGTTGAGGAGATTTGCTCCACCAGATATTAATAAATTATCATAAGTACCTTACTAAGACAGTGAATAAAAGGCAAAAATATGGACAGACCAAACAACAAAATTAAAATCCAAAAACAGACCTGTGCATGAATTTTAAAAAATGTATAGAGCAGCTGTTATAATAAATTGAGAATGAATGAAAAATGGTTTACCAAACTTAAAAAAGTATAGTTATTTCACACAATGTGTTATTACCTTCATATTTATATAACAAAATTCCCAATATAATTAACTTATAAAAGTTTTATTCAGCCCCTGGCCCTAAAGTTTCCCATTTAAGATCAAGTGGGCCCTTTGATTTGATCATCGAGTGGGGGTGCCACATGATGATGGTAGTTAGTGTGTGAAAAAGCACACTGCTCACAGCAGGAGCAAGGGAGCAGAAAGGAAGAGGAAGAGACCCAGGGCCACAATCGCTTCAAGGGTATTCCCCCAAAGACCTGAAGACCGCTCACTAGGCCCCACCCCAGAAAAGTTCCCTCACCTCCCACTACCCTATGCACTAAGCATTTAATACATGCACCTTTAGGAGACACACATCCAAACCATACTACACAGTATACAAAAATAAAATGTAGGCTGATTGTAGATGACATTCGAATATGATATAAGCTTTAGAAAAAGAAAATAATATCTTTATGCCTTAGAATTAAGTAACAATTTCCTAAACAGACATAGAAAACACAAACTATGAAGGTAAGCCTAATTAAATGTTTAAAGTTTAGAACTTTTTTCAATAAAAGATACCAAAAGAAAAGTTAAAATGAACCACAGATTAGAAACTGATATACATATACGTGTTAAAAGAATACTACTCAATATAAGATAAAACTACACTTTATGGACTCTTATTTAAAAAAAAACAAGTAAACCACCCAGTAAATAATGACTATAGATGAACAAAGCCTATACACAAGAAATTTACAAAAGAGGAAATCTACATAACCAGTAAATCTAGGCAAAGATATATTCCTCCTCACTAGTAATCAGAAATGCAAGTGAAAGTATATTTCATACCCATCAGACTAAGAAAAATTAAAACTTCTCAACTGGTTGGATCTTGAATACCCCTCGAAGGGCATGTATTGAAGACTTGGTCCTGAGCCCATGGCACTTTTAAAAGGTAGTGGAACTTACTTGAGGTGGGACCAGGTTTTAGGGAGTTAGGGCATCATGAGCATGTCCTTGAAGAGGATATGACGTGACCCCTTCCTGTCTCTTTGCTTCCAGACCCTCAGATAAATAGCCTTACTCCCCTGCCACGACTTACTGTGCTACCAAAGGCCTACAGCAGCAGGGCCAAGTAACCATGGACTGAAACCATGAAACAGAAAACCAGATACCTTTCCGCCTCCCAAGTTAATTATCTCATCTGTTTTTCACAGTGTGACACAGAGGTAACCAACACAACTCCTGATAAATAAAAATGAGAGATGTGGAGCACTTCTGGCTAGGTGTTAAATTGATATAAATGCTTGAGTAAGCAACTAGGAAATATCCAGTATAATTAAAGATAATCCAACTACCCCTAGCTAGATATGTGACCCAGAGAAAATCATAATAGCAGAAAGAAAAAATACATAAGATTTTAGCAGTTTTATTATATTTATATTTATATTTATATTTATATTTATGGTACCAGGGATGGAAACAGGGGCATTCTATAATTCCAGAAATAATTCCAGATAAACAATTATTTCTTAAAAGCAACTTTCTGAAGGGCTAGAACCAGGATAATGTGAATTTTAGTTTGAAGAAAGCACTCATTGCTCTTGGTTGCCACTAGTTTTAACAAGTAAAAAGATACTAACTAAAAGACCCATAACAGAGGTGGAGTTAAAGGGAAAAATCTCTCTCTACCAAATTGGAAAGCCAGTGAATAGAGAGAAGCATAATTTACCTGAGCATAAACCTTCCTGCAAACCAGTGCTGGGGCAGAGAACCAGAACTGACATGGACACCTGGTTGGAGGTTTGCAAGTTATCAGAGGTAAAAATGTTAGGGGGATCAGTCATTCAGAGTCTGCACACATTTGTGAGTTTTATTTATTGGGGCTCTGTCAAGTTCACTCAGTGAACAGTGGAGAAAAATTCCTCTTATTTTCCCATCAGGAAGAAGGCAAAAGTCAGAATCTTGAAATATCTCATAATATTCTGTTCGTAACGGAGTCCGCCTGCACAGGAAACTATAGAACCTGATCCCATCCTGCTGGAGTTTCATCTGAGCCTAATGGACCTTGAGAAAGAAAACATACAAGAGCGGCTGATCCTAGCCATCCCATCGCAAGTAAGAGCCTGGGATCAGGGAGTAGGAGGCAGCAATGAAGTTCCTGGTCCAGAGGCACAGAATTACTAGAAGATGTAGACCTAATCAGGATGGTAGGAGGCTGCCACTCCCCCTCATCCTATCACTGCATCACTCATGTGCTATTTCCTGTAGTTTCTTCTACCTACAATATCATGCCTGGCTGTCAAGAAAAAATTACAGTGCCTACTAAAATACAAACAGTTTGAAGAGACGAAGCAATATAAGATCCAGACTTAGATATGTTAGGGATGCCAGAATTAGACTTGGAATTTAAAACAACTATAGTTAATATTCTAAGCACCCTAATAAATAAAGTAGGCAACATGCACTAGTGTCTAGGCAATGTAAACACAAATGAAAATTCTAAGGCCAAGAATAAGTGGTAGAGATAAGAAACACTATAACACCTGGGTGTGTGGTACATATCCATAATCCTAGCACTTGGGAAGGTGAGACAAAAGAATCACAGGGTGGAGGATAACCTCAGCAACAGAGCAAGACTCTCAGTAATGTAAGGAGACCATGTTTCAAGACAGAAAATAAAAAGGGCTGGAAATGTAGAGTTCTCCCGGTTCAATCACCAGCACCACATATACACACACTAAACAAAAACAAACAATAAACACAGAAATTGAAGAAAGACTTGGATGAGATAGCCTAGAAATATCTGAGAAAATACTCTTGAGTATATCTAAATAGAACTACCCCAAACTGAAAAGCAAAGAGAAAAAGAAGAGAATTGAAAAGGCACAGAATGCCGGGTGTGGTGGCGCACACTTGTAATCCCTGCGCTTGGGCGGCGGAGACAGGAGGATGGCGCAGGTTTGAAGCCAGCAGCGCTGGCTTAAGAGACCCTGTTTCCACATAAAAAAGTATAAAATAGGTCTGGGTGTAAAAATAGGTGTAGTCTGTGGGCTCGGAGGTAGAAGGGCTACCAGGAACCCCAGTACCACAAAAAAAAAAGGCACAGAATAATCAAGAACTGTATGACAATTACAGAAAGTATATATGTGATGGGAATAAAATAAGGAGAAGAAAGCAACAAAAAATATTTGAAATAATAGTGATTGAAGAGAGTCCCAATTAAAATCAGATAGCAAACCGCAGATCCAGGAAGCTCACAGTAAACAAAGCAGAGTAAGAGCCACAAATAAAACCACTATAACGAGCATGTGATAACTGACCTTCCATGACAGAGTGGCTCAGAGGGGAAGACCTAGGGTGTGCTCACTTGGTGGGGCTTTTCCTCCTTCCCTCTTCTCGCCATTTTATCTCTTTTAATAAATGTTAATCTTATTTTTATTCTGTGTACTGCATCAGACCTTGACAACTCTGAAGAGAAATGTGAAAGTAAGCCCTTCTTCAGAGGGTTCCAGTGTCTAGCAAAAAAAAAAAAAAAAAAAAAAGACAGACAGACAGACAGACAGACATACAAACCAAACATTTACAAAATATTAGGGTCAGTCCTACTACGGAGTTTGTTCAGTATGTCATGGGAAGAGAAAAGAAAGGACTTAACAACTGCCTACGAGATGGCTTTGCAGTGGAGGCGGCACCTGAACAGACGGACAGCGAAGACAGACAGACGCCACCTCCCAAAGGTGCCAACCTAGCATCTGAGCCTTTAATGACCATGGCCTTGGGACACCTTCAATATCTAAACCATGGCACTCCCCATCACACCTGTACTGGTGTCCTTTATATTCTATGATGGCCTGTGGAGGTCCTATAGGATCTGGTTCTTGTCTGTTCAATTCATTTATGTTAGTGTCTCTCTCTCTCTCTCTCTCTCTCTCTCTCTCTCTCTCTCTCTCTCTCTCTCTCTCTCTCTCTGTGTGTGTGTCTCTCTGTCTCTCTCTCTCTCTCTCTCTCTCTCTCTCTCTCTCTCTCTCTTACACACACACACACACACACACACACAATGCTCCAATTATGTGGTATTACAATTACTTCAAAAAAAATCTGGTAGGAGATACATGCCTAAAAACCTTTGAAACTGCTATTATCTTTGCTGTAAATGCTTCTTTTTATTTACATGGTTTATTTTTATCATAAAGGCCATTCTTAAAGAGGCCTTTCTTAACTATCTTATATATAGTAGATTCACTTTTTCAAATGTGCTCTATTAAAAATCCAATTTATTATCATTTCACTCATAAATATCAGTGATTAGTTGCCTTTATTTGTTCACTTGAGATCATCCACTCTCTCACTAGAATAAAGCACCATGTGATTAGAACCGAACCTGTCTTATTTACTCTTTTATCTCCAGGGTCTGTCACATTGTCTTAAGCTCCAGTGGCACAACTGGTTAGGTGTGGTACTTACACAGTGTCTGGCATGTAAGAGGGGTCCAATAATATAAATAAATCAATCTATTTGTTAACTCAGCTTTCTCCTTATGTCCCAGTTTACTAATTCAAGGTAAATTTTCATTGTGATATGGAAACTGGTTTTTCATCTAATTCCATTCAAAAAGTTTTTAGTCCCTTAGGGAGGTGCTACTATAGGTCATGTGACTTTCCTTACCTTATTTTTTCTTTTTGTTTTTTGTTTTCATTCTTTATTTTTGGTTGTTGTTGTTTTGGTACTGGGGATGAACCCAGGTATATTCTATCTCTGAGTTATACCTCCAGCCTCTTCTTTTTATTTTTTGTTGTTTTGAAGTTTAGTATCCTCTACTCTGAGATATATGACAATGTCTGGAGATACCTTTTAGTATTAAACATGGGATGAGGGACTGATGCATCTTGTGAGTATGGGTCAGAGATACAGCTCAACATCCTACAATACACAGAGCAGCTTCTCTATAACACTTATCTAAAATGTCAATAGTGCAAAGGTTTAGAAATCCAGTTCCTAGCACCAACTCACTAAAGGACCTGAGTAGACATTTCTCCAAAGAAGATACACAAATGGACGAGAGGTCTATGTAAAAATTCTCAGTGTCACTGATCATCAGGATAATGAAAATCAATATCACAAGAAGAGACCATGTGACACCTGCTAGAGAGGCCATTACCAAAGAGTAAACAGATAAGGGCTAGTGAAGATTCAGAGAAGAGGGAACCCTTGCACGCTACTGGGTGAAATGTAAATTAGTACAGCTGTTATGAAAAACACTATGAAGATATGTCACAAAATCAAAAATAGTATTACCCTAGGATCCAGCAATCCCATTACTAGGATATATATACCTACAGGAAATGAAACCAGAATGTTGGAGAGATAAGTGAACTCATATATTCACTGCAGTATAATGCAATACAGCCAAGGTACTGAATCAAGTTAAATGCCCTTCAATAGGTTGATAGGTACAGAAAATGTGGTAAATATACAATTAAAATTATACATATTTATAACAGAATAATAATATGTAGTCTTCCTTTAAAAAGCAGAAAATCCTGTAATTTATGGCAATATAGATGACCCTGGATAACTTTATGTTAAGTAAAATAATTCAGGTACAGAAAGACAAATACCACATGATCTTTCATGTATGTGAAATCTAGAAAAGTTGAAATCACAGTACTTGGGAGGCTGCAACAGGAGGATTGCAGGTTCAAGGACAGCCTCAGCAAGTAGTGAGACTCTCATCAGCCTATGGAAACCTTATTTCAAAATAAAAATAAAATAGGGTTGAGAGTATAGCTCCGAGGTATACTATTCTTGGTTTAATCCCAAATACCACAAAAATAGAAAGATATAGAGAACAGAGAATGTATTCTCCTTTTTTTCTGTTAATACAACAGAACACTAGAGGTTGGCTACTTTATAAAAAATTGAAATTTATGTAGCTCATAGCTCAGAAGGATCAAGAGCATTATACTGGTGTTAGCTCAGCTCTGATAAGATGCCCATAGCAGATGACACCACAGCAGAAGTGTGTATGAGAGAAACAGAGATCACCTGGTAAGACAGGGAGCCAGAAAGCAAGTAGGGTCCCAGGATAACTATGATGGTCTCTTCAGAGAGCATGTTCCAGTGACCTAACTTCCCACTGGACCCCACTCTTTAAAGGTCCCACTACCTCTTTAACATTGATACACCGAGGACCAAGCTTCAGTCTGCCTCCATAAAACTTGGGTGCACTTGGTAAAACATGAAGCTGGCATTCCTAATTCTCTCCTTATTCTGCTCTTGGTTTCCAAAAGTTGCAGTTTGGACCGAAATCTGCATTTTAAAAGAGCTAGGAAAGAGATACAAACAGAGATATAAATATGCTCAGTTTTTGAGAGGATGCCAAAACGACAATATAAAAGCCTGCAAGCTGCTGGGGATGGTGAGGGCCAAGGTGGGTAAGAGAACGGCATCTTTCCAGCCCCTCACCTTAAGTGTACTAGCAAATGGAGAGAGAAGATGTTGTATAACAATCTTGGACAAGTATCACCTTCTTTGTGCATGGTAAAGTACCAGATTCCTTAAGTAATCGATATATTTTGGTTTAATTTTGTTTCTGATACAATTTAGCACATGCAAAAGCCCCCAAATCCTGATACAAAAAAAGTATCCCTTGTATATCCATATGAAATTAAAAGTTCATTACATTTTCTGCTTTAGGTTATACCAAAGCTGTAGTTTAAAAAAAAAAAAACTAGAGGAAAAATTTCACTAAGAAAAGGTTTGTAGAAATTTCCTCACTTATCTACTACGCACGGGTACAGAAGCTGTACAAGTAGGCTCCTCAGGTCGTAATAAGGAGTGGAGCCTCCTCCTGCATCGAGCCCCTCCCCCCCCCCAGCCCTCCATCCTGCTCCACTCCCCACCAGAGGCTGTTTGGCAAATTACAAAGAATAATGTGGTCTTTTCTGACAGTTTGGCTTGGAAGCCCCAAATGTAAACTCACATCTCTGCTACCAATGAATGATTTTATTCATTTTAAAGTATCATTTTCTTTTCTTCAAATACACTTTTTTAAGACATGTAATACGGCAAGGGGAAATGGAATACGTGTATTTCAGAAGAGAGGTTTACATGACTGCTTCTATGTTACAAATATGAAAAATGAGGGTCTGAAATTCCCTTCTCAACCCGTGCTCACTTTTGCATATTTGACCCCGAAGACATCAAGGTGCGCGTGGGTGTGTGCCTGTTTATGACTGTGTGGGTCTGGTTTGTTTAGGGAGAAGTTCCACTTCAACACCGCCACCCACTCTGTCTCAAACCCAAGGTATTCTGAGGTACCCCTGGTTACCTGGAAGTAAATTCACCATACTTCAGGACCAGCACGTCTCTCTTCAAAATGTGGCTCAGGAGTCACTAAAGGAAACCACACCGTGCTAAGACTAAACATTCTTGAGTAAGCCTCAGTTATGGCAAGTTCAACAGCCCGGCTGTTAAGCAAGCAGTTACCAAAATTTTCCAAATAAATAAAGCAAACAAGTTACTTCAGGAAGAAGTTCACATCTATATGATTTATAATTCTGGGAGTTGGCCCATTGAGGCAGGAGAAACCCAGTGAACCAGCAGTAAACCGGAGGCCACCCAGGCACTCAGAGCTTCCTCCCAAGTTTTAATCCACGCTCAATCACCTACTGAATCCTCCCTGAAAGCCTTTCTTCTGGGGGAGGTGATGGCGTCTTATAATATCCTGCAAGACTTACTGGAGAACTGTATCATTAAGCCTCTAAATGGGTGAATGTGAAGAGGGGGAAAAATAGGGAACCTATTTAGAGGCTCCTGGCAGCAAGAAAATAAAGAGAGAAAAAAAAATCTACCCCTCCAAAATCAATGTTTGCTTTGCTGAGGGCCTCCTTAGGTGTACATTGGAAACAATTCTGTCTGTCTCCCACAGTTCAGTCACCCTGCAGCCCCATATGCCAGCCAAGAGTGTTAGTCCAGAATCAACAGGTTGCTGCTGGTGAGCAGAACCAGAACACAGGAGCAAAAAAGAATGGAAAATGTTTTGTGTGGCACAGCAGCCTTTGTGGGTGTTGATGACAAAAGACAAGAAGCATCCCGGAAGGTCCTGTCTCTCTTGTCCCCATTCACAAGCCTCAAGCTAGTTACCACCTCCAAGGATCGTTCTAGCCATTAGGGCAGAAGTCAGTCTTCTGTAGCTGTTCTCCACACAACATTCTCAGGTATTTTCAAATTAAAAAGCATAAAAATGCAAGCACACGTGCTCACACTACATACAACATACTATATGCCATGTAGGAGGATCTAATGTATTAATAGAAAAGCCCAAATCCACTTAACAATCTTACAAGCATACCCATCTATCTTTTGTCTGGGTACATATTATACATGAATGGAATTAGACAAGAGAGCACACGAAGGACATACATTGTATTTGATTAAGTAATCTTATATGCATTCTTAGGCAGAAGGTCTAATTTCTGCAAATGGACTAGACATGAATTAATACAACTCACTTTCTCAGCCTCAGTGTTGCATTCTAATTACTAAGTAATTATTAAATTAAATAGTATTCTATGTATGCATCTCAACAGAGCCAAGTGAACAAGTGAAACATGATATAATATTTTTATTGGTGCGTTGTACTCATACATCTTTTTTTTTTTTTTTTTTTTTTTTTGCTATGCTTGGGATGGAACCTAGAGGCGTTCTACCTCCAAGCTACGCTCCACCCTATTTTTTATTCTTTATTTTGAAACAGGGTCTCACCGAGTTGCAAAGGGCCTCACTAAGTAGTAGCTGAGGCTGGCCATGATCTGTGCTCCTCCTGTCTCAGCCTCCCCAGTGCTGGGATTACAAGCCTGTGCCACCATGCCCAGCATGTAGTCATATACCTTAATGAGATATCAGATGGTAGAGTGATGCACACATCACTCATTTAGCTCTTTCCTAATTCCCACCTCATTCCCTCCCCCTTCCTTCTTTTCATATTTGGCTTACTGATTGACTTTGATATGTTTGTGAATGTACATCATGTACATTAGAAAATTTTCCTCTTCCCCCCTCACGTTCCCCTCAGTTAGGTTGGCTTCTTTGCCCATTTACAGTTTCTCCATTTTCACCTAGGGTTCCTCCTAGGACCTTCTCTGTAGCTTCCATATATGAGAAAGAACATCTGATTTTTTACTTTTCGTGACTAATCTCACTTAACATAATGTTTTCCAATTCCATTTATTTTCCTCTAAATGATGTAATTGTGTTCTTTATGGATGAGTAAAATTCCATTGTGTACATATCCCATAGTTTTGTAATCCATTCATCTGTTGATGTACATCTTGCTTGATTCCAGAGTTTGGCAATTGTGAATTGTGTGGCTATGAACGTAGATATGCATGCACTGCTTTGGTAGTTGGGTTTCATTTCTTTTGTGTAATAAACAGAAGTGGTATTGCTGGATCATATGGTAGGTTCATTCCCATTCTCCTGAGGATCCTCCATACTGCTTTCTAAAGTGGTTGCACTAATTTTCAGTCCCACCAACAGTTGATTAGATTTCTCCACATCCTCACCAGGATTTGTTGTTGTTTGTGTTTTGAATGATTGCCATTCTAGTTGGAGTTAGGTGGAATCTCAGAGTAGTTTTATTTGCATCTCTCTGATGGCTATGATGTTGACCATTTTTTAATACATTTATTCATCATTTAAATTGTTTCTTTTGTGAAGTGTCTATTTAGTTCACTTGTCCATTTTTTGATTGGGTTATTTGTTTTCCTAGTGCTGAGTTTCCTGAGTTCTCTCTCTATTCTAGATATTAGTCCTCTATCAGAAGAACAGTTGGCAAAAACCTTCTCCCATTCTGTTGGTTCTCATTTTTTAAATATTTTTGGTGGTACTGGGGGTGGAACCCAGGGGCTTTCTACCTCCAGGCTATACTCCCAGATCTATCTTATATTTTTATTTGGAAACAGGGTCTCACTAAGTTGATGAGAGTCTCACTAAGTAGCTGAGGCTGGCTTTGAACCTGTGTGATCCTCCTGTCTCAGCCTCCCAAGCACTGGGATTACAAGCGTGCGCCACCACGCCTGGCTCTGTTGGTTCTCTGTTGAGGTTCTTGATAGTTTCCTTTGTTGTACAGAAGCTCTTCAGTTTAATGCAATCCCACGTATTAATCACCTTTTAGTTTATTGTGGTTTTGGGTCTTGTTGAGAAGGTTTTACCTGTGCCTGTGTGTTGCAGTGTTGGACCTATGCTCTCTTCAAGGAGCTGCAAGGTCTCTGGTATAATTTCTAGTTCTTTGATCCATCTTGAATTGACTCTTGTGCAGAGTAAGAAGGTAGGGTTTATTTCCATTTTTCTGTATATGGTTAACAAGTTTTGCCAACACCATTTGTTGAAGAGGTTCTCTTTATTTAAATGTATGTTTTTGCATCTTTGTCAAAAATCAATTGGTGAGCCGGGCATGGTGGCTCAAGCTTGTAATCCCAGCATTCAGGAGGCTGAGACTGGAGGATCGCAGTTCAGGGACAGCCTCAGCTACTACTTAGTGAGGCCCTCTGCAACTTAGTGAGACCCTGTTTCAAAATAAAGAATAAAAAATAGAGCAGGGGGTGTAGCTTGGAGGTCGAATGCCCCTGGGTCGAATGCCCCTGGGTTCCATCCCCAGACCTGTAAAAAAAAAAAAAAAAAAAAAAAATTCAGTTGGCTGTAAGTATGGATTTGTTTCTGCATCTTCTATTCTGCTCCATTGGTCTATGTGTCTGCTTCTGTGCCAATACCATGCTGTTTTTAATTACTATGAATTTGTAGTACAATTTAAAGTCAGGTATTATGATGTCTCCTGCATGGTTATTTTTGCTGAGAACTACTTTGGTATTCTAAGAAATGGTTTCCCAAGTGAATTTTATAAAACCTTTATAGAGGAGCTAATCCCAATATTCCTCAATCTATTCCATGAAATAGAAAAAAAAAGTCATTCTCCCAAATACATTCTACAAAGCCAATATCACAATGATATCAAAACCAAATAATTACGACGGCTTTGCAATATAGTTTGAAGTCGGGTATTGTGATGCTTTCTGCATGGTTCTTGTTGCTGAGAACTACGTTATCTATTCTTGGTTTTTGTTGTTGTTGTTGTTCCAAATTCATTTAACAATTGATTCTTCTATGTCTGTGTGGAATGATCTTGGTAATTTAATAGGCATTGCATGGAAGAATGGCCATTTTGATGATATTTATTCTGCCTATCCATGAGTATGGAAGATCTTTTCATCTCCTAAGTTCTTCTTCGATTTCTTTTCTCAATGTTTTATCATTTTCCTTGTAAAGGTCTTCTACCTGCTTGGTTAGGTTTATTCCTAAGTATTTTATTTTTTGTGTGTGATATATCCTGAGTGAAAGTATTTTCTGGATTTCTTTTTAAGTGGATTTATGGATGGCATACAGGAAAGCTTCTGATATTTTAAGATTGATTTTGTATCCAGACACTTTGCTGAATTTGTCAATCAGTTCTATATTCCTTTTGGTTGAGTTTGTTGGGTCTTCTTAGTATCATGTCACCTGTAAAAAGAAATAGTTTTAGTTCTTTTCCTATTTGTATTCCCTTGATTTCCTTTTCTTGCCTTATTCCTCTGGCTAGAGTCTCAAGTACTATATTGAAAAGAAATGGTGAGAATGGACATCCTTGTCTTTTTCCTGATTTTAGGGGGAATTCTTCCAGTTTCTTTCCATTTTATATGATGTTGGCTATGGGCCTATCATATATTGCCTTTATGATGTTAAGGTGATTTTTTTTCAATTACAATTCTCTTCAGGGCTTTTAGCATAAAAGAATGTTGGATTCTATTGAATGCTTTTTCACAGTCTATTGAAATCATAATGTGATTTTTGCTTTGGTTCTGTTTATGTGATGAATTGCATGGATTGATTTTTATATTTAGAACCAGCCTTGCATTCCTGGGATAAACCTACTTGGTCATGGTGTACGATCTTCTTAATGTGGCTTTGAATGTGTATTGTTACTATTTTGTTTAGTAGTTTTGTATCTATGTTCTTCAGTGAAATAGGCCTATAGTTTTCTTTCCTTGAGCTGTCATTATTTGGTTTTGGTATTAATGTGATGTTGGCTTCATAGAATGTATTTGGGAGAGTCCCGTTTTTATTTCATGGATTGATTGAGGAGTACTGGGATTAGCTCTTCTTTATAAAATTTACTTGGGAAACCATCTGGTCCTGGGCTTTTTTTTTTATGGTAGGATCTCTATTGGTGCTTCAATATCTTTGATTGCTATTGGTTGATTTAAATTTTCTATATCTTCTTGGCTCAGTTTAGGGAGGTTGTATATATCTAGAAATTTTTTTATTTTTTCTAGGTTTTTCATTTTGTTGGAGTATAGATTTTCAAGATAGTTTCTGATAATTCTCTAGATTTCCACACTGTCAGTAGTGATATTTCCATTTTCATCTCTTATTTTCATAATGTGGTTTGATTCTCTATTTGGTTAAGGTTGGCTAGTGGTTTATCTACACAATTATTAAAACCAAAGCAAAAATCAGTGAAGTAGATAATAAAAGAACAATACAGAAAAATCAATAAAACCAAAAGCTGGTTTCTTAAAATTAAAAAATAATAATAATTTTCTGTCTTCTACTTGCTTTGGGGTTAGATTGTTCATGTTTTTCAAAGGATTTGAGGCATGTCATTAGGTTATTTATTTAGTGATTTTTCTTTTCTTCTTATGTGGCCACTCAGTGCTATAAATTTTCCTCTTAATACTGCCTTGAAGGTGTCTCAGAGATTTTAATATGTTGTGTCTATTTTTGTTTCTATGAATTCTTTAATTTCACCCCTTACCTTATCTATGACCCATTCCTCATTCAGTAGTGTGGCGTATGATCCATATGTTTACGTGGTTACTGTGAGTCTTCTCACAGTTGATTTCTAGTTTCATTCCATTGTGGTCTGAAAAGATCCAGGGAAGTATGTCGCATTTTTTAAAATTTGCTAGTGCCCACTTTGTAGCCCAGGATGTGGTCTATTTTGAAGAAGATTCCATGAGCAACTGAGAAAAATGTGAACTCTGCTGTAATTTGGTGAAATATTCTATATGTATCTAATTGGTCTATTTGATTTATGCTGTTCTTTAGGTCTGAAACATCTTTACTGACCTTTGTCTAGAAGACTGATCTAGTGTGAGAGGAGTGTTGAATCTCCCGGTATTATTGTATTGGGATCGATGCATGACTTAAAATCACAAAGAATTTGTTTTATGAAAGTAGCTGCACCTATGTTTGGGGCATTAATGTTGCCTATTATTATTTACTCTTGCTGTATTGTTACTTTTACAAGTGAAAAATGATCTACTTTGTCTCTTCTGATAAGCTTAGGCTTAAAGTTTAATTTGTCTGATTATCATAGTTGCTACTCCTGCTTGTCTCTGAGTTTTGCTGGCTTAGATTACCTTGCTCCAGCCCTTCACCTTTAGTTTGTGAATATCTTTATTTGTAAGTGTGTTTCTTGTAGGCAGCAGATCAATGGATTTGGGGTTTTAATCTATTTTTCCACCTTAAGTCTTTTATTGGGGACTTGAGGCTATTGATATTTACTATGCCTATTGAGAGATGATTTTTAATTCCTAACATTTTGAGTTTTAACTTCTATTTGAGGTAGTGTTTTTTCTTTGCTTAGTTGTTTGTTTGATAAAAACTATTATTTCTCTAGTTCTGGCATTTATTAATTATTTCTTTTATGTAATTAATCTTTTTGAGTATTTTCTCTAGTGTTAATTTGGGAGACTTAAATTCTTTTAGCTTCTGTTTGTTGTTGAAGATGTTTATTTTCCTGTCCAATTTGAGAGATGTTTTTGCTGGGTAGGAAATTTTGGGCTGCAAGTTGTATTTTTCAGAGTTTGGAATATGCTGCTCCAGGCCCTCCTGGCTTTCCTAACTTGGTGTGGGAAGTCTGGAGTGATTTTAATTGATTTACCTCTGAATGTCACTTGATCTTTTGCTTTTGTTGCCTTTAAGATTTTCTCTTTGGCCCCTATGTTAGTCAGTTTGCTATTATGTGGCATGGTGAAGCTTTTTTCTGATATTGTCTAAAGGGGGTTCTATATTTTTCCTGTACCTGTGTATTAACCTCTTTTTCTATGTTTGAAAATTGTTCTGATATTACTTCTTTTAAAAGTTTGCTAATTCCTTTGGTTTCACCTTCTATGCCTATTATTCTTAGGTTAGCTCTTTTAAAATTGGCCCATATCTCTTTAATGTTCAATTCATCCTGTCAAATTATTTTTTCTAAATTGTATGCTACATGTTCATTTTGGGAGTGGTCATCTTATACGAGTGATATTCTATTTTTCATGTGGTCTAGTCTACTGTTTATATTTTGTATTGATGTCTTATTATTACATACTTAACTTCCTTCAGGGTGTCAGATTCTTTGTTTATTTGTTCCTTTATTTCTTTCAGGCTCTTTCTAGAGTCTTTTCAGAAATCTTAAGTCATGTCTACAATTAAATTTCTAATTTTTCCTTCTGGTGATTCCTATAATTCTGAGTTGGTGGGTTCTGTTATTGTGGGGTTGTGGGAGCTCATTGCTTCCTTGCTATTCTTCCTTCTGAGGGTTTCAGGTTTTTTAAGTTTGTATCTTTGTTACTTTGATAGCTTTCTATAGTTTTATCTCTGTAGATGTCAGCTGGTATATACAAGTGCAAGTTGTATTGTATTCAATGGTGAAGGTTGAGTGAAGGAGGAAAGTGCTGAAGTAAATGCACAAATAGTGTAAAGTAGCAGATCGGATCAAGTAGAATGAGAGTTTGAGTGTAGGTAGGTATATATGTAGTAGATATTAGAGACAGGAGGATTCTAGTAAGCAGCATAGAGTATTTAGTTATAGTGGTATGAAGTGGATTTAATATAAGACAAAGAAAAAAAGGAATAGAAAGAAGAGAGTAGAAATAAGAGGGAAGAAGCTTATGAAAGGGGTAAGGAAGAGAGTTAATTAACAAGCACACACACACACACACACACACACACACACACACACAACAGTGAATCAACCCTACAAATATATGAACACTGAGCAGACTTGTCCTCTGCAGTCCTCCTGGGTCTGCATGGATTCTCTCAGCTATTTAAGGTTCACATTCTATATTAGGTTCATTAGGTTCTTAAGTATGTTCCAAGTGCTCTCATTTGCTCTGTAACTTATAGCAATAATGTCAGTTTGTAGCCTCACTTTTTGCTGTCATTCAATGATTGGGATGCTGACCTGATGTCTCTCTCTGTCTGTGCAGGTACAGAGGTGCCACTGGCACCTCTCCTTTTGCAAACCTGGATCTTTGAGCTGTTTACAGGGCCTGTTCCTAAGTCTCTCTGTCTACACAGGTGGCTGGTATCACTGGGGCTGGATCTAGTGTAAGCTCAGGTTTCCACAATTTCCAAAGACCCTGAGCTTGCATCTGTCCCCACTTATGTAGGTGGCTATGTACATGGCAGGTGCTGCCGGAATTAAATCCAGTGTATACATAGGAGTCTGTGTTCTCCACAGATAGGGCTGCGTTGGTCTGACTTCTCCTGAGCCCCATGATTGGGTGGTCTGTGGTGATCTCTGGAGGCCCTACTAGGGCTCTGAGCCCTGTGGATTGTAGGCGTCCTTGCCCAATTGGCCCTGGGAGATGTCTGCTAATTTTTGTGCCTCTGCTGTGTCATCTTTACCAGGGTAAACTGCAAAATCTCAGACCCTGCAAACCTAACACTTGCTGGGAGAGTCCCTGCAGCCACGCAGAGTGGTCTCCTGCAGAGATGGCTAGTTGACTTACAGTGTTGTTGATTGCTGCTCTGAATATCTGCATGACATGGTGAGCTCGGCCACCACTGCAGTAGGTTCTTGCCAGGTGCCTGGGCAATAGGATCTCTGTGGAACAAAGGATGAGGAGCCCAGTGCTTACAGTTCTGATGAGCTGCTGCCTCTTATTTCCCTTCAAGTTGTTGGCTTTTATGCTGAGGGTCTCTGGAGGCCACAGCCTGAAATCTCAGCATGGTTAGGTAAAATGGCACCACTGCAGCCCTGACCCCCCCACCCCCCTCCCCCCAGTCCTGCAGCCACAGCCATTGGAGGTGAACAGGGTACTTTTCTGCTTCCTGTTCTGCCTTCTAGCTTTGTTTCTGCCTCCTCTTGATTTCTTGTTGCTGTATCCAATTTTTTGCTGATTTTTCTTCCTTGTCAAGATACTGTTTTCACAGAGCTAGAGACTAAGTGTCTACAGGACTGAGATATGCTGTTTCCCTCAGTCACCATCATCCTGGAAGTCCTATGACATAAATTTTATATCAGTATATTACATTATCAACTTACCTTCTTGTTCTTGACCCTAAGTCAGGATTTCTAAGCATCTAGGCAGGAATGTTTCATATTAATACATTTATGCAATCTTCATAAATATATGTATAAGTATGCATCTCAGGGAAGTGTGTGTGCATTGTATAATGCAATGATAATTTGTCAACTAACTCATAACTATGGTTACATGACATTCAACAGCTGGAGAGAAACTATATAGGCTATAAAGATAGAAGAAATGATTTTTAAAACAGAATTAGTGGTCATGAAGAAGGACAACAAAACCAGCAAATGGACACCTAAGTATCAAAAAGATTTTAGAGAAACTCAATGTTCTTCAATGGCATAATATATAAGCATAAATAAAACTTATTCAAACTAGGAAAATCCAAGAATGTAAAATTAAGCTGAAATATGTGAAGGAATAAATAACTTAAAAAGCATTTGTAGATAACAAAGACTGTAAAGCAAAAATAAAATGTAATGCTGTCAGAATATTTTGTAAATTTTAATGAATCCAACAAAGATGAATATGGAAACTGGGAAGACCTACACTAAGACAGATAGAAATTCTTAAATCATATTCTGTCAAAGCAAGGTTGGAGTATTTTGTTCTCTCTTAAACTGAATTTACTTTAAAAGAGATTACCTTTTAAAGAGAATATAGAAAAGTATTCAGCTGTAATATCCTATATTCAACGTCTGCCTAAATTATCTAAAATTATAATGCACAGTTTGAAGCAAGAAATTATGTAGCTCAAAGAAAAAAGAAAACAGAATTATTTTTTGTTTTTGGTGGTACTGGGTTCCTGGCAACCCTTCTACCGCCGGGCTACACACTCAGACCTATTTTATATTTTTATTTTATTTAGAAATAGGGTCTCTTAAGCCTGCAGGGCTGGCTTAGAACCTGCGCGATCCTCCCGTCTCAACCTCCCAAGTGCGGGGATTACAAGCATGTGCCACCACCGCCAGAGCAAAAACAGAATTGTTTAACATGCAAAACAAGGCCCTAAACACTCCCAAATGAGGAGTCATTCTAGTAGTCCATTTGAAGACATGACTTAAGTTTAGGAATAGAGAAGAAATGAGTGTTTGAGTATAAGCTCGGAGTCATATTAACGAGTGCTATCATAAAACCTTGTGCTCAGGAACCTCTGCACTAGATGAACAGCTCTGGCTCGGCAGTGTGGGTATGCAGAGCTGTGTGCACGTTCTGAGAGGGGAAGGAAGTGAGAAAAGAAGCAGGAATTTCATCAGGAGATCACTAAGGGCATTCGAAGTGGGAGAAAGATGACCCCAAATGAAGAAGCCAGTGGAGATCATTCAGACAAGATCCCCGTGTAGCAAATTCATCTGAACATTTTATTGGTTATAAAGCATATCGTTTATAAAACATATTGAGGTGGACAGAGCTTTGAAATTTTAGTGTAAGGCCTGATGTGTTGAGAGTGACTTCTGATGGGTTGTTCCTAGCTAGGTAACCAAGTTCTGAAGGCCTTTGAGACACTTGAAAGGGATTAGAAAGAAGTGAATGTCAGTTTCCAGCTGAAATTCCACCTGGAAAATACCCATGCCTCCCCTCCCCCTCCCTGGAAGCAAGAAATTTCTGTTTTTTTTTTTCTTTGCAGTTATTTTTAATTGGCCTCCATCAGTGCGCTTCAGGGAGCAGAGGGATGTCAAGACCGTAACTCAACTTGAGAACCGTGTGAAGCCAGGTGAACAATTTCTCAACACTGGAAAATCTAAGAACGCACCTCCAATACACAGCTTCGAGTGCCCGGCTCCATGAAGAAATTGACGTTTTTACCTAAAATAACTGCTTAAACTGTACATTCACTGCGTTTTATAAACATCAGAAGGGCACCACTGACACCCAAGTGAAAAATCCCCACCTCGGCCAAGATGGTTTCACATAAAAACAACTTACTTACCAAGGAAAACTTTCTTCACTCGCTGTGCCCAGGGGGATTTGGGGCAAGGGAGCTCGTGCCTACCTCTGCACAGCTGCAGGGACTTTAACCCCAAGTGGGAAAGGTGCTTTTAGGCTGAGATGCTAATGGCTTGAGATGTCTGTTTTCTCTTGGGGATAGTACCCACCCCTCCACCCACCCTTGGGAGCAGCTACTCGCTGTTATTTGTCTGTCATCCGTCCTTCTTTTAACTTGCTCTGTATAAACATCTCGCCCTCTGCTGTGCAGACAGCCCACCGCCCTGCCTCCCTGCCTGCTGGCCTCTTCTCTTCGGGACTGAGCTGGAAGAACGCCTCCTCGCAAACAACTTGTGCTTTGGGGCTCAGTGTTCTTCCAGCCTGCCAGTTCTTTCAGGAGGTGGTTTACACGCTTGGCTCTTACTTCAATGAGCTACTCTGCAGCAACTAGTGAAAAGTAAAAGTACTTTTGCTCCTGAAAAATACCGGAGCGCTTTGCCACACACGGGGAACCCATGGCTCCCAACCATGAAAGATAACAGCAGCAAGGTTGGAGAGGTCGCTTTTTAAGAGAATGGACATATTCCCCAGCAGTGTAATATGACAACTTCATTTCTCAATTCATGTAAATAATTTATCATTTTCCTACAATTCATCGGACTTCATCAGCCCTCACCTACCCAATTACCCTCTTGTTTGTAGATTGTCTTGGTACATAACTCTCAATGGGCCAAAAAAAGACACAAAGCTAACATTTACTTATTACATCCACAGAGAGGGCATGAAGAAAAACACCCCTTCAGAAAGGACATAAATTTTGACAGGAAAAATATTTCAAGGGGAACTGCATGTAGTAATGGCAATATTATCAAATTAAGTTTGCGTTACCTCCAACTTGAATACTTTCACTTTTTTGATGGTTAATCAACAAAGAAGTGTTACCTTTGATTAAGGAAATTAATTATGCGTGGGTGATGAGGTAGGTAAGGAGATTTTACTCAGCCATGTTGTTTACTTCTCCGCGGGAGGGCCAGAGAAATAAAGCAGAGGAAACACACCAAAGAAGGAAGTTCTAGGCTACTAAAACTTGAGAGGAAACTCCAATTTTCACTGCCATCACCAATAAGCAAGGCTGAAAATGTTTCTCTGTTCTATATTTTATGGCACAATTAATGGACCTCCGAGTGTTATATAAACATCAAATATGTTTCCCAAATCCTGTGATGAATTAAATAAATGATCTCCATAATAGTATACCCATTTCACACAGGGAAAACGGAGTCAAAGATGGATTATGCAGCCAGGTGTGGTGGCGCGTGCCTGTAATCTCAGTATTTGGGAGACTGAGCCCGAAGGATCACAGGCTTGAAACCAGCCTCAGCAACTTAGCAAGACCCTATTTCCAAAAGTAAAAACTAAAAAGGGCTCAGGGTAGAGCTTAAAGGTAGAATGTGCCTGGATTCAATACCCAGAACCAAAAAAAAAGAAAAAACAAGGATTATAAAACAGGAAATTAGCCGGGCGTGGTGGCACAGGCTTGTAATCGCTGCACTTGGGAGGCGGAGACAGGAGGATCACGCAGGTTTAAAGCCAACCTCGCTGGTTTAAGAGACCCTATTTCCAAATAAAAAATAGGTCTGGGAGTGTAGTTCGGAGGTAGAAGGGTTTCCAGGAACCCCAGTACCACCAAAAAAAAAAAAAAAAAGGACAGGAAATTATTTTTATTATGTCCATGCTTACTCCTAGAGTCTCACCCAAAGTACTTAAGGGGAGGCAGTGTTGAGACAGGCACTTTGGGGCAGAATGCCTACGTTATGTCCCCGGCCCAGCCTCCTTGCCGGCTGTGTGAACAGTGGCAAAGTGTTTAACTTTTCCACACCTCGGTTTTCTCATCTGTAAAATGGAAGTGGTGATGGTACCCTCCCTCAAGGGTTTGTTTTGAAGATGGAGTTAATTTGTGAACATATGTAGAACCTGCCTTACGTGCTCAGTGCTATGTAAGTGGCAGTGGCACGAGATGATGGGACATCATCTATAAAGACTAAATGGTCAAGAAGCCAAACGGGGGTAAAGTTCAGCCTCTGCAGCTCCACGCGTCTCCAGGCCTGACTGGCCTAAACGCCTTCCAAAGGGCTCCTCGAGTAGACCTCATTCTCTCGTTTTATCCTGAGAGCTGGGTCTCATGGACATGATTTTTCTGGTCTGCTATAGAACCATTTTGGTGGCAGCGAGTCTCTGCTCCCTCTAAAGAGGAGGTCTAGCTGTTCTTTTACAAAGAGGTCAAGCTAAAGGGACTTTTCCTACTTAGAATATCTCTGCTCCTTGGCCACAATTGTCCCCACCCTGATAATAAGGAAGGAGAAAGTCTAGTATTGCATTGTGAACCAATCCTATAAACCAAAACACGGGTCTGTTTCCAAAGGTTTGGTCTCTGCCCCCAAGCCGGGCCTTGTGTCCTTCACACCCAGTAGCCTTTCTTCATGGTCTGGCTAGCAAGCGCGCAGATGAGCTTGGCACACGTCGGCTGAACACATTTTCTCAGGAAGTTATCCGGAGGTGTCGGGTCAGCATCTCATGGGCTCCATCTGGCTCTCTTCTTCGAAGCATGATCTGAAAGTCCAATACAGCACGATGTCCTCGCAACATTAACTTCTTCACTTGCTCCTGTGCACCTGTTGCTCCGACTTGGCTTCGGCATTTACCACCCTGTGATGATGAGTAAGCAGCTCAGCCCATCTGCCTTCAGTTTTCCCATTTGTAAAATAAAACTGATGAAAAATGTGTCATTGTTGTCAGGATTAAAGAAGACACAGCATGTTCTCTACGTGGGATTCTAAACCTCACCGGGCTATGAGAATTTTGGAGCGTAGTATTATTTCTCGTGTGTGTGTGTGTGTGTGTGTGTGTGTGTGTGTGTGTGTGTGTGTGTTGCTGGGGGGTTGAACTCAGGAGCATTCTACCTGTGAGATATACCTGAAGCCTATTTTATTTTTTTACTTTGAGGCCAAGGCTGGCCTTAAAACTACAGTCCAATTGTCTCAGACTCCTAAGTATGGGAATTAAAGCGTAATTTAAATCAATTTTTATTAATCGTTATCTAGTTGTGTGAATTTATGTGATACAATGTAATAATCCAACAGCTGTATACACTGCATAACAATCAAATCAGAGTACTTAACATTTCTATCTCAAAATTTTTTTTTAAAAATTTAAACACATAATGACAACATTTTTATGGGGCACAGGATGATGTTTTGATAGATGTATATGTTGTGTACTGATAAGTCAGGGCAATTGATATTTTCTACTCATCAATATTTGTGTTTGGAGCCCTTAGGCTCCTCTCATTCAGTCACTCATCAAACATAATAGGTTACTGTGAAGTGTAGCTGCTCTATTTACTGTAGAGAACTGGAAACTACTTCTTCTGTAGGTGTTTTAGTACCTGTGCTAAATGCTACTAAATGGCAAATGAATGTTGGCTATTATCGCGTGTGTGATGAAGCTTTTTGCTTGCTTTGGTTTTGAGTTTTGTGGGGGTTTTTTTATTAATGAGTGTGTGCTTTGCAGGCTCATATTAAGTTACAAGTGGTAAGGGCGGGAACTATTTCTTCTATTGTCTTTGTTTTCAACTAGAGTTTAGACCATGCTATTGTGAGGAAATTGTGTTCATCTTGTTATATGCTTCTTCATAAGAAAGTGTAGTTTTCCCTTGCAGTGATCTTCCTTGGTTGTCTGTCTACTCATTCTTTCTTTTAGTTTTCATAGGGGTCAATATAGCATTCTTTTATATGTTTTAATAATATACTTATTATTGTAGTCCTTTTTACAGGATTTTAATGATCAACATTTCTAATACAATGAAAGAGAAGGGGTTTTTTATTTTGTTTTTTGTTTTGTTTTGTTTTGTTTTTAGTGGTACTGGGGCTCCTGGAAGCCCTTCTACCTCCGGGCTATGGTCCCAGACCAATTTTTATACTTTTTCATTTGGAAACAGGGTCTCTTAAGCCAGCGCAGCTGGCTTCAAACCTGCAAGATCCTCCTGTCTCCGCCTCCCAAGCGCAGGGATTACAAGCGTGCGCCACCACGCCCGGCAGAGAAGGTTTTTTTTTTTTTTTTTTTTTTTTTGCTTTTCTTGAATATCTTTGCTCATTAAATGATGGATACAATTTTTTTTCCTAACTTCTCCTTAAAAGATTTGAGAAATAAACCTTCCCTGTCCTAGTATAAAGGGAAGCAGGTTTTCTATCACCCAAAATTTGGCTCTGGGTTTATGGGATCTTATGAACCTCTGATGAAACATTCAAAAGATCATGGACACAGAAGGAGGAAACAGGGTGGGATAGATTTTCCAAAAATATCAAAGAAAACGAAAAGAAAAGAGTGGCTTATAGATGGCTCCTGGGAGTCCAAGAACATATCTCAGGAGTGTTGCCAAGAAGGAAGCTCTGCTGTGAAGAAAAAAGAACTTCCTGGAGTCACTGCAGGACATATTCTTCTCAGAAGACCCAGGTGCATATAGTGTTCTGAGCCATGGCCTGCTGACCTCCCACCCCCCATTGAGAGAGGTCGCCCCCTGCTTGAGCCCTGGTGCCTCTGGGAGAGCCTACCTGGCAGGAGAGAGGATGTGAGTCCGTTTCCTCTCTTTCTTGCTATGTTAGCAGGGAGACTTCAGCCACTTCTCCAAAGCCTCTCAGATTTTACCAGATTATGCCACCTTACACCCCTTCTCCATGCCCCCCCCCAATCCCAGAACATCAAGACAGTCAGAAAAGACAGCAATCTAAGTGGCAGAAGAGTTTTTCTTAGAACACTTCCTAGCTCATCAACTCACTTAAGCTAGCTCAAAGTCTTTGAAAGAGGTTATGAGGTCTCAGGTGAGGCACGTGCAGATCCTGTATTACTACCCGTTCTTCAGATTCACCAAGTCCTGGTTCAGGTGCTGAATCATGGCACAAACAGCTGACTGGTGGGCAAAAGGTCAGAGTACTAGGGTCATGTGCTCACTACATTGCTGTACAGAATGGATTCTTTGGAAGGGGCAGGACGGAAAGTCATTTCCATTAAGAAGTTACGTGTACAGCAGGCACTCTTAGAGACATATCTGGTAGACAGGTGCTCAATCCATCTTTCATTTATTTATTTATTTACTTATTTATTTATTTTTGGTACTGAGATTGAACATAGGGACATTTTATCTCTGAGCTATATCCCCAGCCTTATTTCATTTTTCAGTTTGAAACAGGATCTCACTAAATTGCTGAGGACCTTGTTCGACTAGCCTCAAACCTGGGCTCCTCCCTGCCTCAGCCTCCCAAGTACTGAAATTACAGTCATGCACCACCAAACCTAACTCAATCCATGTTTCTTGAATAACAGGATAAATGATGGTTAAATGCCCAGGTTCTTGAGTAAGATTTGAGTTCATCACTATCCTAGCTCAACTAAATTGCTGAGGAGCTTGCTAAATTGCTAGGCTGGCCTCAGTGATAAAACCCAGACTGAAAAGTTTCAGCACTGAAAATATGAAGATAAAAATAATATGAACACTATAAAGTCATTATGACAATTAAGAGAAATAACCAACATAAAGTACTTGGTATCCCTGGAATATAATAAATACTAATTACATGATGGCTAACAACAAAACTGAAAAGCATCGTCATCATTATTACTACTAGTATTACAATTACATAAGTGGATATAGGCTGCCTAAAGGCTCATTCATAGATATGAAACACAAAAGGTATGGGTAAAGAGACATTGACACCATAGGTATTAAAGTACGTTAGTACATGGACATTTTATATGCATGTAATATAATGAAATTGTGTGGGTGTGTGTGTCACTGGGGATTGATCCTAGAGGTGTTTTACCTCTGAGATGACACCCCAGCTCTCTCTCTCTGCAATTCTCCTGTCTCAAAATGTAATGGATTTGAGGTTGGTATTTATTGTTGTAGTTTTTGAGACAGGATATGAATGGTCAACTTTGTTTGTGTGTGTGTGTGTGTGTGTGTGTGTGTGTGTGTGTGTGTGTGGTACTGGGGTTCCTGGAAACCCTTCTACCTCCAGGCTACACTCCCAGACCTATTTTTATATTTTTTATTTTGGGAACAGGGTCTCTTACGCCAGCACGGCTGGCATCGAACCTGCGTGATCCTCCTGTCTCCGGCTCCCAAGCACGGGGAATACAAGCGTGCGCCGCCACACCCAGCGAATGGTCAACCTTTTGTCACTTCAAAAGAACTTAACAAGGGAACAAATATCTTGAGTTGCTGATGAAGACTCAAACTTTAAGAGTTCCTAAATAGATGGAGAATAAAAAATACAGATAGAAAAAACTGCCCATTAGTTTGCCTACAGCATCTCTCTTGATCATATGAAAAAATTAAGATGGTCTTTTACAATGGACTCTGCTTTTCTTCTATGGGGGGAGAATGCAGAGGGAGAGAGACTGAAGTCTCCACTTGTCTGCCTTTGTTGGTTTTCATTTCTTCCCTGCCCTGGAGCTTCTGGTTACTTTTTCCACAACCATGAGTTGGTGCTTATTATTTTTTATACACTGAACAAAAGAGAAAAATGAATAAGGCTAACTGCACCTTCTCAGGTGTCCATGGTTCCTCACTAGGTTCCAGAGCAGGGTCTTTTCACAAACGTTACTGCCCTTAATCCCCCAGCATGTGGACTTCTCCCCATCTGAGTAAAAGGTGAAGAAATTTCTTTGGCTCTTATGATTCATGACAAGAAAATTTTTACAAGGACACAGACATGTCAGTAGCATAGTTAATTATATGCAGACATCTCTCAACTATTTTTCTCATATCTAAGCAAAGGGTAAGTTTTCTACCATTAATTTTTAGTATTCACGTATTTTCCCAGGCTTGACATTTTTAGGGTCGACTCTAAGTAAACGCAATGCACAAGATGAGCTTCCAAGCCCAGTGAGAGTCACACTTGCTCCTGTCACCTCATTCTTGGTATATTATTTTCCTAGGGATGCAGTAACGAGCAAATCACCATGTGCTGGGTGGCATAAAACAACAGAAATCTATTCTCTCACATTTCTGAAGGCTAGAAGTCAAGGTATCTGCCGCCCTCCCCCCCAGTCTGAAAGCTCTGGGGAGGATCTGTTCTGTGCCCTTCTCTTCATTTCTGGTGACACTGGCAATCCTTGGTGTTCCTTGACTTCCAGATGTGTCATCCCAGCGTCTGCCTCCATCATCACATAGTATTCTCCCTGTGTGCCTCTATGCTGCTTCTCTTCTTATAAGAACACTAATCAGACTGAAATAAAGGCACACCCTACCCCAGCATGATCTCATTTTAACTGATTACATCTGCAATGACATGGTTGTAAACAAGGTCACAGACTGAGGTTCTGGGAAGGACATGGGTTTTGGAAGGATACCATTCAACCCAGTGTTCTTGGTTTTCTCCCTAAATGGGAGTTCTTATGTCTATCCTTGGCCCCTAATCATTGCTCCAGGTCCTTTGAAATCTGTTTCCCAAATAAAGAAACTACTCACTCATCTAATTCCAAAGAATATTTCTTTGGGCTTTAGATATTTTTGCCTGTGCTCCTTTTATCCTTTTCCAAGCCAAGAGTTCTGGATCCTTATAGATCCTGTTCCCACTCTTGACCCATTCTGTTTTCCTCAGAACATCCAATGGCCTGTGGGTCTTGTTTTCTCACCAACTATTTAGAATCAACATTTAGGGATAGCTTCAGCTGCGAAACATTAGCTTATGGTCCCAGTTCTGAGATTTAGCCTTAATTTTGCTTTTGAAAGCTGGAATAACCCTCCTTCAAAACTTTGCTCCTTATCAGGCTGACACTCTGCAATTCTATTTCCTATCTCTCTGTTCATGAAGGGTTATAGGGCATTCCAGAGACACAAGACTTATAATTTCAAATGTTATACTTCCAAGTATGCTCCTAGATCCTCTTCAGAGGCTCACCACATATAGACTAGAGGTTTTCTAAAGTCATATTGTTGACGTTTTTATTAATACTTTTATCAGTGCATTGCAATTATACATTATAGTGAGGTTCCATGCGATACAAACATACATGAATACAGCTCATGGTGCATTTCCTCCTGCTTCCCACCCACTTCCCCCTCATTCTTCCCCCTACATGTTAGCAAGATTAATAGTAATACCTGCGCATGTTGCCATAGAATTGTTAGAACTGTTTTCTTCTTCAGTCCTCCTTCTCCCTTCCCAAACTCTCTCCTCCAGTCCTCTTCAACTACTCTATAGGTCTCTCTCCACATTATTTGAAGCCCCTATGTTTCATCTTATCTCTCTAGCTTCCACATATGAGAGAAAACATATGATCCTAGACTTTTTGAGATTGGCTAATCTCACTTAGATAATGTTCTTTAGTTCTGCCCATTTTCCTGAAAGTGACACAATTTTGTTCTTAGTAGAATTCCGTTGTATGTATATACCACATTTTCTTTATCCATTCATCTGTTTATGGACACCTGTGTTCCTTCAATAGTTTGGCTGTTGTGATTTTTGCTGCTATAAACATGGGCTTACACATATAGCTACAGTGTTAAAATAGTAAAATGCTTTTAGAATGCAATAGAAACAAACAAATGGATGTTCCTCATAGAGAAGTCACACAAAGTATCATTACGTAAATAGCTCATGGTGTCCCACTTTTAAGTAGCTTATATTATTTTCACTTTGTGTGAAAATAATCTATTATTTATATTATAATAATATATAGCTTATATTATTTTCACTTTGTGGAAAATAATTAGTTCAATACTGCAGGGAGCAGTCCTGAACATGGTTAGGGTTTTAGTAGGTACTAGCTGGTTTCATTAAGAAAAAAAACAGTTTGATAGAGTATAATATTGAGTGCAAGACCGAGAAAGGGGAAGGGGGAGAGATGAAGAATCATAATTAAAATTACAAAATGGAATCTGTTCAGGGAGGGTGCTGTGCCAAACACCAGATCCTATATATCATGCCACTGAAACTGTTGTTACCAAATAATGGCCATGAGAAAGAAAAACAAGAAGCAGTCTCTGACATTTAGAAACTGATCTGACTCTCATGGTTTGATATTCAGCTGACCTGACATTCCCAGCTAAGCCATATTATCCTCCTATTGGACAAAACTTCACAGAACATTCATTTCAGACAAAGCACAAAAGACCAAACATCCTTCCTCTGCATAAATGAGTGCTACATCTTTATCCAAAACAACTTAATCATTGCTGTAGTCAGCCCTCCCTATGTCTATTGAGATTCTTAATCACAGAATTTCAATTTCCCCTGCCTTCTGATGGTATCCTACCTAGAGCAAAACCTCCCTTCTTTGATTCTCCCTCAAATTATCCACCCAAAGCCCAAAGCCTATATGAGTTCTTTTTAACACCTTTTACTGAAATGCACCCTGGTTCTGATATGGTTTGAATATGCCCTCACTGCAGTAAGCAATAAATGTGCTTATTCAACCACAGATGTGTCCTGGGTGTTGTTGACTGAAGGCACTGACAGCTGTCACAGCTGACTCTCTGTCAACAACTGCCCTTGAAGGATTCTGCCATCATCACAACTACTTCAGTGGTTCCAAGTTCAAACCCCCAGGTGAATGCAGCTTGTTGGTTGACCCCTATCATATCGTTAAAAGGAAAAAATCTGGTGTTTGGTGATTTCCTTGCCTCCCACCAAGACTCAAAGAGAAAGAAAAGGAAAGAGAGAGGGGAGATGAGAGAGCAGAAAGAAGGAGGAGGAAGAAGAGGAGGGAAAGGATGGCATTTTATTTTCAAATTCACAGCCTAAGAGAGACATACCTCCCCCCAATTTCCAGATACTTTGTGGCAGTGCAGGCAGGAAACCAGAATCAACCCAGAAAACCAGGATGGACACTAGAATAAGCTGCTCTAAGTTCCCCAGAGACAAACTGGCTGTCTTTCGGCTTCTCTTCTGTATCAGGTAGGGTTGCAGGTCAGAAAACATAAATCACAGTGGTTTAAAATAAGGTAAAAGTTTCTCTCTTGTTTAGTGGGGCTCACCTCCCTTTAGCTTGCTGGTCCCAAATCTTTAGCACACAGGATCCCCATGCTCCTCACTCTGAAACATTTAACCCCATATTTCAGGGAACAGGAAGAAGACTTACCAAAAGGATCTCCTGCTTTTCTTCCCCTTTCAAGGAGTCTTCTCAGAAACGTCACACGCCATGACCTTAGGTGTCCAGTTGGTCACAGCTCAATTCCATGCCACACTTTGCTGAATGTGGGAGGGAGTGATGCTAGGAAATATAGACTTTAAGCTGAGAAAATATCAAAAGTAATGATGGGATGGGTGTTACAGAAGCACCTAGGAGTCCCAGCCACCTCATTTAGAATTTTTCATTGAACCTAAATGATCCCATGTATGTGGCCTACAGTGAATACACCTACTAGAGAGAGATGATTCGCTTTCCAAAGCATAAAACCACTTAACACATTTAGTTCCAGCTGTTTGGAGTAATTAAGTCACTAGTATCAGACTCATCAATAGGCCCTAAGAGGGGTGGTCTTTAGGCTACAGTTAGCTTTGTTATATTTATTTTTTTTTCCAGTTTCTGTTTTCACAGAACTGGAGGGCTATTAAGGCTGACTCTTTGCAGCCCAATCAAGGATAAGAAAAAAATTGTTTTGAAAAAGAAGATGAAAGCTAACTGAACAAGTCTAAGCCATGTTTATTTCATTTCACTTTCTGCCAGCATGCACATTTGCTGTGGTGTGGATTAGTGGGCTCCAATTGTGATGGGCTCATAAGGCCAGTGGTGGGCTCATATGTCGTAGGTGGTCCTGTGACCCAATTACAAATATATTCCAAAGAATCAGTCTAAACGTGTATTTTAAATTTAATTTAGTTGTTGAATTTAAATCAAAACGAGAGTATCAGTATTATTACATTTGTAACCTCAGCAATGATTATTAATTTTGAGAAAAGATTGCTTATGATCATGTTTGTGCAGCGGTAGGGTAGGTGGTCCAGTGAGCCTTTGCCAAGGATTCCTGGTGTACAGTCTTAAAAGGTTGAAAGGACAGTCTTACTCTTCAGCAGAGGGTGGTTCATGGGGATGTGAAACTCAAATCCGTGATGGAGAACTCAGTAACTGGCTTTCTCTCAAAATTAGGGTAAGATAGAAGAAATGATTCAGGGCTGTGGGATGAGTTCTCTGTAGAAAAAGACCCACGGTAGCCTGTCTTTTATTGCGATTTAGGGTCATCTGTTTGATAATATAAAAAGATCAACAAAGAAAACTGTAAAGGAAGGTAAATTATAAGTTTGAAAATTGTGGTGTTGATATGAAATAAGAAATAAGAACATGTGATACATTGGTAGAGTCTTTAAAAAAAGCATTTGAGACATGTATGGGGCTGAGACAGGACTGTGGGTTCCAGCCCAGCCTCAACAATTTAGAGAGACCCTATACTGTTAGAATGTACTTAGCCAAGCGTGGTGGCACACCCTTGTAATCCCCGCACTCGGGAGGCAGAGACAGGAGGATCATGCAGGTTCGAAACCAGCAGCGCTAGCTTAAGAGACCCCGTTTCCAAATAAAAATATAAAATAGATCTGGGAGTGTAGCCCAGAAGTAGAAGGGTTTACAGGAACCCCAGTACCACCAAAAAAAAAATAATAATGTACTGTCATCTTCATCAACCATCTACCATAAATAAGTCACGTAATCATTGAGAGTATCGCAAAATTCTACTATTGTTCCAAATGTTACCTCTGAGGGTTTATGATTCTGCTTCTTTTCTTTTGTACTAGGGAGTGAACCCAGGGGTGTTCTGTCTTTGAGCCACATCCCCACCCCTATTTTATTTTATATTTTTTAAATTTTGAAACAGGGTCCTACCAAATTACCATGCACTGTCCTTGAACCTGCAATCCTTCTGTTTCAGCCTCCCAAGTACTGGGATTATAGGCATGTGCCACTGCACCCAGCTGAGTAAACACAGCTTAATGAGTAAAATTTCTAATGCCAGATTAAAAATTCTTATGCTGACATAAACTAGGAACGATTTGTTAAGGTACCAAGTAACTGGAAAATATTACAAAGAGAGGTTTTAGTTTTATTCCATGATAACTTGGAACTGAAAAAAAGAATTTTCAACTACTTATAAACCAGGTATCATTATCCCCAAAAGAAACTAAAGTAGCAATCAGAAATTTAGATAAAGTTTTGTATTTGGATATTAATTGTGTCACTATATAAAATAAACGATCTAAGTGCTCAAGGCTTGGGAATGGTGCAATAAATTGTGGTATGTATTTACAAAAAAAGAATAATGACATAGGACAATGTTTATGCTATCTTGCCAATAAAGGAACATGATACAAGAATTAGTGATCCACCCAATAGCTATTCTTCCATCCTCCCCTTGTTGCTTATCAACAAAACCTCAACTGTATCAGGAGTGGCAGTGTGCCCAATTAAAAGATGACTCTTGGACTCTGCCCCCAAGCTGCCTGCAGGGACCGTGATCTAATATCCAGAGACAAAATGTTCATCTTTTAACAGTGAGGAGGCAAGCTAAGTGTTATGGATGGCTGAGCAGGGAGCTGAAATGAGCCTAGATCCCTGAGGCTTTCTTCAAGCAACTATACCAGCCCCAGACTGCCCATCCTCAGACTTTTTTTACCTTATGTACAGAAAGCAAAGACCTCTTCTAGCCAAGCCACCATCACTGACTTTTTGTTACATAGAACCAAACCAAATATTAAGTAATACCTATATATTCTGCGCCTCTTTTCTCTTTCTTCCTTTTAAGAGAGGGGTACTGGAAATTTAACCCCAGGACTTTCTACCTCTGAGCTACACCCCAGACCTTTTAATTTTCATTTGAAACAGGGTTTCACTAAGTTGCTAAGGGTCTCATTAAATTGCTGAAGCTTGCCGGGTGTGGTGGCGCACGCTTGTAATCCCCGTGCTTGGGAGGCGGAGACAGGAGGATTGCACTGGTTCGGAGCCAGCCTCGCTGGCTTAAGAGACCCTGTTTCCAAATAAAAAAATACAAAATAGGTCTGGGAGTGTAGCCCGAAGTTAGAAGGGCTTCCAGGAACCCCAGTACCACCAAAAAAAAAAAAATTGCTGAGGCTCACCTTGAACCCACTAACCTCTTGACTCGGCCTCCTAAGTACTGGGATGACAGGTGAGCATGTGTGCCACTGTGTGTAGCTTATTCTACACTTAAAAGACCCCTTTTATTGATATATGATTTACATATCATAAGATTCACCTATTTAAAGCATATAGTTTGGTGAAAGGTAGCATATTTACAGAGCTTCCAAGTTGTTTTTATTTTCTACTCTTCACCTATCTTGTATAGAACTTCATGAAAAGTACCGATGGATCAGATTTATTTTTTTTCAACAAATACATAGTGTTTTAAGGGACCTTAGTGTTTTTACTAGTTATTTCAACTCTAACTCTTTATGCTTTTGGCCTCAATTTTAAGAACTCTTTACCAGGTCTTAACACACAATGATGCTATATTTTTGGTAAAAGTTTTACATTTTGATTTTAGTCTTACATTTGTATCTCTGATCAATCAACTCTACATCAGGACACAGTTCCTCTGACGCATGGCATTAGGTGTGGCCACCTGAGGACAGGACATGAGCTGTGATTACCATATGTGGCAGATTCTGTGTCTGCACTTCCTACCTTCCCCTCTGACACCGTGACTGACCATGTTCCAGACGGTCACTGCTACATCAGCTCGCATTCAGAGTGAGGACCATACAGACGCAGTCAGCGCCGAGCCAGGCTGTGAGACAGAAATGGAGTAATTAGACAGAGGCTGTGGCTTTGTTTCAGTTGCTCTGGTTTTGCTTCGGTACTTAATGTTCAGAAAAAGTCTACGTATTCCTTCCTCTTGGCTTCAGCAAAGCCTCATCTTTCAGTTATGACAGTTTGGAACAATCCGTTGTATTTGACCTGCACGCTTCCTCTCATCTGACCCATATTTATGTTCTGTGGCACGAATACTGACAGAGTAGTTGATCCCAACTGGCTCAAATCTCATCAGCCAAATGGCTCTCAGGTTCTTGTGCTGCTTTAAGTAATGGGTTCCCCTGAGCATCTTAGTTATTAATCATAGTCAACTACTTCTTGCACTTCATGATGTTATGTTTAAACACAACCTGTGAGGGTAACAGTGTAGTACGTACTGTACAGATGGGCCTGCAGACAAAACCTAGACTCCTGTCAGGACTGTAGATAGCAGTGAAGCTTCCTCAGAGTGTACAGGTGAGTTGGCAGTGGTGATTTTTCACTATACAAATACTGAACTCGCTTTGACTTTTGTACATGACACGGTGGCTCTTGAAATGTTGGCAATGATTTACACTGAGGACTTCTTTCTCCTTACATGTTTTAACTGTAGATCTCTTTCTATGATTTTGAAATTGTGCAAATCTAACTAGAATATTAAGCTTTGGTTGAATTGATGCAATAGCTGTGATACCAAGAAAGAGTTTTGGAAGTACCTATGCACCTCGGTTTCTACTCATCCGCCCCCCCTTCCCCCATGATTACTTTCTTGTGACAATGCGTTTACAAAGCGTGAAGCCATCAGCAGAAGCCAACAAAAATGTTTTCAAGTGTAAAGAGAAGAGCCAGGCATGGTGACTCCCAGGAGGGTTGCAGGTTCAAGGCTAGTCTCAGTGATTTAGCAAGACTTTGTTTCAAGATAAAAACTAAAATAAGGCTGGGAGTATAGCTCAGAGGTAGAATGCCCCTGGGTCCAGTACCCAGTACTACACACACACACACACACACACACACACACACACACACACTGGTATAAAAACATAAACAGTGGTAGAAAAAATTCACCTGTAAGCACCATGCTTATTAGAGACTAAAGTGGCTTCAGATCCAAGTTAGGGCAGCCCGGACAGAAACGTGAGTTTTATCAACTGTCAGCTGTGACGCATCTTTCCAGCGGTTTTTATATTCACCAGTGACCCTGTTATGAATTGAATTGCACTTCTCAAGAGATATGTTGAAATCCTAGCCCCCAGTGTTCAGAATGCGATCTAGATTTGGAAATAAATTCAATGCAAATGGAATTAGTTGAGTTCATAATGGACTAAGGTCAGCCCCAAATTCAACAAGACCGGTGTCCTTATGAGAAGACATAAGGACCTCAGAGGACACCTATGAGGATGCAGGCAGAGACTGGAACGATGAGGCATATTCAGGTCCAGGAACGCTGAGGACTTCTGGTCATCATCAGACACTAAAAGAGAGCACGAAACAGACTCTCCCCAAAGCCGTTAGGCAGAGCCAACCCTGCCAACATTTGATTTCTGACTTCCAGCCTTCAGGACTGAGAGAAGGAATGTTTTGTTTTAAGCCACCTATCCTTTGTACTTGTTATGGCAGCTCTAGGAAACTAACACCCTGTTTACAAAATAAACATCTGCTCTTCTCTCCACTGCACAAATCTGAAACCCTAGGTCTTCTTTCTCTGAATCCTGCCTCCCCACAGATACTTATAAGTATATTCTAGGAGAGATATTTTGGACAGAAAGAAACACAGGGTTACTGAACTCCCTCTCCTAGAGGAATATCTGGTGGAGACAGGCTGGGTGGATAGTTCTTCCATTGCTGGCACTTTGGCAAACACCATACTTCACGACAATATACCAGAAAGTCTAGTGCCAAGAGCCACAGATTCCCAAACTGATTGGTGTACCTCCCTCTTTAAAAAAAATCATTTGCTAGACACAGTGGAGCATGCCAGCAAACACTGAACTTGGGAGGCTGAGACAGGAAAATTGCAGGTTCAAAACCAGTCTCAGCAACTTAGTGAGACCCTGTTTCAAAATTAAAAGGATACTCTTCAGTAAATACCATTCCACCATAAAAAAAAAAGGAGATGAAATCCTGTCATACGTGACAATATGTGTGGGAGTGAAAATGATTAGATTAAGTGAAATAAGTCGGGCACAGAAAGGCGTGTCCCACGTGACCCTGTTCTATGTGGAATATAAAAGAGTTGATTTCATAGAAGGTGAGAGTTAAATGGAGGTTTCCAGAGGCTGGGGACAGGGAGGCAGGCTGGGAAAAACAGAGAAAGCTTAAGTGATTTTTAAAAGTATATCTCCCTTGGGTCACTTAACACCAATACAGTCAGATCCTTCAGTTTACTCAATAGGCAGATGATTTGACAAGAGGGGAGAGTCCTGTTCCCTCCAGCACAGGGAGTTACAGAGGATCTTCAACATCAGAAGATGTCCTGCACAGAAGCTTCTCCATAAAATAAAAACAATTTCCAATTCATTTAATTCCACGGGACACTGGGATTTAAGACAAAATGCAGTCGTTTTTGTGAAGTCAGTGGGAGTCTACCCTGACAGAAGGGCACTATAATGGGGTGTCCCAACAGAAGGCAAAAAACTAGGATAAGGTGAGATAGTTTCACCAGCTGCCTTGTGTTTCCTATATAAAGACTAGGGTTTTAAAAAATAATAAAGTTAGCAAAAGAGAAATGTATTATATGACATATTTTACTAGGAGCTGTTTGAGGATAAGCAATAGCTTTCTTGCTAGTAGACTCTTTGACAGGGCTATTTTATAGAAGTATGTTTTCTTGTAGTCTAAGAATTTAGACTACAAGACTTAGTTTATTTCAAATACTATATATATATATACATATATATATGTATATATATTTATTTATAGTTTATTTCATATATACTTTTTCAAATATATATATTTCACATATTTCATATATATATATATATATATATATATATATATATATATACACACACACACATTTATTGAGTATTTGAGAATTAAACCCAGGGGCATTCTACCTCTGAGCTGTACCCTCAGCCTTATTTTATTTTTTTAGTTTTAAACAGGGTCTCACTACGTTGCTGAGGCTGGTTTCAAACCTGTAATCCTCCTGTCTAGTCTCCCAAGTACTGGGATTATAGGCGTGCACTGCCGTACCTGATTTATCCTCGTTATTTCAAATCCTGCAGAATACTTCATGAGACAAAGGAGGAAAGCTACCACCAAGAAGCAACTACTCTGGGATGAAATTCCAGAATTTATCCCCAAGCATGTCCCTACACCTCTTCACAATGTGCATTCTTTCTTTCTTTCGAGGTGAATGACAAATGAATGGGTTTCCAGGCCTCCTGAGACTAATCTATGGAGATTCAAGATCAATATCAGCAACTTAGACTCTCAGCAATCTCATGAGACGCTGTTTCAAAATAAAATATAAGAAGGGCTAGTGGTATAGCTCAGAGTTTGAAAGCCTCTGAGTTCAATCCCAGGAAAGAAAGAGGGGGGGAGGGGGAGGAAGGAAGGAAGGAAGGAAGGAAGGAAGGAAGGAAGGAAGGAAGGAAGGAAGGAAGGAAGGAACCCTTTCTTTTTTGTGTGCAGTACTGGAGTTCCTGGAAGCCCTTCTACCTCCGGGCTACACTCCCAGGCCTATTTTTTTTATATTTTTATTTGGAAACAGGGTCTCTTAAGCCAGCACGGTTGGCTTCGAACCTGCGCGATCCTCCTGTTTCTGCCTCCCAAGCGCGGGGATTACAAGTGTGCGCCACCACACCCAGCAGAAGGAACCTTTTCTGAGAGACCATTTCTGCTGCAGTCCTTGCCCACCCAGACCTCCTGCGTGCAAGTTGGTGGGTGTGGCTTTCACGCTAACTCTTTAGCCTCTTTGGAGAAGTAGTTAGAAGTGACAGTAGGTGGAAGCCCATGCAAGCTCCAATTCTTCACCTCGCCTAAGCTAAACACCAAAGAGCTAGAGTCTCACCAAAGAGCTTCTGGATAAAATGCAGCCAGTTTAGAGTTGACTCCAGTATAAAGGGGGTTATTGTTGAAAACAGAGGAAAGTAACTGCAATTTTATTGTATAAGTATATAATAAAGTTATTATATAAATTTAGGTAAGCATTCCCTTCAAGAAGGGATCCAAACTCATTAGGCAGACCATAAAAGGCCCAGCTTGCCTTCCAGCTCAGATCTGACTCCTCTGGCTCCTCCCATACTACCCTCCAGCCAAATTAAACCACTGGCTGTTGTCCAAAAGTGTAGCTTTGGCCCTTCCTTTTCCTTCAAATGCCCATCTAAATGCACCCAGCCCTCCTCCCACCCTTGGTAGTGCCCACACTCCCTCAGCCATCAAGCCCTTCTGTTGCAGAATGTCCTCCCTGAGCCCCAAAATGTCAAGGGACATTCACTGTGCGGGTTGGCTCTTAACCAAGGGCAGGCACTGGGTCCTCATCAGCAGGCTTTTGCAGCACCCAGCAACAGAGAGTACCAATCAGCATGTTTTAGTCAGCATTCTCACCTCTGTGACGCAAGAAGCCTGACACACATACGTAAAGAAATGAAGAATTCAGATCAGTCCATGTCAGGCTGGGTCTGCAGAGCTCAGGGCATGGTGGCAGGAAAGAAAGAGAGAGAGAGAAAGAAAGAGAGAGAGAGAGAGAGAGAGAGAGAGAGAGAGAGAGAGAGAGAGAGAGAGAGAGAGAGAGAGAGAGAGAGAGAGAGAGAGAGAGAGAGAGAGAGAGAGAATCTCTAAAATCATGGAGGCTGGATGCAAAAGGGAGTCAAAGACACAGCACAGTGCGTAAGGTCACACCCCAGCAGCCTACCTCCCCCAGCCACACCCACCTGCCTGAATTCATCCACTGATGAGATGATAGCCCTCATAACTTAATTACATCAAGTCTGAATGTTAATGAGCTCTTCAGGGAACATGCTCTATCCAACCATAACAGTGTATTTAGAGTGAAGAACACTTCTCTCTTCTCTCAGAGCATTCATAACAACTACACCATCAGGGAGATAGTTTCCCCTATATTATATCTTTTCAGCCTAAGAGTGTTGCAATGCCTAGTATCAGTGAGTCACCACGTTTAAGACCATAAGACTGATTGGAAGCAACGAGGGGTGAGGAGAAGGTCAGATTAAGAAAACAAAACAAAACTCTCCACTGTGATTTCATTGTCCCTTAAGTGGAAATACTGCATATAATAATATTTCTTTTCCTCCCAGAACCTTGGTGAGGTTAAATGAGATAACCCATATTAAGCACTCTGGAAGAATATCTGGTACAAAGTAAATAGTAAATGTTGGTTTAAGGAATGATGGTATAATGGAGTCTCAAAGGTCACTCAACATGCCTCCTCCTACTGTGCAGGAAGGGCTTTGTCTAAGGCTGGACACCCGGCCTCTGTTAGACCACCCAAAGGGCTCCAGGAGCCCACTCCTCTGGAAGATGATCCTTAAAGAAATTCTTTCTCCCACTGCAAAGAAATCTACCTCCAGCACACATTGAGGCTATTATTCTCTATTTGAAAAACTTGAATTCGTTTCTATTCGTTTTAATTGTTTGTATCTGATATGTAATGTAGAATGAATTTCCCTTCTTAACAAATTAAAGCACTCCCATTGAATCCTAGTTGCTTCTCTGATTTTTGTTCCGAGCTCACTTCCTTTACATGTGTCAAATCTCTAAAGCTATACTCTGCTCCTTTCCCTTCCCTTCCCATGCCTGTCCAGCTCTTCTTGGCCTTAGGCTAAATCTCCATTTCCTTTTTCATCTTCTAAGGTTTCTGTTATGAAAGTCTTCACCATTCTAGTGGCCTTTCTGTGACTGAGTCCAAATCTGAACCATCAATGTTAGCCTTTTGCAATGTGTTTTCATTTCTTATGGGTTTTGCTGAAATCTTCCCCTCCCTAATTCTGGCAAAGGAAGAAATGAAATTATCCTTTAATACAATCTAATAATGCTAATCAAAATCTAAAATTCATAAATTCTTTGATCCAGCAATTTGTCTCACATGGGTGTATTAAAATATGCACATAATATACACAAAGATGTTCACATTCTTATTTAAGTCTTTTGGTATATTCAAATGTTGAGATAATATGGTAAAAAAATTGAAATTGATATAGTTTATTTGGAAAGATGACCAAGAGATATTGTTAAAAGGAAGAAAGCAATTTCCATAAAAGTATGTATAGGCTACCTCCACCTATATAAATTTTTATGTTTTGTAATATACTCTTATTGGTGCATGATAATTATACATCATAGTGAGGTTCAATATGATATAAATAAATATATGTGCACACAACATTTGGTGTGATTCTCTCCAGATCTCTTCCCACTCCCTCCTATCTTCCGGTACATGTTAGTGAGATTGACAGTGAGTGATACCTTCATATATGAACACAGCATTAATTGAACTGTTTCCTTCATCAAAGCTCCATTCTCTCCTCACTGAGCTCCCTTCCCTTCCACTCTTCTACTGTTCTCTCTCTTCATTTGTCTGAAGTCCTTTTGTTTCCTATTTTCTCCCTAACTTCCACCTGGGAGAGAAAACACATGACTCTTTCTGAGACTGGCTGATCTCACTTAGCATAACATCCTCCAGGTCCATTCATTTTCCTACAAATGATGTAATTTTGTTCTTCTTTATGGCTCAGTAAAATTCCACTGTGTGTATATACAACATTTTCTTTATTCATTTGTTGGTGGATATCTAGATTGTTCATCATAATTTGGCTATTGTGAATTGTGCTGCAATAAACATGGATATACATGCATCACTCTAGTATTCTGACTTTAATTCTTTTGGAGATATACCGAGGACGGGTAGTGCCAGGTCATGCAGTGGTCCATCCCTAGTCTTTTGAGGAAACTTCATCGTGATCTCCATAATAGGTATACTAATTAACACTCCCACCAATAGTTATTTGCTTGCATTTGAATAAAAATTATCTACAAAAAGGTTTTTAAATAAATAATAAATAAAAATTGTCTACAAAACTTCACAGAAAATAGTTAGTTGCTATATTTGGGAGGAGGAAATAAGGTACAGTGGGAGGATAGGAAAATATGAACATTGTTTTCATTTAATACTCTTTTATTGTTTGTTTTATTGTTGTTGTTTGCTGTGAACGGGTATTCCCTATAGTTATAATCAAAGCTGTTAAATTAAAAAGTTTTTCTCCTAGTGTTAAACTAAAAATCAACTCACAAGAGATTTGAGCAAAAGAAGAACCTATTTCTTAACATGCATATAATCTAATTAGGTGAACTGACAAGTTTAAAAGGGTGTCTCTCTGAATGAGAAGGAAAAAAGTTAAATAAAGAAACTAAAGAAAAGCAATCATCAAAGAGATAAATGACTGCAATGACTATCCAAGTCTAGTCAAAAGGAAATTAAGCTTAGCGAATGGACTTCAAATATCCCCACCCCACAGCAAGGCCACCCCATGGTGGTGATGACAAGTGGTGTGTTTGGGTCCAATAGCAAGACCTTCTCAAGTGTGAGGTAATTGCATTAGACTATTTTTGGCTGATGCTCTAAAATGCTAAGATCATGGAGCTACAGTAACCAGGAATGGAGAGTATTGGGCTTGGATGAGTGGAGAACTGAAATATGAAGCATCCAGAAAAATGACCAGTCGGCATTAATTTCAACTCCCGGGCACAGTGTAATGCATACTTCTTAAAAGAAAGAAGTATCATGCCCTGAGTGCCTGCAGATAACATATGCAGCTACATAACAATTGCATTGACAATGTCCCCACCATAATGTTTCAGAGGTACTTGTACTTTCTGTTGGGGTTGGCTAAGTGTCTGACATTTTACACTAAAAGCAAGCCAAAGAATTAAGTTGTTACGGTTTCAGGCATGCAAGCAGAAGGCACGAAACTCATGGGTCAGAGACAAAAGACTTAACTGTCATACACTGTAGGCAGCGACCGCTTCCTATTGGTTTGCATTGATTCCTGTGTCCTCAAAGTTCTATGCAAGAAACAGATGAGAACCTGAGAGACTTCTGCAGGTACATTTTGTTACATTACCGGAGGGGAGCAATGAGCTTGGGGTGATTGCTATTTTATAAGGTGTGGTAAGTCAGTCTACTCTTCCAGGGGAGGTGCTAACTGATCCCTCAAGGCTCCCACTGCAAATACAGTCCTGAAATATATTCACTACAAATGCAACCACAATCCTAGATGCTGAGATGTTTAAGAAATGGGCCAAACCAGGCATGGTGGCGCACGCTTGTAATCTCAGCATTTGGGAGGCTGAGACCGGAGGATCGCAGTTCGCAGACAGCCTCAGCTACTTAGTGAGGCTCTCTGCAACTCAGTGAGACCCAGTTTCAAAATAAAGAATAAAAATTAGGGGGCAGGGGGTGTAACTCGGAGGTCAAATGCCCCTGGGTTCCATCCCCAGACCCGCAAAAAAAAAAAAAAAAAAAAAAAAAAGAAAGAAATGGGCCAGATAAAGATAGTCAGAGCCTTGTGATCTTGGTATATCTGATGACAGTGTCTGCCTCCTCAAACACTTTGCAGTTGGAGGGAGGGTAAGAAGATGAAGAGAGGGCCTTGAAGTCTCTAGTTATATAACTCAAATCAGAGGGCACAGTTTACTTAATTAAAACAAGGCAAAAGCTACCACCAAAAGGACCAGATTTAGTATTTGCATGTGCTGATGCCAGTACAACTGTGCCTCAGTCTCTGAAGTTCCTAGACGACCTTCCACTGAAGTTCTTTCCAGATGCTTAGAACTATGAAGAGAGGGGTGATTCTGGGAGGCTCTGGGCCAGAAGAATTATCACTCATCTCTGCCGGTGCCCTAATTCAAGGGTCCCCTGACATGAACACTTCTGCTGCCCCTGCTGGTGTCTTCTGTCATCTTCTATCTGGTTCCCTTCCCTTGGGCTTGGAGCAGTTGAAGTCCTTTCTCAGGACCATCATTAGGTCTAAGGCTAGATTCTCATGTTACTCTCTACTGTGGGCTTACTCACTGAAACTTATATTAAACTTGTTTCTAACTTCTTTACCACTCATATTTTGATTAATGTATGATTCTCAAATATGGTACTCAGTTGCTCAGAAAAACAAAAGGCTTTGCGCCTGGCATGGTGGTGTACACTTGTAATCCCCATGCTTGGGAGGCTGAGATAGGAGGATAGCGCAGGTTCTAAGCTAGCCGTGCTGGTTTAAGAGACCCTGTTTCCAAAATAAAAATATAAAAAAAGAATAGATCTGGAAGTGTAGGCTGGAGGTAGAAGGGTTCCATCCCCAGTACCACCAAAAACAAACAAACAAATAAATAAATAAATAGATAAATAAATAAATAAATAAATAAATAAAGTAACAATAGGCTTTGCAATGTACTGTGATGCAGAGAAAAGAGAGAGAGAGGCTTTTTTTTGTTTCTTGTTTTTTAGGTACTGGACATTGAACTCAAAGCATTTTACCTCCTAAACTACAACCCCACCCCTGTTTTATTTATGTTTATTTTCTATTTTATTTTGAAACAGAGTCTCACTAAGTTGCAGAGGACCTTGCTAAGTTGTTGAACCTGGCCATGAACATGAGATCCTCCTGTCGCAGCTTCTCAAGTACTAGGATTACAGGCATGGGCCACCATGCTCGGCTGTGAAAAAATCTTTGAAGTGCACATATTTTACTTTTTCAAATGACTTAGAACTCTTATTCATGATACCATAATATTGGGAATTTTATGGTGCCTACTATGTCCAAGGCACTTTTCTATGAGATTTATTCCTCCCTACAGCCAATGATATTAAGAGTCCTATTTTACAAGTGAATAAACTAAAGCAGTAGGAAATAAAATAGCTCAAAGAGGCAGAACCAGGAGTCAAACTCAGGTAGTTGGGCTCAAGGGTCTAACTCAATCATAAAGTAAAGTTGCCATTCTGAGATATGAAAGCTTAGTATGTTTTCTTTCAATTGTTCTCTTTCAAATTCTTTGAAAAAAATAAAAAACAGAAAATAAAAGGTCAGTGAACCTTTTGCTTTTTCTGTCTATATAAGTCAAGTTGAATAACCTTTTTGAAATAACACATTGGGTGATGAGCTGTTCATAATTGCCTGGAGGAGTGCCTGCCACATAGGAAAAGCTTAAACAGGGAAGAGAAAGAGGGAAAAATGAGAAGGAAAAGGGTCAGAGAAGAGGAGGGAAAGGGAGAGGGCAGCCCTGTGTGAGAAAAAAAATAAGAGAGGAAAGAGGGAAAACAACGCCAATAGTCACAATATTACAGTCAAGTAGTAGTTGACTGATCCAACACCAGTAACCAAATGACCAGACCGGCAAAATCAACCTGAGAAAAGCAGGTGCTTGATGCTGTAGACGCGCTGACCATGGCCATGGCCCTCTCAGTCAGTCAGTCTCCAGCTGCCTTCTCATTGTCTTTCCAGCTTGTTGTTGTTTCAGTACTCATAAAGGAAAGGAACATAATGGGTGAGATATTATTCTACAGGATGACAATGTCTTGGAGTCAGAATATGTTGAATCAAGTTCAGCAGTAACAGGAGACTGAACAGTCAAATTAGAAAGACAGGCATGTCTTTCCATCCAATAGAGCCAGTATTTGATTTTGCAAAGAAATGGCAAAGAAAACCTCTCTCGTTCTATATACGTATTAAAAATCAAAGGATTCACTGCTGTCTTAAAAACAAACAAAATACAATGCCAACAACCCAGCATTCAAGAACAGTCCTACGATAACTAACTGAAAGAGACAGGTGTTCATTTCAGAAAGTATTTGCAAGGAAAGCAATTCATTCCCAGCATTTCCAAGAGTTTAGTATGGAAAAGAGTGACCATATGTTTGTTAAAACAAGAGAAAAATAAGCCGAGAATGGTGGTGCACACTTGTAATCTCAGTACTTGGGAGGCTGAGACAGGAAGATCCCCCTTCAGCTACTTACTGAGGCCCTTCACAACTTAGTGAGACCCTGTTTTACAATAAAATGATGAAATCGGGCTGAGAGCATAGCTCAGAAGTAGAATTCTCCTAGGTTTCTTCCCTGGTGCTACAAAAAGAAAAAAAGAGAGGGAGAGAAAAAAAAAAAAAAAAAAAACCTTAGACTGTTTAGAACTAAAACTGTGGCTTAGATCGGAAGTCAGGAACGTCACATTTTACCCTTTCTCAAACACTTCCCAGCCGGGCGCGGTGACGCTTGCACTTGGGAGGCTGAGTCAGGAGGATCGCACAGGTTTGAAGCCAGCCTCCGCTACTTAGTGAGGCTCTCAGCAACTTAGTGAGACTCTGTTTCGAAATGAAATATAAAATAGGTCTGGGAGTATAGCTTAGAGGTAGAAAGCCTCTGGGTTCCACCCCCAGTACCACAAATAAATACATAAATACATAAATACATAAATAAAAAAAACACTGTCCCACTGTGTGGCCTTGAGTAAATTACTTGCCCTATCTGTGTTTCCTCATTTTTAAAAAATGAGGATTGTACTGACTGCACAGAAGAGGTATTGTGTTCACCAGTGGATTTGTAGCCGGACAGAATCATTCAAGTGAGAACAAAGAGGCTATGTTTAACCTGAAGCAGACATTTTAAAAAGTATTTGGGAACATTCCCTCATTAGTAAGTAAGATAGCTCAACTAGCTGATTTTCAAATGACTTCCAATTACTGTAAAAGTAATTTCTAAAACATCTCTTCAGAAAAATTTATAATTCGCTTTTGATACCAAAATTTTCTATACTTTTTCAGAGTTTCCAAATGAAGATTACTTTTTTTTGTTGTTGTGTGAAGGACTGAAACCGGGGGCTTTCTATTTCCTAGCTATACCACTGCACCTCAGCCTTTTTGTTTTGTTTTGTTTTGTTTTTATTTATTTATTTATTTATTTTTAATTTATTTTTTATTGGTGCAATGTATTCATACATCATAGTGGTATAAAGAAAATACTTTTGTAGACATACATGCACATCTTGCCCAGTTAGCCCCTACCACGATCCCCACCCCATTCCCTCCCCATCCCTCCTTCCCACGCTTGGCTTACTGGTTGACATCTAGTATTATAGCAATTTATACAATATTAACATTGATAATCTCACATAACAGTTTCATTTGTCTGGTACCAAACTTTTGATGACTTAAAGATAACATTTCAATATTTCTTTTTGCTTTCTTTCTTACCAGAGAATATTTTTTTCTTTTTTTTCTTTTTTAGGTGAAACTATCATACATTTATTTATTTATTTTTCAGAAAAAATCTATCCTGATATGGAATATGGACTCTAGATACCAAAACAGTCTCAAAGAAGAACAATTGTTTTTATTTTATTTTGAAACAGGTCCTCATTAAGTTGCTGAGGACCTCCCTAAGATGCTGAGACTGGCCTTGAACCTGTAATCCTTTCTCATCCTCCCAAGTACTGAGATTACAGGCATGCACCACCACACCCGGCAGGATCGCCTATTTTAAAAAAAATGTTTTATATAAAAACAGAACGAGAGAGAAGTAAATCACCGCTGGATTTGTGTCCTCATCTACTTTGAGCAAACCTTGTTGATCTTTAGAATTCTGACCCTGATTTATTAATGACCCACAGTAAATATAGCAGAAAACCTGAGGCCTTGTTCATGCTACTCATGAAAGCCAATAAGATACCTAGGAAGAGCCTGTGGCACCTGCATTCTTTCTGGGTTATGTCCTTAGATGTGTGTGTGCAGCTCCCTCAATTATAAAATCATCCAGCTGGAGACTCTGCTTAACAGCTTTGTACACACAACACCTATAATAATGCATGGGACACAGAAAATCTTAAATAAATATGCCATGCAAACTGAACTTGCAGCAGTTATATTGACTTCTCTAGGAGGATTGGGTTAGAATTCAGTTCTTGAATTGACAGTTTTCCAGCTGGGCATGGTGGCGCACGCTTGTAATCCCAGCATTTGAGAGACTGAGATAGGAGGATCGCGGTTCGCAGACAGCCTCGGCTACTTAGTGAGGCCCTTTGCAACTCAATGAGACCTTGTTTCAAAATAAAAAGTAAGGCTGAGGGTGTAGCTTAGAGGTAGAATGGCCCTGGGTTCCATCTCCAGTACCACAAAAAAAAAAAAAAAGAAGGAAAAGAAATAAAATGAAAAAGAAAAGAACTGACAGTTTTCCAGCCATCAGAACCAAGAGTCACAGAGCACGCCCTCAGACGCTTCTCCTATCAAGTTGCTGGATAAGGGAATAAAATGAGGGATGGTTGATTAATAAATCCAGCCACCTCTTTGACTCCCCATTGCCCAAAGAGTTCAGCCTGGTACACGGAATTGTGTGGCTCCATCACCACCTCTTTGAATAAAATGCTCTCCATCCTTACCTTAATGCTCTCCATCCTTACCTTAATGCTCTCCATCCTTACCTTAACGATGGTACTTCACTTTTACATCACCATATTGATCTCGGGCTAATCTGCAAACAGATCAAAACCTTCATCCATCCTAGTAACATTTATTTATTTATTTGTTTGTTTGTTTGTTTGTTTGTTTATTATTTTTGGTACTGGGGATTCAACCCAGACCAGTCTACCTCTGGGCTACACCCCAGTCCCTTTTCAATTTTTAATTTTGAAACAGGATCTCGCTAAGTTGCTGAGGCTCACCTCAAATCTGTGATCTTCCTGTCTCAGCCTCCCAAGTGCTGAGATTACAGGCATGGGCCATCATGCCTGACTATCCTAAGCAACTCTCATAGGGATTTTTAAAGGACGGTGTCTTTGTATGATCTAGTCTTTAAATATTGAATAGCTTCTCTCTTTTCTTTCTACGGGGACATGCCCATCTTTAATATCATCCTTTGAGAAGTTCTACCAAAACTCTCCCACTCTGTAATTTTAAATATACGTCTCTAGATAGCATAGAGCTCTATCATTTGTTTATGTAACTGATCAAAGAAAGATGCTAGGTTCTATTCTCTATTCTGATCTTGATACTGGCATGATGTATGTGTGTCTTTTATTTTGTTTTTGTGGTGCTGGCAGTCCAACGTAAGGCCTTGCATATATTAGACAAGTGCTCTACAATTGGGCTACATTCCTGGCTTGATATGTGGTTTTATTATGTCATCAGTACATATTTGTAGAATGAATTAATGTTTGTAGATGTGATTCCTCAAATTAACATCTCTCCCCAACCATCATTTTCTGGAATCAATGGACACTTTGAATTTGAAGATTAATGAATCAGTGTGCTTGGTGGGACAGAGGGCCAGGTGAGCTCAGTGGCCAGTGGAATTCCTGCTAGAAAAGACATCATGGTGCTTTGAGAGGCAAGCAGCACTGAACTGCAGGCTGTCAGATCCTCAGAAACTAGGTATCCAAGGATGTGGAGGTTAGTTATACCAGTTTATGTAACAACAAAGATGGACATCTGACAAAACTGTTTTGCAAAGTATAGTGATTTGGGATCTTTAGTTGCTTAAAACAATTATCCTTCTTCAGATAGGATTGCGAATTACAGCATTGAATGTTTCCATGAGGAAATTCCTTCCTAGCATTTCTTGAGAAGTATACATGCTTTATCAGCTCTCTATTCTCAGCAAAATTATTTCAAAAATTGAAAAAAACAAAAGGCAGAAAAGTGTCCTATATCCACTGTAAGAATTAAAGTAACACAGAAATGTTACTCGTCTGAGGAAATAAAATCAGCTAAATTCAAGTTGTATACAAGAGTGGAAGGGATGTCACTTTATGTTGAATATTAATGTCCACATTTCTGAGAACTGGAACTAGGCTATGATCAGAGGAAAGCTATCCTGGGTCTAAAAGGAATACTTTTGTCATTAAAGAAATATGTTGTCACAGGGCATGGTGGCACATGCCTATAATCCCATTATGTGGGAGGCTGAGATAGGAAGATCAGTGGTCCCAAACCTGCTCACAATAACTCAGCAAGACCTGGTTTCAAAATTTAAAGGGCTGGGGGTATAGCTCAGTGGTAAGTTGCTGAGGTTCAATCCCCAGGACCACATTACACACACACACACACACACACACACACACACACACACACACAAACACATACACACACACATACACACACACACACACACACAAGCCCATAGGTCATTTGCATTGGAAATACCCTGCTTATACTGTAACAGTAAGCTGTGCTAGAATATCAACAGTTACCCTAAAGGACCCCGATAACAAGGCCACTGTGAATAGAAGCTACCTGTCTTTTGGGGGCTCCCCCTCCAAAAAGAGGAATTGAGCAAATATTATCAAAGAGGATAAGAAACATTCAAGATTCACTCTTGGGAAGAAGAAACTCACTATTCTCTATCCTATATTAGTTTTAGCAAGAAGGGTCATGCGTGGTTGCAAGTAATCTTTGCTAAGAAATAACCTGCTTACATCAATGCAGCAAATTGCCTACCATTGTGACTTCCCACCAGCTGACAAACACCTGTGTTTCTTTGTTCCCTACTTGAGCTCATGTTAATTCATCAGGCAATGAGTTTCCCAGGTTTTAGTGCTTATTTCTTATTTTTTATTTCTTATTTGTAGTGCCCATTTACTTATTTCTCAGTGGACTCCTATTGTAACAGTGCTACTTGCATGCAGATAAACTCAGGTGGGCTTCAGTGACATCATAGGAGGGAGCTTACATTTGTTAAACATTTACTACGTGCCACACCTTGGGTTGATTTACATGTAGTATCTTATTTAATTTTCACAATGATTCTGTGTAGTACATGCTCTTTCCATTCTTTCACAATAAGACACTGAGTCCCAAGGGCACACAGCTCATAAGCTGTGAATAAGACATGATTCAAACCCAAATTTATCTGATGTTATGACTTCTTACTCACCACTCCTTACCAATTCTCACCACCGCTGCTCATTGCTTATAATCTTGTCTTCTAAAGTAAATTCGTCATGCCTATGCTGTTACAAATGTTTGAGAAGCCAAACACAACAATAACTATGTCAGGTTCAATGCTCAGGTATGCCAGAGTCAGGCCAACAAATCCTCATTGAAAATTCCTCTACTTCTCTTGTCTGCGCTGAAATGTTGGATGGTAGTTGTTGGAGCTCAGGTAGCGCTTAGAAATTACTCAATCCAACACTTATTAAATGGTAGCTGCATCAGAATCACCCGGTGGGCTTCTTCAGCACAGACTGTTGGGTTCAGGGTCAGTGGTTCTGACCCAGTTGCTCTGGGTGGGATCCTAACATTTGCATCTATTAAATTCTAGATAATGCTACTGGTCTGTTTTTATTTAATTTTTAAGCGAGTTGCACTTGACAATTAAAAAGTAGAATAGAATACAGTATTATTATTCCCTCCTTCTGCAGCCTCTGAAAATAACTGAAAATAAGAATAGCATTGCCTAGATAAAGAAAGCTCATATACTACCGGTGGAAATGTAAATTGGCACAGGCTTCTTAAAAGTGATTAGGCATAACATATAAGACTCCTGTAAACATTCACATCATTTCAGTTGTAGCACATTAGTCTTAGAAATAACCAAACTTGGGTAAAGATATTTGTGTACACATATACAAATATATATTACACACACATATCACACATGCACAGTGTGTGTGTGTGTGTGTGTGTGTGTGTGTGTGTGTGTGTGTGACATTCAGGGAGATTCAGCGCTAAGATTTGATATTCATTCTTTCAGAGGCTCACAGTGATGATTAGACTGTTTATGGCTAGAACCAAAAATTTCCCGACTTTAAGCCTGGGCAGTGTTACCAGATACCTCTGTCTACGCTTACCCTGGTCAGAGGCAAGGGCTGCCCCCTCATGCTATCCTCCCAATGCATATTCAAGCAACTCCCCCTCTTCCAGAAGTCTACAACTGCCCTTGGCCTTTGGACCAAGGGTCCAACGGTGCTTAGACAGACAGATGCTGTGTGTGCAGGCAGTTAAGAATGGACAAATTTTTTTGCTTTTTTTTTTTTTTCGGTACTGGGGATTGAACCCAGGAGCATTCTATCCCTGAGCTACACCCCTGGTCCTATTTTTTGTCTTTATTTTTTTTTATTTTTATTTTTTTGTGTTACTGGGGTTTCTGGAAAGCCTTCCCTCCAGGGTACACTCCTAGACACCTATTTTTTATATTTTTATTTGGAAACAGAGTCTCTTAAGCCAGCGAGGCTGGCTTCGAACCTGCGTGATCCTACTGTCTCTGCCTCCCCACTGCGGAGATTACAAGCGTGCGCCACCACGCCTGGCATCCTCTTTATATTTTTTGAAACAGGGTCTCACTGAGTTGCCAGGGGCCTCGCAAGTAGCTGAGGCTGTCCGCGAACCGCACAAGAAACTAAAAGGCAAATCAATATGTGGGATTGCATGAAACTGAAGAGCTTCTGTACAGCAAAGGAAACTGTCAAGACCCTCAATCGAGAGGCAACAGAATGAGAGATTTTTGCCACTTACTCCTCCGATAGAAGACTAATATCTAGAATATACAAATAACTCAAGAATCTCAGTGCTAAGAAAACAAATAGCCCAATAAAAAATGGGCAAGTGAATTAAATAGACACTTCATGAAAGAAGAAATTCAAATGGCCAATAACTGCATTAAAAACTGCTTAACAGCATTAGCAATCAGAGAGATGCAAATTAAAACTACCCTGAGATTTCACCTAACTCCAACTAGAATGGCAGTCATTCAAAACACAAACAACAACAAATGCTGGCGAGGATATGGGGAAGTGGAAACTCTAAACCATTGCTGGTAGGATTGCAAATTAGTGCAACCACTTTGGAAAAGAGTATGAAGAATCCTCAGAAGAATGGGAACGAACTTACCATATGATCCAGCAATACCACTTCTGGGTATCTACCTAAAAGAAAGCAAACCAAACTACCAAACTAATGCATGTGTATCTATGTTCATAGCTACACAATTCACCATAGCCAAACTATGGAACCAGCCAAGATGTCCATCAACGGATGAATGGATTACAGAACTGTGGGATATGTACACAATGGAATTTTACTCAGCCATCAAAAAAAACTCAATTACATCATTTACAGGAAAATGGATGGAACTGGAGGACATTATGCTAAGTGAGATTAATCAATTACAAAAAAATAAGAAATCGGATGCTTTCCCTAATATGGGAAAGCTAGGGAGAAATGGGTAACAGGAGGAACTCTAGATGAAGAAGGAGATACTATAGAGGAGCAAATAAGGTGACCTAACTGAGGGGAAAGGAGGGGGGAAGAGGGAAATTCTCTAAAGCACATGATGTACTTAAACTAACATATCAAAGTCAATCACTAAGCCAAGCATGGGAAGGAGGGATGGGGATGGAATGGGGTGGAGATCCAGTATGGGTTAATTGGGTGATGTGTGCATGTATTACTCCACCATCTTTTATCCCATTAAGATGTATGACTACAATGCACCAATAAAAACTTTTTAAAAAAGAGTGGACAATTGGTGGTAGCCACCATCACCAAGAACATATAGGCATGGATTCAACTTCCAGTGGTTCCGGTAATGGCGCGCACATCGCAGTATCTCCTCTCCGTTCTCCTGTACCATAGTCTCTGGTCCTTATCAGTTTCTTTGTCAGTACCTGGATTTTCAAATTTGTTCATTAGAGATAAACAAACCAAAGACCCAACTCTGCAAAAAAGACTCTACTTATCTAATTTTTCAATACTGTTTATTAAAGTCCACAAAAGAGCTTGGTTTTCTGTTTTCCAAGTGGTGACTTTCTATCTAGCTGTTTGGGAAGGGGGATGGAAGCTCTCCACGGATGCAACTGTGGAGGGGAAATGGAGACGTTAAAGGCCTTATGGTACAGGGCACAGAAAGGGGGAAAGTGTTCTAAGTAGTACTTCAAAATGAATAATACTAAGCCGGGTGTGGTGGCCCATGCTTGTAATCCCAGCATTCGGGAGGCTGAGACAGGAGAATCGCGGTTCGCAGACAGCCTCAGCTACTTAGGCCCTTTGGAACTCAGATAGACCCTGTTTCAAAATAAACAATAAGAACTAGGTATGGGGGGGTAGCTCAGAGGTAGAATGCCCCTGGGTTCCATCCCGAGTACCACACAAAAAAAAAAAAAATGAGTAATACTGACAGGCAAATAATATTCTGTGTCCAGGAATTTAAGTAGTCTCAAGTCAAATTGAAGGACAGAAATGTTTCCCAATTCTGCCTCCCCAGATCTTTCCCCAGAGGTGAATTATTAAGTCTCCTCAGTCTCTTCAGCTCATCATCCAGAGCCACAAATAGATCTTGTGAAGCCTATGAAGTATCTATAATGGTGTGTGCGATATATACATTCCCGGACCTCCTTGGAAGGGGCCTGGACCAGTAAGGAGCCCTGGAGCTAAAGTCTTGCTAGTTTAATGGTTAACACTCCTTTGGCAATCTCCATAAATCTGGATATCCTCAACCTGCCTGCTCTGTTGTGAGTGTGAGTGTGAGTGTGTGTGTGTGTGTGTGTGTGTGTGTATGTGTGTGTGTGTTACTGGGGATTGAACTTGAACCCAGAGAGTCTACCTCTAAGCTACATTTCTAGCCCTTTTTATTTTTTTGTTTTGGAAGCAGAGTCTCACTAGGGTGCTAAGAATCTAAGTTGCTGAGGCTTGTCTTGAACCTGCTATCCTGCTGTCTCCACTACTCAAGTACTGGGATTACAGGCATCTGCCACCACACCTGGCCATCTATCTGCTTTGTAAGGTGCAAAATTAGCTTACTGAAGATAATCTCTACCTCTGTCCCTCCCGTACGTCTAATGCTTTTTGCTAGTTATAGTTCCAGTTCCTCGGGGCATCTTTCTATTTTTATTTTAATACACTGTTATTGGTGTGTTGTGACTGTGCATCACAATGAGGTCCTGAGTAATAGGAACAGTGCACACAGCACTGGGCGTTTCCCTTCAGATCGCACCCTGCCTCCTCTCCCTCCCACACATGCTGTTAAGATTGGTTTTGACAACTTTGCATATGTACACAGCATTATTTGAACTGCATCATTCTATCTTTAATCAATATACTGAAGCCTCTATTTCTTCTTTTTAAAGAACATTAGATACAAGATTAGAAAATCAGTGTTCCTATGCATCTCTTTTTTCTCCTGGTCCCACTTCTGTTACATCTAAATTTTTGCCAACCATATCAGTACTCTCAAAGTGTAAAACTTGATACAAGATACACACTGCCTCGTATGTATAAGTAACTCTCTTGTGTCACATCAGTGAAATGATTTTAAAAGCTGAAAGCTCATAAACAACACTGGTAGTATCATAATTATACACATATTAAGGACTACAGAAAAACAGAGTATGATTAGAACTTGGAGGTGATAATATAATCCTATAACCAAAACCCTGCACTTTTTAGCAGGACATGGAGGCAAATACCTATAATCCTTGTGCTTGGTAGGCTGAGATTGGAGGATTGTAGGTTTGAGACCAGCCTCAGCAATTTAGCAAGACCCTGCTGCAAAATGAAAAATAAAATAGGGTTAGGGTTTGGGGTATGCAGAGATAGAATGTTCCTGGGTGAAATCCCCAGTAGCACACACAAGAAAAAAAACTTAATTAAAAGAGAAATTTGATGCAAATCAAATCTGATTTCCTTTTATATTATCTTTTATAGTTCCTTTCATACTATACCACTATGTAGATTTTATCATTGCTTCATAAAAAAGCTCAGAGTCGGCCGGGCGTGGTGGCGCACGCTTGTAATCCCCGCGCTTGGGAGGCAGAAACAGGAGGATCGCGCAGGTTCGAAGCCTGCCCCGCGCCCTGGCTTAGGAGACCCTGTTTCCAAATAAAAATGTAAAAATAGGTCTGGGAGTGTAGCCCGGAAGTAGAAGGGCTTCCAGGAACCCCAGTACCACAAAAAAAAAAAAAAAAAAAACTCAGAGTCTATGTACAAATAAAAGGTTTTTTTCTCTTTCATTGCTATTTGGTATTCTATGCTACCTTTCAACAAAAAGATCAATACATTTATTCCAACTCAAGGACTTCCTCCAAAGAAATGTTAAAAATTATATTCTGCCTTTATTTTCTTCCATTTTTTGATTCTCGAACTTCTCTTAGTTTGTTCTCTTCAATTAATCATCTGTGTCTGAATATTTACATTACATTTTCTTCTCTTTTTGCCTTATAGTTTCGACAATGCCCATGGGCTTTGGCAAGAGAGAGAGGAGAGAGAGAGAGAGAGAGAGAGAGAGAGAGAGAGAGAGAGAGAGAGAGAGAGAGAGAGAGAGAGAGAGAGAGAGAGAGAGAGAGAGAGGGAGGGAAGGTGGGTGAGTGTGTGTGTGTGTTACTGGGGATTGAACCTGTACTTTTTTGTTTTGTTTTTTTTTTTGGTGGTACTGGGGTTCCTGGAAGCCTTTCTACATCCGGGCTACACTCCCAGACCTATTTTTATATTTTTATTTGGAAACTGGGTCTCTTAAGCCAGCAAGGCTGGCTCCGAACCAGCGCGATTCTCCGCCTCCCAAGCGCAGGGATTACAAGCGTGCGCCACCACGCCCGGCGAACCTGTACTTTTAAGTTTGAACAAATCTTTCTTGTATTTGGACTTCTCAGTTTATGATGAAAGTCCTCAGTTTCAGTTTTCCAAGTATCTCCACTCTCTGGAGGATGAATTGTGCGTCCCTCTTCCCATTCCTTCTCTGTGTGCCCCTGGCTTTCCTCAGCCACCGTGGTTACCCACTCACGTTTGGAGTAAAGGAATTAGGCTGACTGATAATGATGGCGTGAGCTCACTTCCTCCCTGAGGTGCAGTCTGTTTTTTGAGCAGACCTCCATGTGGACTGGAGAGTTGTTTCTGAGCTCCGTGCAGGTCAGGATCAGCTTCCTCTCAGACTTCACATTGGGCTGCACAACAGGAAACTGGTAGAGTAGCCATCAACTCCCTAAATGAGAATAGTTTTGCTGTTGGACTTACATATTCGTACCCAAACCTGGTTATTTCCAATGCTTCAGAGCATTTCTTTGTGACTAGTGGATAAATACTGCCACGGTCAGTTGCTCTGTATGTGTAGTGGCAAAGGATGGAAGGGAAGGATGTTCCATGCAGATTTGCAATGAATTCCTGATGTGTGCCCTACTTTATACTAATGTTTTGTTTTGTTTTGTTTTGTTTTTTGCTTTTGCTTTTCAATACTAAGCTTGGAATTCATTTGTTCATTTGGGTTTAACTAAAGAACTGGATTTTCCTCCCTCCAACTTCTTCCTCTTTGTTATGGCTCAGGCTTCCCTACTCCCTACAATCTCCCTCCTTTCTACATTCTAGAAAATCATCCACGTCTATTGATAATTCTACCCTATTCCCCAAATATCATGGATTTCTCTACTTTCTATTGTTCACTATTATACAAATTGTTTAATATACATTTCCTCTGTGTCATTTTCTAGTACTTTATCAATTCAATGATACCTTAAAAAAGTTATGAAAAGTAAAATCTTTCTTTGAAGGCCTATGTTGTTTATGGAAGCTTAAACTTTAAGAAACAAAACTATACTCTGAAAGATTCAGGTCTGTGTCTACGCATATACATTGCACACATATAAAATCATGTAAGGAAGGGGGAAATTAGCAGCTTTGCAATAAATACCTGGTAGATTTATTCTAAAATCGTGTCCAATAGAACGAGAGAGTTTTGTGACAGCATCTGAAAAGGGCCATTCGGGGAGTTGTTAAAGTGAGAAACAACAATTGTCTGAGGCCCCTGGTGACAATTCTGCCTGGTGCTTTTTCTTAAATAGAGCTGGTTGATGACTTCAGAGGCAGATTATTTCAGCTGATGAGTTAGAACACAGCAATCCTGACATTTAAAATGCAGCAGCTATAACCACTTTCTCAGTTTTACTTATTTGCAAGGTTTTCTGCAAATATGTCTTATAATAAAGCTACATGGAGCAATAAAATACAGCAGCGCTGGCTTTACTAGACCACTCTGGACGTTACCAAAGCCCTCTTGTTCTCATGCAGCAGCCATTTAACCTCGAAGCAATGACTTTGTGTAATGTAATTAAATGGAAAAGGACTTTTAACATTTTTAATGGGCTTACCAAATGTGATTCCCCTGGCTCTTTGAAATGTGAAAGCAGCAACGTATTAGAAACTTGAAATATCAAAGATTCTTTTAATTAAGCACATGGCTCTGAATAGAGAAGAACATTAAGAAAAATTTAAACAAGCAAAATGTTGGTATTTTTAAAGTAATTTTGGCAAGTATTGGTTGCCTTGGACACGCCATGAATGAATGATAGAGAGGGTTGGAAAAGCCGGTTGTGAATCTTCCAAGGTCTTCTTGACTTTCTAGGTTCAGGTTCCTGTGCCCTTGCCTATTTTATAATGAAAAACATTATTGCTGGACAGATCATCTACTTCTATCACCCCCCCCTCTTTATCCTTCTCTCCCTCTCTTCTTTTTCTTTTTTTCTTTCTGGAAACTTGTAAAGAGCGATACAAAGAATTCAATGTTGGACATTCTTATTCCCCGTATTGACAACTGAGCGCTATTAATATTTTGATTTATTTGATTTCATTTTTCCCCATGAATCTATGTTAAAAGAAATTACAAGTTTTATAAGACTGCATTGTTTTCTTTTTAAATTATTTAATTAATTAATTTAGTGTGTGTGTATGTGTGTGTGTGTGTGTGTGTGTGTTACTGAGAATTAAACCAAGAGGAATTCTACCTCTGAGCTACACTCCCAGGCCTATTTTATTTTTTATTTTGAAACAGAGTCTCATTAGGTTACTGAAGGTCTTGCCACAATGCTGAGGCTGGCCTCAAGCCTGTCAACCTCCTGTCTCAGACTCCCAAGTACTAGATTATGGGCATGTGCCACCACACCCAGACGTTGTCTTCTTTTTTTTTGTACATTTTTGGTGCATTATAGTTTCATATCATAACGTAGTTCATAGTGATAGAGTATGCAGACATACAAAACATGGTGAACTTCTTAAAAGAGAAAAACAGATGGAGTAGAAGTCCTCCTTATTCACTAAACCCTTTTCAAAATACTATCCACTTTTCTTCTGGTGCTGGAAATTAAATCTGAGGCTTCATTTATGCTAAGCAAGTGCAGTACCACTGAGCCACACCCCCAGCCCAGTATTCCCTACTTCCAAAAGTGTTTATTGCTATTATTAATTAGTATATACCCTTAAAGTCACATTGTTCACTATTATCCAAATTGTTTAATATACTAAACATTGTTTTGGGATCTCTCCTTTTTCACTACACATAGCTATAATTCATTTGTTTAAATAGTTGAGTAATAGCAACTCAATATTATATTTTTATAGGTGTAGATGTTGCTAACATCATTTAGGGTTGGTGTTATTTATTTATTTTTGGCTAGTGTATTTGCTGTATCCTCCTCTCTCCTCTTAGCTCTCTTAATGTTGTTTTTGTCTTAAGTGAGCCTCATAAAAAGCTTAGAGCTAGGTTATTTTTTGTATATGAGAGTTTCCTAATTTAAATAGAAAAATCTACCTCATTTACATTAATTGTGACTCATAATAATTTAACCTACTTCTCCCACATTACTTTTTGTTTTATTACCTTGTTTATGTTTTTCTACTTATCTTTCTCCTTTTGTCTCTTTCAATGAAACAGTCATGCTTTCTAGAATTGATGCTTCCAATTTTCTGGATTTGAATTCCTAATTCCACACCCAATTTGTAGTGATTATGCTTATATATTTAACATGTATCTTGGTTTACATTTTTTTTAGCAAAGGCTTAAATTTATCACTAGCCCAATATTTTGAAACTCTATTGACAATCTATATTTCACCAGAAACTCCTGGGGATTACATGTGTTTGATTATGGACAACTGAGGGTAAATACTCCAGTAAAAATATTATTACCCAAAGAACTACACTCTAATAAAAATTAAGTAGAAAGCAGTATGCAGTCACTTAACTAGACATATCTAGGATGATAGGGATTTATTTTTCTTGGAGCGATCACAGATGACTTCTCAGTAAGGTACTATATTAGTCAAGATTTTCAGGAGTATCAGAATTCATGAGATATGTAGACTATAAAAGAGGATTTATCAAATTGTCTTACTCTCAGAAGTAGTGTAGTTCCATGTGGCTGCCTGAATCCAGAGACCCGGAGGCAGCTAAGTGAGCAGGCCAAGATCTGGGGTCTCAGAATAGGAGCAACCATTGATGTAGCCCCAGTCCAAGATGGAAAGGCCTAGAAACTCCTCAGAGGACCTCTGGTTAATGTCCAGTTCAAAAAGCAAAGGGACTGAAGTCTGCTATCCCAGATGAGAGCACCTTCACCCAGGAAGTTCCCTCCTCCTTCTACCCTTTATTCCATCCAGGTCTCCAGTCTACTGGACAGTGCCACCCACACTCAGGTCAGGACTTTGCCCTTAATTAGCTGATCCAAGTACCAATCATCTCATAAACACACTGGAAGTCAAGTAATCATAGCTGTCTTTAAATTAGTCCATTTGAAAACCCAGATTAACCATCACTGGTACATTTTGATTTGGCCCTTTAGGTCTGATGGAACAAGAACCAGGTGGGAAAGGTGGGAAGGGCAAAGGACAGGAGTGGCAGGAGCTGAGATGCGAGACACAGAGGAGGGGGAACTGAGTGGGATGCTATGTAAACTGGCCTGACGTTTCATGTAGTGAGGCTCATCTCCCCTTCCTCACCTAGGAATATTGAATTAGTCACCCCACTTTTCCCCTCTGAGCCAGGGGATGGTTTTTACTTTAGAAAAAATGACACTACTATTTGTCATCTCTGGTATCAAAACTGAAAAGCCTCTGAAATAACTGTTTAGTACTTTAGAAAAACAGCTTTGGTGAAGGGTTGGATGGAAAGATAGAGTAGGAAGAAACTGGGGGCCAGAGACATTGAGATAGGATAGCTGATACAGAATGAAAGTAACAAATTTGAGAATAGCAGATGAGTCCACTTTATTCCCTATTTGGTGACTAAAAAGAGTGGGAGGAAAGAGGATTGTAATCAAAGGAAGATACGAGGACAGCTGCAGGGTGTAGAGAAGGCAGGTGTGTGGAGCCTGGTTCCACATCCCCTTATCCCACCATGACTTCAGCTGCAGCTGTGGCCAGCCACTCACGCACAGGATTTCAGCATTCTTCTCCAGGTATCTGCTCTGTTCCACTACTTTTCTGTCTTGTGGTTTTGGAAAGTCCTACCACACAAGAAGACTGGAAATGCTGCAAACCAGCCACCTGTACCCAAGTCCTTGCTTCAGGCTGTGCTGTGGGTTATTCAAATAGAGGTTTCAGGTGGAAATGTCTTTGTTTGAAAAGAGTGATGACTTCAAGAGAAGTGTAGGGGATGGATATTGTGGAGGGAAAAAGAAAGTAATTGGTTTAAGGAATGTTAACTATAAAATTTTTGTGGTGACATGCAAATGATAAGGAGCAGGGAAGGGTATTAGCATGCTCTCAGTGATTACGTGATGAATGAATAGTAATTAAAGACTGGGAGTGGATGAGATCTTAAGTTAAAAGCTAATTCATCCTGAAAGAGACCAATGGTATGAACTACCTACTGCTCTGAATATGGGGCCTGGTACTCTGTTTATTCTTTGCATAGTAGTTGGCAAATTTATAAGGTTACCAAAACATAAATGGGTAAAGAGAAATAATCTTTTGCTAGCAAATTCCACCTGTGTTTTCTTGGATTCTTATTATCTTTGAAGAAACTCAAGCTTAAGAGGGTAGGTTTAAATCAGGCACAATATTGCTCACCTATAATCCCAGCTGCTTGGGAAGCTTAAGCAGGCCTCCCTAGCTCTAGGCCAGCCTGGGAAACTTTTCAAGACCCTGTTTCAAAACAAAATAACAAAGGGCTAGGGCTATAACTCTATAGAGAGTTTGGCTAACATTGCCTGAGGCTAGGATCAATTCTCAGCACAGGAAAAAAATCCACATTTTATATTATTTGCAGATTGATGGAATTTGTGAAACCTTTTGAAAGACCAATAGAGTAGGTAAGGGAACTACTTTTCTCCTTTCTATTCAATGACTATTTCTGGCTCATTGGTTAAGGCTAGCTTCTGGATTTTGCTAAGCTGGTGTGTGATACAGTTTATGAGTCGTATAAAAAACTACATTATCCAGTTACTTCAGCTATTAATCATATGTGATTACTGAGGACTTGAAATATGGTAAGCAAAACTGAGAAGTAGTTTATTTTAATCTAATCAATTTACATACAGAAGCTGAAGCAATATAAAATATTTTCCCACTAAACACAACTTTGTTTTGGTAGGACTATACTTTTTTTCTACCCAGTACACAACCTAGGCTATTGATACATGTTTATACTGTGTATCCATTAATATATTTTTGTAGTTATAGTTATTTTAAGTGATTGTCTTTTAATGTTTATACTATAATTAAAAGTTATTAGCACCATCACTAGAGTATATTACTCTACATTTGTGTATAGATTTACCTTTGCCCATAAGTTTTATACTTTCAAATGATTATTTTCAAATAAACTTCAAATTAAAAAATAAACTTCAAATAAACAAAAATCACTTCAAATAAAAAAGTTTCAAATACAACTTTCAATGTTTATTTCAAATGTTTATTTTGAAAACAGTGTCTCACTGAGTTGCAAATGGCCTCACTAAGTAGTGGAGGCTATCTGGGAACTGAAATCTTTCTGTGTCAGGCTAAAAAAATGCTACTTTTTAGTGTCCTCTCATAACAATTTGAAAATTTTTCTTCAGCATTTCTTGTAAAGTAAATCCATTGGTAATGAACATCTCAGATCTTGTTTAGTAAAAACCTTTATTTCTCTTTATTTATGAAAGAAGACAGTTTTGTTGGGTATAGCAGTCTTTCTTGGGAGTTTTTTCTTTCTTTTTTTTTTTTTTTTTTTTTTTGGTGGTACTGCTGGGGTTCCTGGAAGCCCTTCTACCTCCAGGCTACACTCCCAGACCTATTTTTACATTTTTTTGTTTTGGAAACAGGGTCTCCTAAGCCAGCGCACGCGGCTGGCTTCAAATCTGCGCGATCCTCCTGTCTCTGCCTCCCAAGCGCGGGGATTACAAGCGTGCGCCACCACACCAGGCAATTCCTTCATCATTTTGAATATATTATCCCACCTTCTTACCTGCAAGGTAGTTTTGATATTGCTAAGTTCGTATATTCACTTATAATATTATGGGGCTCCATTGTGTATGGTGAATCACTTTCTCTTGCTGTTTTCAATATTCTTTTTGTCTTTTGACAATTTGATTATAATGTATTTTGATATACACTTATGAATCGGTAATATCTGTGTCTATTGATGTAGACTTCTTTGAATTCATCCTGTTTGTGTCTGTTTGGCTTCATGAATCTCGATGTCAATTTCTCTCTTCAGAATTGGGAAGCTGTCAGCTATTATTTCTTTAAATAAGCTTCTTTCGCTCTCATTTTTTCTTATGAGATTTCCAGGTATATACTGGTTCACTTGATAATGTTCCATAAGTTTATTTTTTCACTATTCCTACTTCCTTTTTATTTTTGGTCATCTGACTGAATATTTTCAAGTGACCTCTCTTTGATTTCACTGATTCTTTGTTTTGATTGAGTATGTTGTTGAATCCCTCTAGCAAAGTTTTCAGCTTAGTTATTACATTTCTTCCTTAGCTCCAGAAAATTTTTTTCAAATAGTTTCTCATTAAAAATCTCATTTTGTAGCCAAGCGTGGTGGCACACACGTGTAATCCCAGCATTTGGGAGGCTGAGAATGGACAATCATGGTTCACGGACAGCCTCAGCTACTTAGTGAGGCCCTTTGCAACTCAGTGAGACCATTTGGAGAAATAGCTCCTCTCCCTATCTCATGGATGGGCTTCAACAGGGAAGGACCTTTACTTACCAGCCAGGCAAAAGATTCTGGGAATCTCTCAGACTTCTTTGGTGAATACGTCTTCACTGGGCTCATGCGTATATATTCCTAATGAGACATGTTTAGTTCTTCCTTTTTTGTTCAGGAGCCGCCAATTCCTTTTTCCCTTTGGTGTCTGGCTACCAGTTCATTGGCTGGAACATTGAAGGCACATTCCACGCCTCTCCCATTCTCCACGGAGAGGACTTTGATTACTGTGTCTCCTCTCAGTCTTGCAAGGTGTGCAAGTGACAATAAT